>NC_073360.2:10739500-11428500 GCF_027580225.2 Misgurnus anguillicaudatus
AAAAACTGATGTTATATTTACAGGTTCTGCAGACATGAAAAGAGATAAAACAATATAGCTTAAGACAGATATGCCGTCGATTATTATGTACAGGCGATGATGTCACTACCTGCGAGAAACCTGACAAATCTCCAAGTCCCATGTAAACGCAGTTGTCTGCATAGCCGGTTTATTGATATGCATGTAACGCATGATAACAGTTTTTAATAATAAGCAGATTTTTGATGGTTATCCGCTTATTCTGTGCATGTAAACGTACGCATTGTTCTATATTTGCCGAAATGTGCATTATACTGTCACGACACGGAAGGAGAGACAGGACGCAAACACAAAGTTCAAAAATAAATAACATTTAATAATAAAACACGAGGGATCAGATGGTGAATACGGTGAACGCAGGAACATCCAAGACAGGGAACAGACGGGGTAGCAATGACAATGATCCAGCAGTGAGCAAACAGAAGACAGAGGTATATATACACACAGACTAAATGACAAACAGGTGTGATGAGGCAGGTAATTAATCAATGAATGTCCAGGTGATAACAATCGGAACAGAGAAAAGACATGACACGGATTAACCGTGACATATACACACTGACAAAAATTATTATTTCAATTTATTCAATTTTTAAGGTAAGTGGTTGCAATCAATTTATTTAAGCTACATTTAAAAAAAAAAAATAAAAAATAAAAATGTTAAAAAATTTAGTAAATTAAATGAATATTTTTTTTCAGTGCATACAATGTATCCCAGAAAGCAATGCACTAAACTTGACACTACATTATTAGCAAATTAACTTATTAAATGACAGTTCACCCCAAAGTAAAACTTCTGTCAACATTTATTTACCCTAATCATGTCATACGAAACCTGTATATGTTTTTTTTCGTTTTCTTTAAATTACATTTTGATAAGTATCAGTGTTTTTGTCCATAGCTACAGTGTAATTCGGTGGATGCCAGTGTTGTTAGCTTACCAACCAGGTTTTTAAAAATATAATCTTTTGTGTTCTTTAGGAAAAGTTAAACGGGGAGAGTAAACTATGAAAGACGTTTAATTTCTAGAAGAATTGTTCATTAAAATTTGAACATTTTATGAAAGACAACGACAAAACTTGCCGCTAGTGTTGTAGCTCTCGAGACTGGTCTCAAGATCACTTTTAAAGGTCTTGGTCTCGTCTTAGAATCGAACGCTTTTTTACTCGGTTTCGTCTCGGTCTCAGACAAAGAGGACTCAAATTTTATTTCAAGACCGATCAAGAACACAGCTGATGGCACATCACACATTTATTTTTTTATCATTAATTTTATGCAGTTTATTCAGGTTTGGCATATGATGTTGGCATTGTTTAGGTATTGTTTAAGTTTCTAATGACACATTTTTCTAATTTTATTGCTAAAAACACCTGAATTGTGTTACGTGGATGGCAAGCCATGGAAAGACAGTTCAAATGGTTAAGTTGATTTCAGCTCTTTAGTGTTTGTCTATAAGCAAATAAAAGCGAACAAAGATAAATTCCCACATATCTGCAATGCCTTTGATTATTTTATCTACTTCTCTGATGGCATACACACACACACACATACACACACACACACACACACACACACACACACACACACACACACACACACACACACACACACACACACACACACACACACACACAGAGAGAGAAAGAGAGACAGACAGACAAGAAGTTCCTATTATGCATATTCCACATTTTATCATGTGTTTTAATGCAGTGACTTGCAATGGTCTTGGTCCTGACTTGGTCTCGGCCTGTCTTGACCTGGTCTCGACCCTTTAAAGTCTTGGTCTTGTCTCGGTCTCGGCCTGTCTTGGTCTTGGTCATGACTTGGTCTCGGTTTAGATGGTCTTGACTACAACACTAGAATGTGCAAAATCTTAGAAAAACAACAATGCACCTCTGAAAAAGCTGCAAGATTTGATGTCATTCATGTCCGCAACAAACGGCACAGGGAATAAAAGATTTACCACAAATATGAGTAAAATCAATATTGATGTTTGTGTTCACAGTTAGTTCCAAGAAAAGTACACTGTAAAAAATGTATTTACAATTAATCACAACTTTCTTGACTAGTGAGGAGTTGCTATTAAATTAGCTTAAGTTATTTCAACTTTATTTTTATAATTTATAGCAACTCCTCACTAGTCAAGAAAGTTAAATAAGGAATTTTTACAGTGTAGAAAAGTAAAAAGTGGAGTCCTTCACACTGTAATTTTCTTTGTTTCCAAATACGAACACTAGAAAACATAATTTTTTTAATATAATTGAATGCTCCCTGACATGTTCGGTAAAGAAACTTTATTAGATTGTAAATAAGGGGTTTGGTAATTGGACTGACATTGCTAGCCAGAAGGCTGAGGCTCTACTTACTTTTTCAAAGCAAACTGGCGTCGGTTCAAGGTCCCGTAAGGTTTTCAAGGGAAAGGGCCAAGCGCTGAGAGGGATTTGTCAATATATTTTGCAAGTGTTAGGCAGCAAAGTGTAATGATAGCTCTTAGGGGTACTGCCCTTAAGCCGTTTTTCTATAAATATTAATCAGGCCCATGAGCTTGCCTTGAAGGTGGCTCAGCGCTTTTTTGCGTTTGCCATTGACTGTAGCTCAACGTGACACGTTGTGAAGGGACAGATGAGATAACAACTCTCGTTTCTGTTCTTATTTTATAACTCAGGAGTGACTGCTAAGTTGACCTAAAAAGAAAAATCAATAACTGGTAATGGTGATACAAATATCATAATATCATATCATTGTCGAAACATAAATTAATAAATATTAAAAATCTCAAACTTCTGATATGGCATCTACACGGACTATATTCCAATTCTCATTCACTGAATATAATGTCTTAGCTTTTGTTCATATTTTATTGTTTCTTATTGACACACTGAATAGCCTATCTTGCTGTAAACCTAAAGTTCAGTCCAACATTGAAATTCCTGCTTGACTCCTCCCATATGTTTACCACTGTAGTGATCTGCTATTTATCTACGTCTTAAAGGGGACATTTCACAAGACTTTTTTAAGAGTACATACACTGAAAAAAAATGATTCATTGAATTTAATCAATTTTTTTAAGGTAAGTGGTTGCAATCAATTTATTTAAGCTACATTTAAACAGAGGTTTTATATTTTATTTTACTTTACTAATCTTTTTGTTTAAATGTAGCTTAAATAAATTGACTGCAACCACTTACTTTAAAAAAAATTGATTAAATTCAATGAATTATATTTTTCAGTGGATGTGAATTTCTAGCTTAAAATCTCATAATTTATTATAGCATGTTAAAATTGCCACTTTGTAGGTGTGAGCAAAAAAAATCCTTTTAAAGTCCTTTTAAATGCAAATGAGCTGATCTCTGCACTAAATGGCAGTGCCGTGGTTGGATAGTGTAGATTAAGGGGAGGTATTATCCCCTTCTGACATCACAAGGGGAGCCAAATTTCAATTATCTATTTTTTCACATGCTTGCAGAGAATGGTTTACCAAAACTAAATTACTTGGTTGATCTTTTTCACATTTTATATGTTGATACAAGCACTGGAGACCCATTTATAGCTCTTAAACATGGAAAAAGTCGGATTTTCATGATATGTCCCCTTTAACAAAGTCCTAGGGGTATGGCGGTGTGGTTCAGCAGGGTAACGTTGTATTGAAGTTGATTTCGAATAATTTGAAGCTGCTTTGTAAACATGCACATTTGAGAGTTTAATGCAGATTCCCTTATTAACAAAATCTAGGAAAAATAAATAAATACAATTGCTTGATAGATAAGAAGAAACCAGATCTCTTCACACTGTTGGAAATAAATGTATAAAAGCTATCACTGGGGCGGTACCCTTTCAAAAGGTACACCATTATACACTGTCATTTGTAATAGTTAATTTAACTCAAAAATATTAGTTTACTCAAAGTTGTGTAATAAATGTTAACTAATATTCTTGAGTTGAATTAGCTCAAAATTTTAATGCAACCAGGTAACTTACTTTTTTATGTTGAACCAACAGTTTTTTTACAGTGTAAAGGGTGTACATTAGTACCTCAAAGGACGCTTCAAAGACACAAATTGGTAGCTCAAAGGTACATATCTGTACCTAAATGGTACATATTAGTGCCTTTTTAAAGGGTACCGTGACCGCTTTCGTTCCTTTTTCTTCCGACAGCATGGAAAGCAAAATGTCATGGAGGCTTGAGGTTGTCATTTTTTGACAGCCAGTGAAAACCTTAGTTATGTTTGCCAGACATAATGTCCCATTATAATAATTGCACATTTATTTATTCCTTATTTTTAAAGATTTAAATCTGTTTTCTTGGGTTTTTGGGGTTACTTGATGTACCAATTATATTCAAAGTGTTCAAGGAATGATCGCAATATAATGATACTTATTTTATTTGGCCTCGCTCACTTTAACACCTCCAAATTACTGCACTTGTTATAATCGTCTACCATTAGTAAGAAAATACTGAAGGTAAATTACTAAGTGACAACTTTGATACTTTATTAAGCACACGTGTCTTACCAGAAAAAAAGATGAGAAAATGCTTTCACCCACAAGCCGCGATGGTAAAGTCAGCGAGGCATCCTGAATCTCCAGTAAAAGCGGCATTCTTCAGAGCCATCCGCAGATGAATAGAGATATGTAATTATATTTCAGTGGCACAGTAAGGTCTATAAAAAACCATGTCATACATAATGCATTGTTGGCTGTCAGAAGAGTTTATCCTCTGACTTTTTCCCATACGAAGACATCGTTGATGAGGAATGACCTTTAAAGGGGAAACACACTGGGGTTTTTTTTGCAAGTAAAAGTATGGGTTTCATCTGAGAAGAATCATCTACCTGACCAGATTTGATCTTTAAAGCTGCTGATGAATAATCGTATCTGCCTGCTCATTTTTTACTTCATATGTTTCCTTGTTTCTAGCAGAGATAGAAATAGGTTCATCCCTGTGATTTGAATCTTTCTGTGACTCCTTCTGTAGGTTACATTACCACTCACTGTGGACCATGAAGCTGCCTGAAGTGTGCATGACAGTAAACATGGCCCCTTGTTAGCAAGTATACATTTAGAGAGAAGTTGCAGCCTATTGAAGTTAGGAGTAACGAATCATTCACCAGAAAGATTCACTCGAAAACACGACGAACAAATGCATCCGCTCATCCTTTGATCCTTCAAAGTCGACTGCTATTCTGTCTGTTGCATTCATACAGCACAGCGTACAAGAAGTTTGGATCAGCAATGCATGAACATTAGCATACATTTTCCTTATTATAGAGAGAGCTGTTGTTATAACTGTAGCCACACTGCTATGTGGTAAAGCATCTGAATTTTATTCAAAAACCTAAATGGTACAGCATGTAGGCACACAATCTTGCTGCTTTACTGAATTGTTCTGGTATAATCTGAGAGCTTTAGGGACCGAAGTGGAACCGATTATCCCATCACAGCTGTATCTGTTATATGGCGACGTCCTATTCTGAGATCTTTGTTTTAAAGATCTGTCTTTATGCCGACTGCAGAGCCAAGATAGCTCCAGCGCGGAGAGGGGCCGCTTCTGCGTAGAGCAGTTTATTTAAGATTGGAGAGGAGGTGTTGATTAGTTGACATCTTTTGCTCTGAGGGGCATCTTTCTTTGTATGGCTGACTTCAGATTTAATATGCCGTTTAAAGACATGTTGCTAAGGAAATGAACCAATTAACAATAGTTTGCACACTGTAGATTGCGAGATAAGATGTGATTTTGCAGCACTTTTTATTTTCGAAAGGTGATATGTTTGCAAGCAGTTTATTTCTACTGTAATGTGTATTTTCTGTTAAAATGGTTATATTTGTTATTATATACTTGCTACTATACATATACCATTACAATTACTGGATTACATTTAGTTCTTATTAAAATGCTAACATATTATTTAGCAATAAACAAACAAGTAAACATAACCAAGAAGGTCCCATAAACATACAATATCTTTTCTACCAGGGAGTCCTGGACTTTTTGGAGTTTTGGAATTTTGGAAATATTCCAAGTTGGAAATGTATGAAATTAAAGGAAATTACTAGCGAATGAGAATGAGACGTGGTCTGGGAACCATATGCTCATTTTCTCGTATTTGAGGCGTGGTCTACGAATGCCCAGAGCCGTTTACTGGGCGCTACGAATGTCTATCAAATGCGTCTGTAAGTAGCTCATAGCCAATCGTTTCAATTATACCAGATGATGTATGTAGAGCGACATCAATTCAAAAGTAAACAACTTTTATCGGTTCGTGTGCACACAGCTGAAAGCTATGCAACTAAACCGGTAGCTGTATATTGATATTGAAAAGCAACACAACTTAGTGGCACTGTGACAACAATATGATATAAATAAATAGCACTTACCATTTATAAGTTAATTGTACTCCGTCGACGACGATGTCTAGCAGGTTGGTCCTATAAAACTCTGTGGCTGTCATGTCTTGCCATATCCCAACATCCTTCTTGGATATGAAATTGTTTAATGCCAAAAGTTGCTCTTTCTTAAATAAACTTCAAAACTACTTCGAACACTATCTAAGGCTGCATTGAAAAGTAACTTTGCATCTGTTTCCGTGTTATAACAAATAACAAAACTGCTTCGGTGTGCCACAATTCCGATATTTTCCCATGTAATTTTCATAGAAAGTTTTTAAAACTACCAAAAATTCGCAACCCTAGCGTCAGGAAGATCGACAGCAAAAAAACAACGACAAATAAACATGGGTAATTCCTTTAAAGCGGACATATCGTGAAATGTATTATCGTGAAAGTGCAATAATTGGATCCTCAGTGCTTGTATCATATCTAGTAAATGTGAACTTAAAACATAACTTAGTTTTGTTAAAACATTCTCTGTGAGCATGTGAAAAAATAGGTCATTGAAATTTGGCTCCCCTTGTGATGTCAGAAGGGGATAATACTGCCCCTAAGTCTGCACTATCCAACCACAGCACTGCCATTTTGTGCAGAGATCAGCTCATTTGCATTTAAAAGGACACACACTCAAAAGTGAACAATGTTTGACTTGCCCATGCATGTCTCAAAATAGTTACTCATTCTATTCTTTTGTTTATGAGAGTAAACATCTTTAATAGTGCTCATAAAGTCTTTAATAGAAGTAGCAAAATGCTAATTTCTGGCATAATTTCAAACGTGTATCTGGTTCACCTCTGCTGATATGGTTGTACGCCCGAGTATGATCTTTTCTCCCATAATACGAGCGATATCAGATGGATTACCTTTCCCTGACCCACTTTCATTTCGACACTCATTATTCGACACCCAAACCCGGGGCGCGACAGAGAACAGAAAAATTACGGAATGGGTAAGTGTCAGTAGATTTGTGTCAGAATCCATTTCCATGAAACTTTCCATGAAAATTGACTAATAAAAATGCCAGTCACAAATCGGGGTTAGTAATGGGGTTATTAATATTCATCCACATTCATTCATATTCATATTCTTTATTTCAGGCTGCTAAAAATATATAACAGGGTGTGAACGTTCAGGCCTCTGCGAGGCATTCGTCTAATGAAATACATTGTTATCATACCGGATTGAAAATTAAGTGGCTCGAATACAAAACAATCATTATTTTAATGGGCCTAATATAATGAATAGGCTAGCATGCCTACGTATTTTTTTTCCAATATCCCATACCACATTGTTTTGTAAAAAAAAAATGGGTTAAGAGTAAACCAATTTGTAATGTTAAAAACCTTTTATCCACATGCCCTGTGGTCTGATGCGTCTTATATATATAAATGCATCTACCTTGAGACCCACAGATAGCTTATGTAGAGCTGGCTGGCATATCTTGTTCATTTTCTGTACCTCCTCTGTTTTGATATCATTTTCAGTCGACACTTTTGATCTGACTGATGGAGCTGATAAGTGGCAGGTGGCTTTGTGTTGCGATCGGTGGCGGCCCGGCGCTCAATTCATACACAGCACAATCTGACCTTGGCATAAATAATGTTTCCGCAGGGAGAGTGAAACTTCCCTTTTGGTGTTTGCGAATGAAATATTAAGCATCTTTAAATATTGTTCTGCCTTTTTGGTTTGCTGGGCCAGGAAGCGTTTAAATCACCTGTACGTTTTTACTTTGGGAAGTGCCCTTGATGTCTTGATGTCACATGCATACACTAAAGAATGGTCACAAGCTATGAATTTATCAGATGAAGTGCCGAGCTATATACAGTAGGGTGGTAGGGCTTAGTGGGTTGCCAAATCTTGAAAGATATGGACAGAAAATAATGCATTTTGACAGTATTCAATATTGTAGCATTTATGTCACAGCGATTTGAAATGAGTAACACTGAAAAGGATTTGTTGTGAACTGAAGCTGAATTTTTACTACTATCGCATCTTCTCATGATATGTTTATCATAAATATTTTTTTAATCTTTAGATTATTATTGCTACTATATTGCTCAGGTTGCTGTTGCAGAATTGATCCCTATGGTATATACAGTCCAGTGTGGGTTTGCCTGTAAGGACTGTGTAATGATGAAATAAAGCTGTGCAATTATTTCACAATGTGCAGAAGAATATATTATTATTGAATAAGATATAAATGCAGTCACCTCTGGTGGGTTAACAGACTGGAAAAGAAAATTCCTACCTGCTTTTATCGATCTGAACACAACCAGCAATTCATAGTGAATTAGTCTGTCTTTATTATCATTCCATAGGGCTGCGTATCGAATGTTGGTTAGCTTTGTGAAAGAATATCGAATTTGACAGGATTCCAGGAAAACAGAATCAGGGAAGGTTTGTAAAAAGGTTTGTCGTCCGTTATTAGAAGAAGCATGTCCGTTCCGATTCCTCACACTTCATTGCTCCGTTTTTCTCCCGAGCACACTCGGGTCAGTGGAAATACAGTCTGGGATGCCAAGATAGCAGTGTGATCTGCGTCAGGAAAGAGCATAACAAACATGACTGCAATCGGTGGTTAAACTGCTGGATTACCATGACTGGCATTCAGTGCACACAGACTTTACTTATTTATCTTTATATATGATGTATTTTGATCCTGCACCTGCTTAAGACAATATAGATATTGTTGCATGACTTGTACTCGCTCCTCCCGCGGTAGTAACTCCTCCTTAATTCTTCATTTCTTCGTACATTATCGGAACGATTTGGTAAAGCTAATCTTTCTTTTATAAATCTGATTAAACTAAAGACTCTTCTGAGATATAAAGGATGCAATACTACTCTATAGGTACTCCAGATTAACATCAGAAATGCAGAAACAGCGTGTGTTACGTGAGGTTTAAACCTAAAAAAAACCTTTACCTTTAAATCCTTTGTTTCTCATGTTATTGTGCAGAAATAGCTGTACGTAAGCCATTTGTCTTGTGGTTGACTCACCTTGCAAATGAAAAGCTACAATGAGTAAAGTAAGAACTGTGCATTTCGCTTAAAGGTCGAGGTTGAATGATTTGCATTGTGCGATACAGCATTTGTGTCTTCAGTGTGTACTGCACATGTCCTTGTAAAACTAATCCGAGGCCATCCGGAGAGTCCATGCATACAGATGATTCAAACAGACTACTGTGCATAGTATACAAACTGGAAACTGTAGAAATGTTATGACAGCAGGCTATTCAGAGCTTCATGGTGCTATTTAGGCTATGTTTGTAGTAAAAAACAGAAAGGTTTTTTTTGCGATTTTTAAAAATATCAAATACACACATCAACACTGTCAGAAAGATGACTAAGATGCTGTTTTTTGCATGTCAGTGCAGTAGATGTATTCTTATTTAGATTTTACCCCATAAAACAAGGGCTAGAAGGGCAATGAACATTAAATTACAATAAAAGTAAATAAAAATCTAAAGTTTCAGAAAAAGAAATTGCAATAAAAAGTAAGAATTAAAAATGAAAGCAAATTTTGCAATAAAAAGTAAGAAGTACAATAAAAGTAAAAAACACTACCCGCCACATAGGCTGAAGGTCCACGCTAGTGTGCAAGTGTTGCGTGTGCATTGGCGCAAAGCAAGAATAATTATTTTAGTTCATTCCTATGGAAGGTAGGCTTCACGCCCGCGAGTGCCTTGTAGCACAAAATGCTCCCAAAGTTTACAAGATTACATCAGAGATCCCTTCACGCTTGCGAGTGCCTTGTACTTATCATCGTCTATGCCAAAACCTTAACCCTACTTGGGTGGGCAATATGGGAAAATATCATATCACGATTGATTTAGAAAAATTAAGATTTTATCATGGTTCTTTTCATGTTGTTTTTTTAAAGACTATTTTGCTAATACTGAGCCTTAATACAACCATATTCCCCAATTTAAAAATGCAGTCCTACAAGGTAACAAAATATGTGCGGACAGTGCGCGTACAACAGCGCATGTGCAAGAAAACATGTGCAACTTCACTACAAAAATTACACAAAGGAAATAGACAGCATTTGCACACACGCTATCATTTTCTCTTCTTCTATTTTCACTTATTCCAAGAACAGAAAGCTGTGGAGGATTTTCGTCACCATAATGTTTGATTCTTGTTCTTTGTTAGCAATGGTGGATTGGCTACTTTTCTTCACTTTTTTAATGTACTATAAATGACGCAAATCAGTGCTGCCCTGACGGCCTGGTAAAGTAATAATTTGATTAAGAAATCATTCGCATTGCGTATGTGTCGAACACGGCCATCTGGGCATAGCCACAGTGAGATTACTTTAAAAAGCTCTCCGGACGCGTGCGTTCAGTTTGTCAAGTATTTGCACTTGTTGTGTACTTGATGTAGGCTCAATACAATGATATTTCTAAAAAAGTGGATCGTGGAGACATTTTAATCAGTCACAATCAAATATTGTCATATTGCACACTCTTACCTACTCCTTACCCATAACTTAACTCTTTTCCCGCCATTGACGAGTTATCTCGTCAATCCGCAATACCCCTATTATCCACCAGGTGCCGCACTTCCGCAACTTATAAAACCCGGAAGTATCGCCTTAAAGGTGCAGTGTGTAAATTTTAGTGGCATCTAGTGGTGATGTTGCGAATTTCAACCAACGGCTCAGTCTACTGCTTTTGAAACGCAGTCAAAAACTGATTTTTCTAAAAACAAGTAAATGTGAAATGAGTTGCAGCTTAATATGAACAACAAACTGCACATGTGAAAAAAAATACAATTAAACATACAGCCTAGGTCCCACTTAATGTCATTCCAAAGAGCCATTAGTTTAAAACTGAGTGTCCCCTTAATGTCCAAAATCACTGAAATTACAGGGATTTTACACATGAACAAAAACTAGTACATTACAAAACTAATAGATCTGTGGATTTTAGCTGCTTTCAGTTGACGCTTGATCTTTTATTTTGACTCCTCTTTGGTTTAGCCACCGATCCATTTTTACGTTATTAAAACAGAAAGGCAAGAACTGATATCACAAGTGCATTAAAAATCTACTTAAATAAGTAACGATTGTATAAACACTTGCCTAGTTTAGGTCATCTTTTGGCGGACCACTGGGGGGGATTGGCGGACCACTAGTGGTCCCCGGACCACACTTTGAGAATTACTGTTCTAAGGTAATAAAAACATAACGGATTATTATAAAAAGGTCTTTATACACCCCTGATAATAGAGGTTTGAAAATTATTTTGCTTTCTGTCAAGAAAATTACACACTGCACCTTTAAGGCAAACAGCTGTATGTCCTTGTATGTTTTGAGGATTGCTTTGAATCTGTTCTCTATCAAAAGTCCTTCACAAAAATGTAATTACTTCAAAATGTTGTGTTTTTGAAGAAACCTACCCATATTTGAGAGGTGATAAAAAGAGAACTGATGAAGGTAGGATGAAACGTTTTTTTTTTTTTTTTTTTTTGAAAGCAGAGGGTCTGTTCTTTAATTTAATAAATTGTTGTTTATATATTTAAAGAGAAGCATTTTCTGGGAGGCATTCAACTTTTGTGAAAATCATGAAAAATGCTGGCGGGGAAGGAGTTAACCAAGGACATTAGCTGCAGTGCGGGACTTTTGCAAGTTTTTGTTTAATTTAAGTCTTTTCGGTGTTTTGACTGTTCATGCTTAAAACTTATGTTTTACTGTTTGCCTATTGATACGATTTATAAGCTTTGTATACGCCCCCCTCGAAAGCTTCCCCCCACCCACATAACAAATCCCAATATTAACCTCTGACTACATGCATGTAAATTGTTAATTGCATAATTGCAAATTGCAAATTGTTAGTTTTGTAAAATTTGTTGATGAAGCGTTAATAAAAGTATCTTGAGCAGCACAAACACAGTCCTGTAGGGCGGCATTTCTATTTTGGTTATACTTGCGCATAGGCTACCTATAGACTGATTTATCACATGCGCATGACATCACCGTTATCACATATCCACTTTTACGTAGTTTACACAGAGATGACAATTCATAGTTTTTAAAATCTTGCACTTTGTGTTTTCAATACCATCGTTGTGTAAACAAAAAGCTAAACCGCATAAAAACTTGTAATGTAAACGGCCCCTTAGTTCGGTGCTCATCAATTACACAATGTGCCTTTAACAAATGATATAAACCACTTTCCCTGAAACGTTTTACTCACCAGCATTACTCATATTATGTTATTTATCTGGTGTTTACGACTGTGAGTCAGAACCTTGAGTTCTCCAGGGTTCTTCCTGAAGGAACTTACAATACTTTCTGTTACAGTGGATCATGTTCCTGATGAAATTGATCTTGTCTGCTTCATTGTGTATCTGGCGTGTGACAGTATACCCACCGACAGCGGCATGTGCCAGACGCATCTATTAAAAGAGAATTTATCTTTAATGCATAACCTTTAAACAGCGTTCACTTGACATTCATTTTAGTTGATGAAGAGAGGATAATATTGGTCATTATGTTGAATCTAAAAACAAGATTTTGTACTGGTTATTCAATTGAGGTATAAATATAAGTTGTGCATGTAGCACTGTGTGGATGATTAGTGCAAATGAAAAGAAAATTTGTAAAGAATGTTATTAAATGGATCATCCGATGGATGATCTAATTCAAACCGGCGGTATCCGTAGGCAGGAACTGCCCTTTTCGGCGTTCCTTGAATTAGCGAATCCAAATCTGAAGTACATGTTGTACTTTCTGTTGTACTTCAGTTTGTATCAGTAAGACAGGTTGTCCCCTTAAGGCTGCCTACAAAACTCACAAGCTCTTAATGGCTGTTTTATAGTTTAAGCTGTAAAAATGACTCAAGTTACTGTTCTTTCTAGAAATTAGTATTTTTTACAATTTCAGAAGAAAATGTTGTGATATGTAAAATACAGACCAAATGTTTGAGGATTCTTGGTTGTTTTGAAGCATTTAGTCAAAGTTTTATTATCCAAAAAGTATAAAAAATACAAATCCAAAAAAATCCAACTTTGTTGGATGAGATATGTGCCATAATTTAAGCAATATCTATTCTAACCCCCTGTGTGAGCAATATTAATTAAGTGCCTTTTAAAGATGTAAATTTATGTTAGCACCATGTATGGTGTGAAAAGTAGAGATTGAGAGTAATGGTACTAACCCTAATCGACACATACTGCCTTTTTTGAAACCTTGAGGGTGTTATCAAAGGGTAACAGATGGAAAGATTTATTTAAAGGAAAAAAATGTATCTTAAGTATTTTAGTTTTGACTTTATGGTTATTCACTCTGACACTTGATCTTCCTCATCTGACCTTTACTCTCTGTGGAGTGCTGCCTTTGGTCTTTATCACAAGACATGTACACTTTGCCTGTGTTTTGCTTTAGAATGATACTTTTTACAGAAAGCAGTTATGACTTATTCTGTTTATGGTTGTCAGTAAGTGATGCTGATCTTGGTGATCCCTATTTCGCATTCATTTTATACCTGTAAAAAAAACAATAAAACAACTTTTTAAAAATGTTTTAGTAGTGCTGGGCAAAGATTAATCGCGATTAATCGCATACAAAATAAAAGTGATTTTTGTCATTAATATATGAGTGTGTGCTGTGTGTAATTATTAGGTATATATAAATACACACACATTCATGTATGTATTTAAGAAACATTTACATAGGTATTTATATTTATTTATATTTTTATATATTCTATATGATATATAAATAAATAAAAATTATATATAAATAAAACATTTCTGAAATGAATATATGTATGTGTGTGTGATTAAATGTACATAATAAATACACACAGTAAACACACAAATATTATGCAAAAAAAAAATCACTTTTATTTTGTATGCGATTAATCGCGATTAATCTTTGCCCAGCACTCATTTTTAGCTATTTAACTTTGGTAAACAATAAAACTGTTTATACGTCTTTTCGAACTCAAAAATTAATATTAGCTATTATGAAGTAAATATGAAGTAATTTGTGGTTAGACCACCAAGCCTTTAAAGTGAAGCCAAACAAAATGAAGCATCTAAAAAGATTCAGTAATGTCCACTTCCTGTCATTTAAATTCAAAATCTAAATGTAACATCCAATTTAAATTCTAACTTATGAATTGAAAAGGGACGGAGTATCTTAAATTGTGCTTAGCCCTGGACAGTATAGCGAGAGGTAAAGCTTAATGTCTTCATATGACCTTGTTGCTTGTAAAGATACTGTATACACACAGATATGTGAGACTGGACCACAAAAACAAGTCTTAAGTCGCACGGGTTTATTTGTAGCAAAAGCCAAAAATGCATTGTATGGGTCAAATTATAGATTTTTCTTTTAAGCCAAAAATCATCAGAATATTATGTAAAGATTGTGTTCCCTTAAGAAAGTTTGTACATTTCATATCATAAATATATCAAAACTTTATTTTTGTGAGTGGATGCAGTTGATTTTGACATTTGGACAATTTTAAAGGTGTTTTTCTCAATATCCTAACAAATCATACATCAGTGAAAAGCTTATTTATTCAGCTGATGATGTATAAATTTCAATTTTAATCCCTTATGACTGGTTTTGTGGTCCAGGGTCACATATAGAGTATTTACCATTACCATTTTCTTTAACAACGATACCATTATTTTAATTAGGGATGCACAAAATGTTTGGCAACAAAAAATAAGCAAATAAATGAGTAAAAAGATCGAACAAATTTTACAATAATGCTTGCAAGCGGTCACTGGGGCAGTGCCCTTTAAAAAGGTCCCATACGTACCATTTACACTGAAAAAAATGATTTAATCAATCTTTTTTTAAGGTAAGTGGTTGCAATCAATTTATTTAAGCTACATTTAAACAAAAGTTTTATATTTTATTTTACTTTACTAATCTTTTTTTGTTTAAATGTAGCTTAAATAAATTGATTGCAACCACTTACCTTAAAAAAATGTATTAAATTCAATGAATCATTTTTTTCAATGTAGATACTCATTTAGTATCAATATTTACTTTCAAAGTACTAATATGCAGTGTTTGGAGGCAGTATGAACTTCTGAGGTACTTAAATTAACTCTTTAGGTCCAAAGGTGCACTTTTTGAAATAATGAGAGAGGAGTGCACGCTTCATAAATGCAGCAAACATGTCCGAGAAAGATGCTTTTTTGCTATTTTCAGGCGAATGGTTTCAGTCGTGAACATTCATTACATTTCTCAATTTATTAATATACACTCTAATTAATATGCATATTCTCAGTAGTCTTATTAAAACATCAGGGGTGATGCATACGTTCGTCTTTTGATGCAGTGAGAATATTGACTTCTGTTTGAAAATCACAATTGTCTTTGAAGGTCACACGGGAATTTATCGGTTGCTTTTGTTTTTTATTTGCTGTGATGGTATGCACTATGCAGCGGCTTATGCATAACCTGTTATCACAGACACAGAATACAGGCTGTATATAAATCAAAAGAATACAAGAGAAACATGTGCATCCCTAGAGGTTAAAAAAGCATTCTCTTTGAGAATAGCATTTTTGTTTTCCTTGTGAAATTTCTCTTTGATGGTAACTGCTTATGTGATCCGTGAAGATGTGAATAAATACATCTGGTTTCCTCACATTTACTTTGCATTCAGAATCCACCATATACAGGATTATGTGCAGGTTTTGATGTACATACAGTATGTAGCGCCCCCTGCCCTACTTAGTTGTGTCAAGACTAAGATCTTTAGGGTGGAGCGACGGGTTCTTTAACTGGGGTCTCTCGACTATATGACTCTCACTACTCTGATACCTTAGCTCTTAAAAACACAATAAACAGAAACCTTTTAGAAAAAAAAAAAACCCAATGTCAAGTATTTATTTTTTGTAATATGGAATAGATTTAGATATGAATTATAGACTATATATATTTAATATTAAGTTGGAAATATATATAACAATATATAGGTATGAATCACAATAATCAATATATATAATATAATAACCAAATGAGCACTTATTCAATTCAATTTCACTCACTTACTGAGAAAACTCAATATAAACAGTTCAAATGTATCACACTGTAATACACAGTAATACCCAGCAATGAATAATTTCTCAAATGAAATATCTACACACTTACACTTTTAAGAATCGTTGTAACTGTGCAACTGTAAACTCTAAACAACAATTAAAGTACACAAAGTTTAAATGTGAACACAAAATATTCGTGGGCCCACTCACACACGTAAACAATCACACACACAACCCCACCCGATGCAGGCCTGTGTTGTTGCTTGTGTGCGTTGTGGCCTTTGAAACGTGAAAATGGCCTCTTCACTCAAATGAGCCAAAACAAATTTAATAACAGCAGGTACCTGTGCTCCAGTGATCACTCAAACCACAACCGGAGACATCACACGATCCTCAGTGAATCTCGGTCCTTTCCTCGCGACCCAAGGCAAACTGAACAGTCTTGATGATGCGAGTTGTCCACGGAGTTCGTTTCACTCACGCGATCACTTGTTTACACGACTGTAACTGATCTCTCGAAGTGTCCCACGCAAAGTAATAGATAGCACAACACACTGCAATACACTGAATGCTGTATATTAGTCACTGCAGTCCATAACAACGCGAACAGGAGAGTGCAGTCTGTATTTAAATGCTAAACGGCTCATCAACTGCTGATAAGACGAGTAAAGTGGTTTATTAACCCATCTGCTGGGTTAACATGAAGGCATAAACAAACAAAACACTTTCACATAAAACAAAAACCCATATAACACGCGTTTAGCGGTTATCGCAACTCTTTCCTCTCTAGCGCGAGCGTATCTGCCACCGCTCTCTCTCGAACGCAGTTCGTCTCTCCTCTCTCATTTTGATTGACTCAATTAACCACCAATCACATTACACTCTCATATGCATGGGTGGGTTTAAAATAATAAGCATCCAATCACATAAAATACAATCAAACTAGACAGTAACCCGCACATGTTTTCCAAGTGCATTTAAACCAAACTTTAGCGTTTACACGGGGTTTCTTAAAGGGATACACACACATTTTCAGCTCACTTTAAAATGTGAATCTTTGTAAACAAAACACAGTTTAATGAATAGTTTTCTTAAACCTTATTATAAAACAAGCATGATATATATGAATTAGGACAGTTATTTAAAATGAACTTCTAAATAAGAGTAACTATAGCTTTTAAATAAACATATTACTAGTATTATAAACATGACTAGTAAGAGGGTTACACACTCCCCCTTCTAAATCCTCATGCCCTCATGAGGCTGAATTTTTCTACCTCTGAACTACTGTTCTGACAGCAGGGCAAGGGTTTGAAAGGACACACTGGGGACACTGGGCCAGGGGATGGCACCATACAGTGTTGCAAACTTTCTTCTTTACCTTAACGGCATCTTCAATGTGTATGACCATTCCTCGATGAATAACTATTAATGGTTTATCTGAGGGTCGGCCTAATTCATCATAGGTCAGTTTAATCAAAGGCTTTACTTCTCTTTGAGATTTACGGCACACTAAAAGTTCTGCCTCATGGTGTGAGACATTCACAAGACCATTGTCTCCCCCTTCTAAGTCATGACCCTCTGCAATTTGCACAAACTGATCAGGAAGTATTTCTGGGTCATTTTCTGGCAGACAATCTCTCATCACGTACTCCTGGTTTTGAAACTGATCATTGTCCTGATGGACAGTTTCTTTTTCCACTGTAAGCTGAGAAGATGGCTGCCTACTTGGTATGCTGACTGGTTCTGGGCGGTAGTACCAAAGATCATCATCATCACTCTCTGAAGTATCCACTTTCTCACATTCAGTAAGAGAAACACTTTCCTTTTCCAGTCTGTTTTGTCTCTTTTTAACTGTTTGTGCTCTGGTTACAGGTGGCGGCATGTTTTTGTTCGAGTCATCCGACCTAAACAATCTTACATTGTCTCCGATGGGTAACAGGTGATCTCTGTGAATAGTCCTTTCACCTCCCATTCCACTCTCAGGCCGTAGTCTGTAAACAGGTAAGTCCTTGAATTTTTTAGTGACAACATAGGGTAAGGAATTCCATCTGTCGTGGAGTTTGTGCTTTCCTGTGAAGGCAAGGTTTTTGATGAGCACTCTATCTCCTACGGTAAGTATTTGGTGTTTCACTTTTTGGTCATAGAGTCGTTTGTTTCGTTGGTGACTTTTCAGTGCAGTACCAGATGCTAACTGATATGCTGTCTGGAGTTCAGACTTCATTTTCTCAACGTATTGCTGGTGCTTAATTTCTCTCTCACCATCTGCAGGTATACCAAAACACACGTCGATGGGCAACCGAGCCTCTCGTCCGAAGAGCAGGTAATAAGGGGAGTAACCAGTTGCCTCGTTCTTCGTACAGTTGTATGCATGTACGAGCAAACTGATGTGTTGACTCCACTTACTCTTTTTATTTGGATCCAGTGTTCCAAGCATGGAGAGAAGGGTTCTGTTAAAGCGTTCTGGTTGTGGGTCACCTTGCGGATGGTAAGGTGTTGTCCGTGATTTGCGGATTCCTAACATTCCTAGGAGCTCTCGTATCAGTCGGCTTTCGAAGTCCCTTCCCTGATCTGAATGAATACGGGAGGGTAAACCATAGTGAACGAAGAACTTCTCCACAAGGACTTTAGCCACCGTCACTGCTCGCTGGTCTCTGGTTGGGAAGGCTTGAGCATAGCGGGTGAAGTGATCAGTTATCACAAGCACGTTGGAAATGCCCTTGGAGTCAGGTTCTAGGGACAAGAAGTCAATGCACACTAGGTCTAGCGGACCATTGCTGGTAATATGGTTCAACGGGGCAGACTTAGTAGGGAGGGTCTTCCTGGTAATGCAGCGACCACAGTTTTTGATGTATTGTTCTATGTCAATGGTCATGCGCGGCCAATAGAAGCGATCTCTTAGTAGCTCAGTGGTCCGCTCCACTCCAAGATGGCCTGACTCATCGTGTAAAGACTGTATGACTACCAGGCGGTACTTTTCAGGTAGCACAAGCTGTAGTTTTTCTTTCCCACACTGGCGTTTACTGACTCTGTACAGTAGATTGTTCTTAATGACCAGTTTTGGACACTGACGCTGTAGAAGTGCAAGGTTTGGGTCTGAACCTTTTACAGAGGTAGGTGCTCTGCCCTGCTCAATGTCTTGTTTAACTACACTGATGATGGGATCTTGTTCTTGTGCCTTCTTCAGGTCTCCATTGGACAACTGCTCCATCTGTCCCATTTCCAGCTGAGCAGGATAGGAGTATGCAGGTGGGATGCTACTTGGTGGAACACCTAGCTGGTCTACAAGCCTGGTGGATTCATCATCCCAAGGAAGACTGGCTAACTGACAGATAGCTTTGACGCCAGATTGTGGAATCTCAGTCCAAGACGTAGGAACATCGTCACTGGCAGGGTAACGGGATAGCACATCAGCATCAATGTTATGTTTACCTGGTTTGTACTGGAGACTGAAATTATAAGTTGCTAAAGCTGCTAGCCAGCGGTGACCAGTTGCATTCAGCTTTGCACTCGACAGCACGTAGGTAAGAGGATTATTGTCAGTCCGAACAACAAACTGGGCACCATACAAGTAATCATGATATTTATCTACGACCGCCCACTTCAATGCCAGGAACTCTAGTTGGTGGATTGGGTAACGCTCTTCTGAGGAACTCAGCTTTCTGCTCGCAAAAGCCACGGGACGAAGACCTTCAGGATGTTCTTGATTTAAGACAGCACCCAGACCACTCAGACTAGCATCAACATGGAGGACATAAGGCAGGGTTGGATCAGCAAAGGCAAGTACAGGTGCATGCGTGAGACAATGTATGATTTTCTTGAAGGCATCTGTGCACTCTTTATCCCATCGCTCACCAAACAGTTCTCTCTCATTGTAGTATCTCTTTCCTTCCAGCTTGCCTCGTCCTTTTGCAGGTGGATAGCCTTTTGTGAGCTCCGTTAAAGGTCTTACAATGGAGGAGTAACTCTTTATGAAGCGACGATAGAACCCACAGAAGCCCAGGAATGACCGCAAGGATTTCAAGTCGGTAGGTGTCTTCCAGTGAGTTACAGCGGATACTTTCTCTGGGTCCGGGGCTACACCTGCTGCTGAGACAATGTGCCCCACGTACTTCACCTGTGGCTGGCAAAACTGGCATTTGTCTATAGATACTTTTAGACCAAATTCCTCTAGTCGGTCAAGAACTTTCATCAGTCGCTCCTCGTGCTCCTCGAGTGTGCGGCCAAATATAATGAGGTCATCAAGGTAGACAATCACTTGCAGGAGATGCATATCACCAACCACTCGTTCCATAAGCCTCTGAAATGTGGCTGGTGCCCCAGTAATGCCTTGTGGCATGCGTTCAAACTGGTAGAATCCCAGCGGGCAAATGAAGGCAGTCTTTTCTTTGTCTTCTTCAGACATGGCTATCTGATAGTAGCCGCTACGTAGATCCAAGACGGAGAACCACTTGCTGCCAGACAAACAGTCTAAAGCATCATCGATCCTGGGTGTGGTGTATTGGTCAGGGATAGTGCGGCTGTTCAAGGTCCTGTAATCAATGCACATTCTTATAGCTCCACTCTTTTTTCGAGCTATCACTATGGGAGAGGCATAAGGGCTTCTTGACTCTTTGATAATGCCAGCGGCTAGGAGATCTTTAAGATGGCGTCGTACATCATCAATATCGGCTGGTGCGATACGGCGAGATCGTTCTCTGAAAGGCCGGGAATCACTTAATCTGATCTGATGATTAACATCTTTTGCTAGACCTACATCCCATTCTTCGAGTGAGAACACATTACTTCGCTCAGCCAACTTCAGCCGTAATCTCTCTTCCCATGCTGCAGGTATGGTCGATCCACCAAAGTTAAACAAATCTGGATCAATAGGCTTTGAATTTTGGACTCCAGGAGCCACAGTAACTGTGTCAGTAGGGAATACATGTGCAATTATAGTGCCAGCAGGAATGGACAGATCTTTGCTTGTTTCATTGTGGACTAATACTCTGAAATTATTCACATCTACAGCAGAGGATGGTAATACCACTGGGGGAATGAACAGTCCAGCGGGAAGTGGATCAGCTGATGGAGCTTCAATTATGAAGATATCATCTTTTAATGGCTTTCTGGACTCCACTTTGCATGTAGCATAAAGCTCACCCCGGGACGGGACAGTAAAAGTTCCTGGGCCGACCCATTTCACTTTTCCTTCTGGCAGATCAGGATCAGAGGTTTTAAAGCTCTGGAGTGTATGGCAGGCTGGATGGGTCTGAATTCGTAGGGTGTGGGCAGTATTTGTTTCACTTGTGGGCTTGTTAAGAGCTGTTAGTCTCTGGAAGAAACTGGCGTTTGTTCCGATTATTACTGGAAACTGTGGAGGACCTTTGGGGTCTGGGCAGACTAAAGCAAGGATGGATACTGACTCTTCTACACCAGTGAGAGACACAGGAAATGAAACATCTACAACAATGTAGCCTTTATAGGGATAACTGGACGAGCCAAGTCCCCAAATGGACAATCCAGTAAGAGGATGGATGGGCACATCTGGTAGGTTTTGGGAATACCATGTGTCAAACACAAGAGTGACCTGAGAACCACTGTCCAAAAGAGCTTCACATGACTGTCCACAAATCTTCACATTAACCGTCGAAGTGGGTCCCACTAAACCCTTTGGTAGACCATTTGGCTCATAGGTGTGGATGTGGCTATTTTTTGAAAAACAGGCACGATCTCCAGAACGGTTATTGTAGTTTGAATCATTTCTCACTTCTCTAGCCTTCCTTAGAGAGCGGACTAGCTTATTGATCACTTGAGTGGAGTTTTCAGGTGATTGACATTTTGTAGCAATGTGTCCGTCCTCTCCACACCGATAGCAAAAGTAATCATCCTTGTTCCTGACAGGCTTTTGTCTAGAAGGATCTGGGAAAGGCTGTGGCAAGGACTGGGCATGACTCATTGGCTGACTGTGGCCAACACTCATAACAGCTAGCTGTTGTTGTAACTGCTGGACTTGTTTTTTCAAGGCTTGGACTTCTGAATCATTCTTTGTCTCGTGCTTGTCTGTGGTATTTGTGTGTCTTAGCTTTGTCTTGGGCTCTACCATCATGGATGAAGCAGGTAAAGTGTTTGGACATTCACCTTTCAGCTGAGCCCTGAGTTCTTGAAGTTCTACTTTGAGCTCCCTTACAACTGCTGGACTAATTTTTTCTTCTCCCTGCAGGTGTATGGGCTTTGCAGTGGCAGTGATCTTACGTCGAGTGGCTTCGCTCTCCTCAGCCTCACGGATTTCGTTCAGTAAGTTCAGGAAAGTAGGTGGTCGCTCTTTTCTCTCCCTTAACCGCAACTGCAGGAGCATCATGTCTGATTCAACGGCCCCTCGGATCAGCTGTTCTACTCTTGCTCTGTCAACATTGGCTGGAGACAAACCTCCTCTTTGAACAACTTTGGTCAGAGATTTCTCCATCCGTCTCAAGAAATCAGATAATGACTCTCCAGGAGACTGCCGTATTAGTCGAAAAGCAAAATACAAGTCTTCTCCAGACTCGGAGGATCCAAACGTGCTTTCCAGCGCTTCCAGGTACTGCAGGGCACTGGCATCAGGGCTAGACAGACGAACAGCTTTTATGATATCAAGTGCTGGTCCCTTTAAACTTTCTACAACTCTCCGACGTTTTTCTTTCTCAGAGCAGTCACATTCTGTTATCATTATTCTGGCCTGCTCGATCCAATGTTCCATGGTTTCCTCTCCTGCGGGGGTGGGAACAGTACCAGAGAAGGTACGTAAACGACGGTAAGCATTGCTGTCACTTTGTGGTTTCACTGTTTTTTCTAGGATCTCACCCACTGCACGAATAATTGACTCAGGGGAACTGGTATTGGAACCAAGAGAAGGAAACAGAGCTTGTAAATCAGTTATAGACTTTCCCTCATCCATGAGAAACTTTGACAGCTTATCTGTGAATCCTACCGGGGCAACAGGTGGTGAGTCACTTTCAGTGGAAACAACTATCTCCCAGGCCTCCTCACCATCTCCAAGCATAAGTTTAGTAGGACAACGTGTGGCGTCTATGACTTCTCGACACTCACACAAAACGAATAGAGTAGTTGAGGTGGGTCCATGTCTGTTATCTCGAACACGCACTCTTCCAAAGGCTTTTACACTTTGTGCCGCTTCCTCAATTTGTGCCACTTCAGTAGTTGCTGGTACTCCAGTCAGCAGCAGTGCATGACTCGGGTCAATCCCTACCTCACTACACCAGCTGGCAAGTTCAGTTTGAAGGAGAGGGTTATTTCTGAAAGACATGCTTCAAGAGGTCACAAGTAAGTGCAAGAAAGGGTTAAATTTTCTTTTCCAATATCAACTTGAGGGTATTAACACATATTTATGTCAGTCTTCTTTTAGGGTACCAGAGGAAAGAAGAGATTCCCCGTACGGGCCACCATTTTGTGTAGCGCCCCCTGCCCTACTTAGTTGTGTCAAGACTAAGATCTTTAGGGTGGAGCGACGGGTTCTTTAACTGGGGTCTCTCGACTATATGACTCTCACTACTCTGATGCCTTAACTCTTAAAAACACAATAAACAGAAACCTTTTAGAAAAAAAACCCAATGTCAAGTATTTATTTTTTGTAATATGGAATAGATCTAGATATGAATTATAGACTATATATATTTAATATTAAGTTGGAAATATGTATAACAATATATAGGTATGAATCACAATAATCAATATATATAATATAATAACCAAATGAGCACTTATTCAATTCAATTACACTCACTTACTGAGAAAACTCAATATAAACAGTTCAAACGTATCACACTGTAATACACAGTAATACCCAGCAATGAATAATTTCTCAAATGAAATATGTACACACTTACACTTTTAAGAATCGTTGTAACTGTGCAACTGTAAACTCTAAACAACAATTAAAGTACACAAAGTTTAAATGTGAACACAAAATATTAGTGGGCCCACTCACACACGTAAACACTCACACACACAACCCCACCCGATGCAGGCCTGTGTTGTTGCTTGTGTGCGTTGTGGCCTTTGAAACGTTAAAATGGCCTCTTCACTCAAATGAGCCAAAACAAATTTAATAACAGCAGGTACCTGTGCTCCAGTGATCACTCAAACCACAACCGGAGACATCGCACGATCCTCAGTGAATCTCGGTCCTTTCCTCGCGACCCAAGGCAAACTGAACAGTCTTGATGATGCGAGTTGTCCACGGAGTTCGTTTCACTCACGCGATCACTTGTTTACACGACTGTAACTGATCTCTCGAAGTGTCCCACGCAAAGTAATAGATAGAACAACACACTGCAATACACTGAATGCAGTATATTAGTCACTGCAGTCCGTAACAACGCGAACAGGAGAGTGCAGTCTGTATTTAAATGCTAAACGGCTCATCAACTGCTGATAAGACGAGTAAAGTGGTTTATTAACCCATCTGCTGGGTTAACATGAAGGCATAAACAAACAAAACACTTTCACATAAAACAAAAACCCATATAACACGCGTTTAGCGGTTATCGCAACTCTTTCCTCTCTAGCGCGAGCGTATCTGCCACCGCTCTCTCTCGAACGCAGTTCGTCTCTCCTCTCATTTTGATTGACTCAATTAACCACCAATCACATTACACTCTCATATGCATGGGTGGGTTTAAAATAATAAGCATCCAATCACATAAAATACAATCAAACTAGACAGTAACCCGCACATGTTTTCCAAGTGCATTTAAACCAAACTTTAGCGTTTACACGGGGTTTCTTAAAGGGATACACACACATTTTCAGCTCACTTTAAAATGTGAATCTTTGTAAACAAAACACAGTTTAATGAATAGTTTTCTTAAACCTTATTATAAAACAAGCATGATATATATGAATTAGGACAGTTATTTAAAATGAACTTCTAAATAAGAGTAACTATAGCTTTTAAATAAACATATTACTAGTATTATAAACATGACTAGTAAGAGGGTTACAAGTATGTAGGTGGAGTATTGATCTTTGATGATTTGACTAATGTGGGTTCTGTTGGGATTTCATTGTGTCCTGAGGTCAATTCTGGGATATTTGTTGCCTGTGCAAAGCAAGCTTGAGGGATGGTAATGATGCCAATTGTTTTGATTGACAGTCCTGGAAGTCTTCAGAGGGATTGTAGTTGAGCTCTTGTTGTGTTCTTGTCCACAAATCCTAATTGAATTCTTATGTATAGATAACATTAAAGCTTTTAAATAAGAGATAATTTGATAAAGGGATAATATAAAGTGGTCAACCGATATGTTTTGTTGGTAGTGGCAATCAGTAAGGCATATTTCTCAATAAGCTGCATGATGGGAAATATTTTTCATGATTGTAATAGAAAGATAGATTAGGGCTTGGTGTTATGAACAATACTACTAGATTTTAAAACCTACAGAAGATTAAATTACTTTTGTTAATTGCCCGAGCAAGCACAGTTATCTCCCAATATCAATAAATGCTTATCACTGAAATAAATTAAGCTTTTCTTCCGTGTCAATTAATTGTTTTTTAGTAATTTAACCACTAAAATAACTTGAACAAATATGTAAATAAATATATTAAACCACCAATATATTAGTGAGTAGTTACTCAAGTGAACTGATCTTTGCAGTAATCAGTATAAATAGTTTAAATGCACCTCTCTCTGAGGAGTAACTACAGCATTAAAGCATTAAGATGAAAGAGACGGGCTTCAGGTTCCCTCCTTTATAATTATTTGTACAGTTATGCTCAACTCAAAAGGTCCCAAATAAGCAGTTATCTGACATTTTGCAATATAGGGATAAATGCCCAATAATCTTTGTTGACTGTTGTGATGATATCTCACCATAAGGGCAGGACAACATCATAATAAGGCAGCAGTAGATGCACGTTTTCTCTTATCCTCTTTAGAGTCCAATGCTGATGTTCGCTTTCTACAGTCAAAGGCTAATTTGCATTTGTGGCTGTTTGCTGGCTTGGCACATTCGAGACGTCTGTTTCATTTTAGTGCTTAGTGAAGAAACTAGGAAATGTAAATGAACTTATTTTCCACTGACCGCCAGATTTATAAAGGTTTTGCTTAGTCTTAGGGCAACATTCAGCAGACAGATTTAACCTTGTTAAAGGCTTCGTTTTACAGCATATCCTTGGTTGTGTAAGCTGTACGGTTTATGCAGTACCATCTGACACGTGGATGAGCACACGGGTATTGCTGAAAACAGAAACGAGCAGGATTCAAGATCAGTTTGTGAATGTTGACATAAGAAAATCAGAAAATCGTATTGTCCAATGTTATTCTGAATTTGAGATACAACAGTCTGAAATCACGAGACATATCATCGTACGTATTTTACGAGCTGGATGAATTCATACGAAGTTAATCGTGCAAAATGTACGATTATCGTGAATAAAACAATAACGACACCTCACCTGTCAAGTGCGGTGGAGGCAGAAACCAAGTGCAGACAAATGGATGAACTCAAAGGACTTTATTAAGGCAAAACAGGAACACAAAAACCCACGAGGGGGCAAAACCAACATACAATCAGGAAAACTAACAATAGACAGAGTAGGACTTTAACAAGGCTATGAAACACTCTTGCAGGACTTGATAGGACAAGGGATTTTACAAAGTAACAACATTATAAAACAAACTGGCACAAGATAGCAAACACAAGGGTATTAAATAAGGGCGCAATAGGTGACATGAATCAAACAATAATGGGAAACGAAGGGGGCGGGGTCATGACACGAGACGGTGGCCAAAGTCAACAAACAACAATGACTATGTGCTACACATAACATAAATGGGGCTGTCACGATCTAGACACCAAACTATGACCGCACCACTGATCTATATAAATGACTGGATTGCGCATGACGTCACAATTGTGATGCCACCGTGCCGCCATGTTGGTATACCCAAACGTTCTATTAAATCAGTGGACGTTATTAGATTTTAATGACAAAACATCACTTTACTAGTCTTCGTTTTTATATCTGAAGTTACCCTGTACATTATTACATCACAAACGTCCTAAGCATGTACATAGTTATTTACTGAAAGTTGTACATTTTAGTTTTTAACCAGTTATTATACATTCATCTTCATTACAGTATCAGATCAGCAGACAGACCGCAGCATATTTATTATTAATGACAAACGTGCTCATTCTGAATAAATCTAAATAAATAATAATGCTTTGTACCGTATGTGCATGCAATTATTTGGTGGTTTTGTAATTAAGTTATCTAAACCGTGTAGCTGAATGTCAAAAAAAAACTTTATTTATACCGTGTCATTAACAGAATGCAGCAGACACACTCACCTTAACGTTTTTTTATAAATCCATTATCCTGCCCGATTAAAACATAAACATTGCAAATAACACCAGAATTAACAGTTAATTTACGTACACATATCCTAAAAATAATCTTGTGTGAATGATACGCTGTAAAGCGGGTGAATTTAAAACATGATTTTGAATGGAAGTCAATGACGCCGTCTGCCGGTTGGGTATACCAAGATGGCCGCTCGAACTCTGCGCTGGCTTCACCTCACGCTGTTACGTTAAGCGTTCTATGCGCAATCCACTCATTTATATAGATCAGTGGACCGCACCCAACCCTAACCCCAACGTTCGTGTGGTCAAGGCAAATCGTACAGAAATATATGAATGTGGTCGTACGAATTAATACGAATTAGCCACCTCGTAAGATACGTATGAAATGCAATAGATATAACTTCATTTCTGTTGAATGCATTACTGTGTGTTTTATGGTTAATGTATAACTTGCACACTATTTCACAATTGTAATGTTGTAGTTGTTATTGAGGGGCTGTTTTTTGCAGCACAATTGTATATTTCAACATTTTGTACAGCATAAATACAACAAAACACACAAAAAATAGTGTGCTCAATGTATACTTGAGATTGTGAAATTAATATGGTTTCTAAGCTTTACGTCAAAGGTGGCACATGGTTAGTTTTCCACACATTAACTGACGCTGACAAATGTGTTTACATTCACCTCAAAATCTGTATAATAAGCAAGAATCTAGGTTTATTGGGTTTTGCTTGACCTGTCTGTGATGTATTCCTTAATAAATGAAGCCGTTTAAATGATCTTATGCAAGCTTTTACAGCATAATCATGCATACAAACACAATCAGATATTAATTCCTAATTATATTAAGAAGCCACAAAATCTGAAAAGAAACAGATGGGTTTACATGAACTCGCATGCTGTGTTTGCCCCATTTGTGACTCATTCCCATGAGTCAGTTCAAACTGTCTGCTTCAATAAATGTATTTATAACTCTGCATTTTCTGATTCGATTAAAAAATTCCCATGGCGTTTTTTATTTTGCATTAAAATCTTTTCAGCAAAATATAATGTAGTTATGTGCAGTGTTGGGTAAGTTACTCAAAACAAGTAATTCATTACTAGTTACTAAATTACATTTTCAATCATGTAATTAGACAACTGTACAAATTACTTTCTTCAAAAAGTATTTAATTACTTAATACTAATTACTTTCTAAATCCTTTTTAGTTAATGATACAAAGATAGTCTTAAGACGGCTCAAATAAAAGTACATCAATTATTCTGGTCAGACTTTTTAAGGTCCAATTCACACTATAAATTAACTATTTACTAGTTTTGCATCAATATAGTCCTAATTACTGCTTATTAATACTTAGTAAAGTAGTTGTTAAGTTTAAGTATTGGTATGAATTGTGTAGGATTAAGGATTTAGAATAAATTTAGCAGAATCAGGCATTAATATGTGCTTTTCAAGTACAAATAAACTGCAATATCTCAGTAATATTAAAGGGATTGTTCGGCCAAAAATGATATTAAACCCATGATTTACTCACCCCGAAGCTGTTCGAGATGCATATGTCTATCATTTTTCAGACGATGACATTTTCAGTTATTTTAGAAAATGTTTTAGATCTTTCAGTTAATCAAATGTAAAGTTATGGGGTCCACGACCTTCAAGTCCAAAAACTGTGCATCCATCCTTTACAAAATAAATCCAAACGGCTCCACGATGATAAACAAAGTCCTTCTGAGGGTAATCTGCGCAGTTTCGTTGTAGAAATATCCACATTTAAAACTTTATAACCCAAAATAACTTGCATCATGTAATGCCGCCATCTTAGTCGCGTCCGCATTCAAGATCAGAGCTATACGCAGCGTACGGAGGCTACTCTGCTGCTGCTCTGTGCCCCCGCCCTCCGAATTTGTCATACGTCACTAAGAAAACTGCATACACTACGCTAATACTCTCTCCTGAATACAGAGGAGTCTAAGATGGCGGCGCTATCGGAAGGTAGTTATTTTGCTTTATAAAGTTTTAAATATGGATATTTCTACAACAGCACCGCACGGATTACCCCCAGAAGACCTTTGTTTATCATCGTGGAGCCGTTTGGATTTATTTTGTGAAGGATGGATGCACATTTTTTGAAGGTCGTGGACCCTGTAACTTCACATTTAATTAACTGAAAGATCTAAAACATTTTCTAAAATAACTGAAAATGTGTTTGTCTGAAAAACGATGGACATATGCATCTCGGACAGCTTGGGGGTGAGTAAATCATGGGTTTAATATCATTTTTGGCCGAACTATCCCTTTAATGCTAATAAGCAAACAGTTAATAGTAAGATTTGGAAACTACACTAGACTGTTACCATTATTCTTATTAACTCACAAAAGTATTATAGTGAGAAGGATACATAAAAAACATGCTTAACCTTAGACTTTAAATGTTGATGTTAAATCCACTATTGTATTCTATATAATTGATCTACAGTCCATACATTATTTACTTCAATTACAGCAGAAGTAACTGTGATTAAATTACTGGAGTAATCCCTTTTCCCTTTTCAAGGAAAAAGTAATTAAATTACAGTAACTAATTACTTAGTAACTAGTTACACCCACTACTGGTTATACGTAGTGATGCGCGGGTCAATGTATAAACAACCCGCACCCAACCGATGTTTTCAAAGAACTCCCCGCAACTCGGACCGCAAAAAATAAATAATGTACCCGACCTGCTCCCTGGCCCGCAAGTAGTAATTGTTCAAAATAGTTAACTGGCATCTTTATTTCAAACGACCTGACAGGCCGCGACCCGAATATCATTAAAAATATTTTTGGATGACTCGTAACCGCGGGTGACCGCAGGTCGGATCAACTCGCGCATCACTGATGTACTGTACATGAAAATTATTCATCATAATTCCTCATAGTGTTTACTTGAGGAATTAAAGCGGCTTAGAAGAAACATTGATTTAAATCTTTGACATAATATTACTCGGTCGATATTAAATATATCAAGGTTATATTTTTATATAATGTTTTTTACATTATGTAAGTTTTTTGTAGTGAAAACAGTATATGACAAAAAATGGCTTTAGCTGGATTTTCAGAAAAGACTGAAAAATACTAAAATATATTTTAGCTAGCTATCCCAGTATCTCTAAGATAAAAGGGACAAAAAGCTCCAAAAGTACAGTTTTGTACTATCCTTTTGTACACTATCCTCAAAGTGTTATTGCTTTTTCTGGTACCAGCTTGTTAAATTCTTTAAGTCAAGTGTATGTTCAATGTATATTATTCATATGAAATAATGTGAATCACATTGTAATGTTATTCTGCTGGATGTATTGTGTTACCCCTGGGGGAACTGATTTACTCGTTCTGTTTGCGTGCATGGCTGCGTAAATAGGTGGGAAGGTTTGCCTAGAACACAACCAACACCAACAATATGCGTCAATTGTACATATAGTTTATATATGTTAATAGACGGAGGAGGTGCGGTTTGTTGTTTTCAGTCTGGGTGGTTTATTACAAACACTACATATCTACATATTGTTTCATCTGAGTTTTAAACCATGGTGATAATAGTAAAACACGGTGGCAATAAGCAGTTTTTCTGTGCCAGTAAACTAGCAGGAGGCCATATATGTAGCATAGGGTGTGTTCTGTTATATCAGGATGATTAAAAAGCTTTCGCCTCACTTCCCACTGGGACATGTACGTCCCCTTCTATGAAAACCGCTAGCAAGTCGGCTGGTTTGTTAAACAGATGCACGGCTATTAACATTTTGTATTCCTGCACTGCCGTTGGCTAACACTGGACGGACAGCGGATTGTTGCTCTGCATTGCAGCTGGAGGATGCTAGATGTGTTTCTCCGTGTCAATGGATGCCGCACTGGCCCTGATTCCAGAACTGTGCCGGAGAAGAGAGGGATCGGCCTCTGGGGATGGCTCGGGTTACCGCCATCGCATCCTGCTGCATTAGCAGGGCATGGTGAAATAACAACCTGCCATTTGGAAAGCTCTGCCAGACCGGCGCAGACTCCAGATCAAGCAACACCTTAATTAAGAGTTGTTTGGTTCCGGTTAAGTTTCTCTTACGCCTTTGGTTTCTTGTTGTTACGATATATAGGCTTTTGTTGGCTCGCGATGGTTGAGTTCTCAGCCGAATGGAATGTGGGTGAACAAATGTATTTTTCTGTAAACTGTCTCTTTAAATGTTTGAGGGTTGCTTCAGACATCTTTAAAGTAGCTTGCGAATAAGAATTTAAGGACAGTAAAGAAGCAAGTCTTTGTGTTGAAGAGATGTCGGTGTAGTATGTTGAGTGAAAGGCCTCCGAGAGGGACCATGCTCAACATGGCCCTCTCGTGACCCCACTTTGGGCAAGACAATGAACACCCTTGAAAAGCCTTTTTGTCTGTCCTTCCTACGTGCTTTTCTCTTTGTGCCGACGTAAAAGGACCTTACCTCTGCGCCGAAGGATTTACCTTCATTGTGTCTCCTCGTTGTAGGTCTTCAAATTTACATTGCGCACGCCGCATTCGATGGATTTTATTAGGATGCCACCCCGAAAGAAGTTCACGTTTTTAATTTCCCAGGCCTGTCTCCGAAACACCGGTCGGAATCTACAAGTTTCGCTCGGGCTGGTGCATAATTGGTTGCATTGCAATTACAGCGTTTACGAGAACTAAAATCTTTACGGACCCCTGCGCTGTGCAAAGCAATTTTTTAAAACCGTAAATGTGTCTAAAGAGCGTGAAGGGGCCGGAGGGTCTTCAAGGGCTATAGTGAACGAGCTAATTAATGCAAAGTACAGCCATGGGATTCATGCTCATAACTGGCTTCCTTTGCTCTGTAGTAATCAGTCTGTTTTCGGGGGTATAGAGAAAGGAGGCCCTTAGGAGTTAATGTGGGGCCCCTACTTAATAACTCGGCGTGCCACGAGTGAGTTATGCTTTGCTGTGTATAAATGAACCTCTAGACTTGCACCTTGCATACTCATTTATGGACTAAGTCGGCACAGTTCCGCTTGAATTGAGTAATGCACCTACGCTTAAATTAATTTTACAACCATGAGAATCTAAATGCGTTGAGAATCGGGTGTTGGTCTCTGATTTATGTGACCGTGGAAATGAAAAGTGACAGACGGGTTTTTACTTGCTTTTGTGTTGACTGGTTGCTTTAGTTATGCTACTGTATGTTTATCTGAGAATCAGCTTGGCTCTCTGTGGATGATTTTGACACATTAGACACGATCCTCACCTTGCAATGTAAAGATATAGAAAAAGTGGGCGGGTTCATCAGTGTTTGCATCTCTGCAGATTTTAGTTTCATATTTTAGTTTATAACTTTATTTAGATAACAACTCTGACTTGATATTGCTCAAAAGTAGAATTATGTGGGCAGATTGTGTGACACTGCAAACCTGTATTTCTTTTTCATGGTACAGAAAAGGAAATTTTGAAGAATGTGCATACTTTAGACTGTCAAGGTCCAAAGCAAAAACAGCATCATAAAAGTTTCTATGACTTTTTGTGTAAAAAATACTGAGAAAAAATGCTGCTTGAGAATAAGCAGAAGCTTACCGGGTTATTTATACTGTATTAAACAACTCTTACTGTGGGTTCACACCAGACGCGAGTTCAACAATTTGTGCGAGTAGATTACATACAAAGTCAATGCAAAGATGTGATCAGACGCGTCCGAATGACACGATATGGGTGGCGCGTTTGCCACGAAAACACGCGCTATTTGCCTCAAACGCGTCTTCGCACAAGTTAAAAATATTAAACTCAAGCGAAAAATTCGCATCACACAAAGTTAAATCCCACGAGTAATCTAGACCGAGTAACGCGATGCCCCATGTTTGGTGTGTACGTAGCATTACTGTGGGTTCCTCGCGTGGGGCGATGCGAATGACACAATATGGGCGACGCGTTTGCAGCAAAAACATGCAATATTTGCCTCAAACGCGTCTTCGCCCAACTTGAAAATATTCAACTCAAGCGAAAAATTCGAATGACACGAAGTTAGATCCCGCAAGTAATCTAGAGCGAGTAACGCAATGCCCCGTTTTTGGTGTGTATGTAGCTTTACTGTGGGTTAACACCAGACGCGAGTTAAACAATTCCCGCAAGTAGATTACATACAAAGTCAATGTAAAGACGCGATCATATGCGTCCTTGCGTGGGGCGATGGGAATGACGCGATATGGGCGGCGCATTTGCTGCGAAAACACGCGCTATTTGCCTCAAATGCGTCTTATCCCAAGTTGAAAATATCCAACTCAAGCGAAAAATTCGAATGACACAAAGTGAAATCCCGCGAGTAATCTAGAGCGAGTAACGTGATGCCCCACGTTTGGTGTGTACTTAGCATTACTGTGGGTTCACACCATAAGCTAGTTCAACAATTTGCGCAAGTAGATTACATACAAAGTCAATGCAAGGATGCAATCAAACGCGTCCTTGGGTGGGACGATGCGAATGACACGATATGGGCGGCGCGTTTGCTACGAAAACGCGCTATTCGCCTCAAACGCGTCTTATCCCAAGTTGAAAATATTGAACACAAGCGAAAAATTTGCATTACAAGAAGTTAAATCTTGTGAGTAATCTAGAGCGAGTAACGCAATGCCCCGTGTTTGATATATACGTAGCATTACTGTGGGTTCACACCAGAAGCGAGTTCAACAATTTGCGCAAGTAGATTACATACAAAGTCAATGCAAAGATGCGATCAAACGCATGCTTGCGTGGGGCGATGCGAATGACACAATGTGGGTGGCGCGTTTGCCGCGAAAACACGCGCTATTTGCCTCAAACGCGTCTTATCCCAAGTTGCAAATATTGAACACAAGCGAAAAATTTGCATGACAAGAAGTTAAATCTTGTGAGTAATCTAGACTCGAGCGAGTAACACGATGCCCCCGCTGTGGGTTTACACCAGAAGCGAGTTCAACGATTTGCCCAAGTAGATTACATACAAAGTCAATGCAAAGACGCGATCAAAGCGTAGGGCGATGCGAATGTCGCCATATGGGTGTCGTGTTTGCCTCAAACGTGCGCTATTTGCCTCAAACGCGTCTTTGCCAAAGTTGAAAATATTCAACTCAAGCGAAAAAACCCTGAAAAAAAAACGCTATTTTCATATAGCCTATGTAACTTTAAATGCAAGTGAGTGCTTTCGGTTAAAAATAGATATGATTACTGTGAGTACAGTTTGAGACAATAGTATATTTAGCTGCATTAGTGCTACAATGTGCTTATAAACACTTTTAAAAAAAAGCTTTTGGGTAAAATTGCGCAGTTAGTCAGTCAGTGGGTGGGGCTTTAGCAATGTGACATCACATTAACAAGTTGCATGTCTTCAGGGTGAGTAAATGATAATAGAATTTTGATTTATGGGTGAATTGTCCCTTTAAGATTGTATTTAGCAGCAATGTATTTAGGTGGCATCCTGTATACGGCAACTATCAGTAACAGCCATCAAAGGAGACAGGGATTGTTGTCACCACTAAAGAAATCTCCTTAAAGTCTATAGACGGCAGCACATTCACACCTGTCACAGGTTCACAGAGCCGTGTCGCAGAGAGCTGATGTGCATTATAGTTAATCCCTCCCAGCCATGGACTATTTTATTGTGAAATGTGTTTGTGGACTGAATGCTTGAAGAAAATCGCTTCACATAGCTAGAATCCGACCCGGATCAGGGTTGTTTAATTCGCAATGGACATCAGTTACACAACACTGCAGACAAATGAGTGTGTTTTTATCATTAATAGCATTTCTATCTCTTATCTCTTCAGGAGCCCTACATTCATTTTATTCTCAATCACTTTTCCACCCCATTAACTTTTAGTTCGGCATGCAAAGGATGATGGCAATAAAACGGTTGAGTCAGCACACCGTGAACCCTTGCAAAACTTGCCTAGATGAACCTAAACTCAAAATCTGCTTAAATGTCCATTTCATGTTGTGGCATAGTGGTAATGAAATGAGATGTTATCAAGTCTAGGATGTTATTTGTTTTTACATAACGTAATAGGTACTGCAGGTGCGAAAGTAGCATTTTTAAAGATAATGTTTTAGACAGAGATATATTTTTTGCTGTGGTCAATAACAAATAGCCTCTTTAGGAATTTACTTATCATGGTCGAAAATGGCTTTCTGGACATGAAATGATGTCAAAATAATGCTATAACTGTCAGCTCTGTCAAGAGTTGCGTGCTGAACATACTTTTATAATTTGAAATGCAAATGTAGCCCGGTCCTTGAGAAAATCACTTTGTTACCTTCGTCCCGCGTTACTTTCGCCCCGGTTCACCCCTATTGTCATGCTCTTACGATCTACCAGATTTGCACAAACACTTTTTCGAACACAATATTAGCCCCGCCCCAAACTCATGCCATTTGGTGAAGCCAAGGTTCTTATGTTGAGCTGGTCTGGTGCTCAAAATGAACAGAACAAGATTCTGATGGGCATTTTTAATTTGTACAGTTTCCTAATGTTTTACATATGCTGTCCACAACCCTATCAGAGCAGACCTGTGATCCATTTTTGGTGGCGACCTACTACAGTACCTGAGAACTAACGCATTAGCAAAAAGAATGGGAAGTGTGGCATGTTTTAAATCAGATTAATTTGTGAAAGCTCAAATCGCACCAAGGAGATCCCCCGTAACCCGGCTAACCGAGACCCCCTCTCACATACGCCCGTAATCGCAGGCATGGAGCAAAGTAGCCCCTGCTGGAGACGGACAATAGATGTGAAAATTGTTAGCTTGCCGTGCTAGCGGACTGCAGCCAGGCAGTTAAGCGGCAGGCTGAAAGCACACCTGTGGAGATCCGGGAGGCTAATCGGATTTCCCTCTTGGTGTTATGGCCGTTCACCTCTTTTCATATGTTTTATATTTATGGGGAGTTCTGGCCACAGCCAGCGCCCCTCTCCAACCCTCCATGCTCTGATTAGATCCGGGATGATGACTGTGGCCCAGAGCTACAGTGATCAATCCTGATTTGCCGGCAGAATTAGATTAATATAGAAAAGATACAGTGCACTGACCTGCTCGCTGAAAGGATGTCTCACTGTCATGCATTTATAATAAAGTCTTAAAGGGGTAGTTCTCACTAAAATGTTTTTTTCTAGTATTTGTACTGAATTTGTGTGCTGAATTTGTATGAATGGTGTGCATTGCATTAAAGCTTTTCGTAAAAAAACAGGTATTTTGTTTCAAATAGCCATGTTTTTTATTACAGTAATGATGGTAGCGTTCGCGCACATGCCAGTCATTCTGTGTGGTACTTACGAGGATAATTCATTTGTTTTGGATTGTGATGTCATAGCTGAGCCACTGAAAGACATTAGCCTCTTCCATTGAAACACTTCACCAGACTCATTAGATTTTCAGATATGTGTGGCATCACATCATAGATCGCCATACCGTGTTATTGTTTGCAAAGCTTTTCTAAATCTTATTCTGGTAACTGCATATGCCAGACATAAAAGGATGAAAGCGGCATATGTGCTTTCTCTGTCTTTTTGGCATCCTTAATATATCCCATAATTGAATTCCAGGAGATTTATCTTGTTAAGCATTTTTACAAAGCCAACACACTGCCTGCACTCGTGTTATTGTAAAGATTTACCCCACCCACAATCGAGGATGAAAATGCTATTGGTGGTGCTTTCGAGGAAGATGAGTGTTTCCAACTTAGGTTGCTACTTAACATTTCATTTTTTGTTTTTTTGTTTTCTGATATTCAGACTGCGGTAGACACAATCTTGGTCAATTAAGACTCAGTTTTAAAGGGACATTCCACTTTTTTTTTTAATTGTGCTCATTTTCCAGCTCCCCTGGAGGTAAAGATTAGATTTTTACCATTTTGGAATACATTCAGCTGATCTCTGGGTCTGGCGCTAGCACTTTTAGCATAGCTTAGCAGAATCCATTCAATCTGATTAGACCATTAGCATTGTGCTAAAAATGAGCAAAGTTTCGAAAATTTTTCCTATTTAAAACTCTTCTGTGATTACATTGTGTACTAAGACTGACAGAAAATTAAAAGTTGTGATTTTCTAGACAGATATGGCTAGGAACCTTACTCAAATTCTGGCGTAATAATCAAGGACTTTGCTGCTGTAACTTGGCTGCAGGAGGCGTATTGATATAACGCAGCGCCCAAAAATAGTCATTTTCTATTGAAAGTTACCAAGGGAACTATTTCAGGTGCAGAGTCAAGTTTTAAATAGGAAAAATATTGAAACTCTTTGGTTATTTTTAAGCGCAATGCTAAATGGTCTAATCAGATTCAATGGATTATGCTAAGCTATGCTAAAAGTGCTAGAGCAGACCCGAAGATCAGTTGAATGGATTCCAAAACAGTAAAAATCAAATGTTTAAATCCAGGAGAGCTGGAAAATTAGCATTTTTTTTAAAGTGGAGTGTCCCTTTTAGGCAGCTTAGCAAGTAGGCTATTTATAAATTGAGAATTTTGTGCTGAAGATGTTGCGCATCCTATCTTAAGCTATCCGTTGTGGTTTAACATTGGAAGCTGTACATTTTTGTGTGGTTATTATGTATACAGCTTTACTCTCTCAGAAATTATTGTAGTAGGCTAAGTTTAAAGCAGTTTGTAGAATATTATAAAACCCTTGGCCGTATTACACGATTCAAAGCTGATGCGGGGACCTGTAGTCTACTCAAATTGAAAAGATCTGTAAAGTAGCACGTTTGCAGAGATTGTATATGGTAGGCTACTGCTGGTTCCAAAATTCAGAACAATCTTATACCTTTTTTTGTACATTTAAGGAAATACTAACCCTTTCACATGGTAATATGTGACATTATGTCAACTCCTTTTGAATTAGTACATACAGGTAATCCTATTCTCTGCAACTTATTTGTAATGTTTTAACGTCTTGTACTGGTAAACGCCCAGGGCTGATTTATCAGTGTTGTTGTAAATGTTCTGTTTACAAATGATCTCTTAATTTACTATTTACTCATAATATCCCAGCATATGTGTGAAAGAGGATATTGTTATACATTTTCAGATATAATATTTGGTAAATAAATATAGATAAATCCTCCTTGGAAACCTGACAATTCAAGTTTGTTTTAGTCCAAACCACGGTTTAGAAAATTAACGACACTAAACTTGACAGCACTGTCACATATAACATATCCTCATATTGCATTTGGAAAACAAAAAAGTCTCTGGAGAAACCTCAATGCAGTAAAATGTGTGGGGGTTTTGGCAGAGTAGACGTGAAAATACAGGTGTACAGACTCAATTTTCAGCTCGGCTTTTCATTACTTGGGGAAACCTGATGCTAGGTAGTATATCAACCTGTCACTGTCTCTTTGCCTGTCTGCTTTCGGGGCAGATGCAGTTGAGAGAATTCGGTCCAAAACTCTTGGCCTCCATTTTATCTTTGTGATGAAAGAGAGAATAGAAACAAACTGACACCGCTGAATGCCCCAAACACAACGTATTTCTGCCGAGCCAAAAACTCCCAAAAACTTTGGAAAACAAGTCCTCCGTCTCGGGAGGTTTCCAGCAGCTGCCTGAATGTCCCGTCGACGTCCCATTGTGGTTATAATGCAATTAATTTCTTTGGACTTGAGAAATAAAGAGAGAAATTCTCTATATTTCATCACTAATGAGCAACCTGGTCTCCGTTTCAGACAGCATGTCCACAGACCGCTAACAGTCTGCTCGCTGACCGGCTGACATGTGTGATAAGCCCAAGCTGGATTTAAGTAGACATATAAGGTATTTTTCATCCCTCTTGGAAATTGTTGCGTCACAATCTACTGGGTTTGCTACTGTAGTGCCATCAAATCTTCAAGAAATCCTAAAGAAGTGTTTCGGTAGATTAATTGGCAGAGCCTTGGGATAACAGTCGCTTTGGATAAAAGTGTCTGGTAAATGTATGTAATATGCTAGATTGCCCGATAAAGGGCCCATATTATGCAAAATCCACATTTATAAGGTGTTTGGACATAGATGTGTGTTGGGAGTGTGTGAACACAACCACATTACAATGAAAAAAAAAATATTAGGCATGCTGTTTTGATTCTCTCGTTAATGTGATGTCACACAAACATAGCTCTGTCCACATCCACTGACTGACTGGTTAACTTTACCCAAAAGCTTTTCTAAATGTGTTTGTTGGCACGTTGTAGCACTAATGTGATTAAAGATACTATTATCCCAGACTGTATTCACAGGAATCAGATATATTTTTAAAGCAAGCTCATTTGCATAACACACATGAAAACAGCGCTTTGCTCCCACCCAAATTTTGGATATGCTATAACAAATAATATATATGTAGGTGGTTCCTGGTCAGGAAAAGCTGCCATGTGGACTGCATTTTATGAAAGCCTGACTATGTGTGTACTGTAAGCTACATGTCGATTAGCTCACAATGTAGTTTTCCATTCACGGTGTGTGCACTGGTGTGTGGCTTTCTGCCTGCCAGGGTTTGAAATTGTCAGGCCGGTGGTTGAGGTAAGCCGGGCGGAGATTTGATGTTTTATCCGAACCTTAAATCAGACCGAATCCTGCCGAGTGTCACAGGGTGATGTTTGCTCACATGGTTTTCATTTCAGCGCAATCATATGGCGTCTGGGGATTTCACAATGGTTATTCATTTGCATATTGTTATAGTAACAGTATACGCCTATACTCATTTTAATTTCTAATCGTGGTTCTTTTCACAATTGAAAAAGGATATTCAGTGTGAAAACAAATTGTAGTTCGCCGAGTGATTCATCAGAAGGGCACTGTGTTTGACATGTGGTTGAAGGGGAGGGGCTTAAGAGGCTAGTTATGCCGAAAATCTAAGATTTTCTTTGGAGTGATGTTCATCAATAAATCATGCATAAGAACTGATACGCCTGCTTAAAAGAATATTCAAGAAGACAGTGTTTATTTTAATTTACGCTGACATTAAAACGTTCGCCTACAGATCTACAGTGCATGTAAGCGCATACATAACCACTCGATTTCAAGTTGGCTTTAGATGTACTCACCGCTCTCTGTCTAGCATGCAGATCCTCTTTTAGCTGATAGAAGGAGGACAGATTCGGGTTCGGCATCAGTGACTACAAAGAATTACTCTAAAGATAAATCCGCAAAGATAAATCACTGAAAAAGTGCAGTGACCCTCTTATCATGGGATCATTCATATCAGCTTCCTTTGAAAACAGACAGTGGTTTCAAAGTCTGGAAAACTGTTTGTGCTTCTCATGAAATCAGCATTTTTAATCTTAACAAAGCAATGTGATTTATTTATAATTTGCTATTTTTACATTTTAGGCCAAATTGACAAATTTGTCCACGCCGCCCAGCGACGACTCAGAAAGTTGCTCAAATCCCTGTCGCGCCACTCACACAGTTTAACATTAAATAACATCATATTTGTCCCAAATCATTAACGATTAACATTGGCTGCTAGCGTATATTTTGCATTTTAAAGTAGACGCTATCTGACGAAGCTCGCGCTATTTAATGTGCACTTCCGGTTTACGATACCTCCGAGTTGTCCTAGACGCGACTCGATGCGGCGCGTCCAGTGTGCGACCCCCTTTAGATACCGTATATGGCATATGCAGCAATAATGTGCTAAAACACTTATTTAACATCAGTATTTGACCTAGTGTATTGGGTAAGTGTTGCAATTGTTTATCTATACCAGATACTTCTAATATTAAGTTTATATATAGGCATATAACATATGAGGGCATTGCTATATAGTTGCCAGGGTGATCTGACAGGTTGCTTTATGTCTTGGTACAGTAAGTCTATATGATATTCTCAGGTCCCTCATTTAATGAATCTAATCACTTAAAAAGTAATAGCACATATCTCTACAAAAAGCCATATGAAATGGGCGATAACTTGGTATTTTCCCCCCGTTTGTTTCCTGGGCACCGCAGTGATAGCGTTATGGGATACTTTCACTTTACATAATTGATTATACTTGTAATCTTACTAGCAATAGCTTCTTTATTGATGCATGCAAGTAAGTTTGAGAAGGTTCTTTCATGTTATGCAATAATATATAGCTTGAAACAACACCCAGCATGTCCCAGTATCCATACAAATCACTTAAAATAAATAAATAATAACATGCTGTTAATGCAGTCATTCTGGATGTTAGTGAGCGCACAGTTTGTCCCTTTGCTTTGCATCAGGGCTGTTTGCGGTAGTACCATGGCTGTGCTCGCTTCCTAATCTGCTTCCTGTGTCACACACACAGCCCCAACCAATCAGCCCTCCGGCTGGCGTGATGGAAGAGAAAAGCACAATGCTGCACTTGAAAAAAAATAATAGTGCCGCACAACACGGGAACAGGCTGTGCCTTTCCAGACTGTGACACACATGGAGGCATTTGATGGCCCCATCACTGCCACATCATTTTCACTTCAAGGACAGAGAAAAGTATTTTTAAACCACTCCGGTGTGAAGCAAAAATATTCAGTGCCGTTTCCTATTTTACACCCTTTACTGGAAAACACTTTTTTCGTTGTCCAATGCGTACGTGAGATCTGTGCATGATTATCTGCTGTTAAAAATCGGTAAGATCTGTTCCAAAACCTAGTGAGATCCCTGCTGTCTGCTGCCTAAAATTGGCAGCTTTCTTCTAAGACAGCATCCTGTAACCTCAGTGACTAGGAAGCAGATTGTTGCACCACATAAATAGTGGTTTACATGTTCTGCAAGATGTGGAATTGATACTGTAGAGTTTGGAGTTAGCAAGTTGCTAAGCTAATCTCAGAGTAGGACCGCACAAAATATTGTTTATTTATATATGTAATATAAAAATATATGTTTGTTTGGGCCTGTGTGTGTATGAGTACTCTAAAACATGTTGACCCAGCATTATTTCTTAAAGGGACCAGCCCACCCTGCTGGGTTGTAATTTAGCCTACGCAGGGTTGTTCAACTCAAAATTTTGTGTTGTTTTAACCAGTTATTGTTGGGTGACCATACGTGCAATTTTTCCGGGACGCATCCTGGCCAGGATTTCGGGTGCATCTTCCAAAAGTGGGATTTGTTGACCGCATACGTCATCGATGTTCTCACATTTCAGTTTACAATGTTTACAATCATTGTAGTTTCATTCTTACCTTGAAATGTAAAGGTTGCTTTTCTTAAATAGAACCTAAAATAATAAACCTCGATGATGTATGCGATCGACAAATAATGGACGGAAAAATGGCACGCATGGTCATCCTAAGTTATTTGGTAAAATATTTTCTGGGTTAATTTAACCCTAAAGCTGGGTTCGTCCCCTTATGAAAATAAGCCAGAATTTTTTCGAGTATGCATTTACATATGCATGCTTCGATGTGTTAAAAAGGTATCAACTAAAAGAAAGAATGTGAAATTTGTGTTAGTTATATCATTTTAAGTTTTAAAATATTTTAACGAGCACCTATTTCATTGCTAAAAACAACGTTATTTTGTGTATTTGTAATAATACAATGTGTTCATGTGGTTTATGGTTAAAAACACATTATTTTCCATATACCCTAAATTATGGTAGCTCCAGATTTTCCTCTCTTCCTGAAACGTACAGATTTGAAAAGCTCTGTGTCCCTGATTGGCAAGCTAATCTGTACGTTGTGATTGGCCTGAATACCTCTGACGTCAGCCGGAAACGTGACGGTCCTAACCATGTTTGAAAGATTCGGTTGCTAACAGGAGTTATGTTGGCCTCGTCCACGTCAAAAGGTCCAGGAAATAAACTGTTGCCTACAATGCGTGTGTTTGTTGTAGTCCAAGAAAAGAGATTTACGTTGGAAACGATAATGGTTTGGGGTTTGTACCTTTTGCATATCGTTAACATGTACTAATACACACTTACACACCAAAGGAAATGTTAAATCGTGAATCAGACAATAGGTGCTCTTTAATATGATTCAAATCGATATCACGAACTTAAAGCATTATTATTTAAAAATTATCACATTGTTAGGGTTGCACGCAATACTTCAATGTCTTGCCACTGAGGGCAGCAAAGCACTTACAAATATTTGGTGAATATTTGTAAAATATTTTTATTGACAGTTTTAAGTAGTGAATTAATTATTTACATCTCGGTTGATTCACCATCTTGAATATTTTTGTTGCTATGCATTTTGCCATTGCCTCCTCTCATGCCCTAAAAGCCTACCACACTATAAATGAAACACAGTATGCATACTAGAGCAACAGAGAGAGCAAGGGAAAAACGAAAGCAAGGGGGAGCTTCTGCGCTTCAGCGATCTATCTGGGAATTGTGCAGCACGACGGCCGTGTCCTTTTCCTCTTAGCGGCAGCTGTGTTAAGTCAACATGTTTTGAGTTTAGGGATTCTGGGCTTAGTGCTGAGGGATTATAAGTAGTTGATTATTGCTTAAGCGAGTATTAGGATTGCTCTCAACTCTTCCGGGGTTATAAATCAAGTCAGGCCCGGCCATAGGGGTGTAATGAGCGGTAATCGTTCGCTAATGAGCCGAAGTGCCTCCGAACACCCACCTGTCCCTTTGCATCCACCACAACACTGCCATTTCTTTCTTTCTTTCATTAGTTGTGCTTACTAGAACAAGCATTACTGGTACTGTATTGTTGCCCATTTAGCGATCGTTCGAAACCTTTGACCTTTAGTATTAAAATTCAACACTTCTTTCACTGTTAAATCTATTCATGATTTAGGGTTTTGGGCTAGTGGCCAGTTTTGGACACCATCTATTGGAACCAACATTTTAGTCTGCTTTTTGAGCCAGAATGTGATGTGACCAACTATTAGCACTCAATGTATAGGCTGTAAGCCTGAAGCAGGAGGAATCATGACAATGTCGATCTTTACTACATCACCAATCCCAGGAAGTAAACTGTTGCCTACACTCCGTGTGTTTGATGTAGTCCAAGAAAAGAGATTTAGATTGAAGACGATAACTTTACTTTGGGGTTTGTACCTTTTGCATATCATTAACATGGAATAATAATATACACTTACACCAAAGGAAATGTAATATTGTAAATCGGACAATAGGTGCTCTTTAAATATCACAAGTATTACATTGTTTATATTTTTCCTTATGTAAGTACACCTTATATAAAATATGGCTTTTTCTTTTTCTACCTCCTACAGTACCCATCTCCCATTTTTATGACTTAAGCACATCATCAAAATGATTTAGGGTGTCTTTGGTTGCCGTGTTGTTGTAAGATAAAGGGCGTTTTCGACAGCTGTCGTGATGCAGTGGTGTAAGGTTGTTGCTGTAGCTCCTGGTCAAGGTCGGGGATGTACACCAGCATGGAAAGTAAATAAATAGGCTCAAGCCCCCATCCCCGCCCTATTTGAGAGGGTTAGTAATTTACTGGTATGGATTTACCACGTATCTCCACTCACCCCACCTTGCCTAAAAGAGGACCAGTAAATGAAAGAGTCCTGGTCTGCTATTGTTTACCTTGAAGCTTTTACTCAAACTCTTCTAAATGCTTGCGCCGTTCTCGTTTTGATCTCAGAAGGGGACTGTCTCGCAAAGAGCGCACACGGGCGCAGAATCGTACCCATGCATCAATAACAACCCCCGCGCTAATACGCTTCCCACTCTCCCTCATTGAAAGCAAACCTTTCTGTTGACCCAGGAGGCTTTTCAGCACAGGACAGGCATGTGAATGAAGCGCTGCGAAAGGAGCGAGGGGTGCTCGCCGCCAGCTTTCAGCACACTTTAAAAACCCGCAGGGACGCAATTGTGGTCCTGCTCTTTGGCTCCAGCGCCGCTATTGTTTGGCTGTAAGCGAAGCTGAGTAGGAGGAACTCAAAGACGGAGCTCGGCTTGTAAACAAGCTTGTTAGCTGCCGTTGCAATGAAGAACATCTGTGGATCATCAGTGCTAGATAGTCGAGGCTCATTTAAAGCTTGATTTACTTCTTTGATTTGTACTTTGAGAGCTGCCATCAAGTCAAATCATCAAATTCACAGGTGAGCTTTGATCAGATAATTCTTGCTGTTGTTCTTCCAACTTAAGGGTGTTTCAGAACAAGTTTAACAAGCATGCTTAAGGGTACTTTAGAAACGGATTTGAAGCCCCAGATTGTATCTCATTTTAAACTTTCTGCAGTATACTCTTATGATGTGTTCACACCAGCCGCGGTAGAGGCGTCAAGCGCGAGTGATTTCAATGTTTAGTCAATGTGAAGACGCGTTGATGTGCGTCTGGAGGTCTCGCAGCGTGAATGAGGCGTTTAGCGCGGTGCGGTAGACACAATTCTGTCTCATTTGCATGTCTAGTTCGTGCGAATGGCGCGAATTGAGCGTCTGGCGTGGTACGCGTATGCTTTTTGTGCATTTTGCGTTTGACACGAATTTGCGGCTGATGCTTGAGTTGAACATTTTGAACTTTGGTGGATTTTCGCGGAGCGTTAACCAATCAGGAGCCTGCTTGCTGTTGTGGCATAGCACTTGCCCCTCCTACAAGAAGCGGATTTCGCCTCTGACACACGTCAAATGCTTACTTTTTCCGCGCGTCTACTTCGCTCTAGATGCGTGAATGCATTCAAACTGTTCAAGCGCCAAACTAGGTGTGGTAGACGTGATTTTGACGCCTCAAACGCGGTTGGTGTAAACGCAGCATTTGGGCGCAGTTTCCTGATTAGGGATATCCTAGTCCCAAACTAAAATGAATGTTTGAGCTGCCTTAATTTAATCAGTGCCATTGTTTTGTCTCAAGATGCACACCTGCATTGTGTTTTTTTATGATGTTTGTTTGTAAAATCTACTTAAATGTCCCAGTATAACTAACGCCTAGTCTGCCACTTCACAAGCTCCTGTGTGGTGTGAAATAAAGAAAACTGAAAGGTTGTTTACCTGCATACTGTACATTGTTTTTAGGTTTGCGTCCCTAGTAAGAAATACAGGCTTTACCAACAATCAAATTTTTCATAAAAATCATGCTATCCATTAGCTAGACCACCCTTAACCAGCATTTATGATGGTACTGTGTTTATTGACAGACCCCTCCCAATAAAAACATCGACTGATTTCATATAAAGCCTCTTAAATTTCAGCATGACACTTTTATTTTCAGTTCATTTACTCAAGGTCATATTTTCTAATTGATTTGACCCCTGAAGCATTAACATCAAACCACACGCGGTCTTCTAATATTTTTCTCTGATGTCATCACCGTGGCAACAGTTGAAATAGCTGGGTGTTATGATAGTATATATCACATAGCAGAAAAAAGAGTGTGCCGAGCTTCTGCAGTGGCATTTTTATAATGTGGTATATCAGTGGTGCGGATATACTGTAGACAGCTTTGTTTATTATAGTGATTTACCTTCGGACGTGGGTAGAGCTGTGCAAGAAGCCAGTGTAGACACACCCTGCATCCCAATTCGCATACTAGTCTAGTATTGAAAATCAGAATTAGTATGTTCCAAATCGTAGTATGCTAAAATGAGTATCCTAAAGTAACTGGATGGTCTATTACAGTATTTCTGGTAAAAATTTGGAGTGCAAATCAATGGGCACACTAACAGTAACACGACTCATTGACACTACACTGAATTAATAAATGAATTATTCAGTAAACATTACAGAAATAATACAAGAAAAAAGTATAGGACATGGCAACAGTGTAAAGGCCTACTGTAAGTATACTTCGTACTCGCAGGTTGTGTATGCGTATACAGGAGTATGCTAGGAGAGATATTGCAATTTGTCCCAATGTGCATGCATCAAACACGTGTGTACATGTTCAAGTCAAATGAAGTATACTTTGCAAAGCTGTGCATTAAAAAAAATGTAGTATCCTTAACTGTAGGCTGTTTGTGGTTGCTTAGCAACATCGCAACTTGGTTCATTAATATTTAACACATGTGCGTTCACAGGTGCAAGATGCTTAAATTGAACATTTCAGTCAGGTTTATAATATGTAAAAAAAAATTTAGTGAGTTAGTGAGTGATTTTCTCTTCTTCTTTTATTACTAAATTAACTGTAATGATGACAGAGACTTAAGCAGGTACTGTTTATTTTAGGCTTATACGACCAAATGCAATAAAATGTTTATATTCTGACATAACCAATTGTTTTCTGTGATACTACAGTAAGTAAGACAATTATAATGAGAAGTATTTATGTGTATTTCCGTGTATAGTCTGTTTAAGCCAAAAAGACACACTTACTGATTTAATCTCCATGCACTACCAGTCTCACGAAATTTTGTTATATAGTCACATAATTTTTCGATTCTTTTTTCGTGATATTATCACAAATTTTTGCGTTTTTTGTGATCGTATAACAAATTCCTGTTTTTGTGTGATTATCACGTATGTTGGTTACTCAACTGTTTTGCCCTTTTTTCTTACCATTGTCGCTTCGGTTTAGAAAAAATGACATCCAAACTCAACTCTAACCCTAACGCCAGGCGACATATAACAAAATAATTCAGAAAAAATAGTATAAACCGATATATAGTGTGACATTCTAAAGCAAGCACCAAATCTAATCCTAAACCGAAGCGACAATGGTTTAAAAATAGCAAAAAGCAGTTGAGTAACCAATACGTGATAATCACACGAAAACAGGGATTCGTTATACGATCACGAAAAACACAGAAATTCGTGATAATATCATGAAAAAAGAATCAAAAAATTACGTGACCCCGTGAGACTGGGTAGGTATGAGGCACAATGCGTGTCGCGTTTTCAAGTTCCAGGCGCCAGTCCAGTCCAACACAGTAAATTTTATAATCATACAGTAAAAAGATCACTTCAAGAATAAAAACATGGTGTTGAGTTTTGTAGTAAAAACAAGAAAAAGAGTGCAAAAGGCCAAAGAGAAAAAGAAAAGCCCATCTATATTATATACGCATACTTTTAGGCTTTACTGAGTCCACAGAAAGACAAATAGGCTACTATATATACACTCTTCCAGCTTATGATAAAATCATTATGTGCATATTTTCTTAATATTTGTTTTTAACAATGTGCTGCACATTAAAATTATTGGAGGGAGTGAATGTAGCGCCTAAAAATTGGGGTGGCACCTGGGGTGGCCAGTCAGATATCTGCCTCTTTGTTTATAACATGCTTAATTATCATGTTTTGGAGTTTTGGAAATGACAGATTTTGTGTTCTTGTTGTTGTTCAGCAAACCATATTGATTGCGGTAATCCTCTGAAAGGCATTGATGTAATGCTTAGTGTCATTTAATCACCAAAAACAATTGTGCCGCACGAGTATTAGCAATGTACCCAACTCAAAACCTCGAACAATTTAACAGTTAGGTGGCCAAGTTTGCATTCAGAGCTCAATAGCTCCACTTTCACACTGTCAAACACACTAATTGTTGCAAGAATAGACCGAAACAATTTGCATATAGATGGCAACCTTTCATCCCAGCCTTGGTATGAAGGCCCCATAAGCCACCAGTCAGGGACACAGAGAGCTAATAATACCACAGCAGGCCTCAAAGCCCGATGATTCATGTAAGGACTGACTATATGCTGTTAAAGGAACAGGTCACGCAGAAAGGGAAATTATTTTATCCAAAGCACGTGGGATTTTTTTTAAAGAATATCAAACTGTTTTGTACAGAAATTCAGATGAATAAGGACTGGGGCTGTCAAGCTCCAGAATTATATAGAGAACCATAAAAATATGACAAAAGCATTCAGATGACCTTTGAAGTCATACAGAACAAACCAAAATTTAGATCCACAACTGTTAGAAAAAATGGTTCCTAGTTGTCACTTTCAGACTCTATTTTGCCCTAATTGGGCTTTTTTCATTTTAAAATAAAATGTCCCCATGACTTTATTACATGACATAATCTTCATATTACAGATCAATGTATATTTGCACAAACTGTGTATTTCCTTTAAACCTCAATGGAGATTGATGGCATTTGAAAGTTTACGAAACAGAAACCGACACAGCTCTGTGCTTTACGGCCTTTCGCCAAGATTCCCCCCACAGCAGATGTTCAAACACGCACTGTTTTATGTTGACAGTATACATACGCTTCAAAATCCATATCTTGAGGCATTAAAATGTTGCGTTGTTCACTTATAAGAAAAACACAACATGGCATATGCATTTTCTGGCTCCAAACCAGAAATGAGAGCTGAACAAGTGTTTATCGAATGCGGACGAGCCGATCAATAGCATCGAATGTGTAAGGAAACTGTAACCTGAGCTGAGTACCGTTTCGCAGATATGCTGTTTGATACTTCCCCAAGAGAAAGCCTTATTGCATCAGCTGTCTTTAAAATGAATGAAAATCAAAGAAAACAAGGCAAAACCTAAACAACAAGGTGCCATTTATTACTTTTTCGATAAAGAATTCAATAACATTTTACTAAGGCATTGAATACTACAGGATAATGTATTATTTTTGTCATTGGTTGCTTTGGTAATAACACTGGCTGGATCAGTACAGTATACTATTAAAAGTGAAAAGTTGGATCAACTAAAAAGGGACATTCAAGACTTTTTTAAAATGTCACATAAATCTTTGGTGTCCCCAGAGTACGTATGTGAAGTTTTAGCTTAAAATATCATATAGATAATTTATTATAACATGTTAAAATTGCCACTTTGTAGGTGTGAGCAAAAATGTGCCGCTTTTGGGCGTGTCTTTTTATATGCAAATGAGCTGATCTCTGCACTAAATGGCAGTGCCGTGGTTGGATAGTGCAGATTAAGGGGCGGTATTATACCCTTCTGACATCACACCTATTTTTTCACATGCTTGCAGAGAATGATTTACCGAAACTAAGTTTTCTAGGTTGATAGAAGCACTTGGGACCAAATTATAGCACTTAAACATGAAAAAGTCAGATTTTCATGATATGTCCCCTTTAAATTGTTCGCTTAATGTGAAATTTTAAGTTGAAAAAAATGAGGTGTTACCAATTTAAGTGTTTTTTTTAAAGTTGATCCAACTTTCAATTTTACGTAAGACTGGCAGTTAGTGATGCACGATATATCGGCCGACATAACTGCTTATTTTTAATATTATCGGTTATCGGCCTGATAGTAAAATTAGGCCGATAAATGAAAGCCGATAAATGATGGATTATTTTGGTTTGTTGAACCACTTCACTTGCTCATTGCAGGCCATGTGGAGTTTTGATTGGTGCTTTCTGTGACATAGCACGAAGATGACACGTGTTGCAGGCTTAAGAAGAGTATGCAAGTCTAGCGCAAAGACAAGATGTCCACGGTCTGCGAGTTTTTCATTGTAAAATTAATATGAATATTTATCGGCCTATATATATCGGTTATCGGCCCCCAAATAAAAAGAGTTATCGGTTATCGTTATCGGCCAAAATTTCCATATCGGTGCATCCCTACTGGCAGTATTAACAATATAAATCAATTTAATTTCTATAAAATCCAATTCAATAAGGTATATGCTGAACGTCACGTGACCAAACTGAAAAACTGGGTTGATCGCTTCTGGTGCCGGTATGTAGGTTGTTATTGTTATTAGTAGTATTATTATTTGTGTTATGTTCTTTTTTTATTCTAATATCTGATTGTATGTGAAAGGAAAATGCCTTTGTCAAAAGCTATAAAGTATAAATACTTGGGTTTAAGATGTTAACTCTTTCCCCGCCATTGACGAGTTATCTTGTCAATCCGCAATACCGCCATTATCCACCAGGTGTCGCCATAGGGGAAACAGGTTTATGTCTGTCTAAGTTTTGAGGATCACTCTGAATCTGATCTCTGTCAAAAGTCTTTCACAAAAATTGAATTTTCTTTTTTTTTTAAGAAACCTCCCCTTATTTGAGAGGTGATAAAAAGAGAACTACTGAAGGTAGGATGAAACTTTTTTGTTTGAAAGCAGAGGGTCTGTTCTTTAATTTGATATATTGTATGTTTATATATTTAAAGAAGAACATTTTCTGGGAGGCATTAAACTTTTGTGAAAATCATGAAACATGTTGGCGGGGAAAGAGTTAACGAGCATATTCACTGGACATCGGTTAATTTCGTCTTTGGTTGCGCCTAAAGGTTTCATGTATGAAAACAGCACCATGTCAGCGTAGAGCATACAGAACTGGAAGCGATCTACTATGCTTAACAGGAATGCGAAAGTAAGTTGCGCATATACCCTATAATTCTTGAACATTGTTTTGCCAAGTTATCAATTAGGAACACAAGAAATTGGTTTTATATGGGTTGTAATAAACATGAACTCTGTGAAACTCACTGCTGAAGCAGAGACTGTCTTGCAAAGCAATAACTGTATGTGCTGTAGTGTTAGACACAATGATGACGGCAATCGACAAACACCATTATATAAAAATAAAGAGTTAATAAACATAGTCGTACAACACATAACTAGCAGCGGTGACAAACAACAACAACAGCATAAATAAAGCAAACAGCTACACAAGCATATTTTAACAGGTAGTGCATAATTTATTCGTGCTGCAGTGCATGCTGGGAGCTCGAAACCTCAAATCACCAAATCAGCAATACTGTTCAATGTGAAGTTGTTCAGTTAGGGCTGTAATACTACTGCGGCAACATTCGGGGTAATATAATTGGCTTAACATGTTTTTTTATGTAGATTTAAAGTCATTTGTTGATATTGGTAACACAAACAGCCCACAAGGAAAATGCAATTGCTTTTCTTTACATTGTGGTGTGTTAAACTTTCACAGTAAGAAAAAAATACAATGGTGCATTGCTCAAAATATCTTCAGCAGAACAAAGATATTTATGAAGGTAAAGTAAACAATGACAGGATTTTTTTTAATCTATTTTCATTTTTGACACCTGCGACTATCAGGTTCATATTGTTTCCTAGTTTCCGAGCTGCAGTTCAGCAAACCCAAAGTCTTGCTGTCATCTCTTTTGTCAACCTTTTGATTTTTGGCCCCAACAGGGCTCCGGGGAGTAGATAGAAACTGTTACCTATCTGCCTATTTTTTTTTTCAAAATTATTCACACAGCTTAACGCATTATCATAGATAAACACACACAGAGCAAAAATAGTCGTGCCGTTAAAGTTCCTAACGCAGAAACGTCAATCAAACGCATCTTCCTTTTTATTTGCACTAGACATCAGCTGTCACAAGTTTAAGTGACGGCTGTCGCCTGGCTGAACGGATAAAAAACGTTCCCATGGCCCCAAAGGTGTGCACCCTTGTGCACGCGAGACCTCTGATATTCAGCAGGAAGGCATATGTGCGAAATCTAACCACGACGTTTTTTTACAAAAATCCGTCTTTAGGAAATTAAGACAATGCGGTTGAACAAAACAGCCTGAAGAGCTGCTACAAAGCCTCTTTTGTCTCTGAATGAATTAGCATAAGCTATAAGTCTCTTTCTAAATGCTAAAAAATTAGTAACCTAAAAGCAAATGGTTTTGAGATTCCAGTCCAACAGCTGAAGTGCTCTTGTGGGTCTTTAGGAGAAAAGCAGTTTTTGTCCACAGCGGAGGTCCCGGAGCAGAGGTCCCAGAGTCATTAATCATGGCCATCTTTTGAGCTGCCAGTCCTTACAAAAGGTGACCCGGCTTTTCAATAGGCTTGGCAATAAAGAGGCTGTTTAAGGGGGGTTAGATATAGTTTACTGTGGATTACTGCCACAGTGTCGCACATTTATATTACAGTGACATTAAAGAGCTTATCTGTTGTGATTCAGACATATTGTCCCACTTGTAGTGCATTTGTTTTTTGGCTTTAAAGAGGATCTAGACCTACATTTAATCATGGTTACGCCTTCTGATGTTGATTTGTGAGTTGATTTATGAATCATTGCTGTTTTTATTTAATTTTTTTAAGTGTTTTAATAGGCTTAGAAAGAGTGAATCTCATAAAGGAATCATCAATGCACAATGATTCAATAAAACGCAGTAAAACATGGTAAAGCATATACATGAAAAAATATTGAATTGGTTTAACATATGGTTGGGTAAATATTGGACAGAACCAACTAATGGGTTATAAATCTATGCTGGGGTGTTTTAACTTGTGGTTGGCTATAAAGACAACCCAGCGTAGGTTTAATTATAGACGGTTTCAGGAGTAATAAGCAGTTTTTGTCCAATTCTGTCCATTATGCTTTATATTTCTCTCTTCAAAATAGTTTCTTGACATTTATGTAAGCTTAAACTGATGTGTGTTTCCCATATCAAGAACATATATCGAAGTTCAAATGAACTACACACTAAAAAATGCCCTGTGTTGGGTTAAAAATGGACGAAGCCAACCGTTGGGTTGTAATTTCACCTATGCTGGGTTGTTTCAACCCAAATGCTGGGTTGTTTTAACCCATTGTTGAATAAAATGTATACATTTTCTGGGTTAATTTTACTCAATGGCTGGGTTCGTCCCTATTTGTCCCAGCACTGGGTTGAAAATAACCCAGCATTTTTTTGGAGTGTATATACTACATACAGATGCCATATAAAAAGGAAAGGGTGGGGAAAGGGGGAATTAGTAAATCAAATAAACATTGTTAGGATGTCAACCAACTTTATTGTATATTCTGTTTTATATACATCAGTGCTCGCTCCATCAATAGATGCCGCGGATGCAAAAAGTGCTCTTGGGTCTGAAAACTGTCCAGCATACAGTTTAATCTATTACAGATCGCACAATCCGTGCAGTCTGACACATTTGATGCGGATCTGAGCTCTTGCAGGAAATAAAATGAATCAAGCAGTGAAATGTTAAGCGAGCCTCCGAGAAAACAACGACCCAACCTCTAATCAACTTCATAAATCCACATTGACACGTTTAAGATCTCCTCTGCTGCTCCAGGGCCGGGTGATATCTTGTCCACGGAGGATCCGGGGACTTATAAATTGATGTCAGGTTACGTGATGCACTGTTGCTGTGCATCTACAGATATATTTCTCTTGTCTGCACGCAGCCATTTTGTTTTTTGCACTGGGCAGCATTGCGTGATTTAGTCCGAGACGCATGCATTGGTGCGAAGCAGCTTTTATTTTTATGGTGGGTTGTTTTGTACAATGCTGTTGGTGGTGTAATGATGTTGGTCGAGGATGGTGGATTACAAAGGCAGACAATGATACGTAGTTTAGCACAGATCTGTTATTTGATTTCTTCTGTACAACACCAAAGGAAATGTTTTGCAGCAGGCAGATTGAATATGAATTGATGTTCAGATTGCCGTCCAACACAAAGGATGTATATGCACTATAAAATGCAAGATATTTTAGATGTTTCAATCCATTCAATGGGTGTAAGGAACAGAACACGTTTTAACCCAGTATTTTTTTGAAATCTTCAAAATCTCATTCAAACTTTTTAATATATTGGTGTTCTTGATATTACACCTATGAGATTAACCAATGATATTAAATCATATTTAAATAGTAATGGATTTGGTTCTGCATGCATATGAGTAAATTTTTTAAATTTTTATGCGAATTACTCAAACTTTTCTGTGTTTTTGTGAATTATAATAAGTCTTTTATTAATGAGTCCTGAACAGTGCTGGTTTGCTGCTCCTGATAAAAGTCCTAAAAGTGCATTGTTGCATCGAACAGCGATTCACATCATATAAACAGCAGAGCCCACAGAACGACACCCGCCACTTAAAAATCTGCTGCAAATGCAGGTTTTCTCTCAGAGGCGGGTTAAAATAGGAGGGCGGGGGATTTGAGTCGTAAAGTTTACAGGCGCTACGCTTGTTGTGCTGTATTTTATCAAAATGGATTCTGCTCCAAAATCTGCTGTGCTGTCCTGACTGAGAGGGCTATTTTAAAAGATTGAACAGAAATCTTTCTTCTTTAATGATTGTCTGTTTTCATGTCAGAAATGTTACTGTAGAAATTTGCTTGACGCTGCAACTTTAGTTTATTTATTTGTTAACAAGCGCACATTTGAACTGTGAACAGAAAGCTTGCAAGTGATCCCAAGTGACATGGTTAAAATTAGGGTTGTTCCGAATCCGATACCAGTATCGGAAATGCGTCCGATACCAAAAAAATTCAGGCATTGGAATCGGCGAGTACTTGAACCTATGTAACGATCCCAGTACCATTTTCTTAATAAACCTTGTAATGCCCGTTATAGCTAACACTAAAGCGAAACTCATTTCTTCTTCGCTGCTCTGAATGCAAACACCAGGAAGTTACCACATGCGTGACGCAACCACTGTTTACTTAGAGTGGCGAAGAAATGAAAGCGTGCAGCCGTATGTCCGCTGTTTGTTAGTATTTCAGACTAATAAAACATTGATATGTCTCATATGCCATGCTGTATTTTCTATGGGTTGCACAAGTATTAATAACTTTAAACGAGTAGCTTATTATAGCATTTGAAGACGCTTCACCACGAAAAACAAGATGGTTACACTAGTTTCTTATGTCACTTCATCAGGGCTTGTAGTTTGTACAGTTGTATATTATACAGATACACACCCAGGTATCGGATCGGTACTCGGTATCGGCCGATACCCCGAGCCCAGGTATCGGAATCGTTATCGGGAAGAGAAAATGGTATCTGAACATCTCTAGTTAAAATAGACGAGTAGTTAAATCATACCTGGAGAAACGAGTAGTTAAATCATACCTGGAGAAACAATCACATGAGTCATTATATATATATATATATATATATATATATATATATATATATATATATATATATATATATATATATAAATTTTTTTAAATTGATAAAAAAATGATATATATATATATATATATATATATATATATATATATATATATATATATATATATATATATATATATATATAAATATATGATAAAAAATTGGGATTTTGATGATATTTGCTAGTGGAATAAAAATAGATGACGTACAATTGTTTCACACAAATAAACACATAAAAGAATGAAAAAAAAATAGTTTATACATCTGCACAAATATTACAATGTTGAGTAAAAAATAAACATTTACCAACTTTTTTTTATCCTTATGTGAAATTCAGGCTACAAAGTCTCATAATCTAATTTTGAGATTTGGAGCATCAAAGTTTGATTTCACATTGATTTCAATCTTTGACATGACCTTTCTCAATATTAAAGAAATCAAGGTTATATTTTTTACAAATTGTGATACATTTTTCAAATTTATGTGTGAATGGACACTTCAGTACACTTTCTTCAAGTAATGAATCAGAGTTTAAATCAGTTCATTGAAAATAAATCAAACTCTAACAATATTTTTGCTGTGAAAGAATTTATAAATTGTGAATATTCTGAACATACAAATGCATAAATGTTATGTGTGTTTAACTCAACCTTTTATCTGCATCTCTTTCTTTAGAATCATAAGGACTGATTCAGTTTTTCCTTCGTTTGATGTTGAGTCGAGAGACAAGATTGCCATGGAAGTGAAAGAACGCAGACCTTACCGCTCCCTGACCTCCAGACGGGACACGGAGCGTCGGTACACCAGCTCATCAGCCGACAGCGAGGATGGCAAGCTCAACCCAAAGTCTTACAGCTCCAGTGAGACCCTCAAAGCTTTCGACCAGGACTCCAGATTAGCTTATGGCAGCCGGGTCAAAGACGTTGTGCACCATGAGGCCGACGAGTTCAGCAGGCAGGGTAAGGAGAACAAGATTTCTTACCAGGATGGCATGGATCAAACTACTGGTTGACTTTAAGGCATAAATCCGATTTTAGTTAGATTGATTAAGGCACAAATCAGATTATCATATTGATTGTTTACTGTGAAAGCTGTTTTTTGAACTTGCATGTTTAATGCACATTTATCTTGGGACCACAACTAAGTGTACCTAAACAAGGGCCAAATTTGCATGTTGTTTCAATAGGTATTGTAAGATAAGGTTTTACTAGGAAAACTTGAATAAAAAAATCCTTCGGACATGTAAGTTAGCCAATTGGTAGTATCTGGCGCTTATGCACATTTACATTTTGCCACATGCTTTAATGCATTGACTTGTGTATTTAGGAATGTTTGTAAATCATATTAGGAGTATTGATTCACAGATTGTTACTCAAATGATTTGAATGATCTAGAAGTCAATATTTTAACATTTTAATGAATTAATTATAATCCTGTTTTTAAAAAAGCAAATACATGACCAAATATTACCCATATGAATAACCCTGTTGAAAGGACCATCATTGCTTGTCACCAGAATCCTTCAATAATGACATTTTCCCAGCATGGATTACTGATGTCCCAACCAGGTTTCTTATTTAGCTTAGCCAGCAAACCTACTTTGGTTAACCATTTCCATTTGAAGCACCAACCCAGTGGATTGTTTACAATATAGCTGTGCTGGTCCACCAGCTATACCAGCACCAAACTAGCACTAACCAGTATGGAAATGGGTGCCTTTTCAGAAGGGACTGCCACGCAATGTGCAACACTGCAAAAATGCAGCAGCAATTATAGCATGAAAAGGTGTTCTTACAGCGTACAAACGGAAGACTTGAGAAGTTCAACAGCCGAGGAGAAAAAGGCTGAATAAGCTTTATTTTACACCATCTCAAGGAAAACAACCAATGTGCTATGCATCATCAACTCTTTATTTAAAGGGTATACATGTATTTACACTGAAAACAGGATCAGGCCACAGTAGCTTTGTGTTTCGAAATCATGTGTGTTGCCTCACTGCTTATAGTTTACATAGGCAGCTGCCACAAAAACCTCAAAATTGAGCCATGAAGCGCTCCACATAGGCAGCAACCGCACTGAAGAAAAGCCTCTTAATAAATGCCTATAGCTGCACTAAACCATCCATACTACTTATGTCAAAGTTACTCAAAGGTACATATTAGTATCTCAAAGGTACATATTAGTATCTCAAAGGTACATATTAGTATCTCAGAGGTACAAATTAGAATCTCTTAATTACATATTAGAATCTCAAAAGTACATATTAGTATCTCAAAGTTACAAATTAGTATCTCAAAAGTACATATTAGTACCTCACATGTACATATTAGTATCTCAAAGTTACATATTAGTATCGCAAAGATACATATTTTGAGATACCAATAGTTACAAATTAGTATCTCAAAGTTACATATTAGTACCTCAGATGTACATATTAGTAACTCAAAGTTACATATTAGTATCACAAAGATACATATTTTGAGATACTAATAGTTACAAATTAGTATCTCAAAGTTACATATTAGTATCGCAAAAATACATATTTTGAGATACTATTGGGTACATTTTAGAATCTCAAAGATACATATTTTGAGATACTAAAATGAACATATTAGTATCTCAAAGGTACATATTAGTATCTCAAAAGTACATATTAGAATCTCAAAAGTACATTTTAGAATTTCAAAAGTACATATTAGTATCTCAAAGTTACAAATTAGTATCTCAAAAGTACATATTAGTACATCAGATGTACATATTAGTATCTCAAAGTTACATATTAGTATCTCAAAGGTACATATTTGTATTTCAAAGGCACATATTAGTATCTCAGAGGTACAAATAAGTATCTCAAAAGTACATTTTAGAATCTCAAAAGTACATATTAGAATCTCAAAAGTACATATTAGTATTTCAAAGTTAAAAATTAGTATCTCAAAAGTACATATTAGTACCTCAGATGTACATATTAGTATCTCAAAGTTACATATTAGTATCACAAAGATACATATTTTGAGATACTAATATTTACAAATAAGTATCTCAAAGTTACATATTAGTATCTCAAAAATACATATTTTGAGATACTATTAGGTACATTTTAGTATCTCAAAGATACATATTTTGAGATACTAAAATGTACATATTAGTATCTCAAAAGTACATATTAGAATCTTAAAAGTACATTTTAGAATTTCAAAAGTACATATTAGTATCTCAAAGTTACATATTAGTATCTCAAAGGTACATATTTGTATTTTAAAGGCACATATTAGTATCTCAGAGGTACAAATTAGTATCTCAAAAGTACATTATAGAATCTCAAAAGTACATATTAGAATCTCAAAAGTACATATTAGTATTTCAAAGTTACAAATTAGTATTTCAAAAGTACATATTAGTACCTCAGATGTACATATTAGTATCTCAAAGTTACATATTAGTATCTCAAAGGTACATATTTGTATTTTAAAGGCACATATTAGTATCTCAGAGGTACAAATTAGAATCTCTTAATTACATATTAGTACCTCACATGTACATATTAGTATCTCAAAGTTACAAATTAGTATTTCAAAAGTACATATTAGTACCTCAGATGTACATATTAGTATCTCAAAGTTACATATTAGTATCTCCAAGATACATATTTTGAGATACTAATAGGTACATATTAGTATCTCAAAGTTACATATTAGTATCTCAAAGGTACATATTTGTATTTTAAAGGCACATATTAGTATCTCAGAGGTACAAATTAGTATCTCAAAAGTACATTATAGAATCTCAAAAGTACATATTAGAATCTCAAAAGTACATATTAGTATTTCAAAGTTACAAATTAGTATTTCAAAAGTACATATTAGTACCTCAGATGTACATATTAGTATCTCAAAGTTACATATTAGTATCTCCAAGATACATATTTTGAGATACTAATAGGTACATATTAGTATCTTAAAGGAACATATTAGTATCTCAAACGTACAAATTAGTATCTTAGAGGTACATATTTGTATTTCAAAGGCACATATTAGTATCTCAGAGGTACAGATTAGTATCTCAAAAGTACATTTTAGAATCTCAAAAGTACATATTAGAATCTCAAAAGTACATATTAGTATTTCAAAGTTACAAATTAGTATCTCAAAAGTACATATTAGTACCTCAGATGTACATATTAGTACCTCAGATGTACATATTAGTATCTCAAAGATACATATTTTGAGATACTAATAGGTACATAATAGTATCTCAAAGGTACAAATTAGTATCTCAAAGGTACAAATTAGTATCTCAAAGGTACAAATTAGTATCTCAAAGTTACATATTAGTATCACAAAGATACATATTTTGAGATACTAATAGTTACAAATAAGTTTCTCAAAGTTACATATTAGTATCTCAAAAATACATATTTTGAGATACTATTAGGTACATTTTAGTATCTCAAAGATACATATTTTGAGATACTAAAATGTACATATTAGTATCTCAAAAGTACATATTAGAATCTTAAAAGTACATTTTAGAATTTCAAAAGTACATATTAGTATCTCAAAGTTACATATTAGTATCTCAAAGGTACAAATTTGTATTTTAAAGGCACATATTAGTATCTCAGAGGTATAAATTAGTATCTCAAAAGTACATTATAGAATCTCAAAAGTACATATTAGAATCTCAAAAGTACATATTAGTATTTCAAAGTTACAAATTAGTATTTCAAAAGTACATATTAGTACCTCAGATGTACATATTAGTATCTCAAAGTTACATATTAGTATCTCCAAGATACATATTTTGAGATACTAATAGGTACATATTAGTATCTCAAAGGAACATATTAGTATCTCAAAGGTACAAATTAGTATCTCAGAGGTACACATTTGTATTTCAAAGGCACATATTAGTATCTCAGATGTACAGATTAGTATCTCAAAAGTACATTTAAGAATCTCAAAAGTACATATTAGAATCTCAAAAGTACATATTAGTATTTCAAAGTTACAAATTAGTATCTCAAAAGTACATATTAGTACCTCAGATGTACATATTAGTACCTCAGATGTACATATTAGTATCTCAAAGATACATATTTTGAGATACTAATAGGGACATATTAGTATCTCAAAGGTACAAATTAGTATCTCAGAGATACAAATTAGAATCTCAAAGGTACATATTAGTATCTCAAAGGTACATATTAGTATCTCAAAGGTACATATTAGTATCTCAGATGTACATATTAGTATCTCAAAGTTATATATTAGTATCGCAAAGATACATATTTTGAGATGCTAATAGGTACATATATTAGTATCATAAAGGTACATATTAGTATTTCAAAGTTACATATTTGTACCAATAGCATACGTATCTGTACCTAATGATATATATTCGACCTTTTTTGAAAGGCACTTCCCCAGTAACAGATGGGGTGCATTTAAAAACAATCTAACACTGTATGTACTCTGTACTCACTGTGTAACTGTGTAATTTCTAGGTACCAACGCTAAACCTAACCAATATTAGGTACATATAGTATCAGTTTGGGGGGGTATGTGGACTGTAAGTATACTGTAAGTCAGGGGTAGGCAATGTCGGTCCTGGAGTGTCGATGTCCTGCAGAGTTTTGCTCCAATCCTAATAAAACCTTGCCTACCTATAGTTTTCAGGTGACTTTTAAGACCTTGATTAGCTTGTTCGGGTGTGCTTGATTAGAGCTGAAGCTAAACTCTGCAGGACATCAGCACTCCAGTACCGACATTGCCTACCCCTGCTGTAAGTGCTTGTACTGTTACATAAGGTGCAACCCTACTGATACAATAACAATGTTCTCATTTGTCCATCAGCTTTTCTCACTTTATTTAACTGAGCATGCAACAATGCATTCTGGGATTGCCTTCTCTGTAAATGGATGTGCGATGTTGCCTTATTATTTTGGCCAAACTAGGTTTCTTAAGAGGCAGCATAATTAAATTGTCTAGTTTTTGGAACACAATGGTCGTGTTGAGAGCGTTCCTGTGTTCCACTTCAGTAAACAGCAGGCATTTGATTTACACTGAACAATATCCAAATGCCCCTCTGATGCTAGCTTTCGATATCCTATTTTTATCGGCGAGTCCTAACAGGCATATTTTTCTCGCACAGAATTTGGCAACAAGTCACCTTAACTCGCCAAAGAATTGCACCCCTACGCTGTTGCTGAAATTGTAAGATGTGTTAAGTATCAATTTGGAATCAAATGATGAGCTTAAAGGTTACAACCCCTCATTCAAACAGTTCGTTCAATGAAGATGTGTGCTTCCTGGGATTTTAACGAACAACTTTGGCACCGCTAACACCATCCTCCATCAGTCGAGCAACAAAACGGTACTCATGGTGCTACTTACTGTAACTGCATGACAAAAATGTACCACAGCCAAGTAATACAATGTAAGAAGAGACCTGAAAGGGGGTGCCATCGAGCTCGACTTCAATGGAAGCCACAAAACCATATTTGTTTTTATATTTGAGAGGTTTATTTGATAATTACAAAAAATCCCTGACACATGACCCACATGTTTCCTTTAAAGCGAGAGATGTTTTTTCCCTGATCACTGTGCTCTCCGACTTCATATTGAAGCTGATATCTATTACATTTACTTTCTGACACGAGATGAAGTATTGCAGGCTTTGGCGGATCTCATCTTGCAGGCTGAAGATGCACGAGGCATCTTTCAGATACGCTTCAGAGACTGATTGCATTCAAACAATTAAGAGACTGCGGTGACGATTTGATCCCCTGTTAATATATTTCACCCGCTATGAAAAAGCAATAGCTAAAAGTGGAAAGATAAAAGGAACGCTGAATGCGGCGTTGCAGCTTTACCATTAGCGTGCCGGAACTTTAATGAGAGAGGGTTACCGTGAATGCTGATTGGCTGATGTCTTTTATGACCTTCTAATGTGTCCAGTTGATGGTGACTTATATCCGTTTCCTCTCCATGAATACTAAATGCATCAGACACACTTACATTTATTGCATTCACTCTCAAGCATGAATGTGTAATTTCCTTTTCTCGTATGTTTGGCCTTTGCATGCTCTAAATGTTTATAGAGGTTGTGCACACCCAAAGAAGGTTGAGTCTTGAATATAAACTTCTTGTTATGTATGCACAAGTGGCATATGTTGCATATGTTTCTCTACAAGTTGAGTAACAAGAACCCTATATTAGCAGTCTACTAGACAGAAGATAGAGGATGCTCTCATGGATTACTTAACTCGGTTTAGTAATAATTATCTCTTGTCCCTACAGGTGCAGACTTCTCTCTTAGAGACATGGCCTTTGCTGATCCAGTGTTGCCCCATATGACATCATATAGGACAGAAATGGGCCTGCCCCATCGTGACTACTCTGTCAGCGTGGGCTCGGATGCTGACACCGAAACGGATGGGATCATGTCCCCGGAGCACGCTGTCCGTCTCTGGGGTCGCAGCAATCCCAAATCCGGCCGTAGCTCCTGCCTATCCAGCAGAGCCAACTCCAACCTCACCTTAACCGACACGGAGCACGAAAACACAGAAAACGGTAAGTTCGGTTGTTCCTGTGCTACTCACCGCACTGCTTAGTGCAGGATTACAGCAGCAGACACAGAGGGATGTCTCAAGTTTAACATCGAGGTTTCATATTGAATGTGTGATGTGCCTTTTTTATGGAAATGATTTGTGGGTTTGGGAGACAGATTTTGTTACGCTCACCAAGTTTTTTTTCTTCTTTTCGAAACGCTTCTGCTTTAAAGCAAAAACGTCTCTTGTATGGTGATTTATGGAGATGAGCTTTGCAATAATATGATAATCGAATGGGTGGTTTTCTTCGCTAACTTCCAAGTGCTTTATTCTCTAAAAGCGATGCTATTTCTGTATTTTCTTTACATTTGACTTCAAATGTATTGAAATGACACAAATGTGGAACATAAGAAAATGACATAGGGGCGGTTTCCTGGACAGGGTTTATTCTAATCCCAAACTAAAATTCTGGTTTGAGCTGCTTTATTTTCAAAACGCATTGCACTGACAAATCTTAACATATTTAAGTACCATTGTTTTGCCTCAAGATTCACACCAGTATAGTTTTTTGTAAGGTTTGTTTGTAAAAAATACTTAAATGTCCCACGTAGATTAATCTAAACCCTGTCTGGGTAACCACCCCATAGTCTTTTAGTACTGAGCTTTGCATTTTATTTTTCATTTACCTTTACATTAAATGTCTAACTAAACTAAACTGAGGTCACATACCCACCAAAGCGTTTAAGCACGACTGAAAACGCCAGGGGCATGTCGACTGTGGGCACATGCCAGTGTTTCTTTAGCTGAGAGCTTTATTTGCTGTGATACTTTTGTTTTATTTATCAGTTGTTGTATGAGGCACCAGTTGGTTGATTTGGTATTTGTCCCGTCCTTCCTCCACTGTGATTGGACAACTGAGTGATACTGGCGAGCCCAGCGTTTTTCCCAAAGTTGAACATTTTTCAGCTCTCGGCGATAGGTATAAAACAGCATGCGTTGGCACTAAGTAGAGACAAAAACGTCAGCTACTGCCATATTTTTAAAAGTCTGGCGCTTCCATTGGAAACATTTTTTAACATATGCCAGCCACAACACTGCAAAAAATGATTTTCAAGAAAAAAAAATCTTAGTCTTTTTGTCTTGTTTTTTTAGTACAAATATCTAAAAATTCTTAAATTAAGATGCTTTTTCTTAATGAGCGAAACAACCCCAGAAAATAAGTCTAGTTTTTAGACCAAAAATATCAAATTTAAGTGATTTTGTGCATAAAACAAGCAAAAAATCTGCCAATGGGGTAAGTACATTTTTCTTGAGTTTTTCTTGAATTTAGTCCCAACAATGTTTAAGAAAAAAGTTCAGGATTTTTGCATACCCCATTGGCAGATTTTTTTTTTGCTTGTTTTATGCACAAAATTTTTCACATAAATTTGATATTTTTGGTCTAAAAACTAGACTTATTTTCTTGGGTCATCATAATTTCAAGATTTTTTTGTTCTTTTTACTGAAAACAAGACAAAAATACAAAAAAAAAATTTGGTACACTGCAAAAATGACTTTCTTACGTAGTATTTTTGTCTTGTTTTCAGTACAAATATCTAAATATTCTTAAATCAAGATGTTTTTTATTGATGAGTAAAATCACCCAAGAACAAAATTGTTTAAATTTAAGTGAATTTGTGGATAAAACAAGCAAAAAAAATCTGCCAATTTGGTAAGCTAATTTTTCTAGATTTTTTCTTGATTTAAGTGTTTAAGAAAAAAGTTGAAGATTTTTTGCTTGCCCCATTGGCGGATTTTTTGCTTGTTTAATCCACAAATTCACTGAATTTTGATTATTTAAAAATTAGACTTATTTTCTTAGGTCATTTTGCTCATCAAGAAAAAACAAGACAAAAATACTAACTAAGAAAGTCATTGTTTTGCAGTGTACATGCAGTATACTGTACACTGCACACTAACTTACATCAGTAGGGCTCTTCTGATATTTTTAATGTATTATATGTTGACCTTTTATGCGCAAATGTGCAGGTTATTTAATGTCCTTGTATATATAATATGTGGATTATATACAGCATGTCTGCCCTGAGTAGAGGTTGGTTGTATTATAAATACAGCAATCCTAGTAATAGGTGTGAAAATCTCTGCTTTATTCCTTTATTTTCATTGGTCAGTCCATTACTGTATTTGCCCACAGTGACCTTGAGCAGTGTGATGGTGGGTTTAAATTCAGTCTTTCATACTAAAGCCACAAGAGGCCGTGTTACAGTGATTTTACCACAGATAATGGGTATTCTTAGGCACAGTGTGAAATGACACCAATTGAACGCCTCAGATTCTTTAAGGTCATTGGCTACTGCAACAATAAGTAAAGCGTTCGGTTACCAGTGATGCATAGTTTTACAGTACGCTAGCAGCAATAACACTTAAGCATTTAAAAAGAGCAATAACCATTTATTTAGCATCTTCCTGTAGGTGTGTAAAAACATAGGTGTCAGGTGCCTTGTGTTGGTATTAATGGTCCGAATGAAGCAGGCAGCCACCCTGGATCTGTTTTCCTCTGGCTTTGTGCTTTCATATGAACCCCAAGAGCCTAATGATTGTATTTGCTTGCACGGGAGGTCACAATTTTACTGAGCGAGTGCCACAGTGAAAACCTGTCAAGCACTGGGGCGGATTATGCTAGAGGAACAGCCCTATATGGGAAAACACAATAATAAAGTCAGTGGTAATACATTTACTGTATGTTTGGAATGAAAATTGTATCTTTTTTTATTTTCAATACACAGGTTAGAAAAATGTGAACGCTACTCAATGCATTTCATTCCAGCATGCTTTTAATCTTTTTGCAACAGCGTATTTTCATATAGAATTGATTACTGAATGCCCATATCTGAATCATACTGGGCACCTTTGTAATGGGTTTGAATGGCGACATGCAAGCAAGACCCCGACCTTGGGAAAGGTGCTTTATAAATAAAACGTATTATTATTATTATTATAACAGAAACCTACATTGGTTACACAACTATGTGGCTCAATCAATAGGCTGTAAATAATTTTATTTTGCCTTATGGGCCGTGCACACCAAAGCTTTTACGCGGCGTATGTTTTCAATTGTTTCCAATTGAAGCGCGCCATTTTTCGTTATTAATTGGGCGGAGCTAAATCCTAAAGCCTGGCCCCGCCCCTAACACAATCATGAGCATCCATTCAGGTTGTGCAGTATTTGAAAGTTGGGAGAGACAGCTGCATTCTGGGAGTGGGCGTGGTTTCAGCGCAGACACTCCCCCAACATTTGAAAGCAAATAAACTTACCTGTTTTCCCAAGAACTTATTTTATTTATTTGGCATTTTTGAAATCATTCAGGGCTGGGTTTCCCGATAACGATTGAACTTAGCACTTAAGAGCGCTTTCTACGAGCTACTTAACGAACATTCGTTGTTCATTTACGTGCGTTTCCCAAAGATGCACGTGAAACGATCGCTCGGAGCTGGGTTTTAAGTGCTACTTACGAGTCGCTATCCATTTGTCAAGTGCTGAAATGTCACCAATAGAATGACTCGAATTTGTAGCAGAAGCTTGTTTAGGCTAATGATCTTCAGCCGATGTGCAGTAATATTTTTAATAATATATTTTCATTATTGTTCAATGATTTTTAAATGTTTTAATAATTTATTAAATATTCTTTTCCGTATTTAGTTAGGACTCGTCCCACTGCGAAATGCCTTCTGCATTTCTATTATTGTTTAGATTATTATTATTATTTGTCGTTTATTATCTATCTTTATTTATTATTATGGATTATTGCATTGTACCGTAAATATTTATTTGGTTTCTTTAATTAGATGCCATTTCCCTTCAAAACAATGTTTAGATAAATTATAGCAGCAATCGGTATGAACCATTTATCAATTTGCTATACCAACTTTTACCAAAATACAAAAAAACTTTTACCAACTTGTACAAAATACGTTTTCCTTTATTAATTTATGTTTAGTCATTTAAATTTGATTTCTCATTTGAATTTTAAATATATTATATTATATATTTAATATAAAATAAACAAAGAAGAACCCAATAAATAAATAAACATTTAAAACATTACATCATCGTCATTGCAGGAGTGCAATTTGCTGGTTGTCCTGCAGGTGACCTTGTAACTCTGTTGTCTTACGATGCACTTATGTATGAACGATTACTCCAGAGCACTCGTAGATCTACGATGATTTTCAAGTGCAACTTAAGTTACGAAGCTTTTGGGAAACAGCCCGTAATTCTAAAATGATTCGTACGATCGTTTTTACGATCTACTTAGCCTTACGATGCTTTTGGGAAACCCGGCCCAGATTTGTCTGGGTGGTTAATAACATATTTTCTGTGGTTTGACAAACTGAGAACATTTCATATTAGACTTTGCATGGACTTTAAAGTATTCAGCTCTTCATTTATAAATCTGTCATATAGGAAGTCCTCACAGATATAATATCCATAGTGCCTGGATCTAAAACACTTATAAGGACACTTTGCTCCTTGTCTCATAAGTATTTTTAGAAACGCATTTATGTTCAAAGTTTTCACCATCAGTAGTTTTTTCAGTCTTTATATATGCTGCCTGTTTCCACTTTAATACCGCTCTTGTTTACAATGTAGTATATTTAGTCCCAACATCTAATAGAGCCTTTAAAAATCACAGCAGCAAAACACCCATTGGCTTTTCTCTGCAGTCTCCCTTAAAATCTACATATATTAAGTTTCTTATTGGTAGTCTTCGGCATTAGCGACAAGGCTGTTCTTTTGTCCCGAATCAAATTTTATGCATAAACATCAGCCATCCACTTAAAAGGAAAATTGAATATGTCTTTCTGAACACCATGAAACGCGCAGGTACCCGAAATACACATTAAACTGCATTTCGGAGAAAATGCCCTCAATGTAAATCTTAATTCATAGGGCCTAGGTTTCGGCTGGACCGTTGTAAAGCGGAAATAATTTGAAATTGCTTTTTATATTCTGTTCATTCATGCAGAAACGCCACTTGCGTTTACTGTTTATTGAGGTAATGCCTATTAACCAGCCTCTCACAGAATCCTGCCAGCAGACCTACACAGCTTTCTGCAGAATTCAAAGCCCTGCTTTCACAAAGTGTTCTGGCCTCAACCCTTACGTGTCTTATTAAATATTTCTGCTAATTTGTTTGTTCTCGCAGCACATGTGAAAATAAGAGTGCTGTTCCTTGTTGTAAATTCCAGTGGGTCGCTGAATGTGCAATGGGGGTAAGCACATTTTTATTAATTAAGTGTTTAAGAAAAAAGATTTTTTGCTTACCCAATTGGCAGATTTTTTTGCTTGTTTTATGGACAAATTCACTTAAATTTGATATTTTTGTCTAAAAACTAGACTTATTTTCTTTTTGATTTTGCTTATCACAAAAATGCATCTTGATATAAGAATTTGTTGATATTTGTTCTTAAAACAAGACAAATATACTAAGTAAGAAAGTCATGAAAAATGCAAACAATTAATATGGCAAAAAGTTGAGCAGATTTGTTTAGATGGATGAGGAGATTGTATATAAAAACTTTGTTAATGAAATCCGTATCTTGAGTAGTGCAAAGTCATGTACCTGTAGGCCAGGGGTTATCAAACTCTAGGTCGCGACAGTGGCGGCCGGTGATTTCTTTTTCGAGGGCGCACGATTCGAAGTTCGTCACAACATGTATGTAGCTCGCCGTGTGTGTGGTTCGTCATTTCAAAATATGTGTTCGGCACATCATGTAAACTTATGTGCATCACGCTTGATGTCAAAATACGAGACTTTGAAGGGGTTAATGATAAAAGAGACGCTCGTGTTTGCCAGATGCTTGCTTAATCTCATGTGTAATCAGACTTAAGTGTAAATTCATATTTTGTGAATGTGAGCGTCTCTTTCATCATAAATCCTTTCAACGCGTGTACAGCAGGCATGCATTTTGACATGATGCATAATGCACATAGGTTAACATGACGCAACAAACACACATTTTGAAATGACGAGCCACACACATGACAGTCCGAACACATATTTTAAATTTTTTCTGTCATCTAAAGTAGTCTAGCAAAACATCCATTTATTTTTTTTCTTAATATTTTTGTGTTCATTTGATTAAATTACAACATAACGCATGTTCAAACACAGCCGGACACATTGCGGTAATGAGAATTTCAGCAGAAAATGAGATAAAATTTACAATTATAAATTCTTATGTTGAAATCACACATTGTGCAAGGTAGATCACAGTATTGTGTTAATTCTAATGCTTTTTAATGTTACTATATTACACATTTTAAAGCTAAAATCATTAGTGCCGTGGTGTTTCAATGGTTTCGTGAGAATCACCCACCTATAGACTGAATTAACACATGTGCATGACCTCACGGTTATCACAGGTTGGCATTTTGTTAAACGTCAAGATGTCATTACCAAAAACTGCACTTTGAAACCTGTCTTCAAAAGTGTCCTTTTTTAGGACCCTAAAGCGTGATTGTTGTATAAACGAAGCAGCCAAAACGCATAAAACATACATTTTATTTTCTTTGACTAAAATAAATTAACTTAAAAAAGATCTTACATTGTCATATGTGCTGTGAAAATTTTCCAAAGCAGTTTCTTTTATCAATATGTTACATGGTACCTTGGAGTCTCTAAATGTGATATTTATGGTATATATACAAGAATAAAAGTATAATGTAGTTCATTATACATCAAGGTAAATATAGCCATTTGAGACCACAATGCATTTTACTATCAGGACAAAGAACAATGATGAATTTATTTTCTACTGATCCTTGTGCCAGTTGGGAATGTAAAGTTGCTTGAAATAAATCACACTAAAGTAGAAACTATTTCTGATTTAATTAACAAACAAGATTGAATTTTTCATCAAGGCATCTGTATTTTCATTATGAAGGGCTTTATTCATTACCCAGTCAACATGCAAATACTGTATGTGAATATGAAGCAGTTGTGTTTTCAACCACCCGCTTACCATAAACCTCATGTCTAAGCAGCTTTCTTCAGGCGCTAACTATCAGGATTATTGCAGAGTCACTCTTGAATAAGCACGGACTGATGTTTAGTAGTCATGTTTGGCTGCTCAGGGCTGTTTGCACGGCCTCTGTCAGCTGTGCTTTACCTTCGCCAGCTGAGCTTTATGGTTATTTGTGAGCGCTTTGGGCAGTGCGAGTGTTTTCGTACCTTATGGCTGTAAATCAGAATACTGCAGGATTTTAAAATAATCATTGTATTCTGTATGATCACATATTAAATATACAGTACCAACTTACAGTTATGCATTTGGCAAACACTTTTATCTGACTTGCAGTGCATTTAATGTATGGATTGTTATCAGGGGATCCCTGGGGATCGAACCCATGACCTTTGCATTGCTAATGCAATGCTCAAGCTAGTTGAGAACCAAATATTAGCAGTGCATGCTAAGATTCTCTATTATTATTGCTTATTATTTTGTTTTTTGAATTATTAGAGCATAGTTGTGTAACCCATCATCTGGACTTTCACCTGATGGACCAGTTAAACCAGGAAAAACACATACAATAGACACACATTGTTGAAGTGACCTAAGCCATGTCTAGGAATGTTCTTTTAAAGCATACTGTCATGTGGGTGGGCTATTCAGACAACCCATAAAACACAAGAAACCACCTCATGGCAATGCTTGGCATTGTTGTGCACCGAACATGTTTTCATGTGGTTTATTAATTTTTGGTCTTTTGTTCTGTTATAGCACCGCAGGGATGCAGTTCAGAGTTGTTGACCAGTAAACACTATATATTCATTGTGTCCTTTGTCTGCCCAACCATTCAATCCGGCAGGAGCAACAGGAAAGTCTGAGGCCGCATTGATTAGCAGGATATTTTCAGCAATGGCCATACAGTAACATAATAAGCACTGCTCAAAGTTTTAGTCATTATTGTAAATCGAACACAAATAAATGGATGTTAAGAGGCACAAAATGGCTGTAATAGTCATATCTAAGTTTGTTTGTAATATAGAGGCCATCTTAATCGATTTCCTTATTAGCGTATTTTGAAATGTTTCATCCGTTTGCTGGCAGTCCAGTTTAAAGGCGATAGGTGGCTTAGTGGTAAGATATCCAAAATAGAAATACTGGCTTGAAAATGTTCGGGAGAATTACAGGAATTTAATATCACTATTGTTTCAATGAGACAACTTTACCCCTTGGCTATCCTTTTTCTTAAGAAATCCACAAGGATCTGTGTTACGGAGATTGTGTGCTGAATTATTAATAGAGGAAAACATGTCTCACGAAAACATGTCTAAGTCACGTTTTACACAAAAAATATACACTGTAAAAAATTTGCTGTGATTATGCAGCTGGTTGCCAGTAACTTATTGTATAAGATAAAGACTGAAAATGTTTCATGTTCATTTAACTTTGAACAAACTGTTGCCAGTAAATAACATAAATGTAAAATCTACAGTAAGTTACTGGCACCTAGTTGCCAGTAATACCCAGTAATACTGTAATTTCTACAGGAATTTTTTACAGTGTATTTTTATACACACACAAATGCAAAGATTTTCACTGAAATACATTCTGACGTTGAAGTTTGAGATTAATTGAAATGACAAAAAATTAATAAAAAATCCACACGGTAAAAAAATATCATATCGCGATGACGATGAAAATTCGATGTATCGTTCAGCCCTAGTACAAAACTACCTTTTCTGTTGATGGGTGGTACCTTTTTGGTCTGTTTTTTACCTTAACAAAACATGAAACAATTCTGTGCCATTTTTAGTACATTACTGTACCTTAAGGACCTATTGTGTACCTTTAAAGGTATAAAATTGGTATAATATTGTACCCCAATGTGTTGTACACATAAAGGTACAAAAATAAACCTTTGAGGGTGAAAAGGTACATTTTAAACTATTTTTTTGACAGTGATGACAACATACCTGTCAACCCTCCTGTTTTTCCCTGGATTTCCCGTATTTTACCATTCTATCCCGCCATCATCCCGTTTAAATAATTTCTTGCATTTCTCCCATATTTTTTATCTTTTTTATAAATATCCCACTGGCCGCATTTTCGGGTTCGTGAAATTTTCCTTATTTTCAAATCCCAATGTTGACAGAGATGGATAACAGATTTGATTATTTTAAATAATTAGTAAAATAAGATAATAAAACACTACAAATAATGATTTAAAAATACTTTCAAGTTGTATTGGTGTTGTTGTTATTCTTAATTTTTCTTTTTTGTATTACAATAGAAATTAGGAAATGTGCCTAATTTAATAAACAGCAGGCTCCAGACAAACTTTTTTCACTAGGATCACAGTGGCCCCCAACTGAAAATTTTAGGGGCACAACCAGAAAATTTAGGGGCACACACCTTAAATCAATATGCTAACCAAATATTCAAATTTCTACTAATTTCCACTGTATTACTAATAAGTACTTTAATGATAGATGCAGAAACTATAGTGTGCTGTTTTAAAATTCAGTGTCACATCACAAAAAAAGGTCAAATTTACTGGTCGCACATGTGCAACTGGATGTAAAATTCAGTAATTTTTGGTGGCAGTCTGGAGCCCTGAAAAGTAATGATACAATAAGAATAATGTAATGATTTGAAAATTAAAAGGTAAATTTTTATTAGGCAAAACTTTTTTTTAGATTTTGGGTTAAAATTTGTCCTGGAAATGTTAACAGCTTTACATTCACCAAACAACGATGTTTCATAATTTGCAATACCATTAGACGCATGTCATTTTCATACCTCCAGGTAAACGTTTAATGTCCTTTTTGAATGACTTTTTAAAATAATAAAGGCCAGCATTGCCATTATAGATCTCCTCTACTGAGAGCCCATACTGTCATGTAAAAAATATGTGATAATAAAGGTTTTAAAAAGGCATGTAATGTACCGTGAGGTGAAAATGAACAATGGCATGATTTTCATAGGGGTTGTTAGGTTTTTAACGCATGATTAAACTGCAGCCATCCATCAGCATTTTTCCCCAGAAGGCATATAAGCGAAAATGTCCCCATGTGATTGTGGTTAATGCCTGTTATGGAAGCTCGGCGGGGATGTTGAGCTATAGGGAAATCGAATCTGAACCCTCAGACCTGCAGATTATAGTTTATTCTTTTGTTTCCTGCTTTGTGGTTGTTTGTAAAGCTTAAATTGACAGTTTGCTGCAAAATGTGTCCCTTGAAAACTGCTGTGTGAACTTGAAAAGCAAGAGAGATGCGAAGATCAGAAGAAAGTTTGATGTACACACGCCACAATCTGTGATCGCACTCCTTGTTTGATGGCAAGAATGAATAATTGGTTAATTTGACTGAAACTGCATCTGTGTTGGTTTGTTGTATGAGCTGTATAGGATGTCACTTTGAACTGCCTCTGAACTGTTGAGCGATTGAGGTTAAGTGGAGCTCAGAGAAAGTGATCAGCGTTGCTGTAATTGCCGATGTTGACAATGAGACAAATGTGCTACTGTAGCTCCTCGCTGTGACACCGCCTGGCAGATAAGCGGTTAAATGAAGTTACTTCTGTATCGTCCAAATGTAGAATGAATTAGGCTTTTAGTTTTGGGCCTTTAATGATAAAATCTGTCTCATTTTGGAAAAATATGCTTCAAAGTCAATCTGGCTAATAGCGTGTATGGTGCTCCACTGGGCATCTGTCACAGATAATGATTATTATGGTTTTACTCAGTAAGAGAAGATTGGTTGGTGGAAAGCGGGTATACTGTATATTTGGTGTAGTTTTTAGGTTTTGCTGTAAATTGAGCTGGATTTACATTAAAGTACCATGGTATTACCATAATACCATTATTTATTTATTTATTTAATTGTTTGTTTATTTGTTTATTTAATTTATATATTATTTATTTATTTCTGCATGGGTTCGATCTCAGAATCACACATACTAAAAAAGTGTATATGTTGAATGCACAAGTCAGTTTGGATTAAAGCATCTGGTAAATGGACAAATGGAAATCTAAAATTCAAAAATTTGGTGGGATAGCACAGTGGTTTTCAAACCGCGAGATGGTGCCAGAGGGGGCCCCAGTTTTATGACATTTTATGAAATACATTAATTTATCATGAATTCTGTGTAATTAAACCTAAAAAAAAGGGGCTACTAACCAAAAGCAGAACTTTTTTGTATAATTTAATGTTTTTTTTAATTAAAATGTTGAGTTTTACAACAGTTTTTTGTCACAAATTTTCTTTGGGGGGCCGCGAAGGAATGCACCGTACACAAGGGGGGCCGCACCCTGAAAAAGTTTGTGAACCACTGGGCTAGCTAACCGGTTGGTTTTTATAAAAACAAGGAAGAATTATGTTAAACCAGTATTACCCTTTAAGTGTGCTGATGATAAAATATGAATGCAAACCTAGATAAACCTACTAGTCTTACAAATCATTAGTCTCTTAATGAATTCGGATAAACTTAGTTGTTGGATGACATATCAAGTTTCCTGACTCATCCCTAGCATGACCACTTGATACTATCACGCTACCGTCAAACTATCAGAGTATACGTTTTTCCCAAGGCTCCATATTAATATCTTCCTCTCTCATTTCTTATCCTTTGAACTTTTCCCTCGAGCTCTCCCACCATATCATTAACCCACGACATGAAGTTAAATCAGACTGCTATTAGATGAGACACTTCCGGCCTTACAGGAGGGCTTCAGTAAGGTGTGGTGTTGAGTGGTGCGAGACAGCAGACGCGGCCAGATGAGGTTACACAATCTGACCTTGAAGCGCTGGAGACAAAAAGATGCTTTTTGGAGTACGTGGGACGATTAAAGTCATATCACAGTATAAGTGCTTAAGTACCACAGCAGTTAGCAATTTGTCGTGGGTTAAACATTATGTCAGAATATCTATGGGTTGAAACATTTCCAAATAAATAAAATAAGAAAGCAGGCGACTCTTTCAACTTTGAAATACCGCTACAAACAGAATGGATGCTTGCAATTGTGTTAGGGGCTGGGCCATGATCGGTGGCTCCAGTGCATAATTGAGCCACTGTTTTAGTCCCGCCCAAATAATCCTTAAAACAGACAACATGTGGAAAACCTGTTTGCCGGTGTAGCTCCACAATTCAGTACTACATAGTTCACAGCCTTTGTAACATGTTTCAGCAATACATTTCTAACGTTATAATGTGTTCAGAAACAATTCTTTGAAACGACTTTACGCAGACTTTAACCGAATGGTCTTGGCATGTATTAAATGTTAATGAAATACCTTCACTTAAAATCTGCTTAACTCTTTCATTAAGAGAAAACGTTTGCATGAAAAAAACATGTTCCGGATGAGTTTTATGGTTATCGTTATTTGTAATACAATGATTATCCACTTACCCAATTTAACTGAAGCTGAAGCAAATTATTATTTATTTTACCCTTCGTGTATGTTTTGATAATCGCTCTAAATCTGATCTCTAACAAATTTTTGTTCACAAAAATTCAATTATTTCAGCTTTTTGCTTATATAATTAGTATTTTTGAAGAAACCTACCCATATTTGAGAGTTTATAAGCATATAAAAAATATAGATTTTTTGTCTGGGTGTGCCTCATAAGTCTTGAAAAGTGAAGCCGCTGGCTCTTTAATCGCCCCCTGGTGGCTGGCTGCAGTACAAGTCATAAACCCCGCCCTCTCCATTCAAACGAATGGAACTCTGCTCTAAATAAAAAAAAAATTACACTTCCAATAAAAGTTTCCGAAAGATGGTTATGGTCCTTTCAAGTAGTTGTTATCACGCTGATATATGTTCAAGTGTTCATTTTTGTGATAAGTTTAATTTTAGCTAGTAATTTCGATGCTATAGAAACGGGGCGTGTCGTTATGATTGGCGTGATTGAATTGGTCGCATGAGCGTTTGGGCGAAAGTTTGATATCGCGGCTCCACCTCTGGCTCCACGGACGATTCCTTCTGCGCATGCCTTGGCTCCAAACTGACGTTTTTACGTAACATGGCGGCGACCATGGTCGGACATTTTTGGCTTCAATTCATTACAATGGAGGGAGGCGACGTCGCGTCGTCCGGCTTTTTACAGTCTATAGTTTTTCCCGTATTGTTTGTTTGAAAGCAGAGGGTCTGTTCTTTCGTTTGATATATTTGTATGTTTATATATTTTACATATTTCATGTTTGTGTGACAAATATTGGCGGAGTTATCAGTTTGTTTCAGAAAGATGGTCAAGGAGACAGAGATGTCTGAACGCACTCCCTGTTTATTTTTCTTTATTTGCCAAAAGCACAGCCTTTTGTTGTTATTATGAAGTCACTCAAATAAAAGTAGACACTTCACAGTTTTGAATGATGTATTACATGTATCTGTATGATTATGAATGACAGACCATTTTAAGTGGATTTCACGTTGAACCGGGAAAAAATGCGTCAAAACGCGACTCCGCATTTCTGGACCCAAGGGAGTTAAACGGCACAGCGATTTTTCAGCAAACTTTTCAAAGTGCATGTAAGACAAATGTAAAACAATGGTGGATCACATTCAAACTTGTGAGTACTTGAACCTGAATGTGGCAGCCACATGCATCACAGCTCCCCCATTATGTGTTCTTCAGTTTCTTCATTTTTACATTTTGAATTCTGCCTTTCATCAATTGCAATGCATCTTTTCAACTCTTTACTGTGTATTGTGCAAAAAAAAGTGTAGAAGTGGAGCCCATCACAAAGACAGTCAAATGTATTAAATACCAATGAAATACCATGCAGTGACATTTGTAAAATAAGGCATTTCAGTTACTGACTAATAACCTTTTCATTGCCATTAAAGTGAAATTAGTGAGTCTACACAAAAGAGCCTTTTTAAAAATCCTTAACTTGTTAGATGAGGGTTTTGCATATAGCCACATGGCTAATAGCACTATATATAAGAGCAACAATGTAATATTAAATAATTGCAGTCTGGTACATTATTATACAATTCTGATGCATGGTTACAGGTATGTCGAACAGGATTCATCTAAAATCTGTTATTCTTTAAAAAAAAAAAAAAAAAATTTGGTTTGCGCTTACACACCAATTCCTTTCACAGTATCACAATTTTAACACTGGCACGGTTCAGAGCATCCTTTCACCTTCGTAAAGTGAGACAAACGGAAAGCGTGAATGTGTGTTATTTATAAAAATTTAAAGAAAATAAGGTATTTGCAAACTTATATTTTAAGTTATAAAAGGTGAGAAAGCACGCTGTAACAAACTGCACCCTATATATCACAGACTTGAATCTTGCTAATAAAATTTCATATGAAGTTATAATAATATTGATATTCATTTCAGTAAGTATTAGTATGAGGGTTCACAGACTTACTGAGAAAAAAACATGTGCCGGGATTTAATTCTGACCTTTTCTTTTAATAACATCTAATGTTATTCTGTGTAACCTGAACTTTACTTTGCCATTCTTTCTACAGCAGCTTATTGGTGGAGCTTGCTTGGGCTTCTTACTGAGGGTTTAAGGATTTGAACCAAATTGTAAATATAAGATTTTAGAGGGTAACGAGTCCCTCTGTGTTATAAAAAGAAACCTCATATCGTGTAGATTATTGAGGTGTGCTATTGCTTTCCTAAATGATCGGCTAGTGGATGATAAAATGGCCAGAACAATCCTATGTAAGGAGGGAAGGACTTGAACCGTATCTGTCATAAAAAACATAATATAATAAAGATGTGGGCCTTTTGATATTGGCAAGCATCCACATAGCAACCACCCGAGCTTCTTGTTTAGACAAGCACTCATATTTTCATAAAAAAAAACAATAAACATAATAATAGGCAATTGTGCATATGCCATCCACATGTTTCCCTTTTCTAAAGCATGTTTTGTGCTGATAAACAATCACAGGGATCGGATCAAAGCACACATTCATAAACGCATCTCTTTATACTAATCTTGTTTTATAATTTATCGCAGAACACTCTATTAGTCAACATGAAGGAACATCTATTTATATTTCTTTGCATAAATAGAATCAAGTAAAAAAACACGCTGTGCCAAAATCGTAGCGAATCTGCTTTTCGGGCTGATTCCCAAGTTGGCTGTCGAGTGCTAAAAAGCGGTCACGCTTGCGTGAGAGCGCAAACATTACTTCAAAGCCGACACCAAAGTGCTGACTTTCGTCACGATGAATCACACTCGCGGTTCTTTTATCACATTCTTATTTATTTGTTTACTCGTTTGGCTGAAGCTTTTCCTCAGATGGAGGATTAGCAGAGTTAGTCCTGCCTCATTTGACGGCTCGTTCTGAGACTCTAAAGACCCTGGTGGACAATGCGGGTCTGTTATCTGCTCTGCTCCATGAGCGCTCGGTTTTGACAGCGCAGACGTATCTCGCTAACTCTCCATCGAAGCCCTCAGAGCTTCGCACGAGCCACAGTAGTTCATGAAGCCTGATTCTCCAACGTAAGTCTTATGCATTAGCCTTTCATTCGTATGCATGGGCAGTGTGCGCAGTACTGTATGTGTCGCTTTATAAATAGCTAGGCGTGCAGTCCCATCTTGACCTGAAATTATACGTTCTGTGATTGCAAAATGGTGCAAATGTAGAGCAATTTTCATTCTTTTTTCTTCCACCTGTCAATGATAATAATGGCCTTAATGGGGTCCTGCGTATCAAAATGACAGACATTTCTTATTTATTATGGGTGCTCAAATGACTGTAATTAGAGCTTATCTGACTGACATTAAATGTGTGGCATCGAACCAGGAACATGAAGCTTTGTGCAAAACATGATATGAAGTATGGCTATAGAGTACGTAAAAGCTGGGCTGAATAAAGCATAAAGAAATGGGTTTTAATGCACCAGATTATTGAGTTATTAAACAAGCTTGACTTTAAATGTCAATGGGGCTTTAACAGAGTATATAAGTGGGATATTGTACATTTATGCAAAAATAAAAATACGTCATGTGTGTTTTTATTTTAATCAAACTGAACGTTTAACTGGGAATGGTATGTATACATATTTAATGCATGTTCATTGAATTCAATATAATTTATATTATAGCTCAATGTGTATTTGATTGTTTGTATAAATGCATTTTACAAATAAATACTTTTGGAAGTTTGGAAGAACTTCTAATCTTCTGGACAGGCCCAAATGTAAAAATACTGTTTTTGTATTTACAATAGTGCTGGGCAAAGATTAATCGCGATTAATCGCATACAAAACAAAAGTGATTTTTTGCATAATATATATGCATGTACTGTGTCTAATTATTATGTATATTTAACCACACACACATTCATATATTCATTTCAGAATTGTTTTATTTATATATCATTTTTAAAATGTATATTTAATATAGATTATATAAAAATATAAATAAATATATATAAACATGTAAATGTTTCTTAAATACATACATGAATGTGTGTGTATATATTTATACATAATAATTAGACACAGCACACACTCATATATTATACCAATAATCACTTTTATTTTGTATGCGATTAATCGCGATTAATCTTTGCCCAGCACTAATTTACAACAATAAAATGTAATTCCTAGGTACCGTATTTTCCTAGCCTGGCTAACACCAAACCAGTCTCATAGAGAATGAGACGTGGTCTGGGAACCATATGCTCATTTTCTCGTATTTGAGGCGTGGTTTACGAATGCCCAGAGCCGTTTATTGGGCGCTACGAATGTCTATCAAATGCGTCTGTACGTAGCTCATAGCCAATCGTTTCAATAATACCAGATGACGTATGTAGAGCAACATCAATAAAAAAAGCTACTTTTATCGGGATTTTGGTACGAGTGCAGCTGAAAGCTATGCAACTAAACCGGTAGCTGTATATTGATATTGAAAAGCAACACATTTTAGTGGCACTATGACAACCACAGTACATGCATAATGACAATATGATATTAATAAATACCACTTACCATTTATAAGTTAATTGTACTTCGTCTATGACAATGCCTAGCAGGTTGGTCCTATAAAACTCTGTGGTTATCATGTCTTGCCATATCCAAACATCCTTCTTTGATATGAAATTGTTTAACACCAAAGTTGCTCTTTTTTTAAATAAACTTGCGTTCAAAACTAATTAGAACACTATCTAAAGCTGCATTGAAAAGTAACTGTGCGTCAGTTGCCGTGTTATAACAAATAACAAAACTGCTTCGGTGTGTCGCATAGACGTCGTCATTGTCTTGCTGCCTCCTCCCCATTCTGTGATTGGTTCCCTATTTCAGGGGCAAAAAAGGGCCAGAGTTGCCATGCTAGACTTGCAGCGTGAATAAATTTGCAAGCAAGGCAGCATGGGTAAACCCAGGCTAGTATTTTCCGTGCTATAAGTCACACTTTTTTCATAGTTTGGCGGGTCCTGAAACTTACGTCAAAATTATTCATATGAACCAAGAGAAATCATTACCGTCTACAGCCACGAGAGTCCGCTCTATGCTGCTCCTGTATTTATGTAATTCAATGGATTCAGTGATGCAGAATGACTTCGGGACCTTTTGAACTTGATTTGGGTTGTCGTGTTAATTTAGCCTATTCAGCCTCCCAGATAAAGTCTGTATGTTCAGTGAATAAATGTTAATGTTACTTTAACATGTACAGACATCTATTCAGCCTGCTGTTCTGTGTGCTATGTTTAGTTGAATAACTTGCCTTTCCAGATTAAATGTCTGTTCTTCGGCTTGGATTTTGTGAAATCATTTTCTAAATAAATGCAACATATAGTCCAGTGCGACTTATATATGTTTTTTCCTCTTCAAAACACATTTTTGACTGATGCGATGTATACTCCGGAGCGACTTATAGTCTGGAAAATACGGTACTATTCTAGAACCTTAACATAGACGGTTTCTTCGGACGCACACACGTTGTCACAGTTTTACGCCTGGCCCAAAATGAACTTCCTGTGTGTGTTTGTTTGACGAGGGGACTTGGCATTGGCAGCCAGGCAATAATTTAAGGATCTGTAGCTAACTTTTTACAAAGTAACATTGGCTTATGCCGAGTTCAGCCTGCATGATTTTCAAATTGTTCAGGTCACTTGTGGTTTCACACTGTGTGATTATCTGGGGAAGCGTTAAGTCGCTGCCGTTTCAGACTGCATGATGGATTGGCGACAGGGGTTTTCAAACTGCATGACTTTACCGTAAGAAGAATCGCTGATTACTTTGTCCCGCTCCGCAAACTACGTCTCACAACCAAACGCACGCGAGAAGTGACGCAAAGGAAACAACGCGAGGTCATGCGTGCAAGACCAGAGTTATCACGTGAGACTGGAATTATTATTAAAAATGGTAGCTCGCAAAAAGCTTACCATACAAATTGCATGTGCGCTCATTTGCAGCAGAAAGAAGAAGAAATATAGATTATGAAGGAGGAAATGTTTGGAGAGACTCCTCCCCGAACTTCCAGCTGCCTTGTATGTTGCTCTCTCATTGGCTGTAGGTCATCGCCGATGTTATTTTCAGTCATGATTCATGATTTTGAATCGCCGACAGGTCCAGATATTTAGCATGCCACATATCTCACGGGTGTCGGCGACTCGTCTGCCATTCTCTCAGAACGCGTCTTTTATAATTCATACTGTGTGATTGTCACTCGCGTGCACGGGCATCGATTTGCCTGTGATTTCAGCCATTTGTCTGCGATTTCTCAGAACCTGTTGGCGAGTCAAAATCAGGGCTAAAATCGTGCAGTCTAAACTCTGCAATAGTGCATATTTTATACGCTTTTGTTATGATTTGAACTAAGGTAATTTACTTGTTAGTTATTTAGTTTTTTATCAGAAATAATCTACTCTACAGCGACTCTATTGTAATTAAAAAAAAATTCGGAAGTCTACCGCCACAGAAGTGTGAGCCACAAAAGGCGTAGGCTTTAAAGTAGTCTATAATATTTACTGCAGCTTATGAATTTACTATAGATAATACAGAATACTAAAGTATACATAATACACTATATAATACCACAGTTTACTACTGTAAAAAGCAGCATTTTTCAACATATTGTTATTTTAACTTAAAAATTAATCATTCATTTTTTTTATGAAAAGTCATTTTGATAGCCATACAAAAAATAACAAAGTAGTACACAGTAAAACACAGTATACTTAGTTTAACTGATGGTTTCTTGTAGTAAATTGTGGCAACCACAGGAAACCCATGGATGGATCATATTGCTTTTATGCGTACATTAAAATAAGCATTTAGTAGGTTTATAGTATATTGTTATGGAAAACAAGCATCCTAACCCAGCAACTGTTCTACAGTAATTGTAATAAAGATAAATTAGGGGTGGTTCACATTTTGCGTGAACAAATTATTATTTTTTTTATTGTAAACGCACGGCAAGTGAATAATAGAGAGGCTCTCTAACGATTGGTCATTTTCTTAAAAAAACCCACAAAAACATTTATATTCTTTTTTCAATAGAGAGGGTGCCACATCGAGTTGAAAATATTTAAACTTTTCAGAATAGGTGTGTTCGACATCGGCTGTGGCTGGATGTAACCGATCGGCGAGATTAGCCGCGTGCAGGTGGGGAGGAACTGAAAATGGAGACGTGAAGTCGGATGCGCTGTGGTTCCCGTAGTTTGCTGCATTTACGTCAGGCATGGCTGATCACGTGCCGTTTGCTTGCTTAATTGCATTAAACATGATTTGTAAGATGTAAACTACATAAAAAGTGAATTATACTGTTTTGAATGTCCGTGTATGAGCATATTGGAACTGAAGAGGCTTACAGCATCTGTTTTTACAAGAATAAAGTTCAACATAAGCATATTATTTAAATACCAATGTAGTGGGGTCTACGTTTTTTATCCATTTTATTTTGATGAAGATGACACAATATAACATCGCGACCACATGAAAATAGCTTTAACTGTTATAAAAATACAGATTTGTGAGCACTTGTGGAACTGAGGGCGTGAAAATAAACACAAAATACACGTGATTGTTGTCGTGGTGAATCCGACCAATGGTGAAACAGCTTTGTCGTCATTACAGCCCGTGCAGCTCCTCTTCGCGAACTGCGCTGGCTAACTCAGGCGGCTGATCTCGAATCGCTCTTGCGGTACTTAAAAACCATATGACACAGTCACGTGCCTGCAGCGCCAGCTGAAGTTGGACAAAAATACTAACCGGAATGCACTGCTTCAAGTCAGCCGCCGATCGGTCTGCGCAGCGCCGCATGAAGTCGAACACACCTAATGTCAGCAGGTCATGTGATAAGAACCAACCAATCAGCTTCACCATTTACACATTAACATCGGGTCATTCCCAACGGAATTCCTCAGGATGGAGGAACAGCTGATCATAGCTGTACAGGGATACACAGAACAAACGAACTGTTAATTTTGACACAAATAGAATAAAAAATATATGGAGACACATTACTAAATATATTTGGGAAGTGCGGCTCAATGTTGCTTAGCAAGGGCACACGCTACCGGAGTGCAACTGCCCAACCTCGTTGGAAAGAACACTGTAAAAAATAGCTGTAATTATGCAACTGGTTGCCAGTAACTTACTGTAGAAAATGAAGACTTAAAATGTTTCATGTTCATTTAACTTTGAACAAACTGTTGCCAGTAAATAACAAATGTAAAATCTACAGTAAGTTATTGGCAACCAGCTGCCAGTAATACTGTAATTTCTACAGAAAAATTTTACAGTGAAGGAGGAAGGCGGTCGTGTCTTCCGCACAATTTTAGACGCAAAATGTGAACCACCTCTTAGACATCCTTATTCCCATAATAGCTTGCTTACATAAATTCACAAATCCACCATAATTCTATGGAAAATCACTGTAGTTGATAATCCTGCTCCAGATTTACACTATTGGTTTAGTCAGTTTTGCTGTGGTGCTTTGTTGGGATTCTCAAACAAACAAAGCAATGTTTGAATAGCACCACAGAGTCGCAGTGTTTACCTTTTGTGGAAGACAAACCTGCAAATGGCTTAGATTTGTCTAGGGTCTACATTTTGTAAAGGGTGAGACGGAGAGGTCAATTGTTTGAAAACTTAAAGTTTGCTCTACTGTATGAAATAAACAACTTCAAGCAATAAAATCTAGATTGATTTGAAGGAAATGTAGTAATTATACATCCCGCCAGCATAAATAAAACATATTTACAAAAACTGAAAGTAAACAAAGGAATAGAAACAGAAGCTTTATTAGATTTGCTTTCCCGTCTCTTTGAATGATTGCTAATGATGAAGTGCCTTTCAGCAACAGTAATAATGAAAACAAATGTATTACGTTCTTCCTCTCTCTGTTGTTTGAGAGAAGTGACTGTCAAAGCTAATGTGATTAGCATGCAACCAAGCGATAACCTGAAGCAAGCCGATAGCATTATCAGCAAAGACCATCTGATATGTCTCAAGTTATCTTTCTCCGAATTGTTGCAATAATAATTTACACGTGTAGACTGTGACATGATGTTAGTCGATGAATGCATGTCGTATTATTCAAGTGGCTTATGACTTATTGCATAATGTCTGCACACCCTGCTGAAAAAACAATAAAACCATTACAGAAAATTCTAATGGTTTCCATTAAAATACCAATAGGAACCATTAGCTTTACTATTAAAACCACTACATTGTAGTGTGTTTTGGGCCATATTCCATTAGAACCAATACATAGGACCAATAGAACCAATACATTCCATTAGAGACCAACAAAAAGCAAAACACTGTAGTGTGTTTTTGGACATATTCCATTAGAACCAATACATAGAACCAATAGAACCAATACATACCATTAGAGACCAACAAAAACCAATACACTGTAGTGTGTTTTGGGCCATATTCCATTAGAACTAATACATAGAACCAATAGAACCAATACATACCATTAGAGACCAACAAAAACCAATACACTGTAGTGTGTTTTGGGCCTTATTCCATTAGAACTAATACATAGAACCAATAGAACCAATACATACCATTAGAGACCAACAAAAACCAATACACTGTAGTGTGTTTTGGGCCATATTCCATTAGAACCAATACATAGAACCAATAGAACCAATACATACCATTAGAGACCAACAAAAACCAATACACTGTAGTGTGTTTTGGGCCTTATTCCATTAGAACTAATACATAGAACCAATAGAACCAATACATACCATTAGAGACCAACAAAAAACAATACACTGTAGTGTGTTTTGGGCCATATTCCATTAGAACCAATACATAGAACCAATAGAACCAATACATACCATTAGAGACCAACAAAAACCAATACATTGTAGTGTGTTTTGGGCCATATTCCATTAGAACCAAAAGAACCAATACATACCATTAGAGACCAACAAAAACCAATACATTGTAGTGTGTTTTGGGCCATATTCCATTAGAACCAATAGAACCAATACATACCATTAGAGACCAACAAAAAATAATACATTGTAGGGTGTTTTGGGCCATATTCCATTAGAACCAATAGAACCAATACATACCATTAGAGACCAACAAAAACCAATATATTGTAGTGTGTTTTGGGCCATATTCCATTAGAACCAATAGAACCAATACATACCATTAGAGACCAACAAAAAATAATACATTGTAGGGTGTTTTGGGCCATATTCCATTAGAACCAATACATAGAACCAATAGAACCAATACATACCATTAGAGACCAACAAAAACCAATACACTGTAGTGTGTTTTGGGCCATATTCCATTAGAACCAATACATAGAACCAATATAACCAATACATACCATTAGAGACCAACAAAAACCAATACATTGTAGTGTGTTTTGGGCCATATTCCATTAGAACCAATAGAACCAATACATACCATTAGAGACCAACAAAAAATAATACATTGTAGGGTGTTTTGGGCCATATTCCATTAGAACCAATACAAACAATACATACCATTAGAGACCAACAAAAACCAATACACTGTAGTGTGTTTTGGGCCATATTCCATTAGAACCAATAGAACCAATACATACCATTAGAGACCAACAAAAACCAATACATTGTAGTGTGTTTTGGGCCATATTCCATTAGAACCAATACAAACAATACATACCATTAGAGACCAACAAAAACCAATACACTGTAGTGTGTTTTGGGCCATATTCCATTAGAACCAATAGAACCAATACATACCATTAGAGACCAACAAAAACCAATACATTGTAGTGTGTTTTGGGCCATATTCCATTAGAACCAATAGAACAAATACATACTATTAGAGACCAACAAAAACCAATACACTGTAGGGTGTTTTGGGCAATATTCCATTAGAACCAATACATAGAACCAATAGAACCAATTCATACCATTAGAGACCAACAAAAACCAATACACTGTAGTGTGTTTTGGGCCATATTCCATAAAAAACAATACAATTACCAGGAAACCATTAGAATTTTCTGTAATGGTTTTGTTGGGGTTTTTTTTCAGCAGGGCACTACTGCTGTTTCAGCCAAAAAAACCACCTACTTAGACAGGAAGAGACTGTGTGATTGACAGGCTAAACATCCAACCACAGTTTGTTCTGTAGACAGATGTAGGTCTTCCCAAATTCAAGTGCATAGCAGCTTCACTACATAAGCACCTCAGGATGTTACTTAGATGGTCACTGAGTCAACCAAGACTTTTCTAGATGCTCTTGGCCCTAACAGGCACTTGCTTTTCATGTCACCCTACCATCATGGATGTTTGGGCTTGTAATGATGCTGATAAAGAGAAAACCATTCAGCTCTAGCCTGCTGGCACGTACATCTCTCAAACAGTGGTCTATGACTAACAGTAACCTTCACATTCTTTGAAATAAATAGCAGTTTATGGATGACGCCCTTTTTGCAGGTTACACAAGAAGCGCTTTCTTAGTTTGACCCCAAGGAAAATATTTTCACAGAGGTGGATGACCTATAGCGCAGGAAACCTCGCTACGCTCTGTCTTTTTCACCAACAGCTTTGTGCTGACTAGAAAAGCTGAACCTCATCAGTGAATGCTGGGATAGAAGTGTGGCGGCCGAACTATTTGTAATGAGTTGTTGCTCTTGTTCTCATTACTGGCTCCAAAAGAGGGCCCAACAGGAATGCCACATAAATCAAAGCCGGGACTTTTTATAAAAGGGACGAGAAATGAGATAGTGGGCTGTGGTACTTCAATGAATGAGCCTGTAGAGGCTGTGCCATTATCGTAATGATGTATGATATTTTGTCTTTTATTTTCAGCACGATGCGACTTATTGGCTCAAGCATCCATTTCCAAATGGATGAGGTAGGGCTTATTACTAAATTAGGGCTTTGGATCATAGATCCGTCACTCAAAATCTAATGGAGATACTGTTTGTTACATTATCTCTCCTCTGAGCATTTGATATGTAGAGCATTAGCTCGCCTACCACCGTACTGTGTAAACTAACGCAGCAGGAGGCTTTTTCTCATCGCCTCACATCTCGTGCATTGATTTCATGCAAATTTGTCTTATGACTGATTTGTGTTGTGTTTGAGACCGAAATAGTCACAGAAATGCCTCATTACCCCATTTCATTAATGGCAGAACAATTCTTATCAATCATTTATATACAGTAGGATAAGTGTGGTAATGTGCCGTCGCGTGTGAATGATATTACTAGCATTCTGAAATCAGTCTTTCGTATTTTTCTTAGTGGTCTCAGCAAATGCATGGAGAATGGATCGATACCTCATCCCTAGCTAATCGTAAACCATAGCAACAGCTGGAGCTGGCAGAGATTGTTCTTGTATCTTGCTTTAGAGAGACATGCAGTCTTTTAAAGTCAGTTGCTATATTAGCATTTAGCTTTAGCACCACAAGGCTTGTAAATACTGTGTGTGGCTTTGTGCATGGAGGTTTTAATGTATATTCATTTGTGTCTAGAGTGGTCGATGGTCCAGCTCACATTAAATACAATGTGTATGTCCGGTAGTTCGATTGATGGAAAATGTATTGTTGTTGTGGGTTTGATTTCCAGGGAATGCACATACTGATAAAAATATGGACTGTAAGACACTTTCGTAAAATGTAAATGTATGCTAAAATAGTGGTTCTCGATTGTTCAGTAGCAAAGGTTAGTTCCAATAAGGTTAAAGACAGTGGAGAAAAAACAAGTCCACTGTAAATGCATGATAAAATTCAACTAACTATATAGTTAGCATAGTTATCAACCTTAAAGTTAGCTTTATCAACTATTAAGGGGGACATTTCACAAGGCTTTTTAAGATGTCAAATAAGTCTTTGGTGTCCCCAGAGTACGTATGTGAAGTTTTAGCTCAAAATATCGCATAGATAATTTATTATAAAATGTTAAAATTGCCACTTTGTAGGTGTGAGGAAAAATGTGTCGGTTTTGGGTGTGTCCTTTAACATGCAAATGAGCTGATCCCCTTCTGACATCACAAGGGATGCCAAATTTCAATGACCTGTTTTTCCACATGCTTGCAGAGAATGGTTTACCAAAACTAAGTTAGTGGGTTGATCTTTTTACATTTTCTAGGTTGAGACAAGCACTGGGGAACCGATTATAGCACTTAAACATGGAAAAAGTCAGATTTTCATGATATGTCCCTTTAAATGGGAAGAAACAATGCTTGCATCTTTTGTTGTGGATTATGTAGGCTGTTGGTCCATTTAAGCACTTATGTATTTTAGTGCAAATGTGTCACTTGAGCCCTTTTCACACAGAGATTATGGAAAATATATGGAAAATGTTTTGTCCGGGATCGTTTGGTTTTGGTTCATTCAAACTGCCAATGATTTTCAGGAATCTGTGCGTGCATTCAAACAGTTGTATAAAGATCCCATAAAGATACATGACGTATTTAAAGTCCTGCACCTGCTAGGTTTTTTAGCAGCATCTGAAGTTTGCTTCTAATTCGTGATCTCTATTTTGGAAAACCACGAGCGTGCATTTTTTGTTTATGACATTATAAGGAGCGTGTGGTCGTACGAATTAATACATATTAGCCACCTCATAAAATACATCCAAGGCAATATCATAGCAATTTGTAAGAACTTGACGCACACTTATGCTTGTACAAATCTATTTAAAGACAATAAAATAAAATAAAAAAATTGGGGGCTTGTGTAAACAGTGAAGACCCACTTTGCTAAAGTATGCTTTAAAGGCAATGTGTAGGATTTCACTGCTAGAGGGTGCACTTTCAAAATAATAACAAAGGCGAAGCTTAATGACGTTATGAAGGATAGTAAAATTAATGGAGATGTTGTTTTCACCATTCAGAGAGGTGTGGAAGGAAGTCGCTAATCATGTGATGACATAGACCATTTTACAGCGCACGTGATCAAACAGCCTGCTAACGTCTTCTATCCACTCCACTATAGTACACGGATCTGGAGCTGTGTTGAAAAAGTTGATAAGTCAACTTTTTGAAATTACTTTGTCTGTGTTGCTTCACTGCTGATTCTTACCATACTTCTGTTGCCAAAATGCGCACACATACGCTGCCACGTCATCATTGTGTACGAACAGTAAAAGGGTTTATAGGGTATTATATAATGAATCCGCATTTGTCCACCCATGTTGTCAAAGTTTCTAAAAGTGGATATCTAAGGATAGTGTGAATATTACTTCATTGATAGGCGACAATGACAAACGACGAGCGTTATACTGGATTTACTAAATCCTTTTATCAATCTACAGGGAGTACTTTAGTATATTATTAGGCCGACCCTTGATGCGTAGAGGGGCCATGGGTAAGGGTACATGCCATCTCCACACAGTCCACCCCAGGCTAGCAACATGCAGCACAAATGAGCTGCTTACATTTTCAGGATTGGCTCGATCCTTCCTCCAAAAGTTAACTTTCAGTCTTTCATTAGTCTTTAAGAGGATTGGGATGGATTGCTTGATTATTTTTGATTATTCTGTGTGTTGGTTAGACAGTAAAGACGCTAAATGCTTGTTATTAGCATTGTTGTGAATGAAGTCTGACATGAGTTAGATCTGGCAGCACATGACAGAGATTCTACTGGAGTAATGCATGTTTTAAACTGATTAACATGAACTGGACCCTTTGATGCCGGAGCTTGGATAGAGACTTACGCAAAGGAGGCGTGAAGACGATTAGTAGAAAGTTTTCAGAGACGAAAGCACTCGCACGTGCCAGTGAGGGCCGTTAGGACGTTTGAGATGAGCTCGGAGATTATTGCTAACAAAAAACGTTGGGGAGATGTGAATCTGCCCTCCGTATTGCAGAGCAAAGAGAGTCCCAGGGATGTTTGAATGGGCTATCTTGAAGAGGATTTGGCAGTGTCATCCCTTGTCATGTTATGCGAGCTGAGTGTAAACATCAATAGCAGACAGGCAAAGATCAGACAGATCCAGATTTCGGTCTTAAGTCCTGATAGCTAAGACTGTGAAGGCTTTATCAACATAAGACATTGCAGCTTTGTAGAGCTCAGTCTGCAAGTGGTTGGGTTGAGAATTTTATAGGACGTCTCTATCATTACGAATTCAACTTGTAGTCGTTTGTTGTTTCATTGTTAGGATTAGCAAACTGTGTTTAATGTAATGTAAAACTCATTTGCTTAAATGGAGTGGGAGCGGGTCACCTCATTTTCGCAACAATATTGAGATGACACGCCTAGCCAAATACTATTTACTTTCTTCGGGTAACCACTAAAAATCAATTTTGCGTAAACACTTGACAAAAAACATGCTTAATGCTAACGTTATAAAAAAAATGTAACTATATAAGATTGTGTAGAATCCTGAAGTAGACCCGTATTCAGGCCTTATTGGCTGAAGCGTCTCAATAACTGCAGCTGTGAAACCTAAACAACAGTTGTCAAATTTGCGTCCTAGATGGAGGGAAATCTATCGCCATTCAGGGTTCTTTTGATTTCGGTCTCCAGGCTTCAATCTGTTCCCTCGTGTCGCGTGCCGCCCGGCAAGCGGGGAGAACAGATGGCGCCTTTCAGCAAGGCGGAGAACCGCGGAGAGGAGTCTCTATCGCTCTGAGGAAGTATAAAGGAGAGGGACATGAGAGAACATGAACTGGGAAGGTGAGCAGAAGACTAGGGCTGTGTCCGAAACCACTCCCTATTTCCTATGTAGTGCACTATATTTGGCGCCCGCCATTTTGTAGTGGTGTCCAAAACATACATTCGTTCACTACTTTTTACCCACAATGCACTCTGAGTTTGAGGGTACATTTGATGTACAAATCGCTTATTCACCATTTCCCATGTTACAACTTGAGATGAATGCATAACTGGAACACTGATCAGTGAACCGAAATCAGCTGAAGGATACGGAGGGATTTAAACACGCAACTTTGCATGGTAAAATTGGCATGTAACATGATTATTTGCACTACAGATATGAATAATGCCACAGTTGGGTTGACTCCTTTGACTTTTTTGACTTTGGAAATGACACATCAACACAATGTCAAATGTCCATAACCTCCATTATAAGGGGTGAAAAGAGCACTCGCATTTTTACTAAAATAAGTAAAAATCTAGTACTGTATGTTCCTGCTCATTGTCTGGTTTTCAAGTACATTTTCAAGAGCATTTATTCAGATTTGAATAATGAACCTCAAAACTAGGTTAGAAGAACACATTGTTCAGCTAACTATAGTCCTATTCTATGAAAATGGGATGGCTATTGTTTTTTAATAATTGCTTACTATTTTTATTTGGGGACAACATTCCAAAGCAGAAAAAAGGATGAGAGTTATTCAACTTTATATAATATTGATGAACTCTTTCGCCTGACATTTCAGTCATGCCTAATTGCTCATTTTTATTGTGTCCTTTTAAAGACAAGAAAGTCCTGGAGTGCAAGTTGAAATGTGTTTGGGTCAGTCATAAATGGAGGCATTTGTCATCTCTGTGGTCGTTAAATGCTGTTTTATTGCGCAAGAATATCATTTCCATTAATGTGTTGTCAATGAAAGAAAACATTTGTGTGGGTTTACAATATGTCCTCGTCTTTCACGCATTATGCCACTGCTCGAATGTTAGCGCAATGATTTTGTCTCGCTAGATAGCTTCGTCCAGAAAACCGTATTTTGAGTTGTCCAATGGCGAATCTGCCTTCCGCTCATTTTGTGGTTTCTTGTGTTTATGATTCTTTGACATGTGAATATGATAATGATGTTCACTCTTCAACTCCTGCCAAAAAGTTTTTTGGCTGGATGCTTTTGAAGTTCCGGCCAATGAATCATCAGTGAATGAATCATCAGTGCATGAATGCTAAACGTCAGGAGACAATAACTTTCCCGTTGTGCGAATGTGTTATTTTGCTACCCGTTTATGATCAAACTTGAAGGAACTCCAAGGTCACAGTAGGTAATCACGTAATGATTGACGGCAAGCACAGTGTGTTTCAACAGATGAACACGACTTAATACAATCTAGTGTGAGAGATGTTCTTGTAACCCGACAGCTATTGTATCGCTTTCATGACTTGACCAGATGCAATGATGGGCGCTTTTAAGTCACCACTGCGACAATTGGCGAACCAAAATCTTTTGTCAATTGCACATTTTATTTTTACTTTTAGAGAAATTTTTGCTTGATGTTTTTATAACACTAACATAAGGGTTTGTCTAAAGGGTGGGGCTGGGACAAAATAAATATTGACTTGACTTTAGAAGGTGGGCAAGGGGAATTGGCAATGACTGTTTGTTTGAAAGTATTATTCTTCTAAAACGAACAAAAAACATTGGTATTTATGCTATGTTTGGGGCTTAGCTATTTATCCAGCGGATGTGAAAATGTTTTAGCATCATTAATCTATTTTCTCAAATTACACTTAATGAAAGTTTCTGACTAATCTTACGGTCAGTGTTTAGTTCTCTGACGTTCAGTCAGGATTTTAGATCACTGGGCTTATTAACAAAAGCTTTAGATGTACAGTACTATGAAGTACTATGAATACACCATTGTACATGAAAATGGATCATTTTCTATAATGGTACTTATAAAGGTAACATGGTATCATCCAGGTACCATTTTTACGTAAGGGCTATAACTTTTTACCACTTCACTTGGTAAAGCTTTCATTTTGTAAATCAGAAGAGGTCTTATTATGTTGGAGTCTGGTAGTCTGGGGTAACTTATTGCTCTTTAATTCTCCAATCTGCTGCCAAGCTTTTCAAGCCTTCGGTTTTGGGCCCATAATAGGTATTTTCAAGACCATAGACTGTAAAAAAATGGACGACGCCTGTTCGCTCTCTTTCATTGGTGAAAAGTGAAGCCGACAGTGTCCCAATACGGTGCTGACATCTTGGGTCTTGAGTCCTGCGCAGTAGTGAGCAGTAAGTAAAGCCGCGAAATCAAGGCCCCGCCCTCGCAGAATGCGCATATCATAGCTGTCAATCATAGCAATTTATAGCATTAAATAACTGACTAAAACAAACTTATTTTAAAAACAAACACTTGTATTTACATAAGATTGATAAAAACTACAGGAAATTACAGAAACCAGCTTCAGAAAAAAGAATAAATTGTTTAGTTGTCTCAAGTCCCATTGAATAATACAGGGGAAGGCGGGGTTTATGACCTATACTGGGACCAGTCACTGGGGAGCGTTTGAGATGTTTGGCTTCACTTTTCAGCGCTTGTGCGGTACGCTTGGTCAAGACGTCTCGCACCTTAAGACAAAAGAAAGTCCTTTAGATGATTGCAAGACAAAGAAATATGTAGAAAGTATTATATGAAGAGTTATAGGTTTATGACCTATACTGGGACCAGTATAGGTCATATGTATAGGTTTATGACCTATAGTGGGACCAGTCACTGGGGAGCGATCAAGACATTTTGGCTTCACTTTTCAGCGCTTGTGCGGTACGCTTGGTCAAGACGTCTCGCACCTTAAGACAAAAGAAAGTCCTTTAGATGATTGCAAGACAAAGAAATATGTAGAAAGTATTATATGAAGAGTTTTGTTGCAAAACAAGATAACTCCGTTTTTAACATTTTTGTCAAAACATGTTTATTATTATGTTATCATGTTATTATTTTGTTTTATGGTGCTACTATTTTTTAAGTTATGAAGGTTTAAATTAGTGCTGGGCAAAGATTAATCGCGATTAATCGCATACAAAATAAAAGTGATTTTTTGCATAATATATGTGCGTGTACTGTGTCTTATTATTGTGTATATTTAACCACACACATTCATATATTCATTTCAGAATTGTTTTACTTATATATAATTTTATAAATTTATTTTTAATATAGAATATATAAAAATATAAATAAATATATAAAAACATGTAAATGTTTCTTAAATACATACATGAATGTGTGTGTATTTATTTATACATAATAATTACACACAGCACATACTCATATATTATGCCAAAAATCACTTTTATTTTGTATGCGATTAATCGCGATTAATCTTTGCCCAGCACTAGTTTAAATCAAAACAAACCAACTGAAGTTGAATTTATATTAAATAGAATGCACAACCAAAAAATTTGATTTCTGAAAAATATATAAAAAAAAGGGTTGCAAACTAAACTCTTCACATGTTTATCATGAGTTTTTATTTGGTTCTGTGGTAATGCCATGGTACAAACAGGGTAATCACTCAGTATCATGATAACAGTACAATATGTTTTTTAACCAGATTTAAGAAGTGTTTTTCTTTTTTCTGATAAGTAGGCTCGCAATAAAATTGCAAGCTAGATCATCACTTACCTATTTACGTGGTACATCATGGTACTACTACACTAAAAAGTACATGTCCGAAAAGTTCTGGTTTAATAAATGTTTTCTTCTTATAAAATTTTACAAACCCTCTGAGAACGGAAAGCACATTTGAGCTTGAAAGGAGCTGCAGGAAGCCTTGCTTAATATTTGATGCGTGAACATGCTCTTCTGGTCTTTCTGCACACTAAGCACAGCACTGTCGTAAAACCAAACTACCCTATGGTCTCGTATACTGCAACCATTTTATGGATATAAGATCTGTGGTACTAACTCATTTCCTGCCATTTCAGCCTTCAATTCACCATCAGCAGCTGTGCTCTTGTGCTGAGGGCAATCGATGCCCCTTCATCTGCACTGCGATTTTTGTTGTTGTTGTTCGCTTACGAATGAATGTACATTAAATCCTGTTGATTGTTGTAGGATAATCTAGTTTCATTTTAGTCTCGTTGTGTAGCTAATGTTGCTTGCGCATGTTTGCGGCATCCTAATCGTCTGCTTCGTTTGGTGGAAGAAGCTGCGTAATGGTATAAACTGCTTACCCATATTGCAGTCTTACTGATTTTAATGACATCATTTACAAAGCTCTTAGGAAGAGAGAATTAACCAAACTGAAGGCCTTGACGAGTAAAGCATCTTCATTTACGTGCGTTCGCTTTAGAACGCCAAGTGTGTTTAAAGATGGCCTCAAGGCCAGGGCTCTGTAATTTAAACGTCGGGTCTGTGCAAAAGAGAAAGCTTCCCCTGCTGTTTGTACCAATTGCCCTCGCAATTGGCTCTCTGTTCAGCCCGCTTTCTCGGGAAATGGGAAGGTACAATGGGTTGCCACGGCGACGGCTGAAACTCTGCCTACCTGCGAATCCGAGCCTGCCGTCGGTTCACCCGCTCATTTAATTAGATGACTTCTGAGTAGAAAAGGGTCTCTGTTCGCGTGGGTGGCCCGCTGCGTCCAGGGCCCGAGACCGCGGCGGTCATCGGCCAGGCTTGAAGGGCAGGCCACGGGGGGAAAGTCTGTCAGGAACTGAAGAAAGAGCAAACAAGCTAAGAGAGAACTCTGACTTAAGTTCTTCCCTGCCAGAAGCAAACGGGAGTGCATGACTTAGAAAGTCTGTACGAGGGAGCTGCTTTGATTCGTGGTGACTTAAAAATGACACACTTTACTGTGTCTTTGCAAAGCATGTAAACGCCGTGACTGAATGTTCTGCTTGTTTGAGCCATCTGACTTTTGACTCCACCACTTATATAAGTTTGGAGCAGGGTTACAGTAGCACGCAAGGGGGCAGGGCAAAGGGGTTGGAGGATTGTTGGGAAAAACTAATTTGTACATAATTGTTAGTGTTACTGTTATCTATGTTGCTTATAATTAGGGTAAAGGATTTGAACAAACCCTTAAGCTTTGTTTATACTCGCGCTTTGGTCCGCAACGCAAGCCTCCGTGGATCACACGCGCGGCTCACCAAATGAACGAGGCGTTTATAGTTGATGCGCTCGCTGTTTCACAATTTTTTTGAACCGCCAGGGGGCGACGCGAGCAATGAAGTCAAAAACAAACACAAAGAAGAGAATCGAAGTCGTCGTCCGCTGGAACAACCCTGGTGCCCTGGTGACCATCCATGTTTATTTTCTGTTAAGACACAAACAGAAAATATTTACACAAACAATTCAGAACAAAATGGCTTCTTCTGGTAAAAGCCATTCAGTGTGACCTCTCTTGGTACTAAACACCTCTTGGACCCTTTTGAGGATACTGAATTCCTGTAGTCATTAGATTTAAGTGAACCTTCTATTATTCGAGTGAAATGCGAGATCATGTTAATTACTTAATACACTTAAATACACTTTTTCTTTTTAATATATACAGCATACGAATTTCTTGTTTTATAATAAAGAGCCTGAGAAATAATTATACATGATCACTATACCATTGCAAAAACAACAAATCTAATGATGCCATTATGGTGGCCAATGACTTGCACTGTACTGTAAACAATATTCTGATAGTGCAGATGGGAGCTTAAAAATTACACACTTCTACATTTAAATCCCCATTCTCAGACTAGACTCATTTCCAGTGCTTGTGGAAGTTGGAGAAATGAGAATAAATTACACAAGGTAGAATTAATTAAACGCAGAGCTGCCTTCATCTGTAAGACAAATGCTTCATCTTCTCCGCATGCAAGAATGCAGAATCTGCTCGGGCTCCTCTGTGACTTTCAGCACTTCTAACAGACCTTAATATGTAGTTCTCTGTCAGAGAAGAAATGATTAATAGGAAATTAAAGTCTTGGCTGTAGGTTAAAGTTAGGTGAAGAAAGTAAATCTTCACATCCTCTGCGCAGTGAATTTCCATTCATGCATGTTGTGAGATTAAGTTAAGTTTTGTTTAACCTTTAACATAAACTTTCTGTACAGTTTTTGTAAAATTATTTCGTCTTCTTTCTTAAAACATTGCTATGCATTATCCAGACCACCGTCATATGCATTGTCCTAGGTAAAAATAAAGCATTTGTCTATAATGTCTTGACTCGTTCCACTAGATAAGATCCATAGAAAATATTTTTGATTGACAGTTTATATTTTATTAGGCCTTCATTCGTAGCTTCTGTAACTCATGTCTGTGCTACTAGCTTTCCAAAAATGCAATGTCAAAAATAATTGGCTGTGTCTAAGTGGCATATTTTGTTCCCATGAAGGCCACTGTGAAAAGAGATGATACTCATAGGGTCACTCCAAATGAAGTACAATCTCCTCTTCACAAAGGGATTTCAACAAGGCTATAAGTAAATATACAAGTCATTTTTAGGAAGTTGTCCGATCTGCTCTTTTTGATGCCCAAAGAACCCTTAATTGGACAAAGGCATTTGTGATTGGCATCGACTGCGAAAGGATGGAACCATAGGCTGTAAAAAAAGAAGGACGACGCCTGTTCGCTCTCTTCCATTGGTGAGAAAGTGAAGCCGACAGTGTTCCGATACGGCCCTGACATCTTGGGTCTTGAGTCTGTGCAGTAACGATTTCGGGACCAGTCCTGTCCAGTAGTGAGCAGGAAATAAAGCCGCGAAATCAAGACCCCGCCCTCGCTCTCGCAGAATGCGCATTACACACGATATCACAGCTGTTAATCATGACGTGACACCACCGTTTTTATATCATTAAATAACTAACTAAACACCAACTTATTTTAAAAACAAACATTTGAATTTACATAAGCGTGATAAAAACTAAATGACAGAAACCAGCTTCGGGAAAAAGATAATTGAAGTGTAATAAAAAATTTTAGTTGGTCTCAAGTCCCATTGAATAACATGGGGGAGGCGGGTTTATGACCTATACTGGGACCAGTTACTGGGGGGCGATCGATACGTTTTGGCTTCACTTTTCAGGGCTTGTGCGGCACGCTTGGATGGAACGCGATTAAAAAAAATCTTGAGCACCTGCCCCTCCAAATGTCTCTGCACCTCATTGATTCTGGATCATTTCATTTTTATGCTTATTTTTAGTGTTACCTTTGATTTTAAAAGATTATACCCTGTCAGTGGAAGGACTATCAGGTCTATTGGTGTATCAGTTTTATGCATTATGAAGATATAACATAATATAACATAAATATATTTTAGTTGGGGACCTGTCTTAAATGCTGTTGTTATCAATGCAACATTTCAAATGTATATATGTGACCCTGGACCACAAAATTAGTCTCAAGCAGAACAGGTATATTTGTATTAAATGCCAAGATCATTAGGATATTATGTAAAGGTCATGTTCCATGAAGATATTTTGTACATTTCTTACCATAAATATATCAAAACATTATTTTTGTTAAGGATTTTATTTAGACAACTTTAAAGGTGATTTTTCTCAATATTTTAATTGTTTTGCACATACCGACTCCAGATTTTCAGTAACTCGCCCAAGAAATGATACATCAATAGAAATTTTATTTATTCAACTTTCAGATTATGTATAAAACTCAACCGTTATAACTTGTTTTGTTGTCCAGAGTCACAAATAAGAGAAGGTAATAACTTGCACCCTTCACAGTACTCACAAAATTGCTTCACCTTTTGGAGAAAGTAGGACAATTCATAGGGGATTGATAGGATTGATTGACTTTCGAATGTAATTCATCCAGTAGGCTTATCTAACGTTCCAACTTTGCCATTGGTGAGGCACACAGGCAGTCCCGCCCCAAATATACAACATTTGTAGAAATCTCCAGGGTTTTAAAAGGTGCCTGGTTGAGAAAGATTTCTTAGGACACTTGTTTTAGTTAACTCTATCAGGTTAAAGGACATTTGGTATTCATAAAAAAGACTATTTAAGTAGCAATTATATAAAAATGTGTCCTTATTTTGGTCGTACCAACCCCCCTCATCCTTTGTGAGAGTTCTAAAACTTTGTTAATAGTCTCTATTGTCTTGTGTTGCGTTCCCAGCATGAGATCAAAGATTGAACAATGCATGATTCAGAGATTTACACTTCAGAGACTTTCATGCTTCACCATGAAATCAGTGAAGTATTCATGTGGAACTGTGATATATAATGCAACACTGTCTAATTATAGTGATTCATTTTAACACTAACCCTAGTTTAGAGGTGCTGTTCTTTTGACGCAGCTTAGTTGGCAGAAATGAATACACGATATAAACATTTATCATTTGTAAATGATTGAAGGACGTGTTTTTTATGCTTAAATGCGTACATTTTATGAGTATAAATATGCATGTAGTTCATTTGATGCAAAGAATAGACTGTATGCCAATGTTTATCATGTTGTTAAAAATGTTGAACTGCTCAATTTGAGCCTGACATTGCTTTGTAAGACTCGTCCAATTAGAATGTGATTGAAAACAAGCACAATCTTACCATGGTTAAGATATTAACCATGGTTTTACTAAAGTTAAAACAAAAACATGAGTTAAACAATGGTAACTACATATACCAACACAAAAGCTGTGAATAAACCATGGTTACTATAGTAAAACAATGGTTTGACCAACGCCAATCAATAGGCCAAAATACATGGTTACCACAAAAAAAAAACATGGCTAATTTTTATAATTACACTGTAATATCAAACCATCAGGGGTTGTTTAAATGCATCATATGATCATTTCACTATTTAAGGAGTTTCGATGCAAAACCCTCTAAGTGCATCTGAGCATTTTTTATCAGGCTCTTATGTTTAGATTTAGTAATTTCTCTTTGAAAAGGTTGGCAATGAAAAAGTTATTCTTTAGCCTTATTTTTACGAATGTCACTTGAGTCATTTCATTGGTTTTTAACAAATTTGATTTATTTCGCTGCAAAACCAAAAGTGCATTTTTTTTTGTCAAAAACCTTTATTTCTAAAACAAAAACATCCGGTTCTTTGGACAATACACGGTAAATGTTTGCAAAATTACTAAAGTTGCAACTAGAAACACTGCGAATAATAAAAGTGTTTAGGGGGCGCTGTGGTCCATGTGACTGCCACATACGGGTTGCATTCAGATCCAAATACTCACAAGGTTGAATGTAACTTACCGTCAATTCACGCGCCATCATTCATCCAATTCATCTTCTGTGCACTTAGAGAACTTTGTTGAAAAATCAATGTGGCATTTGGCAGATTCTGTCAACAAAGCTGTCTTTCTGAATGACCGGAGGACGGGATTAACTCTTTTCCCGCCAGCGTTTTTAAAAAAAAGTTGCCAGCCAGTGGCAGCATTTTTCATGATTTTCACAAAAGTTTAATGCCTTCTAGAAATTGTTATTCTTTAAATACAGTACAGGCCAAAAGTTTGGAAACACTTGACTAAAATATTAACTATGATCTTAAAAGTCATTTAAGCTGAAGATGTATGGTTAAATGCTTCAAATTACTTTTGTAGACAAAAATATACCTGTGCCAAACAGATACATTTTTGTAATTAGAAAACTTAAATTTTATTTTAAAATATATTTTTGAAATAGATGACTTACACTCAATATTGAAGAAAAAGCAGTCAACAAGAGCCCAGATTAAATATGAACTCTTTCTATACTCTTTAAAATGAATCCTAAATTGAAAATTTAAGAAGATTCTTTAAAATGAAAATTTAAAAATGACACGCATATGGTTCAACAATTTCTAGGCAAAGGGTGACTGCACTTCAAATTATAAAATTAAGGCGTTACTTCCGTGTTGTAAAAGTTGTGGACCTGGTGGATAATAGCAGTATTGCGGAAAGCCGGAAATTCTCGTCATTGGCAGGGAAGCGTTTCCTCTTAATTGACGAGGTAACTCATCAATGACGGGGGAAGAGTTAAGAGGGTTTGATGCGAAGATATTTGATAAACGGTACATGCCGAGATTATTCGGTCAATATCATTATCAAATTTTTGACAGTAGGGGCTTTTATATCTGAGAACCTCAATTGTTTTTTCATTTTCCTCTGACATAACGGCATTTACATGTGGCTGCACCAGAAATAAGGCAACATTTTCATTAAATTTGGAGGATATCTGTAGTCAGTGGGGGACGGTACAGTGAGACGGTAGATGACAGTAAATGTGCGACTATTAGATCCACTGACTGCCATAGTGAGTTTAGTACATGCATGGTAGTAATGTCCTAGATGTTAAATAACACATTATGTGACAAAATGGGAACACGAGAGGATGAAACGTGCTAATTAAAATGAAAGGCTAAAATGAAGTGTGTGGTTTTAAGGGACTGATTTTCTCCCTTTAAACGCCATCTGAGCCCTTCAACTGGGAAAACGTTGCAGACTTCATGACTTTAGGTGTCATTACTTTGTTTAGCACTTTCTAATAGATATTTATATAACAGTGTTGGGTCGTGTGCAGAAATACTACTATTGTTCTCATGTGACCTCATCTCGAAACGGTTAGCTCGGAAAGCGAAATTATAATGGAAACGAAGCAGGAGCTGTGTATACATTTCATTTTTTCCTATGTGTTGTGATAATTGTTTTGTTCAGTTAAATTCTCTTGAATATCATTGCTCTTTTAATGTGTTGTGTTGATGATATGTACACTGAATTATTTTCAACCCAGTGTTGGGTCAAAAACAGACAAGCACAGGCTGTTGCGTTGTTTCAACCCAAAACTGTTGGATTGTTTTAACCCAAAAACATTTTCTTGGTTATTTTACCTCAATGGCTGGGTTTGTCCCCTTTGACCCAACAATACATGTAGGTTAAAATTAACCAAGCATTTTTTTTAGAGTGCTATCTTACCAGATGAATTTTAATTGACATCAAATAATTATTTTTTTACTTTTTTAGGATTTTAGTGAGATTTACTCAATATCTGTTTGACTTACTGTTGATGAATAATTTTTTTATCCACTGTTGGTCACCAGTAATCCATTCTAGATATTCTCCAAGTTAAAGCTTGTCTGTCTATCTGTCTTTTGAATTTTTTTTAAAATCTTAATTTTGCACTCGAGGGGTTAAAATTTCTTCTCAGGTGCAGAAAAAGATAATAGACAGAAAGCTTTTATTTCACATCCACAACTTTTATTTACTCTCTCTCTGCATGTAATTCATTTTCTCATTTCTGTTGTGTCTGCTGTTATTTCGAGATGTGTTTTTAAGTTGTTCCCCCCGTGTTGTTTTTTGTGTTTGTGGTCTACAGGTGCACCTCTCCATTGCTCATCTGCATCCTCTTCCCCTGTCGACTCCCCCTACCCTCCCCCCTCCCATGCAGCCAATCAGGGCCATGGAAGGTTGCTAGGTAACAGTGGGGCTCAGGCCGGCCGGGACTCTGAGTCAGAAGATGAGTTTGGCCCCAATTCATTCTTAGTTAAAACCGGCTCAGGGAACGTCTGTGCTCTGGCCACTGCGACTGCTAACGGTGAGTTCCTTTAAATATCACTGCCGGTCCCATCATCCCCTGCTGGGTGGGCTTTAGAGCTGAGCATCTATTTTTGGAGGTTTTGTTAGTAGTTGTGGAGGCGGTGAGAAGTTTGCTGAAACTTGAAATAAGGCCTGAGAAGAGATGTCATGCTTGAAAACCAAGAGAGAGCGAGGGAGTGTCACAGAGGTGTTAAGTTTTTTTTTTTTTACAAATAATATTAACAAAAATTGCATGCATGTATATTTTGTCCTTTAGTGGGTTTACTAATTTATTCTAATTCTAAGTGGATTTCTAATTTACTGTGAAAGTGCATTTAGTTAGAAGCTGCGAGTACTGAACATATAATGGTGTCAGTATTGCCTAAGATACACCAGTAACAAGATCTAGAATTTGAATAATATTTACGTTAATATTTAATCTGATAAACATTGAAACGTTGAATCTAAAATGTGTTGATGTGTTTTGGTTTACATTTGATTTTTCTTATAAGAAGTATTTTCAGAAACACCCTGAAGACACCAGAGGAAGTTTTATACTGTAGGGGCATTTTGAAAAAATAATTAAAATACAGATAAAGATTTGCTAAACAGAATTTTCAATTTAGGATATAGTGCTGGGCAAAGATTAATTGCGATTAATTGCATACAAAATATATGTTAATGTAATAAGTGTGTGCTGTGTGTAATTATGATGTATATATAAATATACACACATTCATGTATGTATTTAAGAAACATTTACATGTGTGAAAGTGTAATATATATATATATTTATTTATTTATTTATTTATTTATTTATTTATTTATTTATTTATTTTTATTCTATATTATATATAAATACATTTGATATATTTTTGTAAATTATACCAAATTTAACTTTTATGTTGTATGTGATTAATCGCGATTAATCTTTGCCCAGCACTTTAATGTTGTGATTGATTCATATATTCTGATTTGGTCGTATTGCATATTGTAATATAATATATAAAAACATTTCTGAAATGTATACATGTATGTGTGTGTTAAAATATACATAATAATTTCACACAGCACACACTCTTAAATTATACAAAAAATAACTTTTATTTTGTATGTGATTAATCGCGATTAATCTTTGCCCAGCACTTAATGTAGCGATTGATTCATATATTCTGAATGAGTCGTATTTCATATTGTAATATAGTAGCCAATTTTGTATTCAATGAATTTTAAGGTAACCTTTCACAAAAAAATAGTAAAGTTGTGAGATTTAAAAATTGCACTTTTTATGGACTTTATTATCTTTATCTTTTTTATAGACTTTATTATATAAGTTTTTGTATTTATTTTGTAATATTCATCCAGTTGTTTTGGCATTGTGGGAATCAAAGCTTTGTTCAACACATTGTGTATCTTCAGTATTTGAGCGGAGGTTTGGCAGCTTCGCCCTCACTACAGCTGTCATGACTAATTTCACCCTGTGCCATGACTTCTAATGCGGTTTACAATATACTTCACAGTTTGAACTTGGATTGCCATTTACTCTTGCTGTTTAGAGACCTTTGTCGTGTTGAAATATGTTTGTTATGAAAAGATTCTTATATCTGTTCATGTATTTTTGATGGTTGCAAAGTTGCCTTAATTTGTCTGTGTAAGATTAAAAACATCAATAGGTTGTTTTCCTTAAAGAAAAACTCAAAAGTTTATGGCAAAACCTTAAAAGTCTAATCACAATGTGTTAACTATTAATCCACATGCTGGATGTTGAAATTGACAACCGATTCATTATACTTCCGAATCCCAGAGGGGCCGAATCTGGCGAGACTATTAGCCTAAATCTGTCTTGCATTGATGTCCATGCTAGATGTTTATACTACAAACGACTACATAATTGGAAATAAGATCAAAAAGCGTTTCGTGAACATGCGGTCCGGATAAAAAGCTTCACATCACTTTCGTAATCAGAAGAAAGCAGAGAGCACGTCGATGCTGAGGAGTCGATATGAAACCTGTCATCACTAGCGCCTCTTGGCTTTTTCCCTCAAGGCTCCTTTACAGAATAGAAAAAAAAATGCCATAAATAATTGATCAGCCTTTACAAGTTAACCACCCAAGGCTGGAATTACATCAAACTCCAAAGTATTCTGGTCGCCTGCTTCCGTAAAGCAATGAATCATCTCCCGTAACTTTCCCTTATCCGCGCAGCAGCTAGCAAGCGTCTTGGTCACCTTGGCGGTGGCACCCTAGCGCTGAAATGGGATTTATCTCTTCGACAAATGGCTGTGATTTGCATTGGTATATAGGTTACCCTAGGGCTGCCAGCGAGGGGTAGCACACTCACCAAAGAAATCGGTCCCTTGCCTTCGAGCTATGCAAGGCACCATAAGGCTCTATTTGACGGAGACAAAGTAACATACCACAGTGCCATAAAAGAAGAAGTTTATCCACTGGAGTTAAGCTTTTCGTCCCCTGGTAGTAAAATAGTGGGGTTCCTGCCAGAGGCTATGCTGTGTTGAACAAGGTCGATGCAAGGTTTGATCGCGCTTTCTTTTCTTTCCTTCATTTCTTACGATTGGGCGGATTTGTGTTGTCAGTCATTTTTAGCTTATAGACTCTGTATTTCTTAAAGATGGCTAAGTACACTTAAGCCAGTATATGCATTCAAAATGTACATAAAATCAATGAAACATATAGATTTTTTTATTTTGCCCAATTTAGGTTATTCACTATTAGTCTTTAATGTTTGACCTGTCAAACTCTCAGGTAAATCTGAGAAAAAAAAAACGAGAAAGCTTTTGTTTTACGGACAAGAAATCTATGAGGATGAAAGCAGTGGGTGTTTCACAACATCGTCTTTATACTGACTATTGGTAATTGTCACTACAAGTAGAGCCATTTCTCAAAACTTTCATAAACTACAAAAGCAGATTGACATACTTGTCCACATAACCACAGTTTATGTGCACCTGCACATAAATAAATACAGTTGTCAATCCCAAACGATGACTGTGTGAACACAACCATTGTGAATGATTATAAATAAACAAGTGTAAATGATGGAAATCACCCTGTCCTTTAATAAGCACCATCATTGACATTTTTTATTGTTTGGCCACTGTATTTGCTGTACCATTAAACAAAACAAGTACCCAATTATAAAAGAATAGAAAGATGCTGCTCTTTATTCACTTAAACAGCCCAACGAACCGATTTTCGAGCCATCTTTCCTGCGGTTATAGTTCAGCCCAGGCCTTTTTGTAACCTGAGAGCAAACAGCCAACTGCTTTCATTTACCTTACATTAGCATACTGCTGTGGATTTTAACAGATATGTGGGATAGCTCAAGGCTTTAAAAGAGCGATACAGTAATGACAGAATGTTGAATAGGTGGCCGTCTCCTTTGTTAAAGTCTTTTGTTTTAAATAAGAAGTGTCCTCATTCACTCCGCCTGCCATCCAAAACCACACTGTCAATTCATTACCGCAGTTAGCGCAGAATATTTCACAGTTTCTGGCCATATTTTTGCTGCATTTAACGTATGTGCCGTGTAAACAAGCAGATGTCTGCAAAGACTTGCTAGCCTGTAATATTTTGATGTTTACTTTGCTTGTACTGGTAGGGCTTAATAAGACATGCTCTAAACCTTGTGTGCCCTTTATTCGCCTTGTCAAGATTTGAAGCTAGCACTTTACAACGTTTGTGACTGTGTTGTGACATGACTTTTTTAAGCCTGACTTCCATCTGAGCATTACAGATTTGACAAATTACAATGATAAAAAGGGACACAGACAGGTTGAGGAAAGGATTTTGAACTAAAAATGATAAAGAAGTATAACGGCTCCATTCATGTCGCTGGTGTCAATTTCGTGTGATTTGATTATGTAAGATTATATACGTGCAGGTTATTTCCAGAAACCGGATTCAGAATTTAGCTCAGGGTTTAAGGTCTACTGAGGAATTTTGTATTGTTTATTTTCTCCCAGTTCGGGTGGAATTATATATTGGAACATGGGAACTCCACTTCTGACATCTGCATTGCAAAGAAAGCTGAAGTATCAAAAAGATTTGTAAGTGGTTAACGTCTGAGTCCCGGGTGTATAATGCAAGATAAAGCAGGATTTGGCCTCAGAGCCGGAGTTACACAAATTTCACTACAGGGAAATCTCCTCTTCTAAAATTCATCTCTGCTCACAGCCATCACCTGGAGACAAAGTTATCAGTTTGAGCCAATTTTCCCAGAGCGATTCTACATTATCAAAGAAAAATGTGTCTGTTGCATTTTATAAACCGAATAGCTCTCGAATATACTTTTATTTTCAGTTCAACCACCTCAGCTGCACAACCGTCCTTAATATATGGTCTACAAACCAGATGCTTCGAATATAAAAAGAGCGAAATTAAGACTTTGAAAAGAGAAAGTGAAAGATCTCTACGCCCGCTTAGTCCGGTTAGTCTGATGGGACAGACTCGATGAAGCTTAAGGTCCGTCTATTGAGCATGCGTTGCTCCGTGGCCCCTTGCTTTCTCTTCGGGTCCATTTCCTGGGGAGATGGCTATAGGGCCACGGGCTCCCTGCTGAGCCCCTGTTCTTCGGCACAGAGCGGCTCTTGTCTTTGCATCCTTTAACAGCAAGCAGCATGGGGTTCGGGCCACTAATGTAGTATGGATTCTCTCTGTAGGGGCTTGCACAACATGCCTTTGCAGTTGACCAGACAGGAATGAACGGGTGGAAATTAAGCTACGGGGTCAGCCTGCAGCTTCGCATGTGGATCAGTTGGGTTTCATCCCAGCTTATTTAATCAGCCTCCTGTTGTCACTTCGAGGAAAGCAAATGAGGTTTACAAGAAACATCGGAGATGCAGTCGGCCTTCCGATGCTGTTGCAACTTTCACCTGCAATATCTCTTTGTGAGAAAATTTGAGTTATTTATATATTAATTTCAGCCAGACACCAGGATAGGAACCACAGTCCATTCTTTTAATTGCAGCCATCCAGCTGTTTTGCTAATGTGTTGTCACCTTTGGTAAATGTGGCTCATGAATCGCCTCTTTATTTAGATAATCCATTCTTGAGGTTACCATGGAGATAACAAAGCGCCAGACAGAGCCATCTGCACGTTTCAACATCAAATATGTCTTCAAGACAAAAAAAACAACAACTCACATTTCCCCCCAAAAAGCACCTTTACTTTTGATCTAACACGATTTCTTTGTCTGCCAAAAATTGGCCGCTGCCATTCCAGCGGGCTTTCAAACACTGAGATGTATATTTTTCGCATTTGATTTTGGTGATATAACTGCGGAGGTGTCAGCTAAGCCGTCGGTTACTCACACTTGATGAGTTTGAAAGCTTGAGAGATTCTGAGTGCTGTTAGTTATATCTGATAGCCTTCAAATGAAACCGGCGAAGACAGCCTGCATTCACGCATGCATCTTTCTCGCTGTCTTCTCTAATGGTTAGGAACGACACCTCACTTGATGATTGAATGCAGGAAAAAGTGTGAAACCCGTAAACACACAGCCTTACATTAACGCCCAGGATAGCTGCCGGCTGTTTGTGCAGATTGGAGAATACAAGTCCACAACCCTATCCAAACAATTACAATCGAGAAACAAACTTAGCAAACAAAGCTAACAGGTCAGACGAATGCTCACCCTTCTTACCATTTTTAGCTACAATCGCGGCAGTGGATGGGATTTAATGATTCTTCTGGCTAGCGGAGGGATTTTTATTAATTCTGAAGCTAATCTCACACTTTGAGTGTTTGAACGGGCGTATGAGGCGTGTCATGCGAGATCTCACTTTCAGGTGTGACAACTGTTATTCCAAGACTGTTATTTCGTAACTATGAACCTAAATAGACTTTTATCAGCCTGTAACCCTAAAGCAATGATGTGGTTAGAAAATTGGCACTCTACATATGGGTTAACTTAACCCTTTCCCCGCCAGCATTTTTCATGAATTTCACAAAAGTTAAATGGCTCCCAGAAAATGCTCTTCTTTAAATATATAAACATACAATATATTAAATGAAAGAACAGACCATCTGCTTAAAAAAGGTTTCATCCTACCTTCATCAGTTCTCTTTTATCACCTCTCAAATATGGGCAGGTTTCTTCAAAAACACAAAATTTTGTGCATAAAGCTGACATTTTTGTAAAGGACTTTCGATAGAAATCAGATGCAGTGCGATCCTTAAAATTTGGACGGACAAACAGCTGTTTGCCCTAAGGCGATACTTCCTGGTTTTATAAGTTGTGGAAATGCATCACCTGGTGGATAATACCGGTTTTGCGGATTGACGAGATAACTCGTCAATGGCGGGGAAAGAGTTAAAAAGCACCAATTATCCGATTCACATTTTTAGATTTTCTTTTGTGTGTAGGTGTGTATTAGTACATGTTAATGATATGCAAAAGGTACATAGTACCAAACTAAACAATGATGCGAGTAATCACCTCCAACGTAAATCTCTTTTCTTGGACTACAACAAACACATGGATTGTAGGCAACAGTTTATTTTCTGGGATTGGTGATGTAGACAAGACCAACATTATCATAATTCCTCACGCTTTGATTCACAGTCTGTAAGTTAACTCCTGTTAGCATTGCATTGTAAGCGAATCTTTCAAACATGGTAAGGAGTGTCACATTTACAGCTGATGTCAGAGGTATTCAGACCAATCACAACGTACAGATTAGCTGGCCAATCAGAGACACAGCATTTTTCAAATCGAAACATTTGATAAGTGCATTACAAAGAAAATTTGCATTCCCATGATCATATGCACTGAAGCTTACAAGATCTTAAAAACGCAAAATTTTTGCATTTATTTTCTAAAGGTCGACAAAAACTGAGAAATTACAGCGTTACATTAACCGACGTTATGCGACTAACGCGTAATTTTGTTAAGTCATCCCATAGACCATGACGACGCATGTGTTCGACTTCACATGACTCACATGCAACTAACATCAAAATACCGTGAAAGCGACATTTTTAAAGCATACAGAGCAGTCGACCCCCAAATCGAGTTTGCTGTATGTTGATGTCATGAGCATGTCGGTTTTTGTGAAGCCACATGAAGTCGAACATATCTCTTTTGTCTTGTCCTCTAACCAAACTTAATGTGGCATGTTTAACACTCTGGGGTCGACTGCGGCGCGGGCGCCGCAAACTCTTTATTTTTCATTCACTCCGCAAAGAGACTTAGATAACTCTGGACCTACAGATATGATTTATGCATCATTTAAAATGTTAAAGTGTCTAGTTTTTTCTGTCCACTCCCAATAAAAACAGAATGTTGTGCTTTTCGCAAAATTAAGAAAATAAACATCATGCGCGTTTTGTTCTCTCTCCCTCAGTGAAGTCCTTTCTGAAACGCAGCAGAAAATATAACTGTAACTTAACGAATACATGTCATAGAAACAAAAGTTAAATGTCTACATAATGCTTGTGAGAATGATCGTGTGACTTTTATGCACGTTAGGTGACCTGTAAATGTGAAAAAAATACTGTTTCCATTGCAGTTTTGAAATATAATCCTTTTTCGAAGTGCCTAAAAATCCAACTCACCCGAGCGTACAAACTTTTATGAGTTTATACAAAATTGGCATGTTTCCATTGGTCACATTTCCAATTCGCTATTTCAATTTGCGCAATTTGGCGAGTAATGGAAATGCAGCTTTTGATTCATGTACTGAGTAAATAGAATGCAAGTGCGTAAAATGTAACTTGTAAATGGTCTTGACAGGTGTCTGGAAATACATGTTAATTCAAAACATTTTATTTGTTGTTGTTGTGTTTCAAAAGCTCAGATTATGACACTTTAAAGAATACATTTGGCTGACCTTGTTCTTTATCAATTATTCATATGCACAAATCAATTCTGCCCCAGGGTTTGATGCTTTTTTTCTGTCACTCGCTGGTTAACTAACACTGCTGACTGGAGGAACCCAATTTTCCTTGGAGATTGACTTCAGACAAGTTTAATGGGCTTTTGACGCCTGCGAATATTGAGCTCGAGAGAAAAGCTTGGGAAATTCCTGGCCTGTGATCAGTTGCTAAACGGAGTCAAACTCATCAAGAACACTCCGGCAGGTCAAATTAGCTTTCTAACACTTTTCAGTTAAGTTATTCTGCCTCGGATGTATAACCCTTCCCATTTAAAAGCATTGTTGTTAATCTACAGAAGAGTGCCAGGGAATGTCCACGGAGAGATGCCCGTCTTTCTTTGCAATTTCCAATTTATTAATTTGCTGTCTTGTAATCATAAAGTAATTTTATTTCACTGCGGGTATCATCTAGAGTAATTAGTTGCCTATTATATTTTTTTATCTCAAGAGAATACTTTTGGCCACCTTCCCTTTGAAAGCAATGTAGATTTATCTTTCTTTTAAAGACCATTAGAATCCGAGAATTTCCTAGAGGAATGGCAAAACAAACTTTTCTGCGGATGCCTGATGTTGTGCAAACTAGATCGATGAAGGACCTTCCACTCTCTCTGGTCCTTTTCAACCGTGCCGAATTGTTCTTGCTGAATCATTGCTTCTCGTCCGATATGTTCTTTGTCTCAAGGACTCAAGTGAGCTCTACCTTTGGTGCCTTTCAGTGGAAATAAAGCTCTAACCCCTGAACGCTGCATCAGCATTCCTGTTGGCTGTTGTTTAGGGAGCACAAAACTTGGGTTAAGACAAACATCTTCTAAAAACACTGTTTAGTGAGGTGTTTAAAATTGGATGATGCATTGCCTAACCAACTATGTTTTAGTCTGTTGTGGTTTGTAGCATTTCCAAAATGTGCAGTGCTTTTTGGTTTCTTTTAACCACTTGTACACTTTATTTTCTCTGACAAAATCTTCAGGCCAGGTTGTATGGTTGTTTCCAATTCTATAACCTCTCCACCCCCTGCTCCAAAACCCTTATAGTCCCGACACAAACTCACACCATTGGTTGAGCCAGGAGTTAACATGTCAGGCTGCTCAGATCATGGAGGTCAATAACAATGAAAAGTGATCTGTCAGCATTCCCATTCATCATCATTTAACATTCCCATGCATTTGTTTGGTTGTCTCTAAAATATGTGATTCAACATCTGACATCAACAGTGTTGCCTTAGTTGTCTTTGCACATTCAAATTAGGTCTAATGTATTCTCATCTTAAAATACTTAGACAGTCAGATAAGCCTATTCACCAAGTTGACGTTAACCTTCCCTGAACCTCATCGCTTTCGCAGTAGTCATACGCCCGCACAGTATTACTTTCCCTGGCAGTGCAGGAAAATGGTTCATCTCTCTTTCAGCTTTTTGTCTGTTTTGATCCGGTTTCATCAGGGCCATCATCAGCTTGGCTCGGAGAAGCAACAGAGCTCTGAGTAATTGGTGGCGTAGGATTGTGGGAATGCAGCTCGGTACGGGCCCATCTGTCATAGTCTCTGACAAATGATCCGGCCTCGCGCCTAAAATGAAAGGGAATAAAAAAAGTAACGGGGTCCCTGTCAGTGCGCATCCCGTAATGATCTTCAGTAGAAATGTGCATTCACCACATGGTGCAATGCACTCATTTAGTCATATGAGAGATGTGAGAACTACCATTCTTTTACCCCGGTGACATGATTCCAACAGAGAACATACTGTGTCGCTTGGTGTGTGAGACTGCGGTAAGACCTGTAAAGAGAAGAAAATTACTCAGAGTTGTTTTTTACGCATTTCGCTCAATGCCATCTATTGTAGTCCTTGTTGCTACCTCTGTGCTACAGAGAATATACATGGATTAGAAAGGTCGGTTTGGACTGGATCAACAACAGTTCTTAGCTATGTTAGTCAAAGTGCCCATATTTCATTGCTAAAAAACAACATTATTTTGTTTATTTTGTATAATGCAATGTGTTTGCGTGGTTTATGGTTCAAAAACACATTATTTTCCACATACCGTACATTTTTGTAGCTCCAGATATCGTTGTCTTCCTGAAATGCACGGATTTTGTATAAGGCTCATTGATCTAAAAGCCCTGTGTCCCTGATTGGCCAGCTAATCTATACGTTGCGATTGGACTGAATACTGATGTCAGCCATAAATGTGATGCACCTTACATGTTTGAAAGATTAGCTCCCAATGCAATGCTAACAGGAGTTAACTTACAGGCTGTGAGTAAAAACGGGATTTTATTATGATAATCACCTGGGTGTCCACGTCAACAAGCCCAGGAAGTAAACTATTGTCTACAATCCGTGTGTTTGTTGTAGTCCAAGAAAAGAAATTTAACTCACATCATTATTTTTTGGGGGGTTTGTACCTTTTGCATATTGTTAACATGCATTTTTGGGGAAAGTTACTTTTAAAAGTAGTGCATTATAATATTAAGTTACTCCCCAAAAACCTAACTAATTGCGTTACTTGGTAAGAGAAAGTAATAGAAAGTAAGACTTACGTTACTTTTAAGTTACTTTTGCGTTACTTTTTCTTACTTGGCTCTGCATTCAGAAATTGGATATTTTCATCGCAAAAATGTCCAGCTCTGGCCGGCCATCTCCGTTTCTGACTCAAACTGTTCCCGCTCAGGCGCGCACACATAGAGTGGGCTCTCCTGATTTTGCCAAGTGGTTGATGTCCTCAGGGCAACGTTATGTTGACCCTGGAACAACATTTCAATCAGCCAATCAGATTTCAAAAATAAGATTATAGTTTGTTTTAAGTTTAAGCTTACAACCAAGATTAGCTGTTTCTAGACCATTGTTTTTTACTTATCATGTCCCTCTGATTTTAGGGTTTGGTTATGGTTGGGGTTTGGGTTAGGTTTAGGTTTTATTTAGAAAAATGTTGTCCTTGGGTCAACACAATATGTTGCCCTGAGGACATCAACCACTTGGCAAAATCAGTTCGAGCTTGCACCTAAAGTGTTTGTATTAATACTTCAAAGGTACATATCGGTATCAAATAATTACAGTACATATCTACACCTAATAGTTCATATTAGCACTTTTACGGGGTACCGCCCCAGTGACAGCTATGGAACATATTTTGACCACTTAAAAATAATGAACGCCAAATTTAAATTGAAAGTTCGTAAATTAAATTACATAAAAAAAATTATAACGTCGAGTCTGAGCGTTTCTGCATACTAACCCAGGGTTGCATTGCTCATATGTAAATAAACATCTTTAGCGCACTACCCACTTAAGAGAAACTCTAGCAAAACAAAAGTCTCTCTAGCTAAGAGGCCATTGAATGTTGTCGACAGGTGTTAACCGAAACAGCTTTGTTCTTGTTAAGTACAGGTTCTTAGCGCAATGAGGCGTTAGTATATTGATTGATGAATGGGTTAGCTGATATGGAAATGAAGGCCTGCGGCACGCACAAGGACACAAGAGTCTTTATCTGCATCCGGATTGCCACAATCTGATTCTCAGGATCTTCAGTCTGATAGCCCCACGTCGTACATGATGCAAAGTGACAATTTGGCATTGTCGGTTGCTTAAAACGAAGCCCAACCTGACAAACTGGGCTTGGTTAAGTTCGTGAATTTCAAACAGGTTGATGCTGGTTATTTAGTCTACTTGATAATGACAGACTGTCAGCGGTGTATTTTCCAACTGATGCTGTTTGTGTGATTCCTGCTGTTTCAGTGTGACAATGAGTACCTTTGTGAAGTGCACTTCTGTTTATCTCTGACAGTTGGTTAAGCGCTCCATCACCCTGTCTCACCTAAACATGCTAATAGCGCCACACATAAGCACAGTTTTTTTCCTATATAACCAAATGCAACTTAATTTGTTAAGTTAATTTTGAGTGTAAAGTGTGTTTATACTGACAGTAGTTTCGCTCTATTTGCGTTATAATTTTAACGCTATAATTGTAGAAGATCATGTTAGCTTCACTGTTTGCACACCAATATGTTGTTTCGGCACTGTGTTGCTTCGCATTAGCATAAAATTTGCATACGTCTGTCACATCAATCAGTCGCTCATGACGCTTTAAATCGGCAGCTGCCGTTGAAATGAATGACTTTTTATGACTTTCACTTTAAATATGTAAACTACACCTCGTATCTAAATAGTATGCAACACTTGTTTAGCTAAACATAAATAGAGACTATTTGAAGATGAAAGTGTGCGATAATTTAGTCCTAAAGTTGTTACTTAAACGCCTGCTATTGGCTATAAAATAACTTTTATTTGTCAATAAAAGCCCAACATCAGTAACCCTCTCGTATACAGATATTTTGTTAGTGCGCCCCCAGAGGACAATCTGCTGTCTAAGCAGATTGCTATCTATTTCCAATAAAATGCTTTCTAATGAAAATTGACTTGTTGACTTGTTGTGCAGTTTCAGACACACACTACAAATAAATAATCAGCGCACTAAACGCTAATGAACACAGCAAAATCTTTCTTAAACAGAGATGTTAATTACTTAATTTAATGCGTTTGCTGATAGTACTGTTTATGTTATTGACTCTGTTTTTCTCTCTCTTTCTAAATCCAGAAGGCTCCTTCCAGAATCATTCCCGTTTACGGACACCGCCGCTGCCCCTCTCTCACTCCCACTCGCCCAGCCAGCACCACAGCGCCTCCGTCGGCTCCCTGAGTCACAGCAACTACACCCAGCGCAGTAACCCGAGCCCGGCACCCACCGATAACTCGACTCTCAATGAGGGTCCTACAAGTGCCCAGGACTCAGGCAGCGCCCAGGACAACTGGCTTCTAAATAGCAACGTCCCACTAGAGACCAGGTACGTTTGGGACTGTGATCTTCACCTGATATTTATAATGCATATATAATCTTAGGCATGCATATGCTGGCTGCATGAAAGATCAATCCGCTTAAAAGATCAACTGCTCTCTTAATGCTTAATAATGAGTCTTTAGGTTTTAATAAGCAGCATTGTAGCTTATTTGAGATTTCGGGCTGTCACGTAGCCTTTTTATGTATGCGTCTCTCTCGTTATTTAAATCCCTGCGTCAGGTCAACATGCATAAATATACAACAAGAGAAAAGCGTTGTTTTATTTCGCCTACCGCGGTGCCGTAATGTTGTTGATTTAATACAGTGTCTCATGCCCCGAACGCAATAAGTGGGTGATTTCTCTCAAGGCTCTGAATGGGAGGGCCTTGCCACAAACTCGGCTCTTTATTTATCTCCCATCAGCCCTCGCTCTGTTTACCTCTATCGTGTGGAGGAGATGAGTCAAGAACCTTTCAGATGTCTGTTTACATTGCCCAGACTGCTCCTCATGCATGGTGAAGAGAAATCAGCACTGTCAGAGCAGCCTGAAGAGGATTGATACACGCTGATGTTCAGATTACCTCCAGCTATCGTACAGCCCAACCGGCAGACCGCTCAAATGTTTAGTTTAGATGCTGAAAAAGTTTTAATGTTTCTCTCACTTGACACTTAAGAGATTATGAGACCTGTGATGTACATGTGTATGTTTAGCTAAGGGGATATTTGGAGGTGTAGGTATTTTATATTTAAAGGGACATTCTACTTTTTTATACATATATTCATTTTCCAGCTCCCCTAGAGTTAAACATTTCATTTTTACCATTTTGGAATCCACTCAGCTGATCTCCGGGTCTGGCGGTACCACTTTTAGCATAGCTAAGCATAATCCATTGAATCTGATTAGACCATTAGCATCGCGCTAAAAAATAACCAAATTTTTTTTATATTTTCCTATTTAAAAATGGACTCTTCTGTAGTTACATAGTGTACTAAGACCGACAGAAAATTAAAAGTTGCGTAATATCACTACGCCTGCTGCAGCCATGTTACGGCAGCAAAGTCCTTAATTTTTACGTCAGAATGAGGGTATAGTCCTAACAATATCTGCCTAGAAAATCGCAATTTTATATTTTCTATCGGTCTTAGTACACGATGGAATTACAGAAGAGTCAAGTTTTAAATAGGAAAAATATCGAAACTCTTTCATTATTTTTGAGCGCAATGCTAATGGTCTAATCAGATTCAATGAATTATGCTAAGCTATGCTAAAAGTGGTAGCGCCAGACCCAGAGATCAGCTGAATGGATGTACTAAGACTGACGGAAAATTAAAAGTTGCGTAATATCACTACGCCTGCTGCAGCCATGTTACAGCAGCAAAGTCCTTGATTATTACGCCAGAATAATAGTATAGTTCCTAGCCATATCTGCCTAGAAAATCACAACTTTTAATTTTCCATCGTTCTTAGCACACGATGTAACTACAGAAGAGTCAAGTTTTAAATAGGAAAAATATCGAAACTCTATGGTTATTTTTAGCGCAATGCTAATGGTCTAATCAGATTTAATGGATTGTGCTAAGCTATGCTAAAAATGTTAGCGCCAGACCCGGAGATCAGCTGAATGGATTCCAAAATGTTAAAAATTAAATGTTTACCTTTAGGGGGGCTGGAAAATGAGCATATTAAAATGTGGAGTGTCCCTTTAAAGTTCACTCAGTATTAAAAGAGAAAAAATTTTGATTGGGACATTTTTTTATTTTGTAAATTTCAAACTCAGACATTTATTGTAGAAAGTAATAGCAAATTTTGGTATGAGAACGAAAAATGTTGCAAGCCAACTTAAACCTCCATTACCCACATGAGCATCCCAGCTCATTGTTTTTCACATTATCAAAACTCAAACAAAACTGTCTCCCATTGCATGGTGCTAATAATACTCGTAAGCACCAGGGAATTCACACGAAAGCCGTGTACTCACTGTCTTCTTGATGTGCTCGTGACCGGTTAGGTGTGAACGGTCCACTCAACAGGAAAATGAATGTTAATTTGAATTTGCGGTGGGACAGTTAGCAACATAATGACTGATTAAACACCGTGGATTTTCCCAAACTTTAATCTGGACCAGGTATTCCCGCGGGGGAGAGAAACAGATGGCCACGCGAGCCGATCTGCGGCATGAGGAGAGTGACGGAAATCAAATAAATCAGTGACATCACACAAACTCCCACCCCCCTCCCTCCGATCTAAAAAAAGAGCGATCAATTATCTGAATCCCTCTGATGAAATTGGAACCATTAGCAATATCCACAAGGGCAGTGAAAGATGGTCTGTCATTTGGGCTTTAGCTAATGGCCTTATAATGGTACCCTCTCACAGCTTTTGTACGGCGGGCTGAAATGGATTGGATGAGTCCCTGGATGTGTAGGCTTACCGAACCCTCAGTGGATGAGAGCCAGGAAATGCTACCCTGTCATTGGCTGCTTCCGCGTGTTCATCTGTTGTCTGCGCCTGACTTATCTTCATTGTAAAACTTCAATTTACCTCCCAGTCGCGAAACAAACAAATGTACGGAGCAGGCCATGTGAAACAAGCATTTTCTCTTGTTGAATTGAAAGTGTTGAGCTTTCGTTCTGCATGTTGAAAGTTCATTTCTCCATTGCATCGTCTCAGTTTTACCTTATGGAACAGCGATCTCAGGGGCTGTGTAGCCGCTGCAGACTTGCTTACTGAATATACTGTACACAGTTTCTGAATGCTAATAACCTTCTGCTTTGGGAAACTCTTTTTTTTTATTGACAAAAAACAATCGTTTAGGATTAGTTTACCCAAAATAAACTTCTATCATCATTTATTCACTTTCATGTTGCTTCAATCCATAAAACGTCCATTCTTGGGAACAAGGAGAAGTTTTGAAGAATTGTAATGGTTGTTATTTCCAAGCAATTACAATGTATGGTACTTTAGCTTTCAAGAGCCGTCGTAAAGTACGATTAAAGACCTATGCCCCGCATCCCACGTCCTGTGAATTCATACATTACCCTATAGATTTCTGTAAAAAGCTATAATTTAAGTAATTGTTCACTAATAATCTACCTATCCACGGCGACTGGATTGTTAAGTCGGTAAGTGGCAATTGAAAAATATGAATTAATATTTCAGAGCAGTGATCTAAATTACTCTGTCAGAAAAAAAATGGTCAAAAAATATCCCTAGCTGTCACTGGGGCGGCACCCCACCAACAAGTACAGCGGGGCACAACCTAATGCTTTTTGGTTTTGGCTCAATCATAAAAAAATTGAGTTTGATTAATTATATTTTTACACAAGCATCACATACATCTTTGCTAGAAATGAACATTTGAAGTTTGTTTCTAGTACTTACCATTCTTGGACAATTACACCAAAAGTGCAAACGTTACAACTTACCCCATAGGTGGGGTTGATTGTAACAGGCAGGGGGTTAGTTGTTACACTGGCTGAAAAATAAGTTTGCAGGCAAATATTTCAATACCATTTCGTCTATATACTGAATATTGTTTGTCTATAATAGACAGGTATCTACACTATTCATCCCTCATCTAACCATAGTTCTATTATAAATGAATACAAATGTCAAAGTCTGATTTTCGCCATTAATTTCATTATGATTTCAATCTTTGACGTGACCTTATTCAGTCAATATTAAAGATATGAACACAAATAAATTTGACACAAAATTTTTGATAAGACAGGCACATTTATTTTGTTGGCAGCCAGCAATCATTTGTGTGTAGCCTATTTAAAACAACAGCAAGAATTACACTAACGTTAGCAGTTTTCATATTGTTATTGCTGAGGGGTTAGTTGTAACACAGTGTTACAATTAACCCCGCTGATTGAAAATATTTTCAAGCCTACCAAAAAAGTTGCTAAGAGTGACAGACATATTTCATAATGATGCTATGTTTTAGTCAACAAAACACTGATTAAGATGACATAACATTTTTGTTATCTTACACACCCAACTCAAAAACCGAAACAAAAACATATGATGAAAAATGTACTTAAATGCCATCAAAACACTCTTTCATCAATATTTCTATGGAAAAATGTTATTCCTTTCCATAAATTTGCGGGAGACTGTCTTTTTGCAGCGTGAAAACATTAGGGGGAAAACGAAATCGCTCAACCCTGTGCAACAATGTAAATGGTCCGTGTTACAATTAACCCTGCGTTAGTTTGTGCCCCACGCACCCCTACCTCAAAAGTACATATTGGTACCCAAGAGTGCATATTAGCAGCTCAAAGGTACTTATTGGTGCAAAATGTATGGTACACAGTGTTGGGGAAAGTTGCTTTTAAGAAGTAATGGATTACAATATTAAGTTACACCCAAAAAAAGTAACTAATTGCGTTACTTGTTTACTTTTCATGGAAAGTAATGCTTACGTTATTTTTTAGTTACTTTTCCGTTAGTTTTTCTTGGCTGAGGCTTGATGTCTTTCAGGCCTTGCAGGGGTTTTTATGACTGAAAAGTTCTGCATTTAGAAATTGCATATTTCAAAACAAAATTGTGGAGCTCTGGCCTGCCATCTCAGTTTCTGACTCAAACTATTCCCACACAGATGTGTACGCATAGAGGGCATAATGTGACTACATTTAGTTTAATTCAGTACATAATTTTTTTTAATCCTTTTTTGAAAAAATAATTCAAATTTTAATGTGTACATTTAAAAAGTAATGCGTTACTTTACTTGTTACTTCAGAAAAGTAATATTATTACGTAATGCACTTGTACTTGTACTTGTAATGCGATACCCCCAACACTGATGGTACATATTAGGACCTTTTTAAAGGTTACTTACTGCTCAAGTACCAGCCTGGGACCATTTTTGTCTGACAGATTCAGATTCAAATTTGGTTAAAAACAAATGCATTTGTTGAAGAATCAAACATTGTTTCTTATCCACATGAATGTCACAAATGTATCAGAGAGATTTTCAGGGAATAACAACTCAGTTTTTGTTCCTTACCCAAAGCTATCACGTTTTTAGAAGAATTGTACTGTGTAGATAGCTTTTTGGTGCTTTTGCATCCCCATCCATTTTAATTGCATGAAAACAGCCATTACAGTTCTTTAAAAACATCTTTCAGTTTCCTTTTCACAGCATAACACAAGTCGTACGCGTTTGGAACAACACTGGGATGAGTAAATGATAACAGAATTGTCACTTCAGAGCCAACTTTTCTTTAAAGCCATATTTAGCATAACCTCATGGGAAATCTGTCGGTATAATGTGTGATTCTTCTGAAAAGTGTTGTGTCAGCCCCCGAAACACAAAGAGCGTGCATGGAAAAGTAATGCCTTGTTTTCTTCCAACCACAATCATAAAGGAGCCAGAATACTCTAATGTTTATCAGAGAAGAACAGGACGCTTGCAGAGAGAGGCATGGGTCGTACAACACAAGGTACATGTGCGGTACAAGAGCGAGAACGCTCCTGGGACCGAGGGGGGAGGTTCCACGGGGCCGAAAAACGCACACACACAACACTTTAGTTCCATAAGGGTCTCTCTGTTTGTCCTCGTCGGCCGTTCACGCAAACTCACCAGTCGCATTTTTCTGTGTCTTCCTCTTGCACGTCTCACTTTCCATTTGTCCATCTCTCCACCTGTGTGTAGAAACATAGCAAAGCAGACATTCCTAGAGACATTACAGGACAACTTTATAGAGATGGACACACTGGCCACAGCTCGCCGTGACGGCGCTTACACCGACGGGTATGTTGCATGATCTGACCGCGGCTGCCGTCACTGGCGGAATCTGCTTTGCCATGCTGCATCGTGGTACCTGTGCACACTCAATTTTCATTTCATCACATAGCGTAACCGAAGTATACGCACCTAACTTCATGTAACCAAAGCTAACCTGTTTCATCACTTACTGTACGAGTTGCACATTTATTGACGATGATTGTAAATACTAACACTGAATGTGACTTATTAGCTCATTAACTGTTTAACAGGCCGAGCGCACATTAGATGAAGACGTGTCACCTATCGCATTCACAGTTAAATCACCAAATTCGATTATTGCATAACTATAAATGCATTTATTGTAGACGTTTTTTTATTAATTGGCTTTAAACATGAAAGGGTGACAATCTTCCACAATTTAGTGTGTGCTAGGTTTTAGAATTTAAAAGTTTTCTTTACTTTGTTGGGGTTGCGTTGTTCATTTCTGAGTGCCCCCTCATTTGGTCGGTACCGCACTTTTAACCTTGACAGCATTTTTTTTTTAATTAATGCCTTTACCTATTTGAAACTGTCCTCGTTGTACAACTAAGCTGTCTTCATAGTGTGCATCTTGCAATATCCTGACACGCGCCCTTAAGGTGAATTAGAAGTCACCACGATGGCTTGTATTAACAAGAAACCACCGTGGTTACTCGTGCTGTAAATTAAATCTGATATTGATTCAAAATTTCGATATAACGCAGCCCTCGGGGGCACAGTGCGTCCTGCTGGCAGGCGGCACTCAGAGGTGACTATGGCAACTGCTCAGAAAAGTGCTGTACCGATCAGTGCGGGGACACGACTCTTTACAGTCTACAGACACTGGTTAACATGATTACAAAACACACACACACACACACACGTACTGTCCGACCAATGTTTTCTGAACGTAAGCAATAACGTTTTCTGCGTCTCTCCAGACACTTTCTGTTCAAGCCTGGCGGGACTTCGCCCTTATACTGCACTACGTCACCCGGCTACCCCTTGACGTCCAGCACGGTGTACTCGCCCCCGCCCCGTCCCCTGCCACGAAGCACATTTTCGCGGCCCGCCTTCAGCCTGAAGAAACCCTACAAGCATTGCAACTGGAAATGTGCTGCCCTCAGTGCCATTCTCATCTCTGTCACACTGGTGTTCCTGTTGGCCTACTTTATAGGTAAGTTCACATTTTCTTTCTTATGAGAAACGTATATTGTAAATGAGGCATGACTTTATTCATATACAGTCATGGTATGATATTACAATCTTATATTAAAATCATGAATGATTAAAAGGTGTCTAATTTGGTAATTTTTGTTTTTATTTGTAAATCGAAAACTTATTTATTGTAAATAAGCCAACAAGTGTTGAGCAAGCAAAGAGTGTTTCAAAGGAGTGTTCATAAGACTGACATGACACCTTCATTATCATGACATGACACGTGTCATGAACATAAAGGAGAAATTTTTCAGTTTATGACAACTGTCATTAAGTGTCATTTGTTTAATTATGTCATTTTTAATGCAAAGATGACATTGTTTAAGATTTCTTTGTTATGATAACTTGACATAAACAAATAGAACATAACTTGTCATAAATCTGTCATAAACATGACATAGAAACATCTTTATTAATCTTCCTTAGATTTAATTGTTATTCTTGCCATGAATATAGCCTTAGAAGCTGATATGGCGTTAAAAAAGAAAGAAAGAAAGAAAGAAAGAAAGAAACATGACATAGCAGAATAATTATCAAACTTAAGACACTACCAAGCTTCATGGGTTAATATTACATTAAACTGTCATTTAAATGTCATTAAGTGTTAATACTCTGTCAAATAGTTTAATAACAGCATCATTAATATTTTTCTTGACCTCAACTACAGTGCTACAAATTGAAAATGTCAAAAAGTGTTATATAATATATATTATAATATGGACATTTTCTGACTAAGAAATAACTAACAAAAATTATATTCATAAAATTAATTAATTTAATGTAATTAACTGTTCCCTTTCAGTCGGTCACTACGACGTCACGTCGTGACCGACGAATTGGGAATTGGGAACCGCTTCGCGGGTGACCTATCTACTTCGAGAACTATCAGAAACGCCAATGAACTTGGCATGCAGGTATTTGCATAATGCCGGCGCCGCCCCGCCAGGTGCGTATATAAGGCGCAGGTGCATAATACCAAATCAGCTTTATTGCTTCGAAGCCGGCAGACATCTGCTCTCGAGAAGCTGTTGACTGATCTTCGTAGATCCTGTGCTGTGTGGGAAGAAAATATCTCAGCTTGCCGAAGTTGGTTGGACAACGACACCTCAGCGGAGGCTCGCAGTGTTTTTACTCCACCCTTTCTCTCCCTCTCTATCTCTTCATTTAGGATTTAAGTTCGAGTGAGTGCGTTTGCCTCTCCCTGTGTGTTTCACCAGCTCGCACAAAAGAGTGATTTCCCTAAAAGAGCAGCACGTTTGAGCTTTGTGTCTTTTTAAAGACAGCCACTCATTCGTGTCACGGTCGGGGTCGTCTTTTTAAAGATGGATTTCCGTCCGTGCTCCGTTTCTGGATGCGGTGTGTTTATCGCCCCCCAGGATGGCCACAAGCGTTGTCTCTCGTGTCTGGGGCTCCAGCACGCAGAGGCAGCGTTGCGTGATAGTTCATGCCCCGTCTGCGAGGGCATGACTATAGCGGATTTGCGGAGACGGGTGTCGTTCCTCCGGAAACGGCCCCCGCCTTCCCAGTCTGGTGCTGCTAAGGGCGCAGCTACCAGATTGGCGAAGGATGACCTCCGTATAACGGTGCTGGGTCGGTCTGCTGGTTCGTCCAGTAGCTCCCAGCGCCCTGATCCGTTGCCAGCGGAGGTCCCGATGGAGACGAGCGGCCCGTGTTCTACGGTGTCCTCGCGCTCTGTCGAGCCTCCACCTGACGCGATATCCACCGTAACGTCGGAGGGGGGGTTGTCAGCCTCGGACGTCGATCCGGATCCGCTCCCGCCTTCGGGCCAGGTTGCGGTTTCTGCGTTCGACCCTGAGATGGCAGCCATGCTCGCTCGGGCGGCGGAGGCGGTCGGCTTGGAGTGGACTAAACCTCCCCCACCTGAACCGTCCCGCCTCGATGATTGGTTCTTCGGGGGTGCCAGGGCTTCTCAGTCCTCGCCCCCGGTGCCTTTCTTCCCCGAGGTGCATGAAGAGCTGACGCGGTCGTGGAAAACCCCGTTTTCCGCCCGGAACCGGCCGTATCAGCCTTCACCTCTCACCTCTCTCGAGGGTGGAGATGCCAAGGGGTACACTGGTATCCCGTCAGTGGAGCGCCCGGTCGCGATGCAGTTGTGTCCGGACGGTGTCGCTTCCTCCTGGCGGGACCAGCCTACTCTCCCCTCACGGGCCTGTAAGCAGTCTTCGGCGCTGTCCGGTGCTGCTTACAAGGCTTGTGGGGAGGCAGCCTCTGCCCTGCATGCCATGGCATTGCTGCAGGTTCATCAGGCTAAGGCTCTGAGGGATCTGCACGCGGGAGGTCACGACTCGGCGGAGTTCTCTGAACTACGTGCGGCTACTGATCTGGCGCTTCGTGCGACCAAGGTCACCGCACGCGCCGTCGGGCGTGCGATGTCTACCCTGGTAGTCCAGGAACGCCATCTCTGGCTGTGTCTGGCGGACATGAAGGACGCTGATAAAACCCGGCTCCTGAATGCTCCGGTTTCCCAGACCGGCCTGTTCGGCGAGACGGTCGAGGAGTTTGCGCAGCAATTCTCCGCGGCCAAGAAGCAGACTGAGGCCATCGCTCAGATCATGCCACGTCGGAAGCGTCCTGCGCCTGCCCCATCCACGTCGGCGCCTCAGCCTGCTCCTCGCCGAGGGCGTCCTGCGGCGGCCGCCTCCGTTCCTCCCCGGGGCTCTTCTAAGAAGCGAGGAACCGGTCGTCAGCAGCCCGCCCCGCCCGCTCAGCCCGCTGCAAAGGGTGGTAAAAGAAGATCAAAGCGGCCCTGAGACGGGCGACCTAGAGATGGAGGGGATCGCTCTTCGGGAGATGGTGAAGGCACCACTCCCCCCACCGGAGGAGGGCCGGTTGGGGAATCTTTTGTTTCATTTTTCTGTTCCGCCGACTTTTCAGTCGGCACCCACAAATCCACAAAAAGAGCGAATTCCACTTCCATCTCTAGGTCTTCAGATGAGCTCCGGAGATACGAGAGGGCTCATAACCCCCCCTCGTTCTCCGACTCATCAGAGGAGAACGAGAGCGACGCACGGGCTCATAACCCCACCGCGCTCTCAGCCGGTAGGAGACAGCTACGGGCTCATAACCCATCGTCTCCCTCCTCCTTCGCCAGAGGGTGCATCGAGTGGTGTGAGGTGTCTTCAGCAGAGCCTCCCTTACTCAACCACCCAGCAACGGACTCAGGTGAGTGTTATCACACACAACACTGCTGTCAGTGCGGCCGTTACGCACACACCGGCGATCACCTCCGTTGCGCCCGCCGCGGGTACACCGATCGTGCCTTTAGTCCCTCTCGCACGGTATCTGGGGGCGTGGGAACAGCTTCCCAGCCCGTCGCGTTGGCTTTTACGCACGATTCGTCTCGGCTATGCGATCCAATTTGCCCGGCGTCCCCCCAAATTCTCCGGCGTTCGTTTCACTACGGTGAGAGCTGCCGATGCGCACGTCCTCCGTGCGGAGATCGCTGTCTTATTGGCGAAAGACGCGATCCAGCCGGTCCCTCCAGCCGAGATGAGGTCGGGGTTTTACAGCCCTTACTTTATTGTACCCAAGAAAAGCGGCGGCTTGCGACCGATCTTGGACCTGCGTTCGCTGAACCGTGCACTTCACAGAATGCCGTTCAAAATGCTGACGCCCAAACGCATATTTCCATGCATTCGTCCAAACGATTGGTTCGCATCTATCGACCTGAAGGACGCGTACTTTCACGTATCGATTCTCCCCCGACACAGGCCTTTTCTCCGCTTTGCGTTCGAGGGGCGAGCATACCAGTACAAAGTCCTCCCATTCGGGCTCTCTCTGTCGCCCCGTGTATTCACCAAAGTAGTGGAGGGGGCTTTGAAACCCCTGAGAGAGAGAGGTGTGCGCATTCTCGCGTATCTGGACGATTGGCTAATAATAGCTCAAACACGTCAGACGCTGTGCGATCACAGAGATTTAACTTTAAAACACCTCGCTCGTTTGGGTCTTCGGGTCAACTGGGAAAAGAGCAAGCTTTGCCCCGTGCAGAGAATCTCTTTTCTCGGTATGGAACTGGACTCGATCGATTTGACAGCTCGTCTAACAGAAGCGCGTGTACAGTCGATTCTGACTTGCCTGAATACATTCAAGAGCAAGAGCGCGGTCCCGCTGAAACAATTTCAGAAGCTTTTGGGGCATATGGCAGCAGCCGCAGCTGTAACTCCGCTCGGACTGCTTCATATGCGACCGCTTCAGCATTGGCTTCACGATCGAGTCCCGAGGAGAGCGTGGCTGCGCGGCATTCACCGTGTTACCATTACACCTGCGTGTCGTCGCACTTTCACTCCGTGGTCAGACCGTGCGTTTCTCCGAGCCGGTGTGCCTCTGAGACAGGTCTCCAGGCATGCGATAGTATGCACAGATGCGTCAGACACGGGGTGGGGGGCCACGTACGATGGGCTTGCGGCTTCGGGGGTCTGGACGACACCCCAGCTGCATTGGCACATAAACTGCCGGGAAATGTGGGCTGTATATCTTGCGCTCGTCCGTTTCAGCAACGAGTTACGCGCAAAGATGTATTAGTTCGTACAGACAACACTGCGACCGTGGCGTACATCAATCGTCAAGGCGGTTTACGCTCGCGTCACCTGTCGCATCTCGCCCGTCACCTCCTCACTTGGAGTCAGAAGAATTTGAGGTCTCTTCGTGCCATTTACATCCCGGGCACGCTCAATGTAGAGGCGGATGCGCTCTCTCGGGCTGCGCGTCCCGGCGAATGCGACTCCACCCCATTGCGGTTCAGCAAATTTGGAGACGTTTCGGCAAAGCGCAGATAGATCTGTTTGCTTCCCCAGAGACGACCCATTGTCGCCTGTTCTATTCACTAGCCGACGACTCGCTCGGCGTGGATGCATTGGCACACAGCTGGCCGCGAAACATGCGCAAATACGCGTTCCCTCCGGTGAGCCTCATTGCGCAAACCTTATGCAAAATCCGGGAGGACGAGGAGAGCGTGCTGTTGGTGGCACCGTATTGGACAACCAGGAGTTGGTTTCCAGAACTCTCTCTCCTCGCGACAGCCCCTCCGTGGAAGATTCCCCTGAGGAAGGACCTTCTTTCTCAACAAGACGGCACATTATGGCACCCGCGCCCCGACCTGTGGAACCTCCATGTGTGGTCTCTGGACGGGGCACGGAGGATATGAGTGATTTACCGCAAGAGGTATCTAACACTATTGCTGCTGCGCGAGCGCCGTCTACGAGACAGGCTTACGCGCTTAAATGGAACCTGTTTGTCGACTGGTGTTCTTCCCGAAGTGAAAACCCCCGAGAATGCCCGATTAGTGTTGTGCTTTTATATCTCCAGCGTCGTTTGGAGAATAGGCTGTCACCATCCACTATTAAAGTCGATATCGCTGCGATATCAGCTCACCATTCACCCGTAAACGGTAGAACAGTGGGTCAGCACGACCTAGTCATTAGATTTCTCAGAGGCGCTCGAAGACTGAATCCTTCGCGTCCCCCCTCTATTCCTCCTTGGGACCTGTCCTTGGTGCTGAAATCACTCCAGGAAGCCCCATTCGAGCCTCTGCATAGTGTGAGTGTTAAATTTCTTACAATGAAAACATTAACACTCCTTGCTTTGGCTTCTGTTAAGAGGATAGGGGATATTCATGCATTTTCGGTCGATGAATCGTGCCTTCAGTTCGGGCCGGCTGCATCCAGCGTAACACTGAGACCCCGGCCCGGCTTTGTGCCCAAAGTTCCCACCACTCCTTTTAGAGATCAAGTGGTGAATCTCCAAGCACTGCCTTTGGAGGAGGCAGAACCAGCCATGGCTTTGTTATGCCCTGTTCGTGCACTACGTGTGTATATAGACAGGACGCAAAGTTTTAGGACCTCAGATCAGCTCTTTGTTTGTTACGGTGGTCAGCAGAAAGGAAAAGCTGTCACCAAGCAGAGGATGTCCCATTGGATTGTGGATACTATAGCCCTTGCATATCAAAAGCAGAATGTGCCTTGTCCATTTAATTTACGTGCCCACTCTACACGCAGTGTGGCATCATCTTGGGCACTGGCTCGCGGTTCCTCGCTAACAGATATTTGTAGAGCTGCAGGCTGGGCGACACCTAATACGTTCACAAGATTCTAAAGTGTTCGTGTCGAACCGGTTTCCACTCGGGTTCTTTCTACTAACTAGTTAAGAATGCCGAGGGTCGGCTCGTGTGTCGGCTTGGAGCCTCTATTTTGGTGCTGCACATTTGCACCATTATGGAAGGCCATCGGGGCAAAAACATCTAAAAAACTGTTTTTGCCTCTCCTCCACCGCCCTGATAGCTGGTGTTGCGGAGCATCCGCTGTCAACCTATCACTGATGTATTCTCTGTAAACCTGTGTAGGCTAGGCGTCCACATTTGTCCCCTACGTGGGGTTCATTTGTGTGTATAGTCCGTGGGGTTCTAATCCTCCACGTTTTTCCTTAGCAGAGCCTGCTCTGCACCTCTCAACATACCATGTATTGTTCAGAGACTTTTTTTGAGCAACCTGTCGGTTGTTTCATATATTTATGTCATCCATTTAACCTTCTTAGGGGATGGCTTCCGCAGTGTTCTAGCTCCGCTCAGTTTAGACGCTTCTCCCAGTTCGCTGCTTCACTATCGTGGGTTAAGGAACAGGTAGTGACCGGCCTTCTGCATTTTGCCTTAGGTTCCGCCCCTTTATGTGGAGGGCGGAGGGCTTTTGCAGGCACTGGAAGGGTTCAGCTGCAGTGGCGTTTTGGTAGGGATTCCCAATTCGTCGGTCACGACGTGACGTCGTAGTGACCGACTGAAAGGGAACGTCTCGGTTACGTATGTAACCCTCGTTCCCTGAAGGAAGGGAACGGAGACGTCACGTCCCGTCGCCACAGTTTGCTGTTCCATTGCTGTTCAGGCCGGGCACTGTTGCTCGGCTTCTCAGCAATAATATAGCTGATTTGGTATTATGCACCTGCGCCTTATATACGCACCTGGCGGGGCGGCGCCGGCATTATGCAAATACCTGCATGCCAAGTTCATTGGCGTTTCTGATAGTTCTCGAAGTAGATAGGTCACCCGCGAAGCGGTTCCCAATTCCCAATTCGTCGGTCACGACGTGACGTCTCCGTTCCCTTCCTTCAGGGAACGAGGGTTACATACGTAACCGAGACGTTTTTGCAGCAATGGGGACCCAGTGCTACATGGCTTAACCCATTAATGTACTGTTTTCATTTAATGATAAAAATATAGTTTTATCAATTTTAATTAGTATTATTATTTTTATTATTGGATGATTGATTTTATTTCTCTAACACCTGGAGGAAACATTATGAACTGAAGAATATTTATGACGATGTTATAAAACTATATGACAGAGTATTAAATCTTAATGACATTTTAATAAAATAAATAATATTTGTAGCACTGTAGTTGAGGTCAAGAAAAATATTCATGACGCTGTTATAAAACTATATGACAGAGTATTAACACTTAATGACATTTTAATGAAAGAAATAATATTTGTAGCACTGTAGTTGAGGTCAAGAAAAATATTCATGACACTGTTATAAAACTATATGACAGAGTATTAACACTTAATTACATTTTAATGAAAGAAATAATATTTGTAGCACTGTAGTTGAGGTCAAGAAAAATATTCATGATGTTGTTATAAAACTATATGATAGAGTATTAACACTTAATTACATTTTAATGAAAGAAATAATATTTGTAGCACTGTAGTTGAGGTCAAGAAAAATATTCATGACACTGTTATAAAACTATATGACAGAGTATTAACACTTAATGACATTTTAATAAAATAAATAATATTTGTAGCACTGTAGTTGAGGTCAAGAAAAATATTAATGACGCTGTTATAAAACTATATGACAGAGTATTAACACTTAATGACATTTTAATGAAAGAAATAATATTTGTAGCACTGTAGTTGAGGTCAAGAAAAATATTCATGATGTTGTTATAAAACTATATGACAAAATATTAACACTTAATGACATTTTAATAAAATAAATAATATTTGTAGCACTGTAGTTGAGGTCAAGAAAAATATTCATGACGCTGTTATAAAACTATATGACAGAGTATTAACACTTAATGACATTTTAATGAAAGAAATTATATTTGTAGCACTGTAGTTGAGGTCAAGAAAAATATTCATGATGCTGTTATAAAACTATTTAACAGAGTATTAACAATTTTTAATGACAAATTAAATTTGTCTCACTGGTAAAAAAAATGGTTAGTTGTGTCTTGGTAATGTCAAGTTGTCATGACAAGTTATGATGTATTGGTTTATGTCATGTTGTCATAACAAAGACATCTTTAACAATGTCATCTTTGCATTAAAAATGACATAACTGAACAATGACACTTAATGACAGTTGTCATAAATGTGCATTAAATCTCCTTCATGATCATGACACGTGTCATGTCATGGTTATGAAGGATTCATTACGTCATGTCTTATGAACACCTCTTCAAGTAAAGTGTTACAGAGAGTTTAATACGGCAATTTCATGTCACCTAGTGTCCCAAAACTATATTTATTTTGGGGAAGCATATTAATAATAAAAGACAAACAAAGTGAGGAATAAGTCCTGCCCTTTGTCTGAAATCGCATACTGTGACACTAGGTACTGAATTAGATGCAGGACCGTTAAAACAGCAGGTACTATATAGTATCAATATGGATATTATGAATGAATTCAGGGGTACTACAACCGCCATGTGACATATGTCGTCATAGCAACAAGTTAGTCGTTAACTGGAATGGCGTTAAACAAACGCAATTTACCCAAGGGGGACAGCTGTTTAATATATATTTATTTGCATATGAATAGAGCCGTGTTACCGCTTTTGAACATTTTTGAATGAAACAACGCCTCTCCTTCTTTTTCTCCATTGGATATCTCCTGTCCCGGGGGCTCACGAATGAATTCGGACATACTACTCGCCTACTGCTTTTCGCCTACTATATAATATGGAATTAGGCGGTTTCTGACGCAGCGATTGTCTTGATTTGATTTTTCTGCATTGTTAACATTTCGTATTTTATTGGGCTACTAAGAATGGTTATCTATCCACTATCATGTGTTGAAATAGCATCACTGTTAGTAGTTTTGCACTGTGTTCAATAGGCAATGCCTATGAGCATACCTGAAGCCTGCTTTGATAGACACAATGTTACAAGGTGTCTGCTGGTAATTCTGCTATGCTTTTCCAGTAATCCCACGAATCCCAAGAAAATCCAATGTAAGAAGATGAGAGCGTGTCAGTTTCGAATAAGTGTTGGTCCATGCCTGCAAACATAGATAAAAAATAACAGCATTGTCCCAAGATTTTATATTGGATAGCTTTAAATGGATTTGAATGACTACCTAGAATGAAAATTCATTAGAATGTAAAATCAAATTATATTTTATCGAAGAAAGGTAAAGAATTTCTTGCATTGACATTTGCACACGGTTGAAAATTGAGATGCGAAAAGCCAATCCCAGAATGCACTGCAATGAGCTCATTGAAAAAATAAAGATGATGGATGAGTACAGAGAATAGGTGGAAAATGAAATGCTGCAAATATATTTTATTCACTATTGAAAGCATGTAAAAAATAGTTATTCTTTTAAATTAAATTGACATTTGTGAGTGCTGTGTATTTATATTTCTGTTCGATTAGAGCGTTGACATCAAGTCGGAGCTCCCGGAGTGCTATTTACATCTTTATTGATTTGACAGATCCAATGCAACTTACAGTGTTAGCTGGTATTTGAACCAGATGAGCTACAGGGCTATCTATATGGCACACAAGGTTTGCTGTCTATTTAGAGTTTACCAAATCACTTTTGAAACAGAGCTACCGTTGTCTAGATTAAGTTTTTAAATACTAGTCGATAAACCCTTTGCTTGAAGTTATGTGGTAGCCGGTGGGCAAGTTTAAGTCTGACCTTGTTATCAGAACAGCAAAGGCCACAAAGCCGATAGATCTTAATCACTTCATGTAATTACAGACACCCCAACCCCCTTTTAAAATCAAGCTCATCTCCCCGTGCACCTCAGGTAAACACGCTGGGAAGCTTAGATCACCCTGAGAATCTGGGATTTCAATCAACAACAAGGGGTCACGTTTAATTAAAAGCTGATGAGGAAATATATTTAATTTCAAGTGCAATTAATTATCTAGGCCTGTAATTGGAAACTCTAGCTGTGTTGTCTAATGAACCCAATTAAATCTCCTGACAGATGTTTTCACTTGCGCGCTTTTGCCGTTTTCCACTTTTCTACAGCAACAACTACTTTCTCAGAAAGGGTGAGATCAGGAGTTTTGTGCCATTTTCTCAGTGGTGGCAAACTCATTAAAAAGGTCATTATGTCCTCGGCGTCGGAAGGTCATCAGCTTCCCTCCGCGTTCATTTCTTCTCGTGCTGGGCCCTGATCGTGCCGCCCGATGCGCAACCTCAGTCAGACAGGCTTCACTCCACCTATTTGTTTAAGAATTGCAGCCGATTCGATGTATTTTCATATTTTTCCTCAACCAAATTATTTATACTGTATATTTGTCGCAATCAAACAACAGGCTCAATCGTAAGATTCTTACATTGAGTCAAATTAGTGAGAAATGTCAACAATGATTTATATATTTAGTCAAATAAGTAGAAAATTTACTGTGGCAAGTGGCCAGTTCAAATTCTGGGAACACCATGGTATTGGATTGTTTATGGAATACTTTGGATTTGGAACGATTGTCTGTGTTTACAGGTTAGCATGCATTTGTGTCATAGCAAAGTTACAGGATTCGTGAGATTGTAGCCTAAAATAAAATGAGGTGCTGAAGGTGCTTTAACCTAAAAATGGATGACCCTGTTACAGGAACTTTGAAAACGACACTTAGGGCCGGTGTCCCAGACAGGGTTTAGATTTATCCAGGACTAGACCTTAGTTATATTAGGACATTTCAGTTGTTTTTACAAATAGTGGCACTGATGTATTTTAAGAGATGTCAGCGCAAGCTGTTTTCTGCTGAGACAATTCAAACATGCATTTTAACTTGGGACTAAATTTAACCCCTGTCTAGGCAACTCTTTCCCTACCAGCGTTTTTTATATACTGTATATATTTTTTTTAATTGCCAGCCAGCACCAGCATTTTTTATGATTTTCACAAAAGTTTAATGCCTTCCAGAAAATGTTCTGCAATATATTAACATACAATATATCAAATGAAAGAACAGACCCTCTGCTTTTAAAGAGCACCTATTGTCCCATTCACGTTTTTACATTTCGTTTGGTGTGTAAGTGTGTATTAGTACATGTTAACGATATGCAAAAGGTGGAAACCCCAAAGTAAACGATGATGCGAGTTATCGTCTCCAACGTAAATCTCTTTTCTTGGACTACAACAAACACACAGATTGTAGGCAACAGTTTACTTCCTGGGATTGGTGATGTAGTAAAGACTGACATTATCATAATTCCTCCCGCTTCAGACTCACAGCCTGTAAGTTAACTCCTGTTGCATTGCATTGCATTGTGAGCGAATCTTTCAAACATGGTAAGGAGCATTTCATTTCCTGCTGACGTCAGAGGTATTCAGACCAATGGCAACATACAGATTAGCTGGCCAATCAGGGACACAACGCTTTTCAAATCCGTGCGTTTTAGAAAGAGAGTGAAATATGGAGCTACAAAAATGTACGGTATATGGAAAATAATGTTGTTTTTTTATCATAAACCACGTGAACACATTGTATTATACGAAATACACAAAATTACATAGGATTTTGTTTCTTTGCTAAAAACAATCTCTATTTGTTCTTTTTTTATTACCTCTCAAATATGGGGAGGTGTTTTAGAAAATACCAAATTTAAAGCAAAAAACTGAAAAAATTGAATTTTTGTAAAGATCTTTTGATAGAAATCATGATCGATTAGTGATGATCAAAACATACACAGAGTTTTTACTGTTTTTGGATCAGTGGATGATTCAGTGTTTTATAAGCTGGGTAAGAGTGCCACCTAGTGGATAATAGCAGAAATATGGATACCGTTAAATCTCGTCATTTGCAGGAAAGGGTTTTCTTTTAATTACATAACTCGTCAATGGCGGGGAAAGAGTTAAAGGGATAGTTCACCTAAAAATTTTAATTATTTTTTCACTAGCTGCATTTCCATTACCTTTCAAATTGAAACACTGTAATTTTGCATAAACTCCCATATTTTATAAAAAAGTTTTTATGCTTGAGTGAGTTTTTTTTTAGGCAATTCGAAAAAGGAATATATAGCAAAACTGCAATTAAAACAGTTTTTTTGCATATGCAGGTCAACTGATGTGCATAAACTCGCATGAACCATCTTTAACTCTTTCGCCGCCATTGAGGAGTTACCTCGTCAATTAAGAGAAAACACTTCCCTGCCAATGAGAAGTATTTTCGGCTTTCCGTAATACCACTATTTTCCACCTGGTGGTCGCAACGTATAAAACCCAGAAGTATCGCCCTAGGGCAAGCAGCTGCATATCCATGTAAGTTTTGAGTATCACTCTGAATCTTATCTCTAATAAAAGTCCTTCACAAAAATTTAATTATCTCAGCTTTTTGCTCTAAATTTGGTGTTTTTGACAACCTGACCTCAGTAAATTTCCGTGTTATAGTCACAGAATATTTTGCTAATTTTTCTGTGTACCACAGAATTTCTTTTTCAGTCAGTTTCGCGTATTGGTTATTCAATTGTTTTTCCTATTTTCTTACCATTTTTGCGTGGGTTTTGGGTTAGAACGACTTTCTGTAACATAAACTTATCCTAACCCAAACCCAACTTTAATGTCATTTTTTTAAAGCAGAGGGTCTGTTCTTTTATATTTAATTAATTGTATGTTTATATATTTAAAAAAACATTATTTTCTGGAAGCCATTAAACTTTTGTGAAAATCATGAAAAATGCTGGCACTGGCTGGCAACTTTTAAATAACGCGAAAGAGTACAATATGGCACGGTACGTTTGGATGGAGGGCTAAAGTTTTGTGCAAATCTTTAATAGATACGCAGCTATTTACTCACCATCACGTTATTCCAAGTCCATATGACTTTCTTTCTTCTGCAGAACACAAAAGAAGATATTTTAAAGAACACTGATTACCAAAACAGCTGACTTTCACAGCTGACTATTTCTCAAAATATCTTCAGTCGTGATCCACAGAAGAAAGAGCCCCATATAGGTTTTAAACAACATGAGCATGAATAAATGTAACCCTGCCTGTGAAAAGATTTGAAAATAATAAGATTAGAAGCATCAAAGTTTAATTTCAGTATTTGACGTGACCCTTTTCAATCAGTGTTAAAGACATCAATGTTATATTATCACAGATATTACATTATGTAGGATGATATGTAGAAAACTTTGACTTTAGCTCAGTTTTCACAGGCAGGATCACAAATGTTGACAGATTTCTTTTTTTTGTGCACTATTCCTTTAACACCAAGCTCACCCAGAAGCTTTTACATTTAAGTGTAGCTTGATTTTAGATTAAAATGATTGTTAAGTTGTTTGGAAGTATGCAGCTGCAACAAAGTGGTTTTATCGGGTGATTCTCTACACACACAAACCGGAGCGAAGATATTAGTCACTCCTGACAGATTCTGCCCAGCTTCAACGTGAAAGTGATAAATGGCTTGAGACTTTTTGATCTGCTAACTTGCTGATGATGTGCTTTTCGCTGCCTCTCATTTATAGACAGCGGTCTGATCGTGAAGCGAGACCAGAGGAGGCGCATAAAACAAGAGGAGGTTCCATTGGGAGTTTCTGTGAAAAGATGAGGCACTCTTGACTAGGAAACGTAACATTTAAGAGCGCTCTCAAAGGTCTTGCTATTTTGAATGTGGATTGATTTTAACACCCACGTGTGTTTATAACTACTTGGTTAAATCCATGTGTGATGACTGTACAAAAAAAGGAAAAAAAGAACGGATGTAAAAGAAAGAATAGGGCAAAAAAGGGTGATAAGAGACATTATAGATTAACTGTAAGAAATCTCAGCTGTAAAACACTGAATTAAGCCATCACACTTCAGTTCTAATTGAAATAAACACTTAGCTGAAGTGATTCATATCTGGCTTGTGAAATAACAAGGACACTTCTTCAATCTGTTATATTTTTTATGTCACCTCCATTTGCAAAAATTGCCTAGCGCTTGTCTGTTATGCTACTTGTGATTGAATTTTTTTTATTGTAGGTACCATAGCTTGAAGGGACACTCAACTTTTTTGAAAATATGCTCATTTTCCAGCTCCTCTAGAGTTAAACATTTGATTTTTTACTGTACACAGTGCCCGAAAATAGTCCCCTACTATTGCAAGTTACCAAGGGGACTATTTTCAGACACAACGTAATATCATTGCGCCTGCTGCAGTCATTTTACTGACCATGATTATTACGCCAAAATGAGAGTATAGTTCCTAGACATATCGGCCTAGAAAATCACAACTTTACATTTTCTGTCGGTCTTAGTACACGATGTAACTAGAGAAAAGTCAAGTATTAAATAGGAAAAATATTTTTTAGTGCAATGCTAATGGTCTAATCAGATTCAGTGGATTATGCTAAGCTATGCTAAAAGAGATCAGCTGAATGGATTCCAAAACAGGGAGCTGGAAAATGAGCATATTTAAAAAAAAAGACATAAAAGAAAATAGCTGCAACATTCATAGCGTTTTTGTTTTATTTATTGAAGGTGCCATAGTAAAATATGTGACGTAAGCGAAAATTGCCGCAAATTTGTTGCATTTTAGTTTTATTCATCGTAAGGTGCCATAGTTAAATATGAGACCATAGAGAAAATAGCCACAAATTCGTTGTGTTGGTTTATTTGTTGTAGGTGCCATAGTTGAATATGAAACGTAAAAGAAAATAGCTGCAACATTTATATGTTGTTTGTTGTGGTTTATGGACTTGTGTCTACAATAAAGCTTTATATATATATATAGAGAGAGAGTTTTTGTTTTATTTATTGAAGGTGCGTAGTTGAATATGAGACGTAAGAGGAAATTGCCGCAAATTCGTAGTGTTTTTGTTTTATTCATTGTAAGGTGCCATAGTTAAATATGAGACAATAGAGAAAATGTCAACAAATTTGTTGCGTTTTGTTTTATTTATTGAAGGTGCCATAGTTAAATATGTGACGTAAGAGGAAATTGCCGCAAATTTGTTGCATTTTAGTTTTATTAATTGTAAGGTGCCATAGGTAAATATGAGACCATAGAGAAAATAGCCACAAATTTGTTGCGTTTTTGTTTTATTTGTTGTAGGTGCCATAGTTGTAGTTAAATATGAAACGTAAAAGAAAATAGCTGCAACTTTCATAGCGTTTTTGTTTTATTCGCTGTAAGTGCCATAGTTGAATATGAGACCTAAGAGGAAATTGCCGCAAATTCGTAGCGTTTTTGTTTTATTCATTGTAAGGTGCCATATTTATATATGAGACAATAGAGAAAATGGCAACAAATTTGTTGCGTTTTGTTTTATTTATTGAAGGTGGCATAGTTAAATGTAACGTAAGAGGAAATTGCTGCAAATTTCTTGCATTTTAGTTTTATTCATTAAAAGGTGCCATAGATAAATATGAGACCATAGAGAAAATAGCAACAAATTTGTTGCGTTTTATATTTATTAAAGGAGCCATAGTTGAATATGAGACCTAAGAGGAAATTGCCACAAATTCGTAGCATTTTTGTTTTATTCACTGTAAGTGCCATAGTTAGATATGTAACGTAAGAGGAAATTGCCGCAAATTTGTTGCATTTTAGTTTTATTAATTGTAAGGTGCCATAGGTAAATATGAGACCATAGAGAAAATAGCCACAAATTTGTTGCGTTTTTGTTTTATTTGTTGTAGGTGCCATAGTTGTAGTTAAATATGAGACGTAAAAAATAGCTGCAACTTTCATAGCGTTTTTGTTTTATTCGCTGTAAGTGCCATAGTTGAATATGAGACCTAAGAGGAAATTGCCGCAAATTCCTAGCGTTTTTGTTTTATTCACTGTAAGTGCCATAGTTAAATATGTGACGTAAGAGGAAATTGCCGCAAATTTGTTGCATTTTAGTTTTATTAATTGTAAGGTGCCATAGGTAAATATGAGACCATAGAGAAAATAGCCACAAATTTGTTGCGTTTTTGTTTTATTTGTTGTAGGTGCCATAGTTGTAGTTAAATATGAGACGTAAAAAATAGCTGCAACTTTCATAGCGTTTTTGTTTTATTCGCTGTAAGTGCCATAGTTGAATATGAGACCTAAGAGGAAATTGCCGCAAATTCGTAGCGTTTTTGTTTTATTCATTGTAAGGTGCCATAGTTTAATATGAGACAATAGAGAAAATGGCAACAAATTTGTTGCGTTTTGTTTTATTTATTGAAGGTGGCATAGTTAAATGTAACGTAAGAGAAAATTGCTGCAAATTTCTTGCATTTTAGTTTTATTCATTAAAAGGTGCCATAGATAAATATGAGACCATAGAGAAAATAGCCACAAATTTGTTGCGTTTTTGTTTTATTTGTTGTAGGTGCCATAGTTGTAGTTGAATATGAGACGGGAAAAATAAGCTGCAATATTCATAGCGTTTTTGTTTTATTTATTAAAGGAGCCATAGTTGAATATGTGACGTAAGAGGAAATTGCCGCAAATTTGTTGCATTTTAGTTTTATTCATCGTAAGGTGCCATAGTTAAATATGAGACCATAGAGAAAATAGCCACAAATTCGTTGCGTTTTTGTTTTATTTGTTGTAGGTGCCATAGTTGTAGTTAAATATGAGACGTAAAAAATAGCTGCAACTTTCATAGCGTTTTTGTTTTATTCGCTGTAAGTGCCATACTTGAATATGAGACGTAAGAGGAAATTGCCGCAAATTCGTAGCGTTTTTGTTTTATTCATTGTAAGGTGCCATAGTTAAATATGAGACAATAGAGAAAATGTCAACAAATTTGTTGCATTTTGTTTTATTTATTGAAGGTGCCATAGTTAAATATGTAACGTAAGAGAAAATTGCTGCAAATTTCTTGCATTTTAGTTTTATTCATTAAAAGGTGCCATAGATAAATATGAGACCATAGAGAAAATAGCCATAAATTTGTTGCGTTTTTGTTTTATTTGTTGTAGGTGCCATAGTTGTAGTTGAATATGAGATGAGGAAAAAAGCTGCAACATTCATAGCGTTTTTGTTTTATTTATTAAAGGAGCCATAGTTGAATATGAGACGTAAGAGGAAATTGCCGCAAATTACTAGCGTTTTTGTTTTATTCGCTGTAAGTGCCATAGTTAAATATGTGACGTAAGAGGAAATTGCCGCAAATTTGTTGCATTTTAGTTTTATTCATCGTAAGGTGCCATAGTTAAATATGAGACCATAGAGAAAATAGCCACAAATTCGTTGCGTTTTTGTTTTATTTGTTGTAGGTGCCATAGTTGTAGTTAAATATGAGACGTAAAAAATAGCTGCAACTTTCATAGCGTTTTTGTTTTATTCGCTCTAAGTGCCATAGTTGAATATGAGACGTAAGAGGAAATTGCCGCAAATTCCTAGCGTTTTTGTTTTATTCGCTGTAAGTGCCATAGTTTAATATGTGACGTAAGAGGAAATTGCCGCAAATTTGTTGCATTTTAGTTTTATTAATTGTAAGGTGCCATAGGTAAATATGAGACCATAGGGAAAATAGCCACAAATTCGTTGCGTTTTTGTTTTATTTGTTGTAGGTGCCATAGTTGTAGTTAAATATGAGACATAAAAAATAGCTGCAACTTTCATAGCGTTTTTGTTTAATTCGCTGTAAGTGCCATAGTTGAATATGAGACGTAAGAGGAAATTGCCGCAAATTCGTAGCGTTTTTGTTTTATTCATTGTAAGGTGCCATAGTTAAATATGAGACAATAGAGAAAATGGCAACAAATTTGTTGCATTTTGTTTTATTTATTGAAGGTGCCATAGTTAAATATGTAACGTAAGAGAAAATTGCCACAAATTTGTTGCATTTTAGTTTTATTAATTGTAAGGTGCCATAGGTAAATATGTGACGTGAAAGAAAATAGCAGCTAAATTCATTGTGTGTTTTTTTTTGTAGGTACGATTCTTGAATATGAGACATACGAAAACGTAGCAACAACCTTCATTGCGGTTTTTAGTTGTAGGTACCATAGATGAAGACAAGATGTTTGTCCAGAAAGTGGCAAAGATGCTGCACACCAAGATATAAATATTTATTGCATCTTTTTTAGTTATAGGTACAACAGTTGAATACGAGATGTCTGTCTAGAAAGTGGCATAGAGGGCTGCACACCATAATGTCTTCATGAAGGGTGTCAGAGTAATTAGACGCCTAATGAGAGGACTGAGAGCTGCCGTGTTCAACGCTCATCCATTCAAGTGTCTAAGAGGAATTAATTAACCATATGCTTGCTAATGTCTTCAGTCCATTTTGTGATGGATTGGCAAGAATCATTTCTTAAGCCAGGACAGCCCTGTCCTCATAGATCACAACATCATCCTTTTTTTCTGACATGGGATGAAGAATATTTGGTATTTATAGAGCGTATGGTCTATTTGATTGTTTTTCGCTTCTTGGGAGGTCTTGTAGAGGTTTGAAGCACAGAAGTGGAGAGGTAATGAGCCTTGTGTTTTTTTAGACAGAAGCAGTAGTTGGTTCAGGCTTTCTGCTTTCTAATTGGCTTGCACAAATCTGCCAAAATATTCTGCCAAAGTAAAGATCGCAGGGACATTGTGCGTCCAGGCTTGGACTTGCATTTCCGCACGGCTGCCGTTTTACTCTCAACAGGTCGTGGGGTCTTTTCACTTGCCGTTCCGGCGGGACCCTCATTAAAAAACACCGAGCTTAGACAGCTGAGAGAGAAGAAAACAGTGAGTTTGGATGATGGAAGAGTTTGGGCCAGGCAGAGAAACATATTTCATAAGCTGGACCCTTCCCAACGCACTCTGGAAATCACAGATACCAGGGTAGGAAGGAAATAAATCATAATGATGTGCCATGGTGGGGGGTAGCCACGATGTGTGAGGCATTTTACATCAGAGTCGGATGGGAAAAGTTGCAAAGGGGCCAGATGGAAGATGGGACTGTGAAGGAGCAATTATTTGAAGGTTTTGGAACGGTATCCCGTTGCCCATGCGCCGACTGCTCACCTATCAATAGTGGGCCACAAATCAACTAGTAGTTGAGCGAGAAGTCCAGCCATCTGTCTCGTAGCGGCTTAGTACAGGTGGGGGCAGAGGCACGTGGTTTTTTGCATTTATATTGTCTCTCAAGACAGCCACGACTTTTTATCACCTCCACAAATGCTCCCTCGCAAAGTAACGGCAACGTTCAGCCATTTCTTTGAGTATCTGTCGGAACGCAATCAACAAAACGCCCGCCCTGCAATTTTCCAAATGGCTATTGATTGAGTAAAGAGGATGGTTGCTTTCATCCGCAGTGGCAACGTCTGTCAAAAGCTTCAGACCACATTTTTACCATTTAGTAAATGGGCCGGTTCCATGTAGCATTGGCTTTAATTAATAGGCAAGCATGCGAAAGGATGCAAAGCAGAAATCTTCATTTATCACCACCGGTCGGTAGTTTATCAGCTATGTGCAAGCTTTTAAAAGTGCCAGTTTGATTCTTGTAGTTAAGCTAGAGCAAGCACATCTTTGCAGAATCTAAAGGATCATTGATTTTAAAACATGTAAAGCATGAGGATATCAAACCAAAGGCCCAGTGAAGCAATTAGTTAACCCTTTTTTATGAATTCAAGTGTAGGTTTCTTATTTTAAACAGTGCTTTAACCGATGAGTTTCCTGCTTAGGGACAGTTTGTGGTTTTTATTATGAATTACTACCATCATAATCCCATTTTACCAAAAGAGGGTATGCACGTGATGTCACCTTCGGCGAAAGGGACTGCGGTTACGCCCATTGAGTGGCAAAAAACAGCGGCAGAATTTGTGTACGGTGTGAAATCAGCAAAAACACGCGTCTAAATGGGAACAAGCTGTTGTGCGATAGACTGTACTATCTGATTTAACAAAAATTCGGAGCTATCGTTTTACAGACTGCCAAAAAAACACCGAAAGGAGAAATAAATAGATTGTTCATGCCAACGTTCACAGACCACAGGTGGGTTGAAAAGTTGCTAGGGTCACTATCAAGCAGAGGTTTTATTTTCTACTTAAACTTATTTTTTCAAGTATTTGTATTTTATCCGTGTTTTTCTTTGGAAAACACATTCCAAATCACATTATCATAATTTTTACTCTATTATACATTTCATAAATACAAGTTTTGTTTTACATTTAATATGTAAGTACATTAACATACTTTTACTCAAGTAAAAGTACACAATTTTTATGTAATTAGTTATTAAATAAATTTTAATATGCAATATAAAAGAATACACGGTATGATTACATGCTTTAGAATGTAGTGAGGTAAAATTTTTCCCATTACAAACACTCTAATAAAGCACAGATGCTTGAAAATGTAACTAATGTAACTAAGTATTGTCCACCTCTGCTATCAATCCAACTAAATTCAATTTAAACTGATAATAGTCAGTTTTACTGCCATTTTCGCAGCAGCCGCTATGAAAGCCATCCATTTTGTTGAACGTTTGCCACTCAACAGGGTGAGTCACGTGGAAAAGTGACGTCAATGCATACCCTCTTCACTATACTATTGAACAGCATCAATCGGCCATTATGTTTTTTCATTAGTACGCTTATTAGTTTATTTTTTGCATAAATACTAGTGTTTTATCTTATTTAGCTTTTAATGTTTTAATGTGTTTTATGCCATAATAATGAAATATATAACATACAATCGATTATAATTTTATAATTACAACTATACAAATAATTACTGTGAAAGTAGATTGACAAAACATAAAATTAATGATAAAATGGGTAAATAATTCAGTCCAATTCAATTATTTTTTTAAAATATAGCGCTTTTCACAATTTTTATGTTGCAAAGCAGCTTTACATTTATTAGAGGATATAAAAATGAAGAAATAACATATGTCCTTTTCATTATAAAAGCTTCATGATTTAAGATTTATTATAAAACGGTCAGTTCCAATCCTTGATTCTGATTGGTCAATAGGTGTGCTTTATTCATGATAAAACACTGCTATGACCGCTTCACCCAACGGTTCTATTTAATATCACTGCGCTCTTAGCAACACCCTTAGCAACACATAAACATATAATGAGACAAAGTCTGAGAACAGTTTGTTGTTTTTATTTGAGTTTTTATGTTGTTGTTCGCAGTCAGGGACTATTTTTTCTAGCGGAAGGAATGCTTTTATTGATTTAACTTCATGAAAGTTGCACTAATATTTTGTTTTACTTTAATATTAATAAACTTTAATATTAATATTTAATAAAACCGTTTTATAAAAGCAATAAGGTACTTGAGGCAAGTGCTGTATCGTGAATAAGTAACGGCTGAAGGGGTTGCAGGCACTCCGCTTCGCGTCGTGCCTAACAACGCCCTTCAGCCGTTACTTATTCACGATACAGCACTTGCCTCAAGTACCTTATTGCTTACATATAAAGAAATGTTTACATCTCAGGGGCTGTGACATTTCAGCTTTTAGTCTAGTTTTTAAAAAAATTATCTCAGTTCTGTCTTTTAGTTCATTTGAGGTAATCTATGTTGCAATTATTAAAAAATTATGAATTATCATGTTTTAGATGCATGTCAATTATTTCATATTACACAGAAAAGCATTTACTACCCAAATTATTAATGAAAAAGTTTGTACAACAGTTTACATAAAATGTCTTGAAACAAATACCAGTCTATCACAAAAATAATAAGATAATAGAATAATTGAGATAAGCAATTCCAGTATGGGTATGGCGTTTTTAGTCAAATTAAAATATAATTTTTTTCTTTAAAAACATATGTGTTCATGTTACTCATGTTTTCTATTTTAGACAAGGATAATACACGTGTTATGGATGTGACAAAAAGAAAACAACTGTAGGAATTCTGTAAATTAAAATGCACAAACCAGAACAATAATACCCAACAAATGGAGAAGTGACAGCTCGTCAAACAACAAATGATATCTGTTTCATTTTAAATTTTAATTTATGAGGAACAGCATTATGGATGTGACATTTTTTGCTATGGACGTGCAATTCTGAAAACTGTACTTGCTTTCAGAATGAAAATTATTTGAAAAAACTTAAGCAAGAGCTCACATTGGTGAGCTCTTGTTTAATGATGCCATCAAATATTGACATCTGTGATATCAGTATGGTTAAAAACTAGAGATGCACTGATATACCAACAATCGGACGATAGTTTAAAAACAGCTGATAATCATGGCCGATATATCCTGTCGATAATGTGTATAGAAAATGTAAAGGAAAATTATAGTTTAATATTAAAGGAACAGTATGTAAGAAATGTATATCAATGAATCATAAAATGACCCTGATATGTCACTAGACATTAAGAAATCATTTTCATTTCAAATACTTATATCACTCACAACAGTGGTCTGGCCAGGATAATGTCATTATAAAAGTGGAGTTGCATCCCTCAATTGATGTTGATGTTGTCATGTTGTGTATTGGCCACCAGTTGTGTGATTGTAGTACCAGTTTTAGCCACAAGTTTTGTGATTGCAATACCAGTTTTGGCCACAATCCTACATATTGTTCCTTTAATGGTCATTATATGAATGAGTAACATTCAGAAAATGTTATCTTCAGAATTCGGTTAATGCAAGTTGATATAACCACCAAACTATTGGTATAAGCATCGGTATTGGCAGATATCAGTCTGAATAATCGTCTTATCGTATCAGTGAAAAAATGTATTATCAGTGCATCTCTATTAAAAAAAAAAAAAGTTTTGTAAAGTTGACATTTGCCCGGAATTACTCAAATATTTCCAATTACGGTGGATTGGTGGTCATTTGTTACATTGTTATTGGGATAGTGTTTTGTAAAAACTTGAGGCATTGCTGTATAAAACCTTCCTATGGTTTTGTATTGTTGTTATTGTTTTATCAGAGCGATGGCAGAATGTTACTAGTGCTTTGCGTCACACAAAAATCAAGATTGATTTGATCTCTTATAATTATGTGAGCTATATGTTACTTTCGCAAATATTTTGACAAAACAATAAATCATTCATTTAGACCTTCCCTCGCCCTTATGGAGACAAGATATTTGCCACGGCGGAAAACAAATACATTTTCTCCTCGCTGTGATATTGAGTGGAGCGGAAAAGTCATTTTTAGCTCCGAATTCTCACTACAGGTTGTCAAGAGAGGGTGGCAGAGAAAGGCACTTGTGCAATTTGAAACCAGCTCTGTACTTATAAAGGAGAAATGAGGAGTCACGTAGGGAGAGAAATGGACCATGGGAAAGAGACAAGCTTGAAATCATTTGTTTTATCTATTTTGACACAACTCGTAGTCCACCGTAGTTCATGTCGACAGCACTTGTCTTTATAAAGCACGACTATGTCCGACTTTGCATACTAGCCGGACTATATAGTATGCATGATTAAAATTAAATCATCCCAAATCAGGGTGCATACAAAAAGGATTTATGAAAAATTGCACAGTTAATTTTCCCAACACTAATTCAATTATACTGCATTCTCAAAAATAAAGGCTTGTGTGATCACCATTGACATACAGATTTTAGCGCATTGCCTAAATAATTGAGACGCAGCCCGTATTCTAATTATGCAATCTTTAATTGTATTTCGACGTTGTACATAGAAATTCAATTGAAACCACACACGAATGAACTCTTTGGCCTTTGTTGGCATTTTATCTGCTGACTGAAGACTTCTAGAACAAGGTTTTGCCTGGCTAAGCTGGTCTTGACCATTCTCATCCTGGTGATCCATCATGCCCGGCCCCTCCTCCCCTATACACTGCGCCATCACCGTTCACCCCTATAGATGCTTCTTTTGTTGACCTTGTGAAATATCACCATGTCTTCCGGTGTAACTCACGCATTCATCCAAAGCTCTACTTGTGTTCGTGCTGACTTGATCATTTCCTTGTCCTCTATCCGCAGGGGGGTATTAGTAAGCTAATAGGGATGAAAAGAAAAGTGTTGCCCTGTGGGCTCCGGCTTTTCTGTCTGCTGGTTGTACAAGACTTTTTCTTTGCCCCTAAGGTGGGGGGTTGTGGTTTTGTTTAGTTCTCGTTCTGCTTTTTTTTTACGGCGCCTTAAGGAAACATTGACTTATTTTTTTTCGTCTTCGTCACAGTTAATTTAGCTCAAACACATTTAACATACAGACTTCATTTCAACTTTCCAAGATTCCAAATTTCTGTTCCAATGCTGAAATGGTAAATATGCACAGCTGATGTTAAAGGAAAACACCACAGTTTTACAATATTTTACTATGTTCTTACATCAACTTAGACAAATTAATACATACCCATCTTTATTCAATGCGTGCACTTAATCTTTGCACAGCGCGTTGTGAATGTATTAGCATTTAGCTTAGCCCCATTCATTCCTTAGGATCCAAACAGGGATGAATTTAGAAGCCACAAGACTGTTACATGAGTTGTTACAAAAGTAGTGGCACAAAATAAAATGTGGTGATTTTTAAGCCGATAAAAATGAGAACTATATTGTATAGCGGAAGAGCACTTAGTTTGCAGCACTTTGACCTCGAGCGCAGTAATATTGATGGAAGTTTAAGCGAGAGGGGGAGGAGTCAGGAGTGATGATGTTACTGCGCCAGAGGTTGAAGTGCTGCAAACTAAGTGCTCTTCCGCTATACAATATAGTTCTCATTTTCCCCCCTAAAAATCACCACGTGTAACTACTCATGTAACAGTCTTTAAATAGGGAAACATGGAAGTGTTTGGTGGCTTCTAAATTCATCCCTGTTTGGATCCTAAGGAATGAATGGCGCTAGGCTAAATGCTAACACATTCACGACGCGCTGTGCAAAGATTAAGTGCACGGATCGAAAAAAGATCGGCGTGTATTCATTCGTCAAAGTTGAGGTAAGAACATAGTAAAATATTGAAAAACTGTGGTGTCTTCCTTTAAGTGAGATGCTATCAGAGTACCCTAGCAATGGCAAAGCAGCTCTGAGATGACATTTCATTAATGCAGAGCATAAATCTTAACGTTTACTGCTCGCAAACAGTGATATTTTCTTATGGAAATGCACAATATGATTTAGTTTTTGTCTGACAGTTGTTAGTTGTGGTTCTCTCAGTGCTTATAAGTTGCCAAAGATGAAGATCAAGTCAGAAGGCATTTGTTTTCACATAGACGTTTTAATTGCCCCACAGCCCCAAGGATGTTAATTTTCAGACGCGGCGTCGATAGTATTCCTCCGTGGATTTAATTTAATTACATTAATGTACACCAAGTCACACGTTCAGCGATCGCTACTCCCACGCTCGTAAATTTACCATCTGCCGCTGCTCTTTTCCACAGCCATGCACCTCTTCGGACTCAACTGGCATTTGCAGCCGATGCAGAGGCAAATTTATCAGTTGACGGAGGACAACACAAGTGGCCTGCATCTACCGACAGACCTGGGCTTGCCGCCATTGGGCAACACGGGTCTGGAGTTCCCGGACCGAGGAAGCAGAGATGATGGTATGTCTGAATTAAAGTCAATGTGTATTTAAAATAAAGTCCAACCCTGCAAACTTCACATTGTGCAGATTTGTGAATGCTGTTTCACATTAACTTTTGAAGTTCTGATGGCTACCTTGATGAAGTGCATCTTTTAAAAGTGCAAGATTTTGATAAGTTTGATTTAATTATATTAAGCTCCTCTAACCTTCAGTCTTACACTTTTTTGGACGGACGTTTGAATGCATGTCCTTCAGCCATCATCTAAACTCCAACAACACTCCATTTCCAGCTAATTCCCTGCCAGATTTGCATGAACTCATCCCCCGCAAATTTATCTCTGCGCTGGCCAGTGTTATAACGTCTTATTTTTGATTTTCAAAGACTTAGTAAGATCCAGGATTACTTGTCGTCCAATGCCATGCTGCGACCAGTTTCGGTGGCGTGCCACGAGATCCGCGTTTCAATCCAATGAAAGTTGCGGAAAGGGAATTATTTGTTCCTGGAAGCAGGAATGGCACAGCTTTAGGGATTGGGTATCCAGGGGCTCATGACAGATTAGAAGTTGCCCCATCCGAAAATCCATGCATTTCTTTCATCTCTAAGACTGGACTGAAGTTTTCCTGGCAGAGGAAGAAAGCAGGCAGCGCTAACCCCTGTGGCTACAGAGACAGTGATTCTTACAGTAAGAAAAGTTTTCTGAGCACAGCCCATATTTAGGCATTCGATTTGCCACAGGTCTCAGACAAAAGGTGCGAGATCAGACCATTACCATATAGATGAGTCAAGCAGACGTCTTTTTTCATTTAGCGGCCGGAGGAGCGAGCGAAGCCACTAACACGAATGCTGCGACAGGGCGTCTGTTTGAGTGACATCTGTGCCTGAGAGGAAATCGATAGGCTGGGCTTTTTAATTCTGACTGTCAGAGTAACATTGTCATCAGGAACACAGCGAATCAATTCGGTGTCACTGCGCTGGACATCCCCGGCATTAACTTAAATAAACACTGTACCGGTGAGCTTTTCTGACAGTCTGAATATTCGCACCTTCCAGTCATCAGTTCAATTATCCATAAACATGTTATCTGGAAAGTGCCAGCGAGACCTTGTTTAAATTCATGCGTTTGCCAACTCTGCTGACCATTTGTGCTCAGCCGTGAGGCGAGGCCTGGAATGTAATTCGCTCCTTGGGGACTGCTGCTGCATCCAGGTCATATTTTACTCCAAAATCAAAAGATAACATAGATTTTGTGTTAAAATTTATTTATAGCTACTATTATGTTCCACCCAGTTTTGATTACCATAATGCATCTAGACATTGTACTTTTAAGTTTTTTTTGTAATTTCCATTATGGTCAATGATAATTCTTCATACAGTTTGTTCATTGTGCAATATAGTAATTATTATCATTTAACTCTTTCCCCGCCAGCGGTTTTTTTTTAAGCCAGCGCCAGCATTTTTCATGATTTTCATAAAAGTTTAATCCCTTCCAGAAAATGTTTTTCTTTAAATATCCCCGCTGAAAAAACAGCATACCAGCAAGACTAGCATATGTTGTGTTTTGGTGCTGGTTTGCTAGTGAACACCAGCTAAACCAGCATCAAACCAGCACCAAACCAGCATTAGCACCAGCTAAACCAGCATTAGCACCAGCTTCGCATGCTGGTCATACCAGCATATGTTGTGTTTTGGTGCTGGTATGCTGTGACCACCAGCTAAACCAGCATAGACCAGCATAATTCCCATGCTGGTTTGATGCTGTTTTTTTCAGCAGGGATATAAACAAACAATATATCAAATGAAAGAACAGACCCTCTGCTTTCAAACAAATAAAACCGTTTCATCCTACCTTCATTATTTCTCGTTTTATCATCTCTCAAATATGAGTAGGTTTCTTCAAAAACACCAATTTTTGAGCAAAAAGCTGAGATAATTCCATTTTTGCAAAGGACTTTCACGTGAGGCGCTATACTTCCAGGTTGTATAAGTTGCGGAAGTGGATAACAGCGGTATTACCGAAAGCCGGAAATTCTCGTAATTGGCAGAGAAGCAATTTTTTCTCAATTTTTCTCGTCAATGGCGCCGAAAAAGTTCATATTAATAATTGTATTTTTTATTTATTTAAATGTATATGTGCAATATTGGCAGTAATTAAAATTTGTTTTTGTTTTTTTTGTGTTATAGTAATAAAAATTCAGATGGGGGTTAATTAATAATTGAAATATAAAAATGCTAATAATCTTATTCTTAGAATTGTATATGAAAACAGTCAATGTGTATAATGAGTAAAAGTAATTATGTAGTTGATTTATGTAAATAATTATATGAAGAGTTTGGTTCCAAAACGCAATAAATCCATTTTGACAAATTTTGGTAAAAACGTGTTTTCTATACCAAGAAAGTGACAAGATGAAAACAACTATTTTCTGTTACAAACTTTCACATAGCATCTTTAGGTTATAAAAACATAAAAAATTCAAATCCATAAGTTGATTTTCAAAGATTTATTATAAAAACGGATATTTTTTTCCACAAAATGCAATAAATCCATGACAAGTTTTTATTCAAAATGCTATAAATCTATTGAATCAATAGCCTATATAAATGTGCATTCATCTTTGCCATGTTATATTCATTTAGTTGACTAGTTGTACACACTAATTAAAAATATAAACATTAATGTCATTAATCAAAACACTTACTTTGCATATTAAGATCACTGTCATTGCGGTTACTTGACGTCCTCGCTTAACGTCTTTCACAGCGATCATCTGTAAAATGTTTTTGGTCCTGCTCGATTTTCGTTGACTTTGAGTAAAATTATGGAAAGTTTTTCATAAGATCCTCTGGGGTCAATGTGTCTCCCGAGTGCCTCTCAGGGAAAATATTAGATGCTGATGGCTTACGTTTCTTTCCCATCACAGAAAACCATCACAGGTTTATCAATGCAATTAAAGTATTATTTTGTTTTGTTTGTTGATCACGAAGTACAAAGTAGATGAGGAAAACTAGGACTCCATGGACTCAGCGCGTCCGCCATTGTTTGTTTACATTGCGTGACTGGTGGGCTGTAATATCAGAAATGGATTTATTGCGTTCTGTAAAAAAGGAGCAGTGGCGTTTATCGCATTTTGGGAAAAAAGGGAGAAAAGATGACAGAATAACACGGCGGATATTGGATTTTGCGTAAAATTAAGAATTTACTTTTAACTACTGACCTGATATAATACTGGTTTTGGCAGTAACTCATTTTTTTCAAAAATGGCGTTTATCGCGTTTTGGAACCAAACTCTTCATATATAAAAATTAAATATAAAATATATTTTTTCAAGATATACATTTGTATAAATACATAAAGGCATTTAAATTTTTTAATATATGATGTCTAAATATATTTTTTCCTGATTTTGCGGTAAAACATCGTTTTTTATTTGTTTTTGTGGTTTTAATCCTTTGCTGGGTAAATACTGTAAAGAAACCAGTGGCGGCTCGTGACTGCTCATCCGAGGGACGCTAATTCAAAATAAGTGTTCGCAGTGTCATGTGTGTTGGTTGCGTTTTCAAAATATGTGTTTGTTGTATCATGTGAACCATGTGCATCACGTGTTCTGTCAAAACAAGTGCCTGCTGCACACACGTCAAAACCATTTACGATAAAAGAGACGCTAACGTTCACAAAATACACGCAAGACACTCCCTTAACACTAAACTCTGATTACACATGAGATTATGCGAGTATCTGGCAAACGCGAGCATCTCTTTTATCATAAACCCTTTAGACGCGTCTGCAGCAGGCACTTATTTTGACAAGACACATGATGCACATAGGTTCACTCGACGCGCAAAACACAAAATTTGAAAAAAGGAATCACACACATGATGGGCTACATTCATGTTGTGAACAACTTTGCATCAAGCGCCCTCAAAAAAAGAAGTCACCTATGCATCATACGATTATCCATGAAAATGCGCGTTTTCTCAATGAATGAATTTGAATGAATTACGGTGAAATCCAGGCACATCCGAACGCCAGGGGGGCGCTCCCGTGCAGAAATTCCCTTTGTGCCACAGAAGAAGTAGCTTTACGAATGCTATTCCAGGAAATGTCTACAGGAATATTTATATCACTGTTCTTCAAATTGTTACAGGAATTTACATGATAATAAAGAATATTTTAAATGACTTTGTTTAATGAGTGTTGCTTTTTTTAATGCACGTTATAAACGACTCCGACTCGTTATGATTTTAGACTGATAAGAACTTCCTACTGACCAAATGCCGTAGTACACGCACAAGCTGTGCATGAAACAAAGAATCGCAGCCTTGGGATTCAGAATCGATTTCAGACAGGCATTTTAAATCGGACACACAGTTAAATCATTACATCCCTACAAGCAACCCAGCATAGGTTTAACCCAACAGTTGGTTCTGTCCAATATGGGTTCAAACAACCCAACATGTTTTGGAGTGTAAAATTCATGACATTCAACCTTTTCAGCTATAGGAGTCAGAAACATTTCTGCAATAAATGAGTTCTTCATTTTTTTGTTTTTATATAATTTTAAGGGAGTTGGGAAAATGATGAGAGTTGAGCAGCATGACTCAGTGTTTTTCGTATAATTGCAACTCATGTGGTGACGCATTATAGTGGCAGTAAATTGAAAACCGGGAAAGCGTGTCTTGTCTCCAGATATAGCACATCACAAATGATTGACTTTTCAAGAGACCGCCATCTGCCGTAGCACGTGTAGCCCTACGCGACGGCTGCTTGAGAGTCCTCCGGGCTCGGTTTGCGAGGATGTCTGCTTTTGTCGCCATCACTGCGGAAATTGGCCGATCCACGCGAGCAAACAGATGTTGCCTTTTCCTTTGGGTCCAATAAGGAAGGTACATCAGCATTATGTGTACGCATATGGACCATCTCCCACATACAAAATGCGAAGTTATGGTACCTGCACAGCTAAGCTTTACCTCAGGGAAGTTATCTTCGGTGGCCAGTGAGGGTTTCGTTCTGACATGATGGAAAATGAGCAAGAGGGTCATTCACCCAGCACACTGACCCCTCTCCTCACACCATATGGTAGATTTATGAGGCGTCCAGCTGACTGATAGATCTCATTTTCCGCAGGTAAACTAGACGGCTTTTTCCCAGAAGACAGCTTCATAGACATGGGAGAGATAGACGTGGGACGCAAAGTCGGACAGCTGATCCCGCCAGGAATCTTTTGGAGGTCGCAGGTCTTTATTGACCACCCCATGTACCTCAAATTCAACGTGTCTCTTAGTAAAGATGCCTTGGTGGGGATCTATGGAAGAAGAGGGCTGCCTCCATCACACACACAGGTGGGTAGGATCCAAAAAATGTTTCTGAACCAAATGATAAAGTTTTGAGGATGTTAACAAAATTATAACTTCTATATTTAAACATCACAGCTTAAGGTGCCTTAAACATAAAGTGTAAATGTGAAATGTCTGCTCTACTGCTAAATGGAACTGGAAAAGTAAAACTTTATACAAACATGTTTCCTGAACACTCACTCTCCAAACTCCCACCATTGTCTGAGCCAAACTTGATCACAAACTAACCTGGGTTTACTTATGTTGCCTCTGCACGTTTTGCTGGGTAAGAAGTTATTTTAACACTTTATAGATCTGTCATGGATGGGCTTCACAGTAGTTCTTTACCTCCTGTGCTTTTTCAATTAAACACAAATCAATCAAACATGCATTACCCACTGCTGTTTGACTCTTTGTCCACATGATTCATTTGTCAATGGGTTATAGCAGTGATGTATTCCCGCAAGGTTTCATTTCATTTCAAGCCATATTATTGTCTCAAAAAGACTTCTCTCAAAGGCTTTGACATAAACAGACACTTAATTTCAGTATTGAACACAGAGCATCTCAGCCTTCCAGTATTGATCAGGTCCATAGGTGCAGTGGTGTTGTGTCACTGGAAATTACTTTAAGGTCTTGGTTGATAGACTCTTTCAATCGAGCACCGGTAAGGAATAATAAACTATCTAATGTAGTCCATATGGTAAATATGATTATTCAATTGTCAAACAATTATGAATTCAATATCACAAAAAGTCATAATTCCCCTCCAAAACCAAACAAATAAATTAATATATTTTCGGTGTTTTGTATTTTTTCTCATTACTGCAATGCAAATTTTTTTTTACTTAATACAGTATAGTTTTTAACCAGCATAAAGACATTAAATGTAAAAATTCTGGATTATTTCAATCAATGGTTCGCCAATTTATTGACAAACTCAACCTTTTGATTAATTTAAGTCATTAGTGAATGAGGCATTTAGTGCCATGCGGTAGACGCGAATGGCGCGAATTGAGCGTTGCCGCGGCAAACGCACAAGATGAAAAATGTAAACTTTGGCAGAAAAACGCGACGCGTTAACCAATCAGGAGCTTGCTCTAGCAGTGACGTGATTACAGAAAGCGAGCGGAGTCACAGAAGCTCCTCCCATTACGTGAATTTCCACGTGAATGTCTCAGTGACTAGAATTTCACGCGCGAATGAAACGAGTACACTCAAACTGTTCAAGTGGCAAACTAGGAGCAGTAGACGTGAATTTGACGCCTCAAACGTGGCTGGTGTGAGTCTACGTTAATAAACAATACTTTATTGACAAACTCAACCTTTTGATTAATTTAAGTCATTAGTGAATGAGGCATTTAGTGCCATGCGGTAGACGCGAATGGCGCGAATTGAGCGTTGCCGCGGCAAACGCACAAGATGAAAAATTTAAACTTTGGCAGAAAAACGCGTTGGTTAACCAATCAGGAGCTTGCTCTAGCAGTGACATGATTACAGAATGCGAGCGGAGTCACAGAAGCTCCTCCCATTACGCAAATTTCCACGTGAATGGCTCAGTGACTAGAATTTCACGCGCGAATAAAACGAGTACACTCAAACTGTTCAAGCGGCAAACTAGGAGCAGTAGACGCAATTTTGACGCCTCAAACGTGGCTGGTGTGAGTCTACGTTAATAAACAATACTTCTACAACATTTATTAATCTCATTTCATGTTGTTTTCAAAATGTACTAATACAATTTTTTAATTAAAAGTTGTAACTGTTAACGGTAGTTAATACACTACGAACTAACACAAATAACTGTATTGACATTAACAAAGATTAATACATGCCAAAAAACAGTGTTGTTCATTGTTACTTCATGGTACAACAAATACAGACTTATTGTAAAGTAATTAAATACAACCTTAATAAAAAATAACCTTTGATCAATCATTTTAAAATGAATAATCCCCATTGAAAAATAAACAATACCCATTGATAATTGATATGAATAGTTTAAACTAAGATAATGTGGTAACCAGTATTGGGGAAAGTATTGCATTACAATTAGGGATGCACCGAATATTCGGCCACCGAAAATTTTCGGCCGAAAATGGCCCAAAAGTGGATTTTCGGTTTTCGGCCGAAAGACTTTTATCACCGAACAAATACGGCCGAAATAATGTGAGGACGCAAACAGAAACCGCGACCTGCACGTGCTTGTCTGAAGTAACATATCTGCGGTGTGGACTAGATTTCTCTCAAACCCGCGTCCGCCGAATTTCTGTGCAGGACCTCCGCAACCTGTGAGTTCCACTCCCGCCCACGACCGTAATGTTTGTGTCCAAACCCGCGGATCTTCTCTTGGCATTTGTGTACTGTTTTCACAAGCTCCGACTAAACATTCGTTCAGATTAACATCCAGAATAACAGACATGATTGCTTTTAAAATTAGGGATGTGCACGAATGGTCAAATATTCGATCTGCAATAATAATTAGAATGGGGAAAAAATGATATTCAAATGTTTTTAATCCGCCACCGCAGCATTACGGCTACTGCTCATTTAATCTTTAATATAAAATATACATGAAAATTAATATGTATGTATTTCTGATTGTTTTGGTAATTCAGATTGCAGACTCATTTAAGTGTTTAGAGTTTTAATGCCGGGTGTTAGACGTGCTTCTCCGCCGCCGCATCAGCGTGCATCATGAGAGATTTGTTAGCTTTCTTATATAGCCTAGTTTATTTTGTTGTTAAAACGACACGAGACACACATGGAAAGCGAAACGGAGAACATGTATTTTATCTGTGGTTATGGTTATAACGAACCCGATAACTGCAAATGCCGTAACAGCAAACAATAGCTCCGTTTTGTGAAGTGTTGTTAAATTAAGCTCGTAACTTTGCACCCTCTGCAATAATGTATCAAGCCAGCTTGCGTTATTTGTAACATAATATTAAATTCAGATATATTTGTTAGTTCCGTTTGTTGTTCTCACTGGATAACAACAGAGCAGAGTTTTTTCTGCAGCTGGCATTAATGAGAAAAACGGGTTTCACCGGAGAAGGTAGGCTAAATATGATTTTCTTTCTAAACAAAAACATGTCAGACTAAATAAAGAAGATATCCATATTTGACTGAGCCTTTGATCCATTCGGGGTTTTAACGTGCATTAAAATGCCATCATTTTTTATCAGCATTTTGTAACATTAACGTTAAAACAAAACCACAACTAGCACATCTCAGTTTTTAAATGTATACTGCATGGCAAACAAGCACCAAAGGATTAATTAAACAAACAGTTTAACTATTAACAACCTGATGTGTCACAAGTAGCCTACTCACCAGTTTTTCCAGATGTGAGGCAGATAGCCTATATAACTGAAGTTGGGTTTGTTAATGCCACATGCTGTTTGGCTTAATTTTCTTCTCAAATTGTGTGTGTTGACTCCATTTCTATTACACACAAAATACCATAAGTGCAATGGTAGTACTAATAATTGGCATAATTTCTTTCGGTGTTTCGGCTTTCGGTTTTCGGCCTTGGTTTCCTCTTTTTCGGTTTTCGGTTTCGGCCAAGAATTTTCATTTCGGTGCATCCCTAATTACAATATTAAGTTACTCCATAAAAAAGTAACTAATTGCGTTACTTAGTTACTTTTCATGGAAAGTAATGCTTACGTCTTTTGCGTTACTTTTTCTTACTTTGCTGGGACTTGATCTCTTTCAGACCTTGCAGGTGTTTTTTATGATCACAAAAATGTCAAGCTCTGGTCTACCATTTCTGTTTCTGACTCAAACTGTTCCCGTTTAGGCGCACAAGTGTGTAATTCTATGTTAATATGTTCAGTTTAATTCAGCACATTATTTTAATTTTTTTATTGAATTAAATAACTTGAAAAGTAACTCGCATTACTTTTTAGAAAAAGTAACTCAAATGTTAATTTGTACATTTATAAAGTAATGCGTTACTATATTTATTTATATTTAACTTTAAAGTGATAGTTCACCCAAAAATGAAAATAATGTCATTGATAATGACTCACCATCTTGGGAATGGGAATGATTTTAGTACCGGGATTGGCCTTTTTGGGGTCTAAATTGGCTTGGGAGTATGGTCTTACCAGCACAATGCAAACTATTTGTTCATAGCATGTCATACAAAACACTTGCAGCCACATTTTTTAAAAAGTCTTGTAATAGACATAAACATACACAAACAAACAGTACATGATCTTTTCTCAGCCTTGATGATATAAAACAATTTTTTTTCAATTTTTATTTATTGCAAGTTGCAAGTTGAGGTAACTAATAATATTTATCGTTATAGTAATAACAATTTGTGTAGATTTTGTGCTAACTTTAGTTAAAGTAATGTCACAGACATGTTCTTACTATGAGTGTCACCTGTAAAAATAGCCCAGTATAAGGTGTTGTTTTTTAACACCTGCATTAGTCGTCTTCTCACAATCACAGTCTCAGCCATTCCTTAGAGACCCGCTAAACGTTGACTCCAACACAGAGAGCTTATCAGCTGCTGAAGGCTCATGTGTCGGCCCTAATGTCTATCTGTGGTCTGTCTGCCTCTCTCCTGTCTCCAGTTTGACTTTGTGGAACTGTTGGACGGCCGTCGGCTCCTGGCTCAGGGGGTGCCGAGCATCGAAGGGCCACCTTTTCCAGCCCAGCAACGAAGCCTGGCTCCCCTAACCAATCACGATACGGGATTCATACAGTACATGGACTCGGGCATCTGGCACCTGGCTGTGTATAATGATGGAAAGGAAACAGAACAGGTGTCCTTTCTAACAACGGCAATTGGTTAGTATGATGTTAAATTGCATTAGCGTATGTTTTGAAGCATCAGATGTAACTTTTCATACACTGCTTGCTAATGGCACGTCAAATGAACGTGATGGCGCAGTACAAGTTTGTGTGGAGTGGCTCATTTAACTTTTTACCTAATCGGAAACTTGGTTTTCTTAGCTGCGATTGACTAGGATGGAGTGGCGGTGTAATTTAATTCTTGAATGTAATTTTAAAAACAAACATCCATTATGCAAAATTTCTCATCAACGTGTGAAGTGTCGAGTAACTGCTGTAGAGCACTTAGCGGTAAGCTTTTCAAAATGTTTTGGGCCAATTCCTCATCATAAATTCAGCAATGTCAATTCAGGAATTAAATTACAACACAACTTGGCATTTGTCAAAACAGTAGGTAACTCTGTCCGCAATTTTCTTTTGGATGGTTTGGGAAAAACACTGGCATTTCCCATTTAAACCACAATAAAATTGGCAGCTACCATCTGTAAGTCTTTAAATTCACTCAACTTTATGCGCTGACAGTATGTAAACTTCATAAGGGTTTAAAGAGGTTTTTCATTTTTAGGTGAGCCGGCCCTTTAAATCATTATTAAATGGACCACGAAGAGCACAGTTAGACAATGCAACATGTCAATTTTTGCACTAATTAAAATGTCTGTTTAGATTTGGAAACTGAAACTCAATGTACATGCCATCCCAACTTAAATCAACAATTTTAAATATTCTGGTCTTGGCAGTCAGTCTCAGCCAAAATTATCTGGCATTTTACCCAACCGAAACTTGAATGAGGCATTACAAGACTAGTTTGCAGTACTTATCAGAGGCAGGCACAAGTGATATTACCCTTTTTAGCATTGCCATCTTAGGCAGCTCAGACCTCTACAGAGTAATCAAGGTGGATTTGAATAAGAAAGATTGCGGAAATGAGCCGACTGCATGCGTTCTTCACTGATGGCCGTAAGACTCTTGTTAGTTTCTGAGTGTCTGCCAGTGAATCTCGCCTCTCACTTGCTCTTTATTTGCATAGAACAGCGTGGACTCGATTTAAATTTGATATATTTTTTGTTGCAATGTCACGTCCTTAAATCAGCTGAACTTAAACCACAACTTTATATAGGTTTTTGTGACCCTGGACCACAAAAGCAGCCAGGTTAAGTCGCATGGCGATATTTGAAGCAAAAGCCAACAATACATTGTATTTTTTTATATAACAAAAATCATTAGGGTATTAATAAGTAAAGATCATGTTCCATGAAGATGTTTGTAAATGTACTACCATAAATATACCAAAACGTGTATTTATCATTATTAATACAGTGGGGAAAATAAGTATTTGACACATCCGCATTTTTATCAGTAAGGGGATTTCTAAGTGGGCTATTGACACAAAATTTCCACCAGATAGCCATCAAGACAAATATTGAATTCATACAAAGAAATCAGAACATTTAAGTATACAAGTTGAGTCATAATAAATAAATTGAAATATTAAGTGAAAATAAGTATATTATCAAATACTTATTTTCCCCACTGTATGTGTTGCTAATAACTTAATTTGAACCTTGAACTTTAAAGGCGATTTTCTCAATATTTATAATTTTTGCACCCTCAAATTCCAGATTTTCATTAGTTGTACCTTGGCCAAATATTGTCCCATCCTAACAAACCATACGTCAATGGAAAGCTCATTTATTCAAACTTTTAATTGGTAAATTTTGGGTCTCAGAATTGACCCCTATGACTGGTTTTGTGGTTCAGGGTCCCATATAAATGTAAAACTTATAAAAGGTGCAACGTACATATGTATCCTTTAAAGAAACGTGACATATACAACTAAAATAAAACAAAATATTTCACAATAAGATATTTATTAAACAGCATTTGTGTCTGTGAAGGACATCCATCTTTTATATCCCACAAGGTTAACAAGGCCACACAAGTTTTAGGGAATTAATATTGTTATTTTAAATATGTGGGTGTGAAATCCGTGAAAGTCTCATGATCTAATGATGAGATTTATTTGGTTTATTTTTAACCATTGAGTTTACATTGATTTCAATCTTTGATATGACCTCATGCAGTCAATATTAAATATATCATGGTTATATTTTCACATAATGTAGGCTGATTTTATGTAGAAAACAATGACTTTAGCTGGGTTTTCATAGAATGAGCCACATATTGTGCTTCTATTTCACTACCTTAACATATAAACTCTATCATATAAATTGCTTAGAAATTGTTCTGGACTTTTCCCCATTTAGCTACTAAAAACAACAAAAATCAAAATCATTGATTTTTTCCCAGTGGTCAAGAATCAGTCGCTCATTATTCAACCACTTTCATGCCCTTTCCACCATCAAAGACACATTTTCCATTCATATTTGTAGATTTGATTGTGATTTTGTCCTCGGCTCTCTATTTGCATAGAACACAGCGGCCTTGATTTAAAGCTCGTCGACCCGTCCTTCCCACTGCGGATATTATCGAACGTCATTTGATCATGTTCGCATGTGCATTTCTGCCACTAAAGAGGCACTTTGCCACCCTCGCTTTGCCACGGTCGCCTCCCTGATGGCGCCGATTGCATCCTTTCTCCTGTGCGCCTTTGATTACCGCAAAAGGCGTCTAGGAGGAAGAGCAGAGCTCGGGGCCGTCTTGAGGTTTCGGTTTACGTGGAGGTGGCAGCTGGGAGCTGTACTCGCATGCTCTTTAATTAAACGCTCCTGGGCCACGGCCCATCTGTGATGGGAGAGAGGAGGGAGTTTGGCAGGCTGTCGATCGATGCCATGCAGCCATTTCTGCAGTTCCAGCTCGTCGAGGGAAAAGGCGACATTACGCCCCGCCACCCCCGACGAGCGCGAAACACGATACTTTATATACGAGATGTGACACGGTGGAGACGCTCTGTTTATCCTGCATTGCTGGTTCTCGGATGCAACCTCCATCGGGGTTTGTCGGCCGCCTGCGGTTCCGGGGCGGATGGAGGGCTTCGCAGCGGAGGGCCGGGGATGGGAGTCACGCCTGAGATGATTTGACTCTAGGCTGTGCGGCGCAGAGGGAGACTGAAAGAAAAGGTGAAGAAAGATTGAAAAGGACAGAGGGAGTGAGAAATGTTGGAAAAAAATGGGTTAGTTCAATAAGTGGGATTCAGACTGCACCTGGTTATGATATATAAATATGATAGAAATACAAATTTCTTCTGGGTCCAACAGTTCATCATAGGAACTGGGGTGTTGAATTCCTCTATTGTTCTGGATTTTACCTTCCCCGTGACTTCTATTTTTATTTCCTCCTTCCTTTGTATTTTCGGTCTTCATCCCTGATTCTCACGACGACTCATTACAAAGCTTGGGTATCCGTCCCACGTGCCACGGGGTCTCGTTTGCCATCACAGTATCAAGGATGCATCTTCAGCGATCGCTGACTGATTGCTTCTGTCCTTCAGCCTTCACTTCAACAACAACTCTTATATAAAATAGTCAGAATAAAACCAAGGATAGCGGTGCTATATGAAAAAATACGGGAGTATTTCATTACTGTCTGAATAGTATGAAGAAAATAAAAGCCTCAGATGTTAAAATACTCCCTCTTATCTATACATCCATGTTGATAGATTGCCTGTATCTTTAATGCAACCGTGGACAAAAACAATATTGCACAATTATATGCGCTCCACACATAAATAATAAATAAGATCCTACAGCTTGTGGAGATATGTGCATTGCAGACTTACTAATACTGCATGGCAGCGTGCAATAGTATTGTGACAGTGAGTTTTGCACATGCAAGCATCACTTTTTTTTTGCATTTCCCTTTGGAGCTGCTTGTGGCTTGAAATTGCCACTTTTTGGCTAAATATATTAAAGGGGCAATAAGTAGGATTTACCCCCATCTAGTGGTGAAATTGTATTTTGCATTAAAACGAACAGTGCTCTCTAGCGCCTCCCCTTTCCAAATGCGTGTTGCAACTACGGTAGCCCTTATGTTCTCACTGATCTCCTTGTCCATTGCAGCTGGTTTAATGGTGCGTTTACACCAACCGCGGTAGAGGCGTGAAGCGCGAGTGATTTCGATGTTAAGTCAATGTGCAGACGCGTTGATGCGCGTCAGGAGGTCCGGCGGCGCGGAAAAGGCGTTCGGCGCTGAGCGGAAGACGCGTTTCCGCCTCATTCACGCGTGAAGCTCGCGCGAATTGAGCGTTGTGCGCGGTACGCGCGAATTGTGCTTTTGTGCATTTTGCGGTTCACGCGAATTTGCAGCTGACGCCCGAGTTGAAAAATTTTAACTTTGGCGGAATTTCGTGCCGCGTTAACCAATCAGGAGCCTGCCTGCTGCTGTGGTGGCAGCTCCGCCCGGAGTCACTCACTCAAGCAGTCACTCGAAGTTATATGACACACGTTGTTATTTCTATAGAGGAGACAGGAATAAAAAGGACCTCGCTTGGAAGAGTGTCAGTAAGGACTTTGGGCAACCTGGTAAGTTGTAATACACACTTCACTTTTGAGTCACGTGATGTTTATCGACCCGCGCCATTTATTTTCCCCCTATAGTAAGGTTACCCAATACAAACTGGTAACTCTCTTGATAAATGCACAAGTAAAATCAGTCATCTTGCAAACAGACACTCGCACAGCAGTTGCCCCTCCCACAAGAAGCGGATTTTGCTTCGGACGCGTGTCAAATGCTTGCTTTTCCGCGCGTCTACTCCGCTCTACACGCGCGAATGCATTCAAAGTGTTCAAGCGTCAAACTTGGCGCGGTAGACGCGATTTTGACGCCCAAAACGCGTTTGGTGTAAACTCAGCATAAGTGTTCTGAATGAAAACGCGTTGGTAGGCTAGTGCTTTTTGTCCCTCTCTGCTATTATAGTTTATTAATACGGCGGAACGATATGGAAGCCTCCTTGGACTTACCCGTTCAATGTAAGTAAAGAGTAGAAATTCTAAACTTACAAAGAAAAGTCAGATCACTGGCAGAGGTCATTTGACACCAACGAGGACATATTTATGAATAAAGACATTGATTTTGATTAATAAAACATTTTAAATCCTACTTACAGTCCCTTTAACAGAAAGAATTACGCCCAGATACAGCGTATCTTGGTATGCATTGCTTTTTCTTTTATCTCTGCATGCAGCGCAAATTAAACTTTTAAAGCATGCTGAAATATGGACTACACCTTTCTTGTACTGTAGTAAAGACCAAACATGGACGTTATGGCTAAGTCACTGCTTAGAGATCAAATTATACATGAAAGTTCTAAAAGGCAGTCGTCTGGACTCGTGCTACTGAACTCGGATAAGTCACGACGTCAGGAATGCTGTACGCGAGCTTAACTGAAAGTTCTGATAGTTTCTGTAACCCCTTGATATCAGAGAAACAAAGCGATAAGTTATCGTGCAAGGAATACGACTTGTATAATTGCAAACATCTCATTCATCTTCACACACTCCATTATGCTACAACACACACTCGGTAGCCCCGCACGGCCTCTGGTTAGAAATAAAGGCTGGAGGGCATCAAACGCCCCAGCAAAGTCTTGATCGGCTCAGGCATACCAGGGGACATCCAGTTGGACAGCCTTTTCCTTTTACATCAAGTGAGCTTTGCCTTTAAAATCCTTTCAGAAACACTCCTTCCGCACCCCAGCCTGTTTACCTCCCTCCCTCTGTGTTTCTTTCTCCCCTCTCTCTCAGCGTTCAGCTTTCCGTCTGTTGCATCTTCCGCAATGATTAAGTCTCTTGAGGAAGGGGAATGCTGTGTCCGGACTCACATTTCCAGCCCTTTGTCCGACACAAAAGCATCTTTGTCGAGAGAGCTGAGCCCGGAGCGCACCAGCGGCTCATTGGGTGCCTTAGAGAGGGAGAGAGACTATTATTGTTATTTCATGTTTAATTCAGAATGCATCTGTTTTTTTTTTTCAGCTGCGAGGAATTGTGGGATTTTCCTATTTACAAATAAGAAGTTTACATAATTTATGTTTAAGGAATAGTTTACAAGATAAAATTTGGATGAATTATTTTTGTAAAATATGGAGATTTACCAGGATCATTTAATAAAAAAATAGGGTTTTACCCACTAGGTATTTTACCCACTCATTGTGTTAAAACAATAGTGTTCATATTATTTAAATCCATATAAAAAGTGTGTTATTTTAGCTTTATTGTTTGCAAAAAACTGCGTGCTGTAAATATTCTTGCTTGACAAAAATGTATCATAAGGGTGTATGTTGAGAATAAACAAAGACAAAATTTTCCATTTGATTTCACTATTTCTCCTAATTGACCTCTGAATGCAACCCGAGTGCCATCAGCTTGTGTCTTCCAAGAATCGAGCACCACTTCTTCACACCAGGAGTCTAGTCGAATATACCCGCAATCTAAAATAAACCCTTTCAGATACGCTCTACAAATCCGAAATCTTGTAATTAACTTGTTGACATTGGCTGCGTTTAAATAAGCATGCTTCACCAAAGCACACAATACATGTGACTTTCATTAGCTGTTCCTCAGACGTGTCATGCAGCCCGTGTCAGCTTTGTGACGGTCAACGTTAGTTACTTGTCACGAGAGAGCTTCGCTAATTGAACCGAAATCCTCATTACGCTGTGGTAAGTTTTCAAGTGTATCCACTTGAGTTCCACTTCACCTTTAGCTAACAGCGAATTCATTTATTTTTATTTTTAAAATGTGTCCCGCCCCAAAGTCATTCCATTAGTTGTGTTTTACCTAAAGGTGCAATGTGGAAAATTTAGTGGCATCTGTGAATTGCAACCAACGCCTCAGTCCACATCTCTTTTTCGAAACGCGTAGTCGTCACAGGACAAACACGCCATCGTCTGAGACAACGTACACTCACCTAAAGGATTATTAGGAACACCATACTAATACTGTGTTTGGCCCCCTTTCGCCTTCAGAACTGCCTTAATTCTACGTGGCATTGATTCAACAAGGTGCTGAAAGCATTCTTTAGAAATGTTGGTCCATATTAATAGGATGGCATCTTGCAGTTGATGAAGATTTGTGGGATGCACATCCAGGGCACAAAGCTCCCGTTCCACCACATCCCAAAGATGCTCTATTGGGTTGAGATCTGGTGACTGTGGGGGCCATTTTAGTACAGTGAACTCATTGTCATGTTCAAGAAACTAATTTGAAATGATTTGAGCTTTGTGACATGCTGCATTATCCTGCTGGAAGTAGCTATCAGAGGATGAGTACATGGTGGTCATAAAGGGATGGACATGGTTAGAAACAATGCTCAGGTAGGCCATGGCATTTAAACGATGCCCAGTTGGCACTAAGGGGCCTAAAGTGTGCCAAGAAACATCCCCCACACCATTGCATTAATGAGAAATTGAACAGGTGTTCCTAATAATCCCTTAGGTGAGCTTATAAACAAAACTATAGAGCAGTTTGTCCATTTAGGGCTACTGTAGAAACATGACGGCGACTTCCATGTAAGGTGAACTTCGGTGTATGAAGATAAAAACTTCTCATTGTAAGGTAATAAAAACAATACAGTAAATTTTGTACGGTCTTTATGTATATTATATTGCATTTCAGTCAAAAGATCCTTCTAAAAGTCCCACATTGCACCATTAATGAGGTACACCTACTTCAAAGTGCCACAAGAGCGATTCGAGATCATAGGGATGAGTCTCCTTTCGAATCGCATTGCACTACTTTGAAGTCATCCACCAGTCAGTTCTTGGGGCGCTGCATGAATTCGAACACATCTATTAATTAAGCCAATGTTTATATGTTGGGCTGGTCAGAAAAACAGTTTAATGTTTTAATAATGTTTATACACACATGAAGGTGACATTAAACAGCTTAGTTTCAATAAATGGGCTTGGAGAACTGAGTTCTGAAAGTGTTTTCATAGTACATTGACTGCTTTTATTCCAAAAGATTAAAAACAAAGTTTATGACATGACCCCTTTAAAAATGAAACTGAACAGAAAATAGTAAACATTTTCTGACCACATTGTTTTTGTTCTTCTAGACTCGATTGATGACTGTCCTAGTAACTGTTTTGGGAATGGAGACTGCGTAGCCGGAAACTGTCACTGTTTTCCCGGCTTCAGGGGGCCTGACTGCAGCAGAGGTGAATGTTCTGTTTACCCGTCTCATATCTTGCAATCTTTCTTTCCTTTGCAAGAATTTACCCTGATAATATTTTTAAAAATTAAATTTAAATGATAATAAGCATCTATGCCCATTTGATAAAGATCCCATAACAACTCATAGCACTAATGCATACAATGCTTTACTTATAACAATACTAATATGAAACAACAGGAAAAGTGTTATAATATAATGAATGGACATAGCATTTAGAAAAAAAATGCAGTAAAAAACAGTAAAAAGTGGATATAAAAACATTAATCCAATACTTTGATGAAGTATTTCTGTGTGCCGTCACATTAAATAGATATTTCTCATTTGTTTCCTACACCCTAAGAAAGGATGTGTTATCTTATTTAACACATTATGTGTCATTTTGTGCTGATTCTATGTTTAAATAAATAAAAGGGACAACACAAGATGTTGCAACAAAGTGTGTTGTTCTAAAATGAACACAAAGATTACATGTGTTGTCCTTAAAGGATTAGTCAATTTTCTTTAAAAAAAATCCAGATAATTTACTCACCACCATGTCATCCAAAATGTTTATGTCTTTCTTTGTTCAGTCAAGAGAAATTATGTTTTTTGAGGAAAACATTGCAGGATTTTTCTCATACCAATGGACCTCAATGGACCGCAACACCCAACAGTTAATGCAGTTCAAAATTGCAGCTCCAAAGGACTCCAAACGATCCCAAACTAGGCACAAGGGTCCCATCCAGCGAAACGTTTGTCATTTTTAACAAGAAAAATAAAAATTATGCACTTTTAACCACCTGTGACGCGCCAGCGCGACTTCACGCAATACGTCATCACGTCAAGAGGTCACGGATGATTTATGCAAAACTACGCCCCAGTGTTTACAAGTGTAGAGAAAGAGGACCGTTCAGACGTCGTTGTATGTGGAATGATACTAATTAATGTTTTTGTGTCAGTTTATTGTTTAAAATGGTCCGCAAATGTGCGTTTCATATATGTAACACGTGACCTTTCCACAGAATTACGTAATTACGTGAGGTCGCGCTGGCACATCACAGGACTGGAGATAGATGAGAAATTGTGGTTTAAATGTGCTTTTTTTGTCAAAAATGCAAATCGTTTCACTAGATAAGACCCTTATGCCTCGTTTGGGATCATTTAGAGTCCTTTGAAATTGCAATTTTAAACTGCAATAAAACTGTTAAGTGTTGGGGTCCATTAAAGTCCATTAAGATAAGAAAAATCCTGGAATGTGTTCCTCAAAAAACATAATTTCTTCTTGACTGAACAAAGAAAGACATCAACATTTTGGATAACATGGTGGTGAGTAAATTATCTGGATTTAAAAAAAAATTGGACTAATCCTTTAACTAGACACAAGATGTGTTATTTTAACACATTCGTTCTTCTGCAGTCTCTTTTTCTAGTTTATTCTTCTGAAAGTTGAACTTCAGGATCAATTTAGTCTCACTTTTACCATTTTATATCAAGCTATAGTCAGTCTTGTGTCATGTTATATTGATTTTCACACAAACTACACGAGTCCAACAATCTTCCACAATCATTGTTCTCTTGTACCAACGTTTGTCATCTCTGTGTCTCTTCAGCGTCCTGTCCCGTACTGTGCAGTGGAAACGGTCAGTACCTGAAAGGACGTTGCATGTGTCACAGTGGCTGGAAAGGGTCCGAATGTGACGTTCCCACCAACCAGTGCATCGACATCACCTGCAGCGGACACGGCACGTGCATTGTGGGAACGTGCATCTGTAATCCAGGCTACAAGGGGGAGAACTGTGAAGAAGGTACAGATAAAAGTGATTCTCATATCTGTTACAGCAAAAGGGTCAAGTGAATGTCAAATACTGTAGCAACCACTAAGGGTATATGCTTGTAGCATGTGCTGGATGTATTAGTACAGATAAATCTTCATTCATCATATCATCTGAAACGTCACTGTTCCACAGTACTGTAGGTTGTAAGTGATGTCTATGTTGTTTTCTAGTGTACAAAATGGTTTTTTGCACCAATACCATAGAGCAGTGTTTCGTCAGTGGATGTTTAGGTTTTTCATGGAAGGAAAACAAAGAACCTTTATTTGTAAGACTGAAGTGACGTAGTCTGAATTATACGCACCAAATCACACAGTAAAAGCACCACATCTTTTTCCACCATCATGGCCTTTTTAGTATGCATACCCATCGATATGTAAGATCGGCTCATGACCTTCGAGTTCGGTGCAGCCCACATCTAGGAAGTCTCTGTGCTCTTCTGCATACATTATGGATACTACAAATTCATTAAAAGTCCAAACAATACTTTTTCACAGGAAATTCGGCAAACTGAGAATACGGCCATTGTGCCCGACGGTTTTTGAAGCTTCTCATCTTAAGATGATAAATAGACCGACCAGTTTTGACAAATGGTACGTTCTGACTCCTCTGACCCCCACCGATTCTATTTCGGGTCTCACCGTCGGCCATTCCAGAGTGAGAATGCAGACGCTGGCCCTTTAACGGTTCTACCTTTCTTCGCCACGACCTTCAGGCAGCGATGATTAATTGCCAGCAGAGGGACTCTTGTCATTTAGCCTATGATCTCTGTGCCTTGTGCCCAAACCATCTGCTAAGAGGCCTGAACTCCTGCTCGTCTATAGGAACGGCCTCTCCACCCATTTGTGTCATGGTAAAGGGAGCCAGCAATGTAGCGACCCCAACGCTCCTTTCCCATCATGCCCCAGCTGGTCTCATGTTTGCCATCTGTGAGGGTACATTCCGATTTTTCGAATAAACGTATTCATTTTTCTACGACTCTTGACTTTTGGTTATCGGGCCACATACAACGAAACAAATAGGCCATAAGCCGAATTATTTGCATGTGTTAGGTTACAGTACGTGCTAAAGATTAAAAAGAAATAAAGAGTAAGATGTATTTACAGGATTTTGATCTCATTCGCCCATGGGACATTTTGGATGTCCTTGTTGCATTCTGTCACGCTCGGTTTTGGATTCGTGGTAAGTGGGGACCCCATCCAGCGTCGCTTTTCAATTTAACAGAACACGCTTGGACCACGGCAGTTCTGTCCCTCTATGACACAAGGAGAAAATCCCATTACCAGAATCTGGTGGAGTCAAAGTGGGAACAACACAACACTCTTCCCACCTGCCAGTTACGGCACAGCCATACAGTAAATGCTGTCATTTAAATTGACCGTTTGGAAATTGTGTTTCTCTCAGGGAAGCGGCACGCCTCAGATGCGACCAGCATGTGGCGCGGTCTCCAGAGCTTGACCTCTAGAGGTTAGGAGTTGAATGTCTTGTGGTCTGGTATGGATGAATAAAGTCAGATTCATCCTCCGATAGAATGAGAAACAGCAGGGCACACCGGGCTTTAACAGTTAAATGTGGATGCTTTTGGTCTGTTTAGGTTTGGTGAAGTGCAGTGGTTCAAAACCACTCAGAACTCAGATTTGATCACAGTGTTTATTGTGCACATGTAAACAAAAATAAATTAATAGTTCATCTAAAAATTATTTAAATTCAAATTTGGGATCCACATTCTGTAGTATTTACTATAGTACTGTAGTAATTGTAGTAAACTGTAGTAAATTGTAGCAATAACTACACTTTGTTAATGTATAATGTAGTATTCTGTGGAATTTACTATAGTTTTTAACCATTGTATATTATATAGTGATTACTACACTTGGTTCATGCATTCTGTAGTTTTAACTTGAATTGATATACTGTCGTAAATATTGTAATACACTCCAAGATTAACTGTGGTAAGGTAAACAGTATAGTGTTTTACGAATTTAACAACAGTTCATGGCAATTCGTTCGCATTTTCTTGAGGTGGTTAATTTGAATTAATTTGTACGACCACATTTGTACATTTTTGTACAATTTGCCTTGACCCCTGTGATGGTGGGGTTAAGGGTGGGGTTTCCTTCTTGTTTTTTTTTGTGCTGGGCAAAGATTAATCGCGATTAATCGCATACAAAATAAAAGTGATTTTTTTGCATAATATATGAGTGCTGTGTGTAATTATTTCCTATTTATAAATACACATACACACATTCATATATATATTTATATTTTTATATATTCTATATAATATATACATTTAAAAAAATATATATATAAATAAAAAAATTCTGAAATGAATATATGTATGCGTGTGTGGTTAAATATACATAATAATTACACACAGTACACACACACATATACTATGCAAAAAATCACTTTTATTTTGTACGCGATTAATCGCGATTAATTTTTGCCCAGAACTAGTTTTTTTTTTTGTGATAATTTTTGCACAATTAACTTATTAGGCGCCAGCCTTTTTTTTTAAAGTTGCCCGCCAGCATTTTTTGTGATTTTCACAAAAGTTTCCAAAAAAAAAACTTCCAGGAATTTTTTCTTCTAAAAATATATAAACATACAAATATATCAAATGATAGAACAGACCCTTTCAAACAATACGGGGAAAAAAAGTTTCATCCTGTCTCTATTATTTCTCTGCTTATTAACTATAAGTAGGTATAAGGTATTTTTCTTCAAAAAAAAATTTGTAAAAAAGCTGAAATAATTGCATTTTTAAAGGAATTTTGTTAGAGATCAGATTCAGAACGATTATGAAAACGTAAATGCAGTGTAAAATGAATAAATATTTTTTTGCTTCAGTTTTTTTAAATTAGGGATTATCTGATGGATAATCGCGGTGTTACAGAAAACCCTTAATCCTCATCAGTAACACGTTTTTTAAAATGCAAATGTTTTCTCTTAAATGACGAGATATCTCGTCAATGGCGGGAAAAGAGTTAACTTTGTATGAATTCATACGAATTGGCCAACTCGTAAAATACGTATGAATTCTCGTGAGATCAGGCTGGTATTTTAAGACATTACTACCAAGTGACTTAAAGGGATAGTTCACCCCCAAAAAAATGTCTGTCATAATTTACTCACTGTCATGTATGAGTTTCTTTATTTTGTTGAACGCAAAAGAAGATATTTTTGTTAAATAAAAGTAAACACACGGTTGACGGTGCCCATAGACTTTTATAGGATTTGTTTTCCTACTATGGGTACCATCAACTGTATGTGTGCTTACCATCATTTATCAAAATACAGTATATATTCTTACAATGTGTTAATGTTGTTATTTTTTTGTTTTTTTTTGCAGTGGACTGCATAGACCCAACTTGCTCAGGGAGAGGAGTTTGTGTACGTGGAGAATGTCACTGTTTTGTTGGATGGGGAGGACCTGGCTGCGAAAGTCCACGCGCTTCATGTATGGAGCAGTGCTCGGGTCATGGGACCTTCTTGGCTGATACTAATTCATGTAATTGTGACCCCAACTGGACCGGTCACGACTGCTCCACAGGTCAGTACCGTGATACAATATGATAGCTATAGTCGTATAGTTGTCAGGTGCTCTGATAATATCACATATCTGTGTCTGATACTATTAGCTTTATATTTATCTGAAGGGCAAATCGCACACCTGCATTATCGAACTGATCTCTTCTCGTGCGAATTGTGCATGAATTGATTTCATGTTAAAATCGCGTAACCCCTTTAAATAAAACTCGATGCGTGATCTTTGCTAATCTCACAACCTGTTGCCATGGCAGCATTGACTACAGGTGTCAGGATGTAATTTCACGCTCCAGGTAACTTAACTTACTGTTCTCAGCTTGTGTGATTTAGAGAGCTCAGAGAAACAATATTATGTAAAGTGATTCGATAAACGGTACGTTTCTTATCAATCAGGATTTTCAACTGGGAATCTTTGAACGTCCCAAAACGTAATTGGCAGCTATTATTAAAGTCGTTCGATAAAGTTACCACCGTGCAACTTCCTCTCACTTATCTCCACTAGAATAGGCGTTTCGGTCAAATTCTGCATGGTTTCGAAACAATTTTGTCCCCTCTACTCGACCCCCCTCCTAGTCACGCCTGACCGGCCTTTTCACGCAGACCCTTCCACAGTTGAGCTGTTTCTGTCACGCTAGTTAGATCTTTGCCAGAAAGGGGTGAAAGAAAAGTGTTTGATACAGCTTAAGTACTTTGGCAACTCGCGGCAGAGACAGATTTGGTTAAACAGTGCCCCATAGATCTCGCATTTGACTTTCATCCAACATTATATAAAAGAAAAGGTATTTGTAAAAATCACAATTTTTATCACAAATATAAGCATGGTTAGTACAGTAAGTGAAGTTAAAATAATGTTTTATGATTCTTTAAAAGTTAATTAAAAGTAAATATAAAAAATATTTAAAAGTAGCTGACTACTGAGCCCCTAAGGTGACATTGGAGTAAAAAAATTAAAAAGTTAAGTTTCATGTGCTCACATGAAACTTTCATGTGCTCACGCAAAACCTTCATGTGCAGATTTTTATTTTAAGTTTAGTTTTGCATGCTCACGTAAAACTTTAGTGCGCGCACGTGAAACTATCCTGTGCGCACCTGAAAGCGAAAGTTTCACGTGCGCACGCGATAGTTTCACGTGCGCACGCGATAGTTTCACGTGCGCACGCGATAGTTTCACGTGCGCACGCGATAGTTTCACGTGCGCACGCGATAGTTTCACGTGCGCACACGAAACTAAACGCGGTAGTTTCAGATGCACACGCAATAGTTTCACGTGTGCATGCAATAGTTTCATGTGTGCATGCAATAGTTTCACATGAGCACACAAAAGTTTCACGTGAGCACGCGATAGTTTCATGTGTGCACGCAAAAGTTTCACGTGAGCATGCGATAGTTTCATGTGAGCATGCAATAGTTTCACGTGCGCACGGGAAACTAAACTTTATTTAATTTTTTCTCCATGTCCCCTGATGGGCTCCATAGCTGACTGATGGATATTTTTTAAATATTTATACACGCTCCATTAGTTTAACTTCTATGTTTTTGTATTTTCACTCCAGCTTTATAACACACTGGGTATAAATCCAAAAGCATTACTAAAGTACTCCAAAAAGCATCGTGATATCGTTATTTTGCTCACTGCCCTTGTTAACACCACGCCGCTTTAAGACATCAAAGACCTCATGAAATTTTGCTTCAGCAAACTTTTGAAACAGCTATCTGTGACTGTGAATTTCACTTTCATGCCATACAGACAGAGTGACCTATTAGGTAATCCGAGGGATTTGCTTGAAATAACCATTTAAAGCCTCGCCGCTCGAGCAAAAGATCCAGCGTGAGTAAATGATGACAGGCTTGTGCTCTCCTCCGCCCGCCTTTACTCTTCTTCAAGGGTCTCCATTAAGAGAGAGGAAGGCTGCCGTAGTGAACATTAATGCATTCAAGCACTCAGGTGATTTTGCAAGTGTACTCTTATTGTTGATACACTCTGGAAAATATGAGATCCATTAGTTTCCACAGTCCCACAGATCTGCAAGGATACAAGTTAATTGTAATGCCTGGCAATGGCTGTTGCCGATAAAATAAATGGTATGCTATTAGCACAGAGTTAAGGCCATGCTAAGATTAAAGAATAACATAAAATGTCTACGGTGGATGCAATTTGAGCTTTGGATGCATAAAAAATAAACTTGTGCGACTAAATCACGGGACACAATTTTATTACGACTGCCACTAGGGGGCGAACTCCAACCGTCGTGTCTGAATGTAGTGTGAAAGGCGGTTTAGCCTATACATCTTTAAAATATTAAAGAAAACATAAAGTGCAATTTTAGTCATTAGGAGAAGATTGACTATATGTTGTGAATACTTGAAATTAGGGCTATAAAAAGATGAATCGCGATTAATCGCATCCAAAATAAAAGTTTGTGTTTACATAACATATGTGTGTGTAGTGTGTATAATTATTATTTATATATGAAAACACACACTGTCAGTGTCATGTATATATTTAAGAAAAATTGGTTATATTTATATATTAAATATTTATATTTATATATAATATAAATTATGTAAATGTTTATACAGTATATAAATGCAAACATTTCTTAAATATATACATGAATGTGTGTATATTTATATACACATAATATTTACACACAGTACACACACATATGTTATGTAAACACAAACTTTTATTTTGGATGCGATTAATCGCGATTAATCTTTTGACAGACCTACTTGAAATGTAACAATTTATGAAGGTTAAACAGTTATAAAAAGAAATTTAGGAGCTCAACATGTTTTGATTATTTCCACTTTTTTGTGCAACTATTCAAATTTGGTTCTTGCAATGTTAAACCACAATTTTTTTTTTTTTTTTTATAACAAAGACAACATAAGTTATTATACATATGATAGGCCAAATTAAAAAAATACATAAAAGGTAAAAATAAGGGTAAATTTGGCCCGCATCATATTTACAATTTTAAAATCTGGCCCTTGAAGAAGATTAGCTGAAAACCTCTGCAGTAAATAAACCTATGCTGGATTGTTTTAACTCAATGCTGGGTTGTCCATCAGTTGGTTCTGTCCAGTATGTATCCAACCATGGGTTAAACCAACCCAACATTTTGTGTAATGATATAAAAAAAATCATATAACAATAACAACAAATAATTAAAAGGTAATAAAAGGGGCTCAGTACAGGGTATAGGATATTTAAATAACATTAAAATAAATAAATAAATACAAAATAGACTCAAAATGGACAAAATTATCTTTCTTTCTTTATTTCTCTCTCATTGATATTTGAATGCGCTAGGTATATATTATAAAATAACATGAAAAATATATAAATACAAAAATGTTTTTTTCTCTCTCTTAAGTTTTATTAAAGGGGCCATGGCATGAATATCTGACTTTTTCCACGTTTAAGTGCTATGATTGGGTCCCCAGTGCTTCTATCAACCTAGAAAATGTGAAAAAGATCAACCCAGTAACTTAGTTTTGGTAAACCATTCTCTACAAGCACATGAAAAAATAGGTCGTTGAAATTTGGCTCTCCTTTTGTCATAAGGAGCTCTTATTATAATAATACTGCCCCTTAATCTGCACTATCCACCCACAGCACTGCCATTTAGTGCAGAGAAAAGCACAATTGAGTTTCAATTTCAACAAACCACCATCATTGTGATCAGTGTTTGAATTTCATCAGCTCATTTGCATTTTATAGGACACACCCAAAACGCCACATTATTGCTCACACCTACAAAGTGGCAATTTTAACATGCTATAATCAATTATTTATATGGTATTTTGAGCTAAAACTTCACATTTGTGCACTGGGGACACAAAAGATTTATTTGACATCTTAAAAAAGTCTTGTGACATGGCCCCTTTAAATTAAATGTAAGTGATTTTTTGCAGGAATGTTTATATACACTAATAATATTGTATTGTATAATAACATAGGCTACTAAAATGTGTCTCTTTGTCTTTCTCTCTGTTGTCATCCTTATGGTCACCGGTTATAATTCAATAAGGAGCTCTCAGTCTCTCAGCTCTGTTATGTGGGCAGTCTGGCAGCTCTGCCACATTCTGAAATGAGGTGCAAACAATCTCGATCTGCATCAATTAGTTCTCCTCCTCCATTAAAGGACACGAGCGAGATTCGCCCAATTATTGTACAGCGTTCTCAGCGTCTGTGCCCCGCGGTGAGGCATTATGGGAACGATCCACAGATGGTCTTGTCCTGTCAGTTAGCTGTTGTGTTACCTTTATGAGAATCGCTCTGAGGAACACCTTTACGAGAAAATGATATTTGTATAATCAAGCAAGATTTTTTTGAGAGAGAGAGAGAGAGAGAGAGAGTAAAACAGCATGCAGTGAATGAGAAAGGGTGAAGTAGAACAAGATCGAGGAGAAATGAACAACTGGGTGTCTCCTTGACAACTTTAAGCAGTTCTGAATGAAATGCCATTAGGACGCGTCTAATTGAAATGTTGCATGTGAAATTAAGGCCATTTACATAATTTAACAAAGACCCGACGATGTAATTAGCAAGAGAGAAGAGTTTTTTTTTCTTCTGGCTTTTAAATCTGGTAATGCCATGTTATGGTTTGCGTCTGAAAAGACTAAGTTAACTCTGTTTAATTCGTAACAGTGACAAAATAGGGAACCACATGAACATAATTGACTCATTAATAGCCTATAGAAGACCTCCCTCGCTTCCTTCTGGATATCACGAATACGTTCGGCTAATTAAACGGCGATACAAAGCCATTTCTCCTTCTATCTTCGCTAAGCTGCTTTGCCTTCAGTGAAGGAAGCTCGTATTCATCTGATGTTTTGTATGCTTTGTCGATTTGTTTTTACACCACGGCTTTTCGCTTATATTTTTACGTTCACATGTGTTAATTTGACAGACACTTTTATTCGTAATTTATTTTGTGATATGTTTTAACAACGCATTTTATTCTCGGGATCAAACCTGTGACGTTTAGGCTGCTAGCGGCATGCTCTACCGCCAAGCAACAGGAAATCAACAGAAATGTTTGCAGAAAGTTTTTAAACTCGCTAGACATGCTGTGAAGTGTTACACTTTGGTATTGGCACTCTTGGCTCACACTTCCTAGAAGCTAAAGTGGGAAGTAAAGCTCAAGGGACTGTTTATCTTGTCAAAAATGTGTCACATGGGAGATTGAACTCAACAAGGATTTGAGTTCAACATCCTCCTCGTACTAAATTTATATAGAAATATAGCTCAAGCAGCGTACAACGGGGTTCAAGTGTTTTAGGATCTTGACACCTAGTATGAATTATATAAACCAACCAGCATGTCTCTATGATGTTGTTTGAATCATAAACAAGCCCCAATTTTCTTTATTTTATTCAAATTTGAAGAACTCTTCGAGATTGCATCCTAACTTGTCATAAATATGTCTTATCATTTTATAAAAATGATCATCACTGGAAATATTATTTTAATTGTATACATTCTTTAAAATGCATTTGGGAGACGCTTCTTTCCAAAGCGACTTACCCTTAAAGGGATAGTTCACTGAAAAATTTTTCAAGACGGAAATGAAATTAGAAAAAAACATTTTGTTCATCTTGAGCCAAGGATTCCAGTGATATAAAGCACTTGACATTTGGACTAAAATTGTGGGAGTATGAGCATCAATGTGTTTGCCATCGCTGTAGCGCCTACTAGTGATCAGTCACCGCATTTTTTTGCATGTGACCCCAGAATAAGCTCATGTATAAATGTACCAAATTTGGTGTCGATACCTCATTCATGTCCCCAGTCATAGCCAATCAAGTCCAAGCAGCTTCGCGCACTTCAGGCGTTTCGGTAGGCATGTGGACGATGAGTCAAAAGTTCAACTTTTTTTAAATAACTTTTCATAATCGAACTCCAAGGAATATTTTAGCACATGATTGTTTCTGATCAGGCGAAAAACCTAGGACTGGTTCGTTTTCATTTTTTGCAAAAAAAATCTAAAATAGCGGGAAATTTGTTAATGACTTAAATAAAATCTATGTTCGTCTTGATCCAGTGATTCTAGTGATATAAAGCACTTGATATTTGAACATAAATTGCGGGAGTCATGAGCATTTACGCGTTTTATTATCACTAAAAATTTTTGTTTTTTTGCACATGACCCCAGAAAAAGTTTATGTATATATGTACCAAATTTGGTGTCGATTCCTCATTCATATCCCCAGTCATAGCCAATCAAGTCCAAGCGGCTCTGCGCCCTTAAAAAAAAAAAGTTGATTTTTTAATTTTTTTAAAAATCTAATGATTTCAATGAAATCTAAGATATACACTTTGTTTGTCTTGATCCAGTGATATAAGGCACTTGATATTTGGACAAAAATTGCACCCCTAAATATATTTATTGCACGGTACCTTGCCTTAGAAACATTTACCCAGTCTTTGACCTCATTTCCCATATGGTAAAACCCACTTAAATATAATCTAACAAGTGTGTCAGATTGTATAAAAGGAGAAAATCGGATTCTGTTGTGTTATTTTTATATTCATTCTTTTTTCCAAGTTTTTCCCTCGACTCCTTACCACAAAAGGAATTCCTAAATGCAAAGAAGAGACGCCAAAAAAAAAAAAAAAAATCGTCCGCAGTTAAACCTCCCACAATCCCCAAACTCCTGCTTTGTAATGGTCTTATTAGATTTGTATTGTCCAAAGGGGATTGTCACTTTTATGAGGTTGCAGGAATTTCTTTTCACCAGCCATCAGACAAGGTAGTGAAGCGTGGCCGTCCCATCACTGACAATAACTCCTGGATTTGCTCTCTTTACCCCCTGTTGTCATGTTCCATCTACTCTTCTACATCCCCCCTCTTCTTTTCGTGTCCCACAGAGCTGTGCGCAGCCGACTGTGGTGGACACGGCATCTGCGTGGCGGGCAGCTGCCGTTGCGACGAGGGCTGGATGGGCACCGGATGTGAGCAACGGGCGTGTCACCCGCGCTGCAGCGAGCACGGGACGTGCAAAGATGGAAAATGCGAATGCAGTCCAGGCTGGAACGGAGAGCACTGCACCATCGGTAAGGCCGGAGTATATGTGTGTGTGTGTGTGAAGTGTTGGGCGAGGGTGGGGTCACATCTAGGGTGAAGGGGCGTGCCGGGAGGTGTGAGGAAAGCATGCGTAATTGAATTTGTGCAACTCGGCATAGCATGAACAGGTTTGCTTAAGGATATGAAGCTCGCCTTCATGCATTTTAATGTGGGAATGTGTTAGAGCGTCATTTCATTTCTGCTCATCGCTTGGTCTCATCCTCCATTTGCTTATCCCGACGTTCTCATTCTTTTCAGTTTATTCATTTTGATCACAAACATTTGCATTGTCACGAGCAGAGCAGTCACTGGAAAGACTTTGTTTGCGGCTCTGAATTCAAATGTAAAACCGTTTCGGCGCACAGGAATGTTGCGTAGTGCACATGCCAGTATGTAGTTTAGGTCTAATTAAAGAAATTGTCAAATGTTTCTTTGTAGCAATAATACATATATTTTTTCGTTTTGGTATAGAAAGGCATCTTATTGCTAATAAGTAATAGTTTGTGATGTTTAGATACAGATTTTGCTGTATTTTGTTTTGCATGATGATGCATATCGCACAAGACAAATTGTTCTTTAGTTGAACCAGGTTTATAGGGTGGTGTCAGGCTCACACTTTAACCGATATGTTAATCGCCAGAAGTAAAAAATGTTTCTGAGAAAACTATACTAGTCAACATTTGAAGTGAATCAAAAACGTTTATATGTGGTAAATTTGTGGTTAGTGGGGTTTTCCATAAATAACACCAAAAGCAATGGTTACTATAGTTAAACAATGTTTAAGTTTTATAACTGATGGTTAAGCAGAACGTATTATGATTGTAATATATTTTTAAATATTAAGTTAGTTATAATATTGTTATATGCACAACAGTACTAAATGTACTTCTGCCGTAGTTCCATATATATATAAAAAAATAAACCAATCATAGCGAGCATCTTTGTGTTTTAATTTTAACTTATAGCTTTAACTAAAGAAAATGTTATGATTTAGCCAAGTTGGAGAAAAAAATTGGAACAACATTTAACCCCTGCCAACCCATCTCCCCTGAAATTAGGCCTGACTTTGACCTGGACATGAAGTAAGATATTTTGAGGAATGTTTGTATGCAAACCGTTCATGAGGCCCATTCACATTTCTTTCCATCATACTCTTTTATTCCTACTATAGAAGTGATTGGGGCTCATGATTGTTTTGGTTACAAACATCCCTTAAAATATCTTCCTTCATGATCATCAGAAATTAATACAGGTTTGTAACAACATGAGAGTGAGAAAATGATGACAGAATTTTTACTTTTGGGTGAACTATCCCTTTAAAAGCGGTAAGTGTGACGGTTCAAGAGGTATTATACAGAATTCCTGACATAATGCCTCTCGGCTTCTGCTTGGATTGAAGTGTAGCTGTCCCATCCGTGATGTGATTCCATGCTGAAACAGCTCTTTCTCTATTTGTTTTTGCATTATCAATCTAAAAAAAAGTTTTTTTAAATCATTATACACTCACCTAAAGGATTATTAGGAACACCTGTTCAATTTCTCATTAATGCAATTATCTAATCAACCAATCACATGGCAGTTGCTTCAATGCATTTAGGGGTGTGGTCCTGGTCAAGACAATCTCCTGAACTCCAAACTGAATTTTCACGTACAACACGTTTACAAAGAATGGTGTGAAAAGGGAAAAACATCCAGTATGCGGCAGTCCTGTGAGCGAAAATGTCTTGTTGATGCTAGAGGTCAGAGGAGAATGAGCCGACTGATTCAAGCTTATAGAAGAGCAACTTTCACTGAAATAACCACTTGTTACAACCGAGGTATGCAGCAAAGCATTTGTGAAGCCACAACACGCACAACCTTGAGATGGATGGGGTACAACAGCAGAAGACCCCACCGGGTACCACTCATCTCCACTACAAATTAGAAAAAGAGGCTACAATTTGCACGAGCTTACCAAAATTGGACAGTTGAAGACTTTAAAAATGTTGCCTGGTCTGATGAGTCTCGATTTCTGTAGAGACATTCAGATGGTAGAGTCAGAATTTGACGTAAACAGAATGAGAACATGAATCCATCATGTCTTGTTACCACTGTGCAGGCTGGTGGTGGTGATGTAATGGTGAGGTGGATGTTTTCTTGGCACACTTTAGGCCCCTTAGTGGGCCAAAATTTCTAAAGAATGCTTTCAGCACCTTGTTATATCAATGCCACGTAGAATTAAGGCCGTTCTTAGTATGGTGTTCCTAGTAATCCTTAAGGTGAGTGTATAACAATAATACATTCTCTGCAGACAAAATGCAATGTAATTACACATATGCAAATATAATGGATTATAAAAGTATCCCTAATGCATCTGCTAACACATTTTACTCTGACACCAGTACATATGCAGTGTATTGCACTGCCTCTTCATTGCTAGAATAGCACTATCATTTTTAACTAAGATTAAAATGTGTTGTGTTGTTGATGCATTATTTAAGGAATAACCATGAGCAGTGTATATATAAGACTTACATAGTTTTTCTGTGTAAAATCACTATAAACACGCTTGTCTGACAACCCAAAACATCCTAGAGTTAGGTTAATGAACTATAGCATTTGACAGAAGAATTGTTATTAAAGAAAGCCATTTAATGTTTAATAAAAACCATTTTACGCTCTCATGGCTTATTGCTTAAATAACCGATTACCTTTTAATGCATTATATATAACCATAAAAATAATACTATAATAGATATGCTAATAAACAAAGACTTGTCTCTACATATTTATTTCTCCATTTTCTCTCACTCTCTCTCTGTTCTCTCTCTCAAATGTTTACATTTTAGTGTGCTTTATTGGCATGACAAAAACTGTATATTTGTATTATTATTGCATTTGCAGATGGGCTGCGTGCAAATAAATGTAAAAAATGATATGCAGAAGTGCAGAATTAAAAGTGAAACAGTAAATTATAGAAATAAAAATAAGCTAAATTACTGTATAAAGAAGTAATAGGAGACATTAAGTCTCTCTCTATCTCTACTGCATCTCTCTCTGTCTCTCTCCCTCTTTCTAGCCTGTCATACCATACCTTAAATTCGCTCCCAGCCTGTTACTGTATGTGAAGTGTTGCTTGTATGGCATGTACTGTAGTTGTCCTATCTATCGCAAAGTGCAAATCCTCCTCTGTGTTTCAGTAAACGTAGTAGGCTCGAGCAACCAGTCCATGTCTCTAGCTGTCTGTGTCTTGTCATGAAAGCAGCACTGTACCAAACCTCCCTTATATGTCCTTGTCTTTTATCTTCCCCTAAAGCTCACTATCTGGATAAGGTAGTGAAAGGTATGGCACTCTTACTTTCCCTATCCTTTCTTCCTGTCTCACGTTCTGTCTCCCATCATTTTCCCATCTTTGCATCCGTAGGGCAGCACTTATATTTACACGTCGTCTCACCAGTCCTCTGCCAATCACAGTGCTCATCCAATACACGTTGCCACTTAGCACCCTCGGAGAGTTTATTGTATTTAGCAAGGGAGGATTGGCGACAGGTCGCAGACCTTGACGATTGCCACCATGCATAATAGATGCCCGGTGCAGCTGTGTAGCAGAGCATAGGGAAGGGCGGGGGTTCGGTGAGGTTCTGACCCGACGCCCCTTCTAATTAAAGCATGCAATGCACCGGTGATGTTAAGACCTCGAGCCACCCAAACCTCCTACCTGCTCATTCACTTATTCTTTCATCCTTTGACTTTTTCTTTCTAGTCCCAGGATTTCTCACTGTGTGCGCCCACCCCATCCCTCCCTTGCTTCCTGTATAGAGTATAGTGTGAGCCGCGGGGGTCGTGCGAGGCGGCTCGTGGCCCTCAGGAGCCGTTTCAGCCTGACGCGCGGGTGAGCTCCGCAGGGGCCGCTCTCTGAAAAGGCTGCCAATTAAGCTGAACTGCTGCCAGCGGTGCACTGATCTTTATTTATTTTCCTCTTTAATAAGCATTCAGAACAAACCATTCAAACGTCTCGCCACTGCGGGCCACGCAGCTGTTTGTCTGTTCGAGGAGTAATCCGTCGTCTACCGGTCGAGCTCACCCAAGGTTACGGCTGTGAATAATAATAAAAGAAAAAATCATTTGCTTAGCAAACGCATCACCGTCACCGTATGTCCTGTAGGACAGAAAGGTTAAACTTGTAGCATATTTTTAAGAAATGAGCATATTTTTAATAAAAGTGGAAGGACACTCCACTTTTTTAAAAAATACGCTCATTTTCCAGCTCCCCTAGAGTTAAACATTTAATATTTAGCATTTTTGGAATCCATGCAGCTGATCTCCAGGTATGGCACTACCACTTTTAGCATAACTTAGCACAATCCATTGAATCTGATTAGACCATTAGCATCATGCTAAAAGAGTTTAGATATTTTTCCTATTTAAAACTTGACTCTTCTGTAGTTCTGTACATCGTGTACTAATACTTTGCTGCCGTAACATGTTTGCAGGATGCGCAATGATATGAGGCAGTGCCCGAAAATAGTCCCCTGCCATTGAAAGTTACTAAGGGGACTATTTTTGGGCAGTGCGTAATATCACTATGCCTGGTGCAGCCATGGTACAGCAGCAAAGTCCTTAAAAATTATGCTAGAATAAGAGTATATGTCCTAGCCATATCTGCCTAGAAAAACGCAATTTTTAATTTTCTGTCAGTCTTAGTACACGATGTAACTACAGAAGAGTCAAGTTTTAAATAAACTCTTTGGTTATTTTTGAGCGCGATGCTAATGGTCTAATCAGATTCAATGGATTATGCTAAGCTATGCTAAAAGTGGTAGCGCCAGATCCGGAGATCAGCTGAATGGATTCCAAGAATGTAAAAATCAAATGTTTAACTGGAATATCAAATGGAGCTGGAAAATGAGCATATTTTCAAAAAAATTGGAGTGTTGCTTTAAGGTTAGCAGCCGCTTTTAATTGAAAACAAAAAGAGAACTAGAAATAGGACCTACCTTCCCATCCCTAAAACTGTACTTTAAAAAATGCAGTGTTGGTTTAGTTCATGGTTGAGTAAAATATTGGTTTAAATGACCAAGGGTGAGTTGTTTCAACCCATGGCTGGTTTTTCTAGGTTAATTTAATCCAACGGTTGGGTTTATCCATATTTATCCAGAATTTTTTAAGGTTGCAACCTTTGTCATTGTGACCCCTATGACTTTGGTGATGGAATCTAAATCTTGTGAACTTCGGTAATGTCAACTCTGACTTTATATCAGTTGCGTAACTAAGAATCAATGCATTTCAGCCCACGTTCCCATTTCAACATTTCAGCCCACATTCTTGATGGCTTCGCCATATAGGTGAAATTTACAGCAAGGATCATTGATCCATTTTTGCCTCAGAGGGTGCTAAATGTGCTAAATGCCACATATATCACATATTGAGACAAACTACACTGAGCACAGGATCATGATGCACAAAGCCTGGATGAATACATTCCTCGCCATTTCACATTGAGCCATATTTAGAAAGCTAGAAGCATCTCGAATTTCCTTCTTATCAGGCATCCAACACCTTACTATCTCTAAAAACCTTTTCTATCTCCCTTTCACGACCTCTCTCTCTCTTTGTTATTTGAGTCTTTATAATGTTCCAGCAATGGTTCTGCTAACTGTCGCTGACAAAATAGGTCACCTCAGACATCTTAGAGAGCGAGGCTCTGGGTTTGTGAAAAAGCATGTCAGGATTTTACATTTGATGGCGCAGGATTTCTCGCCTTTCGCCTCTGTTTTCATCTCAGGAAATAGAATCGGACAGGTAGCTGATAAGTGGCGGGGAGAGGAAGAAATGGGACATTGACAGCCATTTTACACTGTCATGTGAAGCAGACAAAGCCCCTCCCGACCTTCCTCTCGTACCATCTCTGTAGAACCATGTGCCAACGGTGCTATCTACATCCTGTCAGCGTGAAACTCCCTGTCGAACACGCAAACCCCTGCGAGATGTTGTCTCAGTGTTCATATTATAGGAAAGTAGACTATAGGCTAGCATTTTGCGTAATTAATGTATTCAACATTTTTTTATCTGTGTGTGTTTTTTGTTGGGATCGAACCTAAGATCTTTGCGTTGCTAATGCTATGCTAATGCAATGCTCTACTATCTGAACTGCAGGAGCACTGTCAATTCTGTTGATGTATTTCCAATTTAAAAAGGAAATGTGTGGCAGGTCTAAACGGAATCCATGCCCGCAGATTTCCGTGGAAAATTCAGCGGAATTTCGCAGATTTAATGCCCGTCATTGACAAGCACACATAACCCGAGCTTGAGCGTGTTTGTGACCAGTAACCGTCATTGACAACAAGCACACATACATAGACTTTCCCGCGCGTTTGTGAACCGTTATTGACAAGTACATTAACCCTGCGCGTGCTGTTTGCTTTGACCGTTTTTAATGATAGAGAGGACGAACCATTTGATATTTGAGATTAAATTAAACCTACCGCTGAGTTAAGCAGTATGTGAGTCGTTTATGTGACGCGCAACAGTCAGCACAGGATCATTTCAAATCCGTTTGCAAGACAAATGCTGTTGTTGTTTAATATAAAGTTTACATTGCATTGTAAAAATGATGAAATTATCTTCATACATGCTAATTTCATAATGAGAACATATTAAAACACGCTTTTTATTCTGCTATAATATATAACACTATAAACAATAATATATGTCATTTTATATACAAACTATAATTCTATCTTGAAACGCACATTATCTGGTTTATGTTGGTCCAGTTTAATTCAGAGGACTCATTGGTTTAGTGTATTCATTTTCATTGTAAGTCTTAAAAAAGTAATTATTTCAGATCCAATTTTGTAATATTTAGGGATGCACCGAATCCAGGATTCGGATTCGGCCGAATACTGGGCTTTTTGACAGGGTTCGGGTTCGGCGAATCTTTGATTTTTTTCCACCAAACCGAACCCTAGGCTTGTGCTACGCTGGTCAACGTCACGCGGCCGTTGATAACACACATCGGGTGCTAACGTGGAGATAAGCGTTTTTTTTTCGGCGAGCCTTAGGGGCGGTTCACATTTCTCGGACGCACCTGGAAAACACGAGCGTGTCGCACCGCATCGCTTTCATTATGCATAGACTTATGGTAATTGTCAAAATAGTTTTTCCCACTTGTCATCCTGGCATAATGTTGCCTATCCTTTTTTTTTTTACAGTTAAAATCAAGTAAAATGAAAAATACACTGCTGTGGACGTTGTTTGCTTCATTAATGTGTTCGTTACTGTGTTAATGGAATAAGGATGCGAGTAGGATTCGGTTTCGGATTCGGAATCTTAAACAGTGGATTTGGTATTCGCCTGAACCCAAAAAATCTGGATTCGGTGCATCCCTAGTAATATTTACAGCTTAAATTCTCTAATATATTTTTTAAAAATCATTCCGCAGAATTCTGCAGATTTTCACAAAAAAATTCCACAGAAAAGCAAATAAACGGCCCTGCTCATAGGTACTAAAATGTTCAATAACTAAAAATACTTTCTGTTAGTAGTCAGTGTTGCTTCGCATTCTAGTAATAATTTTATTAGAAGGACAAAAATGAGTCATCAGTAATTTTTCTGGTTCGTTTTACCATAAGATAATGCATTTTTTAGTTTTTAGATGTAAATAGCATATAAAGTACCTTAGAGCTAACAGACGTGGACTTATAGTCAAAAACCTCCAAATCTGATTTAATGGGGTCTTTTGTTACGCTATCACAAAATCACAAACACATAATGATTTTTTTCAGGTTAGATTCTGCCTCTTACTTTCATTTGTATCTCATTATCTCAAGTCTCTCTCTCTCTCTTTCTCTCTTTCTCTCTCGCTCTCTCTAGAGCCGAGTTCTGCATCTATTGTACAACACTAATGAGAATGTATTGATCCGCTTGAGCTCTGCAGTATAAGGCTGCCTCAATAGGATATAAGGGCTTAAGGAAAAGGTGTATCAGTTAATCACTTAAATTTATCACTATTATTACTAATGCACTCTTTTGACCTCTAGTCCTTCATTTACACTTCTTTATTTGAGAACTAGTGTTGGATGTAGTGACTAGGTTTGGTATTATTGTGTCTGTTGAGTATGTTTATGTTTTTGCTTTCTCGTCTAATGTGTTTGCTTTGCTCTTGTATGCACAGAGGGCTGTCCTGGTCTGTGCAATGGCAACGGCAGATGCACGCTCGGTAATAATGGCTGGTACTGCGTTTGTCAGCTGGGCTGGCGGGGAGCAGGCTGCGACACATCAATGGAGACGGCCTGCAGCGACGGCAAGGACAATGATGGAGGTACAAGGAGTTCACTGATTTGTACTTATTATGAGTTCACGTCGTTCTTGTTTTCTCTATTCTTCCCTTTTTTGTCACATTTTGTGTCTTATTTTACTTCCTCTTGTCTCTTCCCTTCTTATTATGTTGTCTCACCTTGTCTCATTCCTCGCTCTTATCTTGTTTAATCTCAAGTTTTTTAGAGTCTCTACTGGAATTCTTTGATCTCAGTGTCAGTTTGTCAGTAATATCTTGTCTATTGTCCACCTCAAACAGGTACATCAAACAAAAGCAAGTTATTTATTAAATATCAGTGCATATAATTCAGTCTGACCCATGGATACATGGGGGGCTTGTAGATAAGTAAGATACTCCATAAGTTTGCAAAGAGTCCACATCACCCAGTTTTCATTTGCCAGCAAGCATCTGCCCCGAACCAACATCCTGCCAAGTCTCCAAATCAACGGTAGGGTTGTCCTGTCACAAACTGCACTGAGCCAGGAATATATTCACTTCAATAATCACTTGTTTAGGGAGCTCACCCACTATTCTTCAGTTGTAGCTTACAAACTCTACAAATCATCACCAATGACATAGAGTATTTTATGTGAATAGGCCTGTTTGTGTTTTCATGACAAGATACAGCCATCCTAACCATTCGCTCTGAGGGACAGACATGAACGGTCATGTGGGTAGCCATCCCTGAGGCAAAAACATGCAGACCAAAATGAAACACACAGCTCCACCGCTTCAATTTTACAGTCACAAACTGCTAGTACATATGCTAGCCATGTAGTTGCGAATTGGCAGCACCATTGCAACGACTGAAACGAGCAGCGGTGAGACATCCGCCTGGAGAGCTGTTATTTTTGTAATCTGGCCCATCTGGTCGGAGAGGTTCCTGAAAGTAGAGAGAGGAAGAGAGTACAGAATAAGAGATGACCCACTTCACTACATTAAAGGGTTCCTCTCAGCATGGCCCGGAGTACTGAATTTTTTCAGCCGAATTACAAGAGAGAGAAGCTGGGCTGCCAGTAGAGGTAGGAAGGAAAAAACATGAAGTGCGAAGCCAGACATCTCTACCGCTGACTTTAACTTACTGCAGTAGCCCAGCTGTAGGGCAGAGCAAGACGCCCAGCAGAGTCAGTGATTGCTCAGAAGCTCAGCGGTGTTCATGGTGCTGCTTTAAGTTTACTAGTGTTCCTTTTGGGATAATGAAATCTTCTTACCACTTGTTTAAAGATGCTTTGGACATCAACACTTGTAAAATTACATTACAATGGATAACATAAGGATTTAGGAAAGCTGTAAATTAAGCACCTTATGAGCAATGTCATACCTGGTCAAGCTGGCACTTAACCCAACTCTTATTGTGCATGTAGGGTTGATTAAGCACAAAGAGCACCTTGTGTATTAGCAGTAAGCAATTTGAATAGGGCATTGTTCCATAATGTGAACACTTGGTCCATTTTGTGGTGGTTAATTTGCACAACCATCTAGACTAGCTCTACCATATAAACTGGTTTTCATTGAAGCATACAATTCTAGTTCATTTTAGACAATATGCTTCTTGAATTTTCCCATTCTGTATCTTTATCAATAGATGGTTTAATGGACTGCATGGACCCGGATTGCTGCCTGCAGACTTCTTGTCACACCACGTCTCTATGTGTGGGCTCCCCTGATCCACTAGACATCATCCAGGAATCACAGATCTCCTCTACACAGAGCACCCTGCGGTCCTTCTACCACCGTGTCCGCTTTCTGGTTGGCCGGGACAGTACCCACGTCATCCCTGGCGTCAATCCCTTTGACGGCATGTAAGTGTTTTTTAGCTACATACAATGAATTTGGTGTTCTTGGTGCTGATTTTGATCTTGTGTTTTAGTTTTCAGCGTTAAGGATATAGATATATAGACATAACAGCAAGGCAGTCAATTTATAATGTTATTATAAAAATTAGAGAAGTCAGGGCAAAAAACGCGGTATTGTGGAATAAGTCCCGCCATCTAATTTGATGAGCCAGTTGTCAAAGGTAAAGTCATTGCGCCTCAATGCTCAAATGCTCTTGACTGGTAGCCAAAGAAACATTACAAGAGCACATGCGTGTCAGCTGCCTGGTTGGAGCAACCAAATATAAACTTTTTAACACAATTTGAGCATCATAGAAAAAAGTTTTTTTGAAAATATTCTCATTTTCCAGCTCCCCTAAAGTTAAACATTTGATTTTTACCGTTTTTGAATCCATTCAGCTGATCTCCGGGACTGGCGCTAGCACTTTTAGCATAGCTTAGCATAATCCATTTAATCTGGTTAGACCATTTAGCATCAAGGACTTTGCTGCCATAACATGGCTGCAGGAGGCGCAATAATATTACGCAGCAGACGAAAATACTCCCCTTACTAACTTTCAATAGCAGGGGACTGTTTTCGGGCGGTGCGTAGGATGGCCATTCGTGCCAGTTCCGCCGGACACGTCCCGAACATGTTTTCGGGTTCGTTCTCCGGAAGTCGCGTTGGTCGACCGCATACGTCATCAAGGTTTAATATTTCGGGTTTAATTTCAGAAAAGCAACCGTTACATTTCAAGGTAAGAATGAAACTACAATGATTGTATGTCTTAAAATAAATAAATCTTAATTTTCTAATGTATTTTAACTGAAATGTGATGATGTATGCGGTCGAGCAACGCGACATTCCCGGAGAATGAACCCGAAAACATGTTCGGGACGTGTCCGGCGGAACTGGCACGAATGGCCACCCTAGCAGTGCGTAATATCATTGCACCTCCTGCACCCATGTTACAGCAGCAAAGTCACTGATTATTACACCAGAATGAGAGTATGGTTCCTAGCCATATCGGCCGAGAAAATCACAACTTTACATTTTCTGTCGGTCTTAGTACACGATGTAACTACAGAAGAGTCAAGTTTTAAATAGGAAAAAAATTAAAACTTTGGTAAATTTTGAGCATGATGCTAACAGTCTAATCAGATTCAATGGATTGTGCTAAGCTATGCTAAAAGTGGTAGCGCCAGACCCGGAAATCAGCTGAATGGATTCCAAAACAATGAAAATCAAATGTTTAACTCTAGGGGAGCAGGAAAATGAGCATATTTTTTAAAAAAGTGGAGTGTCCCTTTAATATTCCTAGATATTTGCAGCTTAGGTACTGATTTCTATTCCTATCCCGATTCACTAGAGTAGCAATATTTAGATCAATGAGTAAAAAGTAGAGAATGCTGTCAATCCATCAACATTCTTTGTTCCAGTAAACAAACAGGCCATGGGGCTTGTCCCATGGTGCACCAAACATCCTTCAAAAGGGAGAACGGTGCTGTCACCGTGCGATCCTATGTGACTCCTTATATTTGTTGGCATTCGTGTAACTGTAAACAATAGCAAACGTGAACTGCAATTAATTTGCATCCCGCTCGTGCAAAGGTCTTGTTTTTTCTTTCTGTTTCCAATTGAGAACCTCACAAAGGACGTTATCAAAGACTTGGGGAAAACGTTGTGCTGCTTTGAAATCTTGTAGTGTGTCGCCGTTTTTCCTTTCATGACATTTCATAAGCAAAAATGCAAAAACGAAACAACCAAATGAGCATCTTTCTGTAATCTCCATAGAGAATGGCTTTAATGGTGTCGCCTAGGGTACTTTGACGTTTCCATTCTCTTCTCCATAAGGCATAATGTGCCAAAGAGGTCTTCGATTCAAAGCCTCCCGTTTTTAGCTTCCGTCTTGTTTGTTTCTTTCTTTGTTTTTCCTTCGTCAAAAAGACATTTCTTGTTTTAAAGGATTTCGGATCAATGAACAACCCTTTCCTGAGCTAAAATATTGTTTTTGCATCTCGCAAATGGACATTTTCCACATTTCAGCTCAGACTTTGGACCAAATGGCCCATTTCTTTGCGTGACTGAGCCTGTGGCAAGTACAGGCTTCTTTTGTCTAATCTGTGCCATTCTAATGAGGCTCTGATCACTTCAAAGCCGAGGCCAGCACTCTTTCCTTCTCACACTCAGTCCTATCTACTAATCGTTCCTCTCATGCATAAATCAGAGCGCCCTCAATCAGCTCATGTCTGATATGTCTAACCTCAGCTGCTCTCATGCTTGAGAAATGAAACACCGGACTTGTGTTTGATATTGCCTTTTGCGGACATGTCGGCCAGCATTCATGAAATGCTCTTGTAATACAGTGTGACATTTTCCCAAGGTGACATTTTTGTGAAACTCAACAGGGAGTCTCTCAATACCCTCTTCATTATTTCAACACGAGGGTCTCGTCGTCCTTCGTCAACGTCTCCAGAGAAAAAAGAGGCGTAAATAAATAAAAGCTTTGGAAGCCGACCACCAGCCGCAAGATCGCAGACCTCGATTCACCTAAAAATATCAAGCCTGATATATTATTTATCACCCCTTCATTTCTCCACCCCCTGACAGATATGAGAGCGCCTGACAGCGGCTCTCAAGTCCAGATGGAGCCTTTACCGCGGTGGATCTTAAACAGCCCCCTGTCATCACCTGATCTGCCTTTTTTATTGATTCTATAACCACTTGCTAGTAGACATGTCCAAAATGCATGTCTGGTGTGTCCAACCACAAGAAAGCAACACGGATGGCGACAATCAAAGTGACACATCATCCTATTGACCCGTATGGCTCCTGCAAGGTTCCTGATGTCTTAATATATTTTAACATGGACGGCATGAGCTCTGTTTACCTCCGCACCGGAGATCGCACAAAAGCGTAAATGCGCTTGGCTTGAGATGCACTTGGGTCAAGTTGTTTACTTGGTGCATCAGAGTGTACTTACATGCTTTTACCATCATTTGGAGATGGCCAAGTATGGCTCTCCATTTAGCCTATTTACAACATGTTGCATTTCCAGAGAAGAAGAAGACTGGTATGTAACAGTAATGCAAGAAAAGGAGCGTGTTTTTATTTAGCACCTGTTATGAAGTCGTAACTAATGGTGCTTACTAAGACGAGCATCACTTTGACTACTGCATATGTTACTTTGCAAACTACTGCACTTACAACACTTGCCGGGCAAATGACAAAATGTACAATAAAGCCCCAGACACACACTAAATGCAAAATAAAACCTCAGCGCACTTTAGCACGGTACACGGGACCAAGTTGTGTACAACAAGCTTCGTTTTCTTCTGAGAATGTTAAAATAAGGTTAGCTGATGAAATGGTAAAACATTACAGTGGTAAAGAAATTTGCTGATTTAATTCTGCACTCTACAAGGGTTTGCACACATTAATTCAGCCCAATATGCATCGAGGCATCCTGAAATATGCCTGCTGAGACCATGCAGTTTTCTGCACATAGCCATGCTTGTCTTACACTTACGATATTTACTCTTTAACACGAACAAAGAGCGCTTCATGAAACGCTCGCTGAAATTGCCTATCAGTACAGTTGTCGTGTCTAATATCAAAGCAGAGAGCGGTCTACAATTTTCTTGAAATTACACTTCTGCCGACACAATGGTGATAGGGCTATAAGGTGATTTATCTGTCATGAAAATGTTGTCAAGACCGACTCCATAAACCTTGCACGTTCTTCAACAATCTCATTTTGAGTGTGGGGGTGGCTCTTCAATGTCCCCTCCTTTGTCTTTTTCAGATTTGTTTAGGATCAATATTTAAATCATTTGTCTCGTAGTTGTTGAATCAGCTCAACATATTTCGCAGCGACACAAAGACGACAGTTCCACTCAGCGCCCCCCGTGAAAATTCGCACCAATGCCCCTCCGGAATGAGAATTCTCTAAATCAAACTGTCACCCCGAGCAGTGTCGTGGATAGACAAAAGCTTTACACATTTTATCTCTCTCTCGTTCTTTATTTCGCTCTGCTCTTTTTTTTAGCAATATTTCTTTGTCACTTTCTCTGTCTCTCTATTTCATCTGAGTTCACTCTCGGTCTGATAATAGTCGTTGCGGCGGGGCTGTGCGCTGGCACGCTATCTCTGCTAGCTTTGTTTACAGGGACGCGGAGCTGAGGCAAGGACTGCTGAAGGTGAAAGGCTGCTTAAATTAGCATAACGTTAGTCTCCCTGGGACGGGAATATTGTTGGGACCGTGATCTTGCCCGAAGTAAGGACAGGAAAGGGTCAACCTCTTACACATCAGTGTTAATTGTTCCGCTACTTTGGCGAATGTTTAAAGCTTATTGCAAACATTTTTTTTTTGTATGCCCTGTATTGCTTCTAGATTATATATTTAAATAGAAAGCATGCTCAGTAAGTACTATGGTAATATTAAACTGTGATCATTTTTGTATTGAACTGTGGACACTTTTGACTGTTTCTCTTTCACTCACCGTATTTGAATTTTTATTTAATGTTTTGTAGTCTTTCTCAGAAATGTACAATTCATAAAAAATCAAATATAGTTTTTTAATTTTAAGCACCTGTTTGTAAATATGATGGTACTTGAATGTGAAGATTGCTACATTTAAGGAGTTTATTGAGCCACAGCTTATTAGTGAATCTGGATATACAAAAGCTCAACATTTTTAATGCATGTTTAATAAAATATTTGAATAAGAGCAAATAAGCGTCCAAAATTAGACATCACTTTTGGTCAGTACTGTATACACTCACCTAAAGGATTATTAGGAACACCATACTAAAACTGTGTTTGACCCCCTTTTGCCTTCAGAACTGCCTTAATTTTACGTGGCATTGATTCAACAAGGTGCTGAAAGCATTCTTTAGAAATGTTGGCCCATATTGATAGGATAGCATCTTGCAGTCGATGGAGATTTGTGGGATGCACATCCAGGGCACGAAGCTCCCGTTCCACCACATCCCAAAGATGCTCTGTTGGGTTCAGAACTGTGGGGGCCATTTTAGTACAGTGAACTCATTGTCATGTTCAAGAAACCAATTTGAAATGATTCGAGCTTTGTGACATGGTGCATTATCCTGCTGGAAGTAGCCATCAGAGGATGAGGACATGGTGGTCATAAAGGGATAGACATGGTCAGAAACAATGCTCAGGTAGGCCGTGGCATTTAAACGATGCCCAATTGGCACTAAGGGGCTTAAAATGTGCCAAGAAAACATCCCCCACACCATTACACCACCAAGACCAGCCTGCACAGTGGTAACAAGGCATGATGGATTCATGTTCTCATTCTGTTTACACCAAATTCTGACTCTACCATCTGAATGTCTCAACAGAAATCGAGACTCATCAGACCAGGCAACATTTTTCTAGTCAAACTGTCAAATTTTGGGGAGCTTGTGCAAATTGTAGCCTCTTTTTCATATTTTTAGTGGAGATGAGTGGTACCCGGTGGGGTCTTCTGCTGTTGTAGCCCATCCGCCTTAAGGTTGTGCGTGTTGTGTCTTCACAAATGCTTTGCTGCATACCTCGGTTGTAACGAGTGGTTATTTCAGTCAAAGTTGCTAAATGCATTGAAGCAACTGCCATGTGATTGGTTAGTTAGATAATTGCATTAATGAGAAATTGAACAGGTGTTCCTAATAATCCTTTAGGTGAGTGTACGTATAGACATTACAGTATGTATAGCCACATGACTTTTGCAAGCGTGTGCAATATTGTAAGTGTTTCATTTCAATAGCTGCAAAAGCTGTAATTTCAGATTTCCGTAGTATTGCATTGAATTTTTGTCCTTTTATAAATCTCCTTTTCATAAACAGCCTAAAGCCCGATTAGAAATCTCTGTTATGCGTCATACATTGAAAGAAGTCATGCCTAGCGGGGAGTTGTTTTGCACTTGTTCTGGATTTTAAGAAACTGTTAGACCTTTTTCATATCGATCAGTATGTCTGAGCTCCCAAGGCTGGAAGATAACATCAGACAGGCAGTTTCAAGCCCTGATATCTGCTGTGACTAAATGCACTCATACCTCCATATTATTGCCTGAAAGAGCAGGAATGACACAAATACTGGCGCATTTATCTGTTATCTGGAATGGGGAACCTCACTGGAGACTCCTTGGGATTAATTAAATTTATTATATGCGTTTACAAACACCATGTGACGTGATGGAACCCGACACAATAAAAGTTGAACTAATGAAAACCTGGATTTTGTTATTCCGCAGTCATGCTTGTGTTATCCGAGGACAAGTGGTGACTTCAGATGGAACGCCGTTGGTTGGTGTGAATATCAGCTTTATCAATAAACCAGCCTATGGGTATAGCATCACCCGACAGGATGGCAGGTAAGATCAATCTACTTTCATATGTTAATGATCATTGTCAAAAAACTGTTCCACATCATGAGTGAATGTCTTTTAGTTTTGTGATGAAAACTATAAAAAATAATTGACGCTTTGTAGCTTTTAGTCAGTGTGGTTCAAATATCTGTAAGCTTTTAATAATAACATTTGCGAAGCTTTAAGTATTTAAAAAGCATCTGCTTTTAGTTGACATGTTTTTATATAAATGCATTTTTAAAGGAAAACACCACCATTTTTTATATTTTACTATGTTCTTACCTCATCTTGAATGAATTAATACATACCTATCTTTATTCAATGCGTGCACTTAATCTTTGTACAGCACGTCATGAATGTGTTAGCATTTAACCTAGCCCCATTCATTCCTTAGGATCCAAACAGGGATGAATTTAGAAGCCACCAAACACTTCCATTTTTTTCCATATTTAAAGACTCTTAAATTAATAGTTATACGAGTAAGTATGGTGGCGAAGTGCTGCAAACTAAGTGCTCTTCCGCCATACAATATAGTTCCCTTTTTTTCTGCTTTTAAAAAATCGCCACGTTTTATTTTGTGCCACCATACTTACTTGTGTATCTACTTATGTAACAGTCTTTAAATAGGGAAAACATGGAAGTGTTTGGTGGCTTCTAAATTCATCCCTGTTTGGATCCTAAGGAATGAACGGGGCTAAGCTAAATGCTAACACAATCACAACCCGCTGTACAAAGATTAAGTGCACGCATTGAAAAAAGATAGGTATGTAATAATTTGTCTAAGTGGAGGTAAGAACATAGTACAATTTTTATAAACAGGGTTGTTTTCCTATAAGTAGTTTTATTATTAATTGTCCTTGCTACTATTGTATACTATTGCCTTTTTATATTGGACCCTTTCATGTCACCATATTTATGCTTGAATGTTAAGTATACATATTGGCTCTCTGATTTTATTCCCAGTGCATCATTGAACAGCTTTCTGTTTTTAGGGCTTTTTCGTAGCTGTAAACAATCTTCCATCTCTCTGATTCTCTCAAATTTTCCCTATTACTCCGTAAACACATGCTCTCCTTCCAATAACCACCCATCAAGCCCTGCAGACCCAGTACAGCATAAACTCCCAAATGCACCTGTTCGCTTGCTTTGGAACAGGAAAGCTCTTTTAACTGATTTCATTTGATTGTGATCTATACTGTCCTGGTGGCTCAGATTTTTAAATTACCACTTTCCCCACTATCCACGAGATCTCTCAGCCTGTGCCAACCACTACAGTTGGATTGACCGAGTCACATGCGGTGGATGTTCATGTAATACAAAATGTAGCCTAAAGTAGACTGTGGAAATCCAAAAGCCATCCATAATACATTTGTTATGGTGTATTGAAAGTAGGTTACGCAACACAATTTCCTGGAGGAGAGATCGGAGGGATGTGTAGCGTCATCTGTGACCACTGAGCTATAAGCGGTATAGACATCGGATTATTCATGTAGAGGTCCAACCCATCAATCGGGTTAAGCCCTAAGGGTTAAAGTTGCATCTCTTCAAAGAGTCCCCTGAAAGGCTGGATGCACAAGGCCTAATAAAATTGGCCACTTCTGCCTGAGGTACTAGCGTGATTGATATCGGTCCTAAGAATCGCTCATCGATTGGCGTGGCAGCCTGTAGGTTCTTTAGTGGTAATGGGTATGTGTGAGCTTCAGCCCACGTGACTGCTTTGGCCTTGCAATATGACATACAATATTTTCAAAATTGACTACCTGTAGGTTGTCTGCTAAAGTTAAAGAAGGTACTTTGAAACGGTAGCATTTAATGTGAATAAAAAACGCCATTGCTAGAAGTATAATGTAGCTTGTTACTGGAAAAGTGAACATTATTTTTATTTGAACTTTGTTTCAGTTCACTACATTAACTCTATGAGGTTCAAAAACACAACACCACGTTTTGACGTGCTTTCTCCTCATCAAAGCAAAATCAACTTAAAATACTCAATTATTAATAATCATACACATACGTGTTATACATCATTTGAAACCGTAGAGGGTATTCTTTAATTTGTGTACATTCACAATAAAAACAAATCTTTGTGTTTTTGTCAAATAAAGAAAATAAACAGGGTGCGCATTCAGACATTTCTGTCTCTCAAAACACGTTACAAAAATCAATTGAAACTCCGTGAATACTCGTCACACAAACATGATACACATATCCAAAGAAAGCCTGAAATGTCTACTTTTAAACAAACTAATTGTAATCGAAAACAAATATTGCCCGTTTATATAATCTGTATTGAAGTAAAGAGAGTCCAGTTTTTCACGGCTGACCTCATTATCTATAATGAGGTCACGCCCACAGGCATTACCCGCTATTCTTTTTGAACTGAAGACGACCACTCGAAACGTCATCAACACAACCAAACAAAGCATAAAGCATTACTACATTACCACTTAACTACTTTAACAAATGTTTACAAACTAAAAAACAGCTCTAAAAGGCCATCTGACAAGTTAACAATCAGGCTTGCGTTTTTTTTTAGGTTTTGGGTACTTGTCTTGGGTGGGAAACCATATAATCCAGCAAAAGACCAGTTTGGGCAGGCTAGACCACCTTAAACTCTAGCTAATACTGTGAATTATTCTTCCCATTACCGTTTTCCTTTTCCTCTCTTTCCTTGCAAATGCTTCCCAACATGCTCTTTTTAGACACCCACAGAGAACAGAAAAACGTTCACATTTTAGTAAGGGCACAGCAACAAAGGCATAGCGGACCTTTGTTTATCAGGCTTACCAATGAGTGCTCTGTAAATAGCCCGTTGGGATATATAGTCGAATTAATGTTCAAGCGGCGTAAGGTGTGACTACAGATGCACACCGCATCAGAGCCAGCTACAAAACTAAAACTCAGTACAGCGTTTTCAACGTGTCCGCGGGTCTGTGCAAGCCGGCTGTTTGGATGCATCGAATCATATTTATTTTATACAGTATATACCAGGGCATGTTTTATTAGTATGTGCACAATACACGAGGGAGAAGATCAGAGTCTTTCTGAAAGCTGTGATAACATTTACAGCATAGCCCACATATAATTCACAATTGAATATTCGGTTTATAGCGCTGTATATGGTGGAGCTTTCCAACCAACATAACTTTACATCCAGTTCCCACTGGCATTTCTATTGGCTGAAAGGGATTAAACCAGGACTAGGACTTGGTTATGTTAGGAAATTCAAGTATATTTTTACAAACATACCTTACAAAAAACATAACCATTGTGCATCTTCAGACAAAACAATGGCACTAGGTAAATATGAAGATAGGTCAGTCCAAGCTTTTTTTAGTTAAGACTACTCAAACATGCATTGTAGTCTGGGAATAGGTTTAAACCCTGTCCAGGAAACTGCCCTTATATGATTAATCTATTTAATGCCTGATTAGAAAAAAATTAGAATTTGACCAAATATGATGTATGTGATTTTACCTATTTAAAAAAATCATCATATCAACTACTATACTGTTAACTCCAGTTAGTTAATAGGCTTAGCCTGCTAGCCTAGGATACTTTATTAAATAAATCATACCGTACTATATGTAGTTAGATTAATGCCGACAACCCGCTACACACAGATTCATACCTTAGCCATTTTCCCTCACAACTCATTTATCAAAGCAAACCGTGCCTCGGAGCAACAAAGACGCACGCTGGCGTATGCATAACCACTGCGGCATGAGGAATCTTGCCAGTTTATTTCCCAATAGAGAATAACGACATTGCACGGCACCCATTCAAACTGATTTCATTAATGCAGATTCAAAAGCACAGAGTATTAAATTGAGCCAGTGCTCCATTGTGTTGCAATCACATTGTGCAGCTGCCAGATAAAAACCATACCAAATATCTGGCGCCAAGTCTTTTTCAATTCAGTCCTATCATTTAAAGAAACATAATGAATTACAACCTTTATTAAGTCTGGCTTTAATAGCAGTGCAGAGTAACGGTGAATATTGTTGATTAAAATGTTAGTAAATGGTTTATGTGGTAATGAAATGATCACTGAATGGTAAATCTAAATGCCATCTTTAAGCTTGTGGTTGTAGCATGCTAAATAAAATAACTGTATTTAATGACCCGGCTTCAAGCGCTATTAAATTCCGATGCGTTTAAGAATGGATTTTACTGATAAAAACACAATTTTATTGTTTTAAATGCAGAAGAACAACTTATAAATAATCTATATATTTTTTTCATTTACCTCAGGCAGCGGTGGGCACTCATCTGGCGGCCCCAGATTGCACTTGTGCCATTTTTATAGCCGTTGCACATGTCCGTGAAGACTGCGTCGTGTCCCATTTGTCATTTATGATTCAGAAGCAGTGTGCATCCCTCAATGTGTCCCTGTTAAAGAGCCCATGCTAGTGTGGACTTAACAGACTCACTAACCATCTAAGCAGCTTTATGTCACCAAAGTGGAGACACTGCCAGGACCAAAGGTGGCATTTGAGACAGGGCCATTAGCCACAAAGCACTGGAATAAGTAGTAATTTAGTATACTTATTAGTACTTATAAAGACGGTCCATCTGGGAGCATCGGAGGTGAAGTGTATTGCTCCAAAACCATTGCTCCAATTGATGCTAAAAGGTTGTATTTTCTCCGCTTTATCTTCTTATCCGTTTCAATGTATATATATATATATATATATATATATATATATATATATATATATCTCCCAAGGGTTTTTCCCTCCTAGGACTTTTTTTACTTCCCCGGATAAAAAGTCCGGGGTTTTTTTACTCCTAGGGGGTTTTTCAACCCGGGGAGGCAGCCTTCTTGGGCTTAACTTCTATACGTTACATTAATAATACGTTCGCTTATAATGTTAATGTATAGCCGCAGCAAATTTAGCTGCTTGTGCTATCGTGTATTATGTTGTGCTATCTGTCGATTTTCTGTGCTTTTCACTGCATCTATTATGTAAAAATTGAATTGAAAATTTGAATTGAATATTTTGTGGTACTTATACATTTTGTTAACCAAACCCTTTGTTTCTCATGTGCCATGGCATACATACCAGTCGCTGTAACCAAACTCCATCCTCTCTGTTTCAGCTTCGACCTGGTGAGTAATGGGGGCGTGGCCATAGCCCTAAGGTTTGAACGTGCTCCGTTTATCACTCAAGAGCACACCTTGTGGTTGCCGTGGGGACGGTTTTTCGTTATGGACACCATTGTGATGCGGCATGAGGTGAACGACATCCCCAGTTGTGATCTGAGCAGCTTCACCCGGCCCATGCCCATAGTTCTGCCCGCCCCGCTGACGGCATTCGCCGGGACCTGCAACGAGAGGGGTGCCGTGGTCCCAGAGATTCAGGTGCTCTAATTTGGACACAAATCTTTTTTTTAAATGGTATTGTTTTTATGCTTCCAGTATTGTTTTTGTATAAACTTTGATGCAAAAACGTCCTCAAACATTAAAATACGTTTGTCCGACAGAGAGCACAGATTTTGGGAAATGTACATCAAAAGGGAACCACGTAGTCTTTGCCCCTTGTGGCAGCAATGTGATTTTATCTTCTGTGCGTAACTGGCCAGAGATACACAGTCCAATTTACTATGCCAGGGCTTTTCTGAAGAACGATAATTACATTTTGACTGAAAGCCGTGTGGAAGCTTTTCGAGTCTGAAATCCTGGAGGAGCTTCGCTGTCAGTGCTGGAAAACGAATTTGTGTTTTGGACTTCAGTTTTTCAGGGTGTGTGGGTGCATAGATATTTGAATGTATTCGACTTTAATTCAGAATGCCACTGGGGCCTTGAAAGGTACTAATGTCTTACATTCATTGTTGAGAATACAAATATATAATTAATTAATCATTGCGAAATCTCAAAGGAATAATTTGAATAATTCAAAGCAGTTACCATTTAATATAATTGCAAGTATTTTTGGTTTTACGTTTAAGTTTTATGTATTGCATGTTGCATTCTGTTTCTGTTGTTTTCTCTTTGTATATGCCCTTGGTGAGTTTTTGGGTATGTGTGTGTGTGTGTGTGTGGGGGGGTGTTTGTGCAGCACCTCTTCTTGTACCTGTGTGCCACCCTCCTAATTATTTTGTCCCTTCTTTGATTAACAAGATTAATGAGTCAGTCTTACATGGATTGTGCTGTCTGGGCTATTATTATCGGCACAGATTTGTCCCATCCCAGATCCCAAAGTTATTTTCGCCCACTTACACATGCATCCACACGCGTGCACACAAAGTTTACAAACGGAATCATCAATTAAGGCTTTCTAATCAGCGAAGGACTCATTGATGCCGAAATGATTGCCGTGTTTATTGGTCAGCTCTGTGCTCGACTGTTAGATTGAGCCGATACTGAGAGTCAATGAGAGCTCTGTCGCATGCAATGAGAAACCTTCGACTTACTGATAGAAAACACAGGTGTGTAATTTGTAATGCTCACGTAAGGTCAACACACAATTAAGTGTTCAGAATATGATTATGAAATATGTGGATCATATTTCTTTCCCAAATCAATGAAAAAGTTTAGTCTGTGTAAAGGCATTTCAGGGAATTATGTCTAAAGACATCACAAATGTATTGCTGAAACTCATTGCAAAGAATGTGAACAATGTAGGACTGAATTTTGGAGACAGTTTTTCCTGTGTTAAGGATTATTTGGGGTGGGGATATAACGGTGGCTAGATGATGCACTGGATCCACCAAGCATGGCCCTGCCCCTAACATAATCGCGGGCATCCATTTGGGTTGTAGCTGTATTTGAAAGAGAGAGACGGCAGCTTTCCCATGGGTGGGTGTGGTTTCAGCACAGACAGCGGACACGCCCCCAGCATTTGAGAACAGAGAATCCTGTCTGTTTTTCCAGGATTTTAATAACTTATTTGATTTATTTGCCCTTTTTTAATCATTCATATTTGGCTTGGTGGATAAGGGGCTGTTCACAAAACCGCCTAAAAACGAGTAAAAAAAACGCTAGGCACATAGGTTCTTGACAGGCCTGGAAAAAACAAGCGTGTCGCATCGCTTCCATTATGAGCCCGCATACCGCGTGCCTACATTTGAAATAACGAACTTGAGCACGCAGAAGACACGATATGTGACATTAGTGATGGGAGAAATGAAGCTTTTCGAAGCTTCGAATCAATTGAACCAATTGCTTCGAAAATTGATTCAGTTTTTCGAAGCAGTTCGAAACACCACACACGCTGGCGACCCCTGCTGGTCAAAATAGTGTAAAAGCAGATATGTCCAAAAATTTTACACTTTTTTTAACAAAACAATAGCAAGATTTGTATTAAAATATGTTAAAATAATTATTTAACTTAATTAAGACATAGTTAAAAGTCTATTATGTGTTTTTAGTTTTATTTAGGGCAAACAAATCATTAAAACTAACTACCCTTTTAATTATGCACATTTTTGTCATTAAATCTGTCTATTAACAAAAAGTAGACAAAATGGCAGTGTTATTAGTCAGAAGGATAAATGTTTTATGAACTTTTATAATAAAACTGACCCGAGTTCACCTAAACATATTAGACACACTGGTCATGTGATCAACTCCCCCTAGTGGTAAACCATCCGATTTTCGAAACGTTTCGAAACAGTTATGACGTAATGAAGCCTCGTTTGCTAAAATCACGTGACTTGGGCCAGTTTGAAACAAGCTCCGAACCATTGATTCGAAACAAAAGATTAGTAAATGTTTCGAAGCCTCATGAAGCAGTGCTTCGAAAACGACCATCACTATGTGAAATACCCCTAATGCTACGTACACATCAAATGCATTGTGTTACTCGCTCTAGAGTGTAGATGACTCGCGGGATTTAACTTCGTGTTAAGCGAATTTTTCGCTCGAGTTGAGTATTTTCGACTTGTGCGAAGATGCGTTTGAGGCGAACAGCGTGTGTTTTCGCGGCAAACGTGCCGCCCATATCACATCATTCGCATCGCCCCACGCGAGGATGCATGTGATTGAGTCTTTGCATTGACTTTGTATGTAATCTACTCGCGCAAATCGTTGAACTTGCTTCTGGTGTGAACATACAGTAATGCTACGTACACACCAAACCTGGGGGATCGCGTTACTCGCGGGATTTAACTTCGTGTCATGCAAATTTTTCTCTCGAGTTGAATATTTTCAACTTGGGCGAAGACGCGTTTGAGGCGAATAGCGCGCGTTTTGCGGCAAACCCGCCGCCCATATCGCGTCATTCGCATTGCCCTGCGCGAGGACGCGTCTGATCGCGTCTTTGCATTGACTTTGTATGTAATATACTCGCGCAAAACGTTGAACCCACCTTTGGCGTGTATGCATTCTTCTGTGATGTCACAAACTGAGAAGACATTTCATATCAGATTTTACAAAGACTTTAAAAAATCCAGGTTTATATTTTGCATAGAGCCCATCAAATACTTGTAAACCATATAAAAGTATACAATAATATTGAAAATGCTAATTCCTGTATTTACACATTATGGTAGTATTTGCTGTACTACTTTTCTATTCATATTAATAAATAGGAATAATGACTATGAACCTTATCTTGTTTCTTGTTCAGTGGTCTCCAGTCTGTGAGTTGCCCGCCAAATCACATTCTAATAATACCCTCAATTTTAATATTTATTTATTGCATATAACATATGCAATACACATAAAACAAATCAACAAGTAAAATAAACTAAAAAAAAAAAAAAAATTGAGTAGATAAATATCAAAAAGCAGCCATCCAGATTGTTTTATCCATTGTGGTAGCCCTTGCACAATAAAAGGTTGGAGACCTCTGATCTAGATAGTATTTTTTTATTTATATTTTAGAGAAACGATCCTGCAAAAATTATTATTGAAATAGGCTTTTTAATTTAAAGTAATAATATACATTTAAATAAATTATAATTTCTTTTCTACAAACACTGTAATGTTGTGATGAGAAATTAATTCATTCTCTGTTATTTATATAATAAAGATGTTAAATAATGCAAACATTTCACAGTGGGATACATTTACCATAAAATGAGAAGATTTGTTACTGTTTGCTCATTCTCATTTTTTTTTACTATAAGAACTTCAATCTCTCTGCAGACTCTCCAAGAAGAGGTGCAAATCCCGGGTACAGACATGCGTCTGGGGTACCTGAGCAGCCGGACAGCGGGGTATAAATCTCTTCTGCGTATCACCCTGACACATTCAACCATCCCCTTCAGTCTGATGAAGGTTCATCTCATGGTGGCTGTTGAAGGAAGGCTCTTTAGGAAATGGTTCTCAGCAGCACCAAATCTCTCCTATGACTTTGTCTGGGACAAGGCAGACGTCTACAGCCAAAAAGTATACGGCCTATCAGAAGCTTTTGGTGAGTGGACCCTTTGCCACTAAAATAATTTAAGTAAAATTGCACGATGCAATGCTGTAATGTCATGCTGGATCGCCCCTCCCACAGTGAAATCTCATTTGTCCTAAATACTGCTTGGCACAACAATATATTAAACATCAATTGTGGCGTGTTGCACCCCAAACACAGTGTTGCTGAACGGGGCAGTGCTTTCAAACAAGTTAAAACTAGTTTTTTCTTTGCTCCCGCTAGTGTCAGTGGGTTTCGAGTATGAGTCCTGCCCAGATCTTATCCTTTGGGAGAAGCGGACGGCCGTCCTGCAGGGATACGAGACCACGGCGTCCAATCTGGGTGGCTGGAGCCTGGACAAACATCACGCACTGAACATTCAGAGTGGTAAGCGGGCACACAAAGCAACATGAAAGAAATCTATGCTCGCTGACAAACACACTCACTCAATTACCCGCTAACAATTCGATCTGTCCATTTTATCCTGCAGTGGAGACATTCATTAATGTTCACTGCATGCCTGTAAAAAACTTGAAGGCTGAACTTTAATACAGCTTGACATTTGGATTGGGAGCGGACGTTATCTGTTTGACGGGGCCTTATTGGGGTGAGGCGGGTCAATTTTCTTATTGCTGCTGAATTGGACCTAACAGCAGAGTGCGCAAACTGCTAAGTTGGGTTTCTGTCAGGGTCGGTTCACGTCGACGTAGCGCCGCACTCATCTCAGTAAATGAGCCGTACCTGTAGCGGGAGTATTAGGAGCGCAGGTGGCAGTTGGATCTGTCGTGAGAGGTCAGAGCTGTCAGCATGAAGACAGCTTGCTCAAAAATCTTTGTCTGCTTCCCAAGAACCGCCACACTGATGCAAATTTATTACGAAAGGGATGGGTTTTAAGCGCCAAAATATATTCATACTGCCCACGACGCAGAGTTTTGATCAGGTTGCTATGCTCTGTAAAAATAGGTTGAAAGTGAATTACCTCAAGGCTGTAATACAATGTTAAGCCACGGTAATGTGTACCTAAAGTAGTGGTCTCCAACATGGTGTCCAGGTTGCCCGCACGGAGTCTGTGAGTTGCCTGCCAAAGCACATTCTAATAATACCCTCAATTTTAATATTTATTTATTACATATTTTTTATAGCTTGGCTTCTTTAATGTATTTTAAACAATAAAACAAATCAACAAGTAAAATAAAATCAACAAGTAAAACGTTTCAAATAGATTATATAAAAAAGTTGCCCTCCAGATTAGCCTGTTTTATCCATTGTGGTAGCCCTTGTTTACAAAAAGGTTGGAGACCACTAAAGTGTTACATAACATCAAGCTTTTTGTTTTGCCCCTGGTGTAAAATGGTTGGTAACACTTTACTATACTTTAATGTTGTAAAATTGTTAACTAAATAAACTAACAATGTACAATACTTCTACAACATTTTTGTAAGGGATAATCAATAGCTTGCCATGCATTAAAGAGGACATATCATGAAAATCTGACTTTTTCCATGTTTAAGTGCTATAATTGGGTCCCCATTGCTTTTATCAACCTAGTAAATGTAAAAAAGATCAACCCAGTAACTTAGTTTTGATAAACCATTCACTGCAAGCATCTGAACAAATAGGTAATTGAAATTTGGCTCCCCCTCTGATGTCAGAAGGGGATAATACCGACCCTTAATCTGCACTATCCAACCACGGCACTGCCATTTAGTGCAGAGATCAGCTCATTTGCATTTAAAGGAACACACCCAAAAACGGCACATTGTTGCTCACACCTACAAAGTGGCAATTTTAACATGCTATAATAAATTATCTGTATGATATTTTGAGCTAAAACGTCACATACATACTCTGGGGACACCAAAGATTTATTTTACATTTTGAAAAAGTCTTGTGAAATATCCCCTTTAAAGCATTTTAAATGCATGACGCAAAGAGACAATAATTAACATAAATAATAATAATTTAAATAAATGTAATCTTATCGCTCTATCTTACGTCTGCCCATGTCTGATTTATAGTTTTCAGATCTGTGTGATAAAAATCGAACTGTAATCTTAAAATAGCTGTCATTTTTACCCATTCTGTTATATATCGCGTTGCAAAGAGCAATACTAGTCGTGTAACCATCACTGATTTACTATGGTTACTAATTTTAAAGGTTAGCGCATCAAACTGACTGGACTTATCTGTGCATTAAAGGATTTTATTGCAGACATTTCAGCCAATCAGAATCAAGAATTCCAACAGACCATGGACTTATAATCCTATTATTTATTTTTATTTTTAAATCTATTTTTTTCCAATAATAATTTCGAATACATTACTAATACATTAAATCAATGTAGTATCTATAATAGTGATTCACGGGTCGGGTTGGGCGAGTAAAGAAAAGGCACTTTATTTGCGGAGGGGGGTCATTAAAAACAAAATAAAAAAACATGTTGACGTGCAATTCCCTATAGCCTATTAAATATTTGGTCATGAAAGCGCAAAGTAGCTCGCACTGCCAGCCACAACATCAAAACAAACGAAGAAATAAAAGATGAAAGACGAGGTGCGGGAGAAATTAAGGTCGGGAATTTGTGAATAGATACAGCTTTGTAAATGTTAAAAATGTTTATTATCATTATCCTATCTCTATATTAATATGACCATGCTGGTTTCTATGGTTCATAAGCGTACTGTATGTTGTTGCCAGTTTACAGGGCAGTGTAATCTAATGGCTGTTTCCAAGCACTTTTAGGTGGGCAGTTGTAAAAACAGATACAATGGTGCGTGGCGGGCTGGGATGGGCCAAATATTTCATAAAAGCGGGACCGGCAGTTTGAAAAAACACACTGACCCGCGCATCCCTAATCTGTAAGCATTAGTGTGCATTGAACTTAAATGAACAATAAACAGTTCCATTTCTATGAACTAAAATTAACAGAGATTAATAAATGCACAGTTTGTTCGTTGAATAATGCATTAGCTGATGTTATTAAATGAGACATTATTTTAACGTATTACCAAAAGGTCAGGAATGCATTATTTTGATTGACAGGCTTTACAAGCTGTAAAAATCAGTGCATTATAAACTAAAACTCCAATAAAACATCTGCTTTTCTAGCCAGTCGGCACTGCAAATGTTATTTAGCATCTCTCAGAATACTGCATGGTTCAACAGGTGCTCGGGGAGAAAACAGTGTGGATTGAAAATTACTAAAAATTGAGTTTCACAGACTCTTCCACTCACTGCCACTTTCAAATGGAATTTGCGGCGAGCTGTTCATCGAGGTGGAGAGCTGGAGGTTCATTGAAGCGTGCAATGGAGATTCAGATTGACTCTGTTAGTGATAATAAGAGCAGGATGTCTTTCCTGCGGTGGCTGTGGACCTTCACTTTGCTGGTTTCTGCGGGAAAGAAAATTTTATTTTATTTTATTGTAATAAATGTAAATACGATTGAGTTTAACACATCTTCGCTCTGTTGGTTATTTAAAAAAATCCTTTCGTGAGCGCTGGCAGTCACCACTTTGCTGTGCGACCGTCTAATGAACTTAATTTGAGCTGAATTGAATTGGCTTTAAAATCTTCTTGATTGATTTACTGCAAATAATTGAGTTTGGTTTAATTATAGGAAATAGAGTAATGTCAACAAAAAATCACTTTAATTCCTATTTCAGGCGAGTTTAAATTTGACAAGCTGTGTTGTGCAGACAAACAACCTCGCTGTAACATTGAACGCTGAGTCTGATTCAAATCATATGTAGTAGCCTATAGGACTTTAGTAAACCTCAAATGTTAATGGGCAGCATCCAAAAACAGTGCTTGAGGAACATGACTACTGCCAAAGACTAAACAAGATTGTGCAGATGACAAGCTTAATACTGTAATTGTGATTTTAGCAAGCAATTCAATATCAGACTTCGCCCTTTTAAGTAGACAGGACTTTGGCTGTATTTCAAATATTGCCGCCAAGTGTAAGGAGTGTAATAAAGGGACTTTGCTAACGCACATAGCTGATTCCAAAACAGTTAGCATGATGCTAATTCTATAACACCCAAGTAGCACTAAGCACTTTTGAATATTTCTCACTTTGTCTCATAGGTATCCTGCACAAGGGCAACGGCGAAAACATCTTCATCTCCCAGCAGCCCCCAGTCATCGGAAGCATCATGGGTAACGGGAGGAGACGCAGTATCTCCTGTCCGAGCTGTAACGGGCTGGCTGACGGAAATAAGCTGCTCGCACCCGTAGCCTTAGCCTGCGGATCCGACGGCAGTCTTTACGTGGGGGATTTCAACTACGTTCGTCGAATTTTCACAACGGGAAATGTCACAAGTGTCTTAGAGCTCAGGTATGACATTCTGCATAGATATACTAACTTATAACCACGTAATAAAAAGTTTCTTTGCACCGAAAAATATAACTGCAGTACTTGATATAACTGGCCTTTTATATCTGCTGTTGCCAAGCACCAAGAGGTACGGATGAAGTCAGATTGTCTTGGCAGATATCTCTATAATTTCACCCAATTTCCCTTCTAACTCAATAAACACACATAGCTATACATCTCTGAGACATTTAGGACATCATCATTTTTACATTAGACACAAAGTGTTGACAAACACAGCACTGAGATTGATTAGTCTTGAAAGGGATAGTTCACCCCAAAAAATGAATACTTATTATCAGTCATTATTCACTTACCCTCATGAGTTTCTTTCTTCTGTTGAACACAAAGGAAATATTCTTATTATTATTCTTTTGTGTTCAGCAGAAGCAAGAAACTTATACTAATTTAGAAAATAGTGAACTGTCAATTTAAAGGCACACATTAAAATGTATTATTATTAATTATAATAATAATTTATGTATTTATTTATATAATAATAATTTATAAATAATTAGTCAATAATTAACTAGACAAAATGCATTGTAGTGCATCGCAGACCATGCTATCTTTTATGAAATGTAGTCGGGGTTTTTTTTATTGTGCAGTTTTCCAGAATGAGTGGATGTCATGCAGTCTTGTCAGTCTGGGTGTTTACCTTATCTGCACCAAAAAAATGACACATACGCTGCGTCCGAAAACTCAAGGCAGTGACTTGTTGCCTCGCTGCCTCATGAGGAAATGACTTCGGGGGCATGAAGGCAGCTCAGAGAAAGACTTGTGGACACACTTCAAAGGCAGCGTGTTTGAAATTTAAACAGAGAGCGCCTTTGTGATAACTAATCACATATTTGAAAACTACAATACTAATTTCTGCTAGAAATGCAATTAAAAGGCGTAAAAAGTGAAAATCTACCTTTATTTACACTAAATTGGTGGTCCAGACGCGTCCTTGGCCGCCATTTTATTTTTTCGAACTCGACCGGGCTCGACCAATCACATTCTTAATGTACGTCCACGCATAGGTATCTCAGGAGACAGGAAGTAAACCAAACATAGAATTCGGACATGCCTTGATGCCTTCCTGCTTTGGAAAGCTTCCTCAGAAGGCAGCAATTTAGAGTTTTTGGACGCAGCCATAATCTTCATAGGGCGCAAAGCCTTTGGGTTTTTTTGGTTTGTGATGCACCAGTTGAGGACCATTGATGTTATCAGTGTGCAAAAAATCTCTTTTGTAACAAATACGCTTTAAATTTCTTCACTATCTTCTTTTTTGATCACTTTACAGCATTTTTTTTCATACACTGTCAGAAAAAATTGTCAAATATGTACCCCAGCTGACACTGGGGCGGTACCCCTTCAAAAAGTACAGCTTAGGACCTAAAGAGTTCATATTTTTATGTATGTACTTAAAGGTACCTGCACCTAATGGTACATATTAGGACCATTTTAAAGGGACATTCCACTTTTTTGGAAAATATGCTCATTTTCCAGCTCCCCGGAGTTAAATATTTGAGTTTTACCATTTTTGAATCCATTCAGCTGATCTGGCGCTAGCACTTTTAGCATAGCTTAGCATAATCTATTGAATCTGATTAGACCATTAGCATTGCGCTACAAAAATAACTAGAGTTTGGATATTTTTCCTATTTAAAACTTGACTCTTCTGTAGTGACATTTTGTGCTAAGACTGATGGAAATTAAAAGTTGCGATTTTCTAGGCAGATATGGCTAGGACTATACTTTCATTCTGGCGTAATATCATTGCACCTCCTGCAGCAATGTTATGACAGCAAAGTCCTTGATTATTACGCCAGAATGAGAGTATAGTTCCTAGACATATCTACCTAGAAAACCTCAACTTTTAATTTTCTGTCGATCTTAGTACACGCTACAGAAAAGTCAAGTTTTAAATAGGAAAAATATCGAAAATAACTTATTTTTTAGTGCAATGCTAATGGTCTAATCAGATTCAATGGATTATGCTAAGCTATGCTAAAAGTGGTAGCGCCAGACCTGGAGATCGGCTGAATGGATTCCAAAACTCTAGGGGAGCTGGAAAATTAGTATTTTTTTTTTTAAATGGAGTGTCCTTTTAAAGGGTACTGCCCTAGTGACAGCTGGGGTACATATTTTTAACCATTTTCTCTGACAATGTACATAATTGCATGTATTAAATACTAACTCTGCTAACCCTCTTGTTTCCTACTTTCTTTCTTCTCTCCATGCTTTCGCATAATACAGAAATAAAGATTTCAGGCATAGGTAAGAGATCTTCTAAAGAGTCACTGTTTTTACACCTATACATTGAATGTATATCAACAGTACGCTGTATTCCTCGGAGGAGGCTTTTTGATGTAAAGTTGTTGTTTTCATAGATGCCCGTGAACCGAGGAACACGGGTGTTTATCATATAAAAGCTGCCAGCGAGTGCATTAAAACACCAAATTAAACGGGCAGTGCTGCGACTGGGCTTTGAAATAGTGCCGTGGATGAACTGAGACTGTTTTGATGCATGGGTAACCTCTGAAAGTGGGCTACCACTGTAGAAAAAAGCGTTTAACGAATTACGTGTACGTAGAAGAGAGCCTCAGTCAGGGCACATAATTTAAAACGTCAGACAGGAAGATGGAAAAGCAGTTACGAGCTAAGCATAAGCCCGGTTTCAGCATTTTAAATATTTCTCGCCCTCAGGGGACGCGGCTTTCTGAAAGAATATAATTACTCACCCCTCCCCGTTCGAAAATCCCCGCGCTGCATTACCCACAATCCAGCGTGATATTTCGCCGGATGACAAATTACACATTCAAAGCGCCGTCGGATCTAAATACACAGTTCGTTAACATGTTTGATTTGACAAATGGCAGCGTGGCATCGAGGAAAAAGCGCCAGTCATCAAACTTCGATCTAAGCTTTCAAATATAACACACATCCTCCCCGTGGTGCCGTGAACCCTTAATACAGAGTGCGTGGCATAACCAGCTGTGGGTTTTGACAGGCAGCGGCGGTGTGATGCTCCGGTATGACTGACAGATTGTGACTGGGTTCTTGGAGAGAGGTTAGGTAAACCCGGGACACCTACGGGCTTCAAAAACGCCCTGACGTTCGTAATGAGCTTTCGGTTGAACCCTGTGTCCTCAGGTCGAGTTTACCGTGGTTAGCTTGGTCAGCAAACAGGTGGTGTGACAATTAAATGTGTCCATACATGGAATTGTGGCAAGCTTCATATAGGCAACGCATGCTTAAGGCACATACACAAAAGAGACCTTGACCTTTAAGCAAAATTTGGATTCAATGCCTCCTGACAGATGTGACCCAGTTTGTGAAAAACCCAGACCCATTCTTTGTGATTCGCTGAAAATATAACCATGTTTAATATTGATGCTCCTTATCTCATGATTATGATGATGTATCCATTGACAAATATAAATCATAGATGGGTGCACATGTGACCAATCTTATTGATTTTACAGCTAAGTTTATCTTCGGATTACACTATCAACTCAAATCTGAAATCCTCTTTTAGCATCCAAGTCTTCCCAAGGGCCGCTTCATGATTTGCTGTATACTGTGTATTTGTAGTAGCCGTTTTGTCCTGTTGGTCTTTAACCAGGTTTCTGTTGTTCTTTTCATTGTATAACTTCAGCTTTGGGGTATACAAGCTAGATGACTAGCCGTAACACGCGGCGCCATAATTCATTTTAAAATCATAGGCTTGTATAAACAGCTGCAGAAAGCCTCAAGTCATATTCGCAACCAGAAAAGAAAAGTCATCAATTCTTGCGTAAAAGCAAATCTGGGGTGTTTGTGTATGTGTTCGCGAGCCGAGTATAGAGAGAGTAAAGCTAAACCATGATCTCTCTGCCATAACCGCTGACCTCCTTCCACAAGAGTCGCTCACCTCCATCGTCACAGCAACATGCTGCAAAATCCAATTATCTTCCCTGGAGCAGCTGTAGTCTGTGAATATAGATGGACTCTATGAAGGTCAGGGTGTTCTCGACACTACGTACCTCCAATAAAACATTGAACCGTAACACCAACAACGCCGGGATTAAACAAACATCCACCTGAAGCGTCACGATCCCTCGTAGATACTTGTGAACTGTGATCGAGATTTTATTTGACGAATCGTTTCTTTCCAAAACGAGGACATCAGTCATCACATTCAGCGGCCACATAGTGAAGTGCCAGCCCTTGGGTCAACCAGTGCCATCTGATCTTCTAGAGGTCAGGTGTCGGACTGAATAATGGATTGAAGCTGACAGACCTGGCACTATTCTTTTCCATGCGCTTGTGACAGGGCACTGGGATTTGGCACTGGATTTCAGGGTTTGTTTAATGGCTTTTGAATGCTGGTCCAAAGACAGGTTGGGTGTTAATAATGATGGTATTTGGCAGAAGTCTGTCCTAGCATCTGTTGTCATCTTTTGAGTACTTTAGAGCAGGGCTCCCCAACCTTTTTTATACCGCGGACCGGTTTTAGCCTGAACATTTTTCTTGCGGATCGGGGAGGGGGGATCATACCTGCTTTATTGCTCCATCACTTATTTTTAGTGGCTGTTAGTGCTGAAAATCCTCCTTTGCGTAATGTATAAAGATTTAAACGGAAGTAAAGATCAAAGAACTAATCAAAGGAAAATTAATAACGGCTTTATTTTAGTAGAAGTGTAGATCCGTATTTTGGTGGATTGCTTTATCTTTCATTATTTTCACAAGTTCGCCTGCCCATTAAGTAAAAAATAATTGACGACGGGCCGTTGAATTATTAGAAAAATAATGCACACCCGAGGTTGGTGATGTGGCCACAATGTGAAGCGGGGTGTGAATTATTTTTCAGTAATTCAACGGCCCGGAGTCAATTATTCCGCTTATACTACGGTTACCACACCTCAAGACATCGATCACATGATATTTTTAAAAGGGATTTGTCTGTTATTTGTACTTAAATCACTATTGGGAGTAGGACTATTTCTTCCGCATCTCATCCAACAGCTCTTTTGCTTGTTCCAAAACGTCATTTTAAAGCTGGTAATGGAGGCTTGAGCCGTTGATAGCATTCTAATGCAGTTATTAATGAAGTTATTAGAAAGAGAGCGACAGAGACAGAGACACACAGAGAGAGAAAGAAAGAAAGAAAGAGAGAGAGAGAGAGAGGGCGAGCGAGAGAGAGAGATTGTGGGAATGATGCTACCTTTGTGCGTCTCTAAACAGTGTTGTTACTGCCTCGGAAAATCGTCTGTCATGTTGTTTTTGTTAGTCCGTTATTATAGTTAACTATGCGAAGTGATATAGAAGTGTAATGCGGTCAAGAGAGCTGCCTGGAACTACGTTCGCCGTGTGTTTCCCAGATAATAATTGCACACCTCAGAACGTTCAACAGCCAATCAGGCTCAAGCATTCAACGGACCCGTAGTATAAATCTTAATAATTAATGGCAATTTTGAAGTATGCCTAAACTCTAATGACAGCAATCCTGTGGGATCGCAGAGAGCGGCCCGGTACAAAAGTGGAAATGATCGAGGTTATCGGAAGGCGGCTCTTAAAGGGCAAACACAATTTTTTTTTCAGGACGACCCGACCCGGTGGCAGCTTGTCTATAGCCCGGTACTGGGTCGCGACCCGGTAGTTGGGGACCTTTGCTATAGAGTGTAGCCCTCGCTGTAGAGTGACATTTTAAACAAAGAATGTGTTTTCTTCCTGTGACCTTTCTCACTTTGTTAGGTTCTTAATGCTGTTTTCCTAAGACAAGTTGGGTGTCAGTAATAATGGTTTTTGGTAGAAGTATGTCATGGGATATGCCATGGCTAGTCATTGTTAGCAAACTGCTAACATCAAAAATACCAAAATTCGAGATACATTGAGATAATTGCATTTTGATTATTTAGAGCGATAATCAAAACATACATGGAGTTTGAACTGTTTGTCCTATCCTGGTCCTGTTTCCCAATCCTGGTCCTCAGGTACCCCCTCCCAGAAGTATTAGATGTCTCCTAATTTAAAACACCCGATTTAACTCATCAGCTTGTTAGAGAGACATGTTGGAACCATTCTGGAAGGAGGCTGATGAGTTAAGTTAGGTGTTTTAAATAAGGAGACATCTAAAACTTTCTAGGAGTGGGTACTTGAGGACCAGGGGTCTCATTTATAAAACTGCATCGGATTCTTATGCACAAAAGCCAAAAAATGGCATACGGCAAAAAATATTAAGACTTATAAAACAAAGCAATGTTCCCTTTATAATTCAAAGATCACCTGCAAGTGTGCGTACATTAATAATCCTCAGATCCCACCCTGCGAGCCCATTTTCCCTTTAAGATTTTTTGTATAGATCACAACCTTTGCGTGGAAACTGGCGTATGCACGTTTCCAGCCCCGTTTTGTGCTTACGCACGCTTTATAAATAAGACCCCATGATTGGAAAACACTTCCCAAAAGGAATACTTCTGGGTTTTATAACTCAGGTAAGAGCGCCACCTGGTGGATAATAGTGGAAATACGGATTGTCGGAAAAACTCGCCATTGGCAGGGAAGAGTTTTCTCTTAATTTAGGTTTTATGGTTTAATGTTCCCAAGACAAGAAGCGTGTCAGTAATGATGGTATACTTGGCAGTAGTATGTTGTTGAGGCTAGTCGCTGTTAGCGTTCTGCTATAGTTGTAGTGACACTTTATACGAAAAATGCTCTTCACTTAAGGTTTTTGTTCTTTTGTTGTGCCCTTCTTTCACTTTCTTGCTCTAAGACAGGCTAGGTGTCAGCAATGATGGTTTTTGGCAGAAGCATTTGTTGTGGCTAGTCATTGTTACCGGCATAGCTTTGGTATGGTCACTTTATAAAAACAAAATAATGCACTTCACTTAAGGATTTAGTTTATTTGCTGTGACCTTTCTCACTTTATAAGGTTTAAAATGCTGTTCCAAAGACAAGCTGGGTGTCAGTAATGATGGTATTTGGTAATAGTAGGCCTATATCATAGCATTTGTCATGGCTTGTCGCTGTTAAAGCTCGGCCGTAGTTAGTGTGACACTTTATACGAAAAATGCTCTTCACTTAAGGTTTTTGTTCTTTTGCTGTGACCTTTCTCACTTTGTTAGGTTTTAAATGGTGATCCCAAGAAAAATCTGGGGTTAGTAATGATAGTATTTGACAACATTTGTTTCGGATAGTTGTCTGCGGAGTAATAAAATAGCCCTGTAGAGTGGTACATTTTACAAAAATGCTTTGCTTTTAGTGTTTTGGTTCTCTTGCTGTGACCTTTTATTTGAACAGAATAAACTGCTCTATCAAGGCACCATTTTAGAAAGCATTTCGTGGCTATTTCTCATGTGGAATAAAAAGTACCGATTGCCCTTTAAAACAGACTTGAATTTAACATGAGCTTCACAACTTTCACCCTAATTCTGCTACATTTCTCACTCATTAAAGCAAAATCTGCGTTTTTCTATTAGATAGTATGGCCTAGTGCAGCCACTGCTTACTTTTGAAGGGATTTCCACTGTGGTAAGTACCTAGTACACAATACTTTTTTATTACCACCTCAATGTAGGTTACAAGCGAGCCGTACTGATACTAAATCGTGACGTGTAAACTGCAGTTCACTGATGGGTCATAAAGCATAGTCACTACTGGTGTCATTGCTACTGTAAATGCAAGATTACTTTACCCGTATGCGCCATTGAGCAAGTGATGTCGTCATCTGTGCTTTTTTGTACTAGTTCCCAAACTCCCTTTTAGCAATGATGTCATGGCAGTCTATAACGATAAGTCTATAATCCCACCCACTCTAAAGCGGCACTAAACTCCAATGCAAATGCAAAACGAGCCAAAGTAAGCCCAAAGCTAAGCCCGGCTGCATGGTAACGAGCCGTGTTGTACCACACAATTGAAAAGCGCCCATAAATGTCCATGTTTTCTAGTACACTTCATCTGAACAAGAAATTGCACAAACTGAAGTAGCAGTAACCTGTGCTGTTGCTACAAATCAGGCGCTTTTCACAACAAGTAGTCTTTGACCACAGATCTAGTCATCAACACAGCTGCAATTAGAGCACATTGCGAATCAACTCGAAAGCAGTACTGTTCCAATTGCATTCCCAGGCGCTTATCCTTTTCCTATTTCTTGGAATCTGATTACCGTATAGAAAACATACTCAGTACGTCGCCTCCAGATTAGAGTTTTTCCCCACCGTCGAGACTCTACAGCCTGATTGGAGCCACGTCGAGTTCCACCCGTGTGGTTGTGAGGGATAACTTTAACCATCCGGCTTTGCCGTGTAATGGCCTGTTTTTCAGCCTGTGGGCCATTTTTGCTCCAGGAATACGTAATGGGTTTAGATAACGGCTCTGGACCACATTCATCTCCAAATTGAAGTTCCCCCTCAGGGATTTGGCGACACACCTCGCACACTGGCAGCACATCAAACACTGAGACGACTTCACAAAACTACATCTAAAGATTTCACATGCAAAACCCTCTAAGTGCCTCTGACATGTTTTCTGACAAGTTTACCAAGGCGAATAGTAAAGTAAAGCATTTGCGATAGAAGAGAGTGATTACCATTGCAGTTTCTATTTGAAAGATAAGTCACATGTTTCATTTTTGTCATTTGGGACGCAATTGAAATGATTCACATGCTCTTAAATGGCTCGAGAACAGCTGTACATGCATACTCTTTTATGCAGGATCCCCATCCTTGGTTGTTTCTTGAACATAAATAATACATTTGTCACATGGGTATTTTATTAGTCTTTTGGCTTCCTATTGAGCATGTAAAAAATGTTGTCCCTTCGGCTGTCACTAGACTTTGCAGCTGTATTTACACAATGTAGTTTATGGTTTCATAAACCTTTATAATGGTAGATAAATCTTAATGTTTAGGTGATATTTTGCTTTTAACATTTTTTTATTAAATAAGTTTATTTTTGTGCTAATTATGGCACTGTAATATGTTTATGACAGTTAATGATTTTTATAAGTTGTCATTACCGTACCGAGCCCCTAAGGTGACATTGGAGTAAAAAAATCTAAAGTTTAGTTATATGTGCTCACGTGAAACTTTCATGTGCAGATTTTTTTTTATTTTGCGTTTTTCGTGCTCAACGGGAAACTTTCACGTGCGCACGCGATTGTTTTAATGTGCGCACACGATAGTTTCACGTATTTAATTACAGACAGCAAAAAAAAAAACTGTATCTACTGTCAACCCAGCTTGGGTCAAAAATATATTTCTATTTATTTATTTATTTCTATTTCTATTTATTTCTATTTCTATTTATATCTATATCTATATTTATATATATATATATATATATATATATATATATATATATATATATATATATATATATTTATTTATTTATTTAAATGAGCAGACTATTATGTTTAAGTTCGGTAATTTCACTTCATTTCAGAAATTGAAATGCCTTATTTTCACTAATGTCATTTTAGTCAATTCACTGATATTTAACAAATTTGACTGTGTTTGCTGCAAAACCCTCTAAGTACATGCAAACGTCTCCAGTAAATGTCCTTTCTGAAAAAGGCAAAAAAATCTGTTCAATATTCAAATATATTCGGTAAATCTCCTTTAATCGGGTAACCGCAGTCGTTCGTACAATTATTAATCCGTGCACATATAGGACTTTGCAGAAAAAATCGTTGTGCATTTATTGGATTCTGCCAACAAACCGTTATTTCTGAATGACCTGAGGCCTGGATTAAGCAGATTTGAAACAAAAATATTTAATCAACGTATTATAATATGTGCCGAGACCATTCGGTGAATATAATTATCTCACATTTTATCGGAGGTGGCATTGAGTGGCTTTTGTATCTGAGCTCCTCATGTGTTTCTATGTTTAAGGGTAAATGCATACGTTGGAAAAATAATGGAGAGGATGTTTTTAGCTTTGACAGGAGGATTGTCAGGTTTTTTTTCAGTTTGATTCATCTCTCAATGGGATTTAAGAGCAACCAAGCTTTTCATGCACCGATTTACACTTTGTATAACAGTGAAACACACATAGAGACTGACTAATATACTGAGTGATTGTATCTTATAAATGAAGTATGGCACTTAATGTGTTAGCTTATTAAAGTGATCGTTTAATTGAAAATATGTGTGCCTAAAATGTGTTTATATATTAGGTGTTTTAAAACCAATTCATTTGAGGTCATGCTATATTGTGAATTGAATAATGCAGACACTTATGCCTAATATCACCCGTTAGCCATGACTGCATTTACGATACATCACAGCCTCTCGTACCATATTACCTAATTAAATATACAACGTTTGTGTGAGGTTATTAAGTAACTGCATTTCTCCACATATTGTACAGATTATTCAAAGACACACACAGAGAATACTTCACATAATGCAGCCATTGACGACTGTTATTCTTCTGCCATTTTTAGCAATAGTCCTGCGCACAAATATTACCTGGCTACCAGCCCTGTTTCGGGGGCACTGTACCTGTCAGATACCAGCAGCAGGAAGGTCTTTAAGGTGAAGTCTCTGAATACGGTGAAGGATGTGGCAAAGAACCTCGAGCTAGTGGCGGGCACAGGAGATCAGTGTTTGCCGTATGATGAGACGCGCTGCGGCGACGGAGGTAAAGCCGTGGAGGCCACACTAACCAACCCGAGAGGTAAGTCTGGACCCTTTTGCTTTTTCATAAACAGAACACTGTTAAGATTTCAGTGAAGTCCCTTAAACTAAACACTGTGTACTAGTTTATTTGGTAAAGCATTGTGTAAGCAATGATAAAATGTATAACTTCACTTTGTATTGCTTTAGATTAAAGTATATGTCAAATGCATAAAATGTAAAATGTGATTGGCTTGTTTTCAACGTGGGTGTAAAAACACCTGACTCTTTATTTTTGCAGTACACATAGTCTAGGACTGTCACTGAAACAGGTGTGATATCTCGAAAACACCTACATCAGTGATATCTGTCAGGTGATAGTGACATTTTTGTGTGGCATTTCAGGAAAAAACACTTATTGCACATATTTCATATAAGCAATTTTGATTCTGTTTACCTACATAGTTTTTTATTGATGCAAGCCAAAGGGATCTAAATTCAGAGGTAGCCTCAAAACCACAGAAAATCATTCTTTCTGCTTGCAACATGAAATTGATAGCAGACCACCGCTGTGCGATGTGGTTTTTATACACTTGTCAATGTTGTAGATTGTAATAGAGAGAATGCGCATGCAGCACATGTATACCTGTCAGGTATGCAGCCAATGCATTATTCTTTTATCATCAAAGCAGTACTATAATGGCATTACATAGGCGAATAATAAAGTAAAGAAGCGTTTGCGACAGAAGACGGTGGTTACCATTGCAGTTTCTATTTGAAAGATGACTCATGCAAAGTCACATGTTTCATTTTTGTCATCTGGGACGCAATTGAAATGATTCACATGCTTCTAAATAGCTTGAGAACAGCTGTACATCCGTACCACCCTTTTTCCCAGGATCTCCATCCTTGGTTGTTTCTAGAAAATAAATAATACATTTGTCACATGGATATTTTATGAGTCTTTTGACGTCCTGTTGAGCATTTAAACATTTTTCGTCCTTTCGGCTGTCAATAGATTTTGCAACTGTATTTATACAATGCAAGTTTGAATTATTGGTTTTATAAACCTTTATAAATGTAGATAAATCTTAATGTTTAGGTGACTTTTTACTTTTTTATTATTTTCTTCATTAAACAAGTTTATTTTTGAGCTAATTATGGCACTGTAACATGTTCATGACAGTTAATGTGTCCAGTTTTTTTTATTTTTTGCAAATCCGTAAATTTCAATGGTGATTTTTTTACAGTAGCATAAATTACAGACAGCACAAAAAGACTGTATTTACTGTCAATCCAGCTTTGGGTCAAAAAAGGGACACATTCAGCTGTTAGGTTAGGTTAAATTAACTTAGAAAATGTTTATATTTAACCCAACAATTGGTAAAAAAAAATTATTTATTTATTTTTATTTAGCCTATTTATTTATTTACCGCATTAAAGGATCAGTCCATTTTCTTAAAAAAAAATCCAGATAATTTACTCACCAGCATGTCATCCGGAATGTTGATGTCTTTTTTTGTTCGGTCGAGAAGAAGTTATGTTTTTTGGGGAGGTGTTCCGGGATTTTTCTCATTTTGGTGGACTTTAATGGACCCCAACACATAACAGTTTTAATGCGGTTTAAAATTGCAGTTTCAAAGGACTCTAAAAGATCCCAAACGAGGCATAAGGGTCTTATCTAGCGAAACAATTTTCATTTTTGACAAGAAAAATTAAAAATATGCACTTTTAAACCCAAACTTCTCGTCTCCGGTCCTGTGATGCGCCAGCGCGACCTCACTTAAATTGCGTAGTGACGTCGAAAGGTCACGTGTTACATATATGAAACGCACATTTGCGGACCATTTTAAACAATAAACTGACACAAAGACATTAATTAGTATCATTCCACATACAACAACGGAATGGTCCTCTTTCTCCACACTTGTAAAAACTGGGGCGTACTTGACGTGATGACGTATTATGTGAGGTTGCGCTGGCGCGTCACAGGACTGTAGATAGACGAGAAGTTGTGGTTTAAAACTACATATTTTTTATTTTTCTTGTCAAAAATGACAATCGTTTCGCTAGATAAGACCCTTATGCCTCGTTTGGGATCGCTTTGAAACTCCGTTGAAACTGCAATTTTAAACTGTTACGTGTTGGGGTCCATTAAAGTCCATTAAAATTAGAAAATCCTGGAATGTTTTCCTCAAACAACATAATTTCTTCTCGACTAAACAAAGAAAGACTGGATTATCTGGATTTTTTTTAAGAAAATGGACTAATCCTTTAACATGTAAGGGATTATCATTAATGAACATTTGTAAGGGAGATATAAATTTGTAATGTAAATAATGTCACAATGCACACAAAATCAGTCTTTATTTTCTGTTAGCAATTCCTTTGATTTCCATGTAAGATATTATTATTAAATATTGTCATGCATGTTTATTGCAGGTTATTGCCACCGGATTATTTTTAAACTTCATCCACATAAGATCATATAGTCATTCAGTAGAAATTAATTCCCTGCACCTGTGTCTTATACAGGCATCACTGTGGACAAGTATGACGTGATCTTCTTCGTAGACGGCACCATGATCCGTCGTATCGATCAGAACGGTATCATATCCACCTTGCTGGGCTTCAATGACTTGACTTCTGCGCGACCCCTGAGCTGTGACTCCGTGATGGACATCTCCCAGGTGTGGAGCTTTTTTCTGATATTTCTGTCCAATTTGTGGTACGGTTCATGGCATGGTTTGGGATGCTGTCGTGTTTCTGTGCTGTTGTCGTAAAGCCCAGTGCCTTTGGGAGGGTAATGGAGTGCAGAAATATTTTTGGTGTGGGTAGGAACGGAGGGTCACGTCGCTGTGTGCCCCAAGTTGTTTCTTACAGCTGTGGGCTTCTGATATCAGTTGATGTAAGCTGACCTTCAACCTGAGCGACATATCTGCCCCCTCTGTCCCAAGACATGCCTGCATACGTGCTCGGAGAGACGAGCATGCTGTGTTCACCATAGCCACTCCCTTAAGCAATACAAATGTTAACATTCACCCCAGGCAAGGGCATTACATTGACTATGATCTCAAAAGCTTCTGATAGGGATGCGACTTTCCTAGAGGTCCAGACCTGGAGCAATTTAGGCTACTTTGATTTTTCATCATTTTATTTTGCTTATAGTATTCTGCTAGTGTCAAGACAATTTAGAGGGCCTGCGGTTATTATGATGAATAAAATATATTAAAAATTCCTCTTTTATTAGTTTAAGCTTTTGGCTGAATTGTAAGGAAACCTCTGCCTTGTGCATAGTTTTGCCCAGTTTTATATTTTGGATGTAGACTTTCTTGGTATATTAACACAACAACCTGTCTGGTGACTTTTATTTTTACTTGAATTACTAGAAATTTACAAGTAAATTGCTATTAATATAAATGCATTCATTACGCTGCTATTCTGTAAGACAATAACAGTTAAATGTAATTTAAAAGAATAGCAAAAATCAATATTGGGTAGAACACTTTTTTTTAAAGTAGACATATCATGAAAATCAGACTTTTTCCATGTTTAAGTGCTATAATTGGGTCCCTTGTGCTTCTATCAACCTAGAAACTGTGAAAAAGATCAACCCATTAACTTAGTTTTGGTAAATCATTCTCTGCAAGCATGTAAAAAAATAGGTAATTGAAATTTGGCTCCCCTTGTGATGTCAGAAGAGGATAATACCGCCCCTTAATCTGCACTATCCAACCACGCCACTGTCATTTAGTGAAGAGATCAACTCATTTGCATTTTAAAGGACACACCCAAAATTGGCACATTTTTGCTCACACCTACAAAGTGGCAATTTTAACATGCTATAATAAGTTTATATGATATTTTGAGCTAGAACTCCACATACGTACTCTGGGGACACCAGAGATTTATTTGACATCTTAAAAAATCTTGTGAAATGTCCCCTTTAATAATATTGATTTGTTAGCTTATGCAGCTTGCTAAAATCAAAGTCTTTTAACCCATATGGGAAAAAATATATTGTCAAATATAATTTTGGATATATTTCAAAATATACAAAAAATTGCCAAAAAATATATTCTATTTTTCTGGGCAATTTTTTGTATATTTTGAAATATTTTTATAATTAAAAATATTTAGCCCTCCATGTATTTCAATCCAAGGAAATATATTCACATCACATTGGAAGAAAAACTTGGTTGATTTTACAAACAAAAGGTTAAATCCAAATATATAAAAAAATATATTTTCTTAGATATATTTTTCTTTAGTGTATATTTAAAATATATTTTGGTTTGGAAAAATATATTTTTTGCTGTATGGATTGAAAAATTACATTAAATTAAAGGAACAGTATGTAGGATTGTGGTCAAAACTGGTACTGCAATCTCGAGTCACAACTGGTGGCCAATACACAACATGACAACATAAAAATCAGTTATGGGCTGCAACTCTTTTTAAATGACAAAATCCTGGCCGAACCACTGTTGTCAGTGATATAAGTATTTGAAATGAAAATGATTTCTTAATGTCTAGTGACATATCACGGCCATTTTATGATTAATTGATATCAATTTCTTACATACTGTTCCTTTAAATTGTGCTTGCCCCTGAAATAAATGTTCAAATTTATGTCGATATATGAAGGTTAAAACTAAATTAAAAATTAAGCTTTACTTTTGTATTTTGCATATATTTAAAACATTCTTGGCCAGGATTTTTTTTTTTGCCAAATATGATGTGTTGTATATTAAGTTTCTTTTAAAGGACAGCTGCCTACATAGATTAATATGATGATTTTGGTAGGTCATGCCCATTATAATTCTTCAAAACCTCTCTATGAAGAGCGTTAAGTGTACGATATAGGAAAAAAGGCCCGGTGTTTTCTTTAATCCATCACCTAAAACCCATCTTCTGTGTTATTGAATTGTATTCGTCACCCTTCCATCCCGGCTTTGCTCACGTGTTGTTGTCTGACTCACGGTTTGCTCGATAATGCCTGACTGAGAAAGGTTTTATATTCGCTGAGAGAAGGCAGAGCACTGGGGAGTCGACCTCCAGCTGTACCACAGAGAAAATCTACACACACACACACACACACACACACACACACACACACACACACACACACACACTTACACGCAGACAGGCCCACTGCAGTCCCCGGCCCCAATGATGACAAATCACACTGGCTTCTGCAAAAGACACTCAGACGGTAAAAAGCATCTATTAAAAATGCATGGGCAGCACACTCGCTGCATCAAACGCCCAGCCGCATTACTTAAGCCTGCTGCTGCACTTCTGAGGATTCGACTGAAGCTCGCTTTCCTCCCTCTTATCCGCCGCCTGCCACTCTCACCTGAACGAGAAATGTATTTGATACTGAGGGAATTCATTAGTGAGCTATATAGTCTGTAGGTCTCGATGTCTCTGCTCTCATACGGCCCCCTGGTAGTTTGAAATCTTGGATGACTTGATTTACACTTTTCATACGGAGCTCATATGCGCAACGCATCACAAGTTATATTTTAAATTCATTCGTTGTTAAAGCAACATCTAAAGATCCTGGTTAGCATATTATTATTTTTAGTTAACCTATAGACAATGTGAAAGCCCACCATGTAGACTGCTCAATAGACGGTTTCATCGGACACGCGCGCATTGTCGCGGTTTCGTGTCTGGCCCAAAGGTAACTTCCAGTCTCTGTTTGTTTAATGGTCTGGCTAAACTGAACTCTGAATACCTTGTCGAAAAAAAAAAGTTTTGGTTTCCTAAAGATGAGGGAAGACTGCAAACCTGGATTATCGCTGTGCGAAGAGAGGTTTGCAGCCGATCTGATGTTACATTTTAGCCTATACTTTAATTTTAAGTAATGTTCAAAGTAACATAGTTTAGTGTAGTTTTCTGATAATGCCTTTGACTTATCTTAAAGGAAAACATCACCGTTTTTTATATTTTACTATGTTTTTACCTCAACTTAAACAAATGAATACATAACTATATTTATTCAATGTGTACACTTAATCTTTGTACCGCATGTTTGAATGTGTTCGCAGTTAGCCTAGCCCCATTCATTCCTTAGGATCCAAACATGGATGAATTTAGAAGCCACCAAACACTTCCATGTTTTCCCTTATACTTATGGTGCATTCACACCAGCCACGGTAGAGGCGGCAAAAACTTGCTATTCGCGCATTCGAGACATTCACGTGGAAATTCGCGTCATGGGAGGGGCTTTTGCGACTCCGCTGAGACTCCACTCGCTTCCTGCAATCACGTCACTACTACAGCAAGGTCCTGATTGGTTAACGCGGTGCGAAAATCCGCCGAAGTTAAAATTTTTTCAACTTGCACATTTCCTGCGGCAATGCTCAATTCGCGCGGAACGTGCCATTCGCGTCGCAGGATGCGTAATCGCGTCTTTGTATTGACTTAATCACTCACGCTTGCCGCCTCTACCGCGTCTGGTGTGAACCCTGCTTTACTTGTGTGCTCATCTCTTTAAATAGGGAAAACATGGAAGTGTTTGGTTGCTTCTAATTTCATCCCTGTTTGGATTCTAAGGAATGAATGGGGCTAGGCTAAATGCTAACACATTCACGACACACTATGCAAAGATTAAGTGCATGCATTTACAAAAGATAGGTTGTATTAATTTGTCTAAGTTGAGGTAAGAACATAGTAAAATATTGAAAAACTGTGCTGTTTTCATTTAATTTGGTTACTTGGTCACTTTTATATTTTTATACAGTGTTTAAGATTAATTTAATTACTTATTCAGCATTTATTTATTCAGATTACAATTTTGAATTAAATGAAAGCCATACATTTTATTTCAGGGTTATTATGCATTTTGTTCAGGGACCATCGACAGAAAAGCAAACAATATTTTTTTCCCTTGTATGATCATAATCAAGTCAAAACTGTTTAAGTTGGCTAACATTTGACAAGGTCAATCTCCCATGTTTTCATCGCGGGTGCTTGAGCGTATGCGCAAATTTAACGGCAGCTGTTCTAGTGTCGGATTCACAAGGGTGCTAGCCATTCTGTCTTTGTAAGTGTGTGAAAGTGTGAGGAAATGGAGAGAAACTGAGCTGATACATCCTGTCAATCACTCGCATGGGTGTGAAATCCCGCACACGAAGAGGCGTTAAATACGCCGCTCGCACCGTTGAGACGAAAATGGATTTAATAAAAGAATGTTACCCTTGATAGAGCACATGTCACAGAGACACCTGTTTGATGCGTATGTGTTTTCATTAACTTTTGAAACGTAAGCTCATCTACATATCATATATACAGAACATTTACAAAAAACACTCGTTTCCAAATCCTTCCAAGATTGTTCCAGATTTTGGATCGTACTTGGGGCAGTCAATGCCTTAACACTTAAGATAACTTTGGTCCTAACGTACCCCCAAATTAGAGAGAAACAGCCTTGCAACAGCTTTGGGACTTAAACCTAAACTTAGCCTAACCTAAACCTGAGTTTTATTGGTTGATTACATTGTTTTGTAACCTCATCCTTATAATGTGATGTTTTAAGATATTTATTGGATTTTAACAATGGTTAAAATAGGGCATTTACTTCTTACTGGGTAGCCTAAAAGGAATAAACCTATCCACACTGCCTTTACTTCTGCACAGCATTGCCATAATGTGTCTTATTACATAAATCTCTCAGCCTTGATAAGAAATACAGCAAGGTTGATATCATGTCATGTGTGCGTATTGTCAGTTTTTGCCCGGGGGAGATATCACGGACCAATATCGAACAAAACGCGACGATTCAGTTGGCCACCCAGAGTCTCCTTTCTTTAAATCTTACTTTGACCTTATCGTATCTTAAAATCAATGCTCGGTGCTACTTAAACCATGGCAGTGGCTGCGGCCAATAGATTACTGCAGACCAGCATCCAGGAGGCAGTTTTGATATAGATCAGCTCAGGACGTACGGATCATTTCCAGGAATGAGAGCGGGATGGTGTATTGAGTGCTATGTTTTATGTCGAGGACTTATCGGACAGGCCAGAATCTTTCAGGACAGAAAAATCCTTTCGCTTTTGAGACTAACTTTAATATGGTATCCTTCACGTTTTCAATGGTTTTCCATTTCTACCTAGGGACATATCAACTCAACAGATAACGTTTTTGCCTCTAGCTCGACTGGTAGCACAAGCAACTCAATGCACTGAAAATTGATTTAAATAAAGCCAAATATATGAATAAAATCCTTAAAGGTGCAGTGTGTAATTTTTAGAAGAATCTCTTTACAGAAATGCAAAATAATATACAAAACTATATGATCAGGGGTGTATAAAGACCTTTCTTTATAAACCGTTATGTTTTTAGTGCCTTAATGAGCTGTTTTTATCTACATACACTGAGGGTCCCCTTGAATGCGCCATTTTGTACCGCCATTTTTCTACAGAAATACTTACTGGACAAACTTTTTTTACTAAGTTGTCTCCGACTATGACATGTTTGTCCGGTGGCGGCTAACGTAGCTTCTCTATGAGTTTCAAAAGTGAGGGGTGAGCAGTGGACTGAGCCGTTGGTTGCAATTCACAACATCACCACTAGATGCCACAAAAATGTACACACTGCACCTTTAAGTAATGACGGTTGAAAAGTATTGGTTGTAGTAATGTATCCCACAATAACAATGCACTAGACTTGACCTTCCATTACCTTTCGGTGTGATGAATGAACAAGAATTAATGCCTGCTGCTTTTATATATTTTAGGCTAGCATTTCTAAAAGAAGTAGAAATATACAGAATAAGCCACAAAAATCCCCACGGAAAGTTGTAATGTTCAACTATTTATGCCAAATGTTTCCTAGGTATTGCGAGCCGGGATGAAAGAGAATATCTAAGGACATACTGTATTAAGTATTAATGCTTAATAATATAAATGACTAATATTAAGTGACATTCTCGAATTTAAGTTTACAACTTTCTTCGTCTAAATGCCACTTCTGTTTTGTTAAATTTCATGCGAAAATGTCAGCAAACAGTTTTCGCTCTCATCAATTATACACATTTTGGAGTCCCATTTAGGAGTCTATAAAGAAATAGGCAAAAACTTTTAAAGGAGTTATTAAAGCTCTGTGTTAGTCAAACTTTTCGCTCTGATTCATAAAATCCCAGATGTCCCAGTCAGTGACATCAAATTAGTTTCCGATTGATATGATTTTTAATATAAGACTCAGCTTGGTAGCTTTTTTGTCTTTTCTTTCAGTGCATTAAAAAAATCTTTTAATCAGCCAGCATTGTTTCCTTGCCAAGAACACTATTGAAATAGGACACTTTATATTTGGCCTCTAAGAGAGATTACAGCCCCCCAGTAAAGAAAGGACCTGTTTTAATCCACCCGACTCAATCATTAATGTGTGTAAAAAGCCAGCTGCATTATTTTCAGAACAATATGTAATAATTTAGACGGCTGGGCAGAAGGCGACAATCCTGTTCGATAAGTGTTTCACATTTTTTTCTATTATTAAATGAATCACCCAAAGCTAGAATAAGACTTTTATGTGTTAGGCTAACAGATACTGTGCAAGCGTGTTTAGGGAGGTTCACACTAAGAAAGTCCGCATGATCATTTCCTCCTTGCTGTGATGGTTAAAAATTTTGACTCGCCTTTCTTCAAAATAGAATTAAATACTACTTACTTTTTTACATTTACTGGATTATAGTTATTTATATAATGTAATGTATTGTGAGATATACCCTGATACGAAATGGTTATTGAAAATCTAGTGTTTCATTTCAACTTCAGTCCATAGTAAATGCCTAAATTTGCAAATCAAATATTTTCTTGACGTCTGCCTAATATTTTGCTCCTTTCCCCTGACAGGTACGTTTAGAATGGCCGACAGACCTTGCGGTGAGCCCGATGGACAATTCCCTTTATGTGCTGGACAACAATGTCGTCCTGCAGATCTCAGAAAACCATCAAGTGAGAATCGTAGCCGGTAGGCCAATGCACTGCCAGGTACCTGGCCTGGATCACTTCCTGGTCAGCAAAATCGCCATCCACGCCACCTTGGAATCCGCCAACGCTCTCGCCGTCTCCCACAACGGCATACTTTACATCTCCGAATCGGACGAGAAAAAGATCAACCGCGTGCGACAGGTCTCCACCAATGGCGAGATCTCTCTGGTCGCTGGCGCCCCTAGTGGCTGCGACTGCAAAAACGATGCAAACTGCGACTGCTACTCTGGCGATGACGGCTACGCCAAAGACGCCAAACTGAACGCACCGTCCTCGCTGGCGGTCTCACCCGATGGAGAACTATTCATCGCCGATCTGGGTAACATACGAATACGCTACGTCAGAAAAAACAAACCGTTCCTCAACCCGCTAAATATGTACGAGATTTCCTCGCCGATTGACGACGAACTCTACCTGTTTGACGTGAACGGGAGTCACGTTTTTACTCAAAGCCTGACCACTGGAGACTACTTGTACAACCTGACATATTCAGGCGACGGTGACCTGAGCAGCGTCACGGACAAAAATAAGAACAAAGTGACTATTCGTAGAGACACCACTGGATTGCCTCTTTGGCTGATGGGTCCTGATGGTCAGACTTTCTGGTTTACTATTGGAACTAATAATGGGCTCAAAAGTGTTGCCACTCAAGGTCAAGAAGTAGCTATGATGACTTATCATGGAAGTTCAGGATTGCTGGCCACAAAAAGCAATGAAGATGGGTGGACTTCCTTCTATGAGTGAGTATACTCAATATTTACTGATATACGAAAGACTGCCCAATGATTCGTGGGGAATCATGTGATCGAATGTGTTATAGGTGCACTGATACAAAGTTTCTGCGCTGATACCGATAATTGGTTACTTATAATGACATTTACTGATATGATTTAACTCCTTGTTTTAAATTATTATGTCATGAAATTAGCGTAGATCGTATAAACTGAGATACAGTTTTCATACTGACACAAATTAAGATAATCACACAGTAGGGCTCTGGTGCATTTTTCAACCCCTTCTGATTTCCAGGATATACAATAATCTACTTTAATCATCGGCTGTTTTAAACAATCGTCCGATAGTAAGGAAAATGCTTTTATCTGCCGATACAGATTATAGGCCAATATATTGCATCCCTAAAAATTATCTATTTTTCGGGTTTAGCTCAAGTAGGCAACAACATTGGTGTGTCAACATTGGTGTGTAGGGATGCACCAACATGAAAATTCTTGGCCAAAGCCGAAACCGAATAAAATGAAAAACTCAGCCGAATACCGAATATTTTTTTATTGTTCATTTTCCTAATTATTTTGCCAATTTTCCACACCATTGCAGAAGGTACATCCAGAATGTCCTTTATAGATATACTAGTTAAAACTGTTCCATTTACATTCAACCAAATAAATGCATTTTGGCTCTACGGATATTATTCCGATCTTCGATTCCTGCGCAAAAGGCAAATAACCTATCCTTAAAGCCACACTAAAGAGTTTTTGCTCTTTGCTCCCCCTACAGGGTGGAAGCGGAATTGTCCATTACCTCTGTCGTAAATAATTTAGCCTACTGCAGCAAAACTGGCTCTGATTGGATTTTAGGTCTGCCGTAGAGCAAGTTTTTGTAGTTTTCACACGAACTACAGGACCGCGACCTGACGGTTGGAAACTTCTTTAGTGCGGTTTTGGCCGATAAAGAGCTGCAAAGCGAATGTGAAAGTGCCGTTCACCCTGTTTCGAGTGGATGAAAGACTGAAACTTTTTTGGAAACGTTATTTTAAGGTAAAAAAAACTCTGTAGTGTTGCTTTAAGAAAATTGCAACAACATTTATATAGCACTCGTATGTTTAGCAATGCGGACTTGTGCATGTGTGCACGGTCAAGGACGATCAAAGGATGAGAGAGAGTGCGGGAAGATTGACAGAGGAAAAAGCGCTCAACAAGGCGGTCTAACAAAAAGCTTATTATTAATAAACGTTTTATTTTTTTTGTTTAATGTAGAGTTTTTTGCTTTTTACAGCCGAATAATTTCAGTTGCCGAAAATTCGGTACATCCCTATTGGTGTGTTTGGGACCATATGGTGAAAGGGATCCCACTCAGGTCCTTTATGGAAGGGTTTACTTTTTGTCCCAGGGCCCTGTTAATTTATGAGATTGACATTTGTAATGAGACAACAGCTTGCTACTGAAATGCGGTTTTATTGTATTTGCCACTTTTAAAATTGCCTGAAGGCTATTTTCTCTTGACTACACCCAACCGCTCTAATCGATTCAAGGTTAAATATCACATACTGACAGCATCTGTATGCCTGCTGCCAGAAGAAAATAATTTTGATTTGTTTACAGTAATGCACTTACTGTATGTATTGGCACATTTATATTTATGTGACCTTGGCGTTCAAAATCACTTCACGCAGTTGTAGTGTTTACTTTAATGTACAAACGCTGCATATTTGATAAGAGACGCTAAACGAATCTACTGTAGATAACCGACTCTAAGAGGTGCCTCAAGCGCATACTTCCCTGGTTCAGATGAACTTAATTCATTTCATTTTTCCTCCTCCTGTGTTTTATCACGACTCAAGCTGTCATACAAGTTGTTTAATCCCTCTTTGCTAAATGAACAAATAGCAGGCAAAGTACATTTGCTCAATAATTGCAATTAGAGACGGAGGGGGAGAAGCAATAATTAACATCAGCAATAGTTGCGCCCTTGTTTTTCTTTCCCAAGTAATTAGATCCCTCCTTTCCCTTGGGCTGAATAGAGTCGTCTTTGCGATAAAGGAAGTTTGGTTTATGTTTGGTTTTGTTTTGATTGTTTTTTGGAAGTTGTAATTAGTTTTATTTTATTCGGCATAATTGACTTTAAAGGTCGAGCTGCCATCTGAGGGCCAAAGTCGCAGTTTTTCCTGCACTTCAACAGAGCGTCCCAGGCAATTTATCTGCTCTCTCCAACACGCAGCACACCCGCTTTATCATCTGTGCCACCTGAATTCATTACGTTTCTGTGAAGCGTGTTCGCCTGCGGATGCTAAATCGGCCTGGACCTGTGCAGGGGGCTGTACACAGAGTAGCAGGACCATAACAAAGACATCTGCTGAATAGATGTCCATCTACTCTATTCAACTTTGCAAATTTGTTGTGTTGCTGTGTAAGCCATTCCAGATCCATTTGATCTGTTTAAAGAGCCAGTAAGATGCCAATTTTAAGTGTCCTATCACTGTTTATTAGTCCCGGACTACAGGTTTAAATGCATGCAAGGTCAAAAAGCACTGTAATTTACTCAAAATATAAATTTAAAATTACCCCATTTCTCAGAGATCTCCAAACAATTCGTGTGAAGCTGTTCAATGACTCAGTCTTCCTAAACCTCACCTTTCAGTAGCCTACTCTGCTCTGATTGGTCAACGGACAGAGTCTCCGCACAGACCACAGATCAGTGGCACAGACCAACAAAAGTGCAACATGTATTGACCTAGTGCTAACATGATTTACTAAGAGGATATTATCGATATCAATACACAACATTCATCATTAATCCAAGCAATAAAAACGACGATAGAAACAAAAAAATCACTAATTTAAGCATTTATGTAAGCTAACCGGGTCATGGCAAAACCGTAAGTGAGCATGCGTTAGCCGTTTGCTAACGTGACTCTCTGACAGTATATTAAGAGTTTAAACAACGACATCATTCATCATTAATCCAAGCTATAAAAACAACAATAGAAACTAACATTTTACACTCATTTAAGTATTTATGTAAGCTAACCAGGTCATAGCAAAACCGTAAGTAAGCATGCGCTAGCCGCTTGCTAACGTGACTCTCTGACAGTAGCCTATATTAAGAGTTTAAACAACGACATCATTCATCATTAATCCAAGCAATAAAAACAACAATAGAAACTAACATTTTACACTCATTTAAGCATTTATGTAAGCTAACCAGGTCATAGCAAAACCGTAAGTTAGCATGCGTTAGCCGCTTGTTAACGTGATTCTCTGACAGTATATTAAGAGTTTAAACAACAACATCATTCTTCATTAATCCAAGCAATAAAAACAACAATATAAACTAACATTTTACACTCATTTAAGTATTTATGTAAGCTAACCGGGTCATAGCAAAACCGTAAGTGAGCATGTGCTTGCCGCTTGTTAACTTGACTCTCTGACAGTATATTCAGAGTTTAAACAACAACATCATTCATCATTTATCCAAGCAATAAAAACAACGATAGACATTAACATTTTTACACTCATTTAAGCAAGTATGTAGCTATAATCATACTTACAGGTTGTGGTTAGGAGACGCATGTTGTTCCAAATAAAGTGGGTACTGAACCATCTTTCATTGCCAAACGTCTAGTAAATCCCTCTGTTAAAAATTAATTTTCACAGCCAAACGTTTAGTAGGCCTATATCCTTTCTTAAAAAAGTAATTTTAACCACAGATTCTTCATCTATCTTCATCCTTTGGTAGTGAAAACAACACAAACTGAAAACACAGCGTGATATGATGTTGACACACTACTAGCTGTAGGCGAGTCATAGTTTTCGTTTCTCCCGCTGCAAAGCTGAAGGCGGAGATTATTACGCAAAATAAAGTGTGACATGGATAAAGTCAGGCAGGAGATTCAATTCATATGACGACTCGTTTCAGCGATTCAGAGTCGACTTCCTACTTTAGAAGCCAATAACTTTATTTATCGTGCACTTTTTGGTTCAACTACTTTGCACATTGTTTACATTGATGGACAGCTACATGACACACTGCAATACAGGTCAGTTTCAATTTTGGATCTGTGTGGCTGTTTAGTGTTCCATAGAACACTAAAGGAGAATTTTAAAGGTGCCGTTTTTGTGATCCCATTTTTCAAACTTTAGTTAAAGGAGCAATGAATCTGTTGATGTTATTGTTTTATATTGTTGTGTGAAGTCTACTTGCGCCCACTGCTATTATTGGACAGCTTCATTACATGTGGGGAAATGTTTTAGAAACATATATGTTTGACCCACAAAAGATTCTGGGTGCCAAAGATGGTACACATAAATGACAATACGTATGGTAAAGTAGAAACAAAACTTTAAACTCGACGTGACTAAATTACCATATACAACACAGTAAGCGCGCATCGGAATCTTAACTGCGGCTGGTAAGTCCTTTCAATAACTTTGTATATAGATCACAAATGGTCAAAATAGATACAACCTACATTTGAGCTCTCAAAAAAGTGTAGTCTATGACATACGTTTGTGAGTATTTGTCCATTTAGGGGCAATTTTAAGAAATGCTCCAGTCCCAGAGTCCTTTAACTGGGTCAGTTATCCATGACTACAGTAGATTACAGCTCCAAAAGGAGATGTTTTGAGGTCTTGGCTCGTTTCCCTCTCCGAGATGAATCGGTCGTTTCTCTCCACACTTCACAGCCTGCTGAGGGAAAGCTCACATGGACTCTGGCGAATAGAAAATACGGGGAAGGGATTGGGTTGGAGGGGTAGAGGAAAAACATGATCATTTGCTTGCTTGCCAAAGAAAGAAAGAAACAGAAGTGTTGTGAGTCGTGTGCAGCCATTTTTATCTCTATTTGGTTTCCAGCCCCCAACCTATTTTCTTTATCCCTTGATTAAAGCAACAGATAAATAAGAAATATAATGAAAACTATTTTGGAGTGGAAGTAAATTCACAGGTAAAAATAAGTATCACCATAGCTGTGGCCTTCACTTTATTATTGCTACGGTAGATGACAGTGTTTTAGTCTGTATGTGGCACAATGAATTTTCTCCGAAATAGATTTGTGCGATTGTGGCTGGTACAGTACCTTGTCTCAATGAGGGATTTTTAATAGGGGTATGTGGACACCAGGGAGTACTTAGGTTGGATACAGGGCTAATTTTATTTTGCTTTGTTAAACCCATAAAAACAGACAAAATAATAGATTAAACTAACTAAATTGTGATTATCCTGTGATTTATTTTTATTTTTTTAGGGAAAAAAAAATATTATATAATATATATATACAATTTAAAAATGTCTGGGTAAATATTGACCCAATGCTGGGTTGTTTTAACCCAACTGCTGGGTTATTATAACTCATGGTTGCATAACAACAACCCAACATTGAGTAATTTTTAACCCAACATGTGTTTTGTCCAATATTTATCCAACATGGGTCAAAATAATCCAGCCATTTTTAGAGTGTAATAAATCATATGAATTATAGAATATTAAATAATAAATGGTATTAATACACATAATAAATCATGTTTTAAATATTTTATTATTATATATTAATACATAATGTAGTAGTCAACTATATTTAATTAATAATAATAATAATACATCATATTAATTAATAATAATAATAATAATATAGTATTATTGATAATGCAAAGAAATGTAGAGTATAATAAGATTGATAAGGCTGTGGGGCACATAAGACAAAAAAATATTTTAATAGTCATCTATTTACTGAGATTTACAGTCTCTGTTTGTTTTAGATGTAGCTGGGTGGAGCTGCCACTTCATGTTGGAAGGTTTATCAGAGATGCAGGATCTATCTGTACACTACTGCGCTACACAGCTCTTTTTCTGAGTGATATTTTCATATTATTGCTTTTTATTTTCTGATCCAAGCGTTTTTATATTGCTTTTATTCAGTTAATGAAAGTATTTGGCTTTTTTTTGCCGAATACTTTCCGGATGTCAAGGTTGGATTGAAGCCATTTCGTAACATCATATTGCTTACTTGCATATATTGTGTGAAAGTCTGCAGACTTACTTGCATATATTGTGTGAAAGTCTGCAGACTCCGGTCTAAAGAAAACATGGCTTGTTTATGATTTGAGGAATAATCTGTATCTGTATGACAAACAGGTGAATTGTATTTTTAACTTAAAGGCCACATATTATTACACTGCAAAAAATGACTTTCTTACTTAGTATTTTTGTCTTGTCTTCAGTAGAAATATCTAAAAAATTTTAAATCAAGATGTATTTTCTTGATGAGCAAAATGACCTAAGAAAATAATACTAGTTTTTAGACAAAAATATACAAATTAAGTGAATTTGTGCTTACACCAAACAAAAATATCTGCCAATGGAGTGAGAAAATTTTACTTGAATTAAGTGTTTAAGAAAAAAGAAATCTTATTTCACAATTTTTTTTCTCACCCCATTGGCGGATAAATTTGCTTGTTTTAAGGACAATTTCACTTGAGTTGTATGTTGTTTGTCTTAAAACTAGACTTATTTGCTTGGGTCATTTTGCTCATCAAGAAAAAGCATCTTGATTTGGGAATTTTTAGATATTTCTACTGAAAACAAGACAAAAATACTAAGTAAGAAAGTCATTTTTTGCAGTGCATTATGCAAAATACACTTATATAAGGTGTTTGGACATAAATGCGTGTTGGCAGTGTGAAAACCACCAGCCTAAAATGAAAAAAATTCACCCACTACTTCTTTTATAATCCCCATTAAACCAAAGCAGTCTCATTAGACATGCCGTTTTGATTCTTTTGTTAATGTGACATGACAGTGATAAAGCCCAGCCCACAATCACTGACTGGTTCATTTTACCCAAACGCTTTCCTAAATGTGTTTGTTAGCATGATGTGGCGCAAATGTGGCTAAATATACTATTGTCTCAGACTGTATTCACAGAAATCAGATCTATTTTTAATCAAAAGCACTCACTGTTTGTTTGTAAGGTAGTGAGGAGCTGTAGCTCATTTGCATTTAAAGGAACAGACATGAAAACAGCACTTTTTGGTCCCATCAAAATAAGGGCATTTGACATGCTATAAAAATGATCTGTGTGGTATTTTGAGCTGAAACTTCCCAGACACATTCTAGGCACACCTGAGACTTATATTATATCTCGTAAAAATGGGCAAAATATGTGCCCTTTAAAATTTCAGTGTAGCGTGGGAGGGACACTGCTTTATTTGACAGAAAACTTCATAAAAAAACAAAAAGCTAAACATGTCACATGTCTTGGGAAAGCCGAAATTCTTGTGATTTGAATGATGTAAACCGTTTTAAGAAACAATCAACACAGCAGATACAATTTTTTAGGAATGCTAAGTGGTACTCATGTTAGGGTTTGGTTTCAAAAAGCAATCAAGTTTGTCAATTCATTCTTACTTAATCTTCCTGACACTTATTGTCTCATCTCATCTTTATATTCTTTCATACCTCCACAGGTATGATAACTATGGGCGGCTGACGAACGTGACCTACCCGACAGGAAGGGTGAGCAGCTATCGTACGGATTCAGATAGCACTGTGCGGGTGCAAACCGAGGGCTCCAACAAAGAAGACATTACGGTTACCACCAACCTCTCAGCATCTGGCACCTTCTACACACTTATGCAAGGTAAGGCTGTCTGTAAGACTCCAATTAAACAATTTATTTGTCATAATAATGTGTGACCCTGTCTGTGAAATCTAGGCTAAAGTCTCATTATCTAAGGATGAGATTTGGAGCATCAAAGTTTGAGTTCAATCATTGGACTTGTGTGTGTGGTAGATGAGGTAAAGAGAGAGAGCAGGCAGGGGGAGTGGGGACTCAAAATGTTTTTAAAGTTAAAGGTGCAGTGTGTAATTTTTAGAAGGATTTCTTAACAGAAATGCAAAATAATATACAAAACTATATTATCAGGGGTGTATAAAGACCTTTCATAATGAACCGTTATGTGTTTATTACCTTACAACCAGACCTTTTAATCTACATACACCGAGGGTCCCCTTACATGGAAGTCGCCATTTTGTGCTGCCATTTTTCTACAGAAGCCCTTAACTCATTCACCGCCATTGACGAGTTATCTCGTCATTTATGAGTTCATATTTAACTGATAAATATGCCTTTCTGGACGAATTTCAAAGTGAAAGTGTAATACCGCTTTTATCCACTAGATGGCACCAAACCGCCAATTTATCAAAAACGGAAGTTAAAAAGATTTGATGATTTATTTGAACTGCCTTTATGTTTGATAGTCATTCTGATCTCTAACATAAATTCCTTTACAAAAACGCATTTTTTTAAGCTTTTGCTCAAGATGTTGTATTTTTGAAGAGAAATATCCATATTTCAGTGGTCAAATTAAGTGGAAACGGTAAATATATAATGAAACGTTTTTTCCCCATTTTGTTTGTTTGTTTGTTGTTTGTTTGAAAGCAGAGGGTGTGTTCTTTAATTTGATATAATTTGTATGTTTATATATTTATAGAAGATAATTTTTCCTGCAAGGAATTTTGTGAAACTTTGTTAAAATCACAAAAATGCAGGAGGGCAACTTTTCTCAAAAAGGCTGGCGGTGAATGAGTTAACGTACAAACTTTTTTACTAAGTTGTCTCCGACGATGACATGTTGTTCTGGTGGCGGCTACAGTAGCTTCTCTATGCGTTTCAAAAGCGAGGGGTGAGCAGTGGACTGAGCCGTTGGTTGCAATTCGCAACCTCACCACTAGATGCTGCTAAAATTTACACACTGCACCTTTAAAACATATTTTTTTTCTGCCCCGTTTGCATGTGTATTGCAATTTAATTAAATTTAATTATATTTTTAGGGGTGACAACCCTCTTTAGGTATGATTAGTTGGCTCCTTTTTCAAGTCATATATGAGCACTGCATAAATGTTTAAAAATCATATCATAAAACATTTTATTAAACTCGGTGGGGTGGATTTTCATTCGTCCGAGGTAGAAAAGCTGTCACTGGGACAATGCCCTTTAAAATTGTCCTAATACAGGTACTGATAGGTACTAATATGCAGCCTTGGGTACAAATGGGTACATTTATTTCTGACAGTGTATGTTAAGTATTAATCTTTGGAAATAATACATTTAAGTGAATATACATATTAAATGTGAACTGCAGCAAAATTGCAGCTATTTGAACTGTAATGCAAAATGTACATTTGCCATTTCTGTGATTTCATTGCAACTTTATCAGTCCTTGAAATCTAAAATTCATATTTGAAGGTTACTGTGTAAATCTCATGTGTGGGGAAAATCTGTATGTTTGTCAGAAGCAATTGACGGTCCATTCAACTACTAACAAACTGCCAGTTGGCGAAATCAATGAAGGCTTACGTGTTTGTATTTTAAAAAATCCCAAGACCTCCCACTCATGAAGACACGACTCAATTGATTTCCTGTCCGACACTTTTGTCGGTTTCATCCCACCTTCTTCACTCATCGACAGTTTCTAATGGCTGTCTCAGAAAACCAAACTTTAATCACTTTGGCCTGGAGACAATGGGGCGTGGACGGGGCCAGGGGTCGACGTCCTAACTTGTGATTTTGCTCGCACAGTTCGGCGTTTTCATATCCCGTTTTTCACCTGACCAAGTGCTTCATCGATTACCAATAAATAGCTCTGAACTCTTTCGCCCCATGCATTTCATTTCCTAAGAAACTGTAAAGATTTTTTTGCGCTCCTGTGAGCATTTGATTTGAAAGGCTTCCCTTGGGCTTCATTGGTTTACTGTTGACTGCATACACTGTAAGAGGGGAAAATGGTGTAAAGTTCTGCTGGTGAACAAATACTAGACCAAACTAATGGTCACTCACGCTTTGTGACCTTGTCCAGGACATCTGGCTAGAGAGAAAGAGGGCACTGAGCCAAACGCTTTGCTGCTAATTAATTCACCATTGTCTGCTTTGTAAATGGAAACCAGTTTGGCTTCAGCTCCAACACTTAGTGTCGTGCATGCAATCTGGATATACATTTCTCGGAGGTGGTGACCTTGTGCTGTTTATTGACTTTCCAAGGTTGTGTGTGTGAGCGTCTGTGCGAGTGGAGCCAGTCGATTTATTGGTAGAGGCATTAGTTTGTATGCCTGATTTAAAGGTTTATGAAATCATTTTGGTCAGATTTTATTGGGGACTGATTTGATGTTATTGATATGTAAGCTTTTTCTGTCCTTCCACAAAATATACTTAAAGGAAAACGCACCGTTTTCAATATTTTATTATGTTCTTACCTCAACTTAGATGAATAATTATAAAACAGGCAGTTCTGGTTCTTCATTCTGATTGGTTGAAACACGTTCTAAGCCGTGATAAAATACCCCGGTAACCCCACGGTTCAGACCGCATTACATAAGTATCACTGCATCACTGTTGCTGCGTACCGATTTATGAAAATAATCACCACAGTCTTTAATCATATTTTAAATTTGTCTACAATTGCACAATTATGGCGATATCCAGATAAATGTCAATAAATATCGTTGAGTCATCTAATCAATAAAGATAAAACGCTCCCTGAGGAGTTTCTACCTCAAATGTATATTTTCGCTATCAATTGGGTGGCGATCTTACCCAACTTAAACACTGACGCATTCACTCAACACTGAAAACACTGTGTTTTGATCAGGCATTAAACTAAAACTGGGTGGCAACTTAAAAAAAAAAACGCTGACAGGGAAAGAGTTAATGTTAAGCATGCTTCCACGCATATTTGATCATCACTTCAACAGTTGCACGATATAAATGTTAATGTATAAATTAAGATGAATGTTGATTTATAAAATAAACACCACAGTCTTTAATCATATTTTCATTGTGTCTTTGCTGCATCTGTGTTGGTTGGGAACTGCACTCTGTTTCAGTCACACTTGATTTTGAGGAACTACTTTGTTTGGCGGAAGAGTAATATTTGTACTTATATAATTACAACTTATTTGTGTTTTATTTTATGAAATCCCGCTAACGTTATGCATATGAAGTAACTGTTTTATAAAAGCAATAAGCCCCGCAAAGCAGTAGGGTTACAGTGCATTTTATAACAACTAAGGGGGTTACTAACAACGGCCCTTAGCTGTTATAAAATGCACTGGTAGCCCACTGCTTTGCGGGGCTTATTGCTTTAATACATACCTATCTTTTTTTCTATGGCTCCAAACAAAAGTTGTATTTTGTGCCACCTTACTTACTCTTGTAACTACTCATGTAACAGTCTTTAAATAGGGAAAACATGGAAGTGTTTGGTGGCTTCTAAATTCATCCCTGTTTGGATCCTAAGGAATGAATGGGGCTAAGCTAAATGCTAACACATTCACAATGCGCTGTATAAAGATTAAGTGCACGCATTGAATAAAGATAGGTATGTATTAATTCCTCTAAGTTGAGGTAAGAACATAGTAAAATATTGAAAACTGTGGTGTTTTCCTTTAAATACATAAATAAGAGCTAAAATTGTATGACTAGGAAGCTAGGTAGTAGCTTTGAGTTTAGGAGCATCCAGGTTTGATTTCACATTGATTTCATGAACTTCAATATTAGAGTTATCAAGATTATATTTTCACAGCATGTTCTTTGTATTATGTAGGATGATTTTATTTAGAAAACAGTAAATCACAAAATAAATGACTTTACATGATTTCTCACAGAGTAGGTCACATACAGTATAGCAAACTTGTGGCTCTGACATCAAAACGAAAATTGATGACTAGATCAAAAATACCTAAATTCTTCATTTTAATTCAGTGATTTTAATAAGAAAATGTGTTGTGCTTTCTTCAGCCTGACTTTAACCTCTCGTCTTTAACAGATCCCTCAGGCTCCTTTTACTAATGCAGCGAGTGACTTACATAACTGTGATGCTCTCAGAGAGACATACTGTGTGTGTGTGTGTGTGTGCGTGCGCGCGTGCGTGCGTGCGTGTGCTTGAGAAGGAGAGAGAGAGAGAGAGAGAGCATTGCATCTATGGAAATGTCCCTGTAAACCACATATGCCAACGTGTGTGTGCGTGTGCGTGTGCGTGTGCGTGTGTGTGTGTGTGTGTGTGTGTGTGTGTGTGTGTGTGTGTGTGTGTGTGTGTGTGTGTGTGTGTGTGTGTGTGTGTGTGTGTGTGTGTGCGTGCGTGCGTGTGCTTGAGAAGGAGAGAGAGAGAGAGAGAGAGAGAGAGAGCATTGCATCTATGGAAATGTCCCTGTAAACCACATATGCCAACGTGTGTGTGCGTGTGTGTGTGTGTGAGAGAGAGAGAGAGAGAGAGAGAGAGAGAGAGAGACAATAAAGAGAGAGTAATATATTACCCACTATATTCAGATTTACATCAACACACACACATTGCCTCTCTCCCCTCTTTTTTATGTTGTGTTCATTTTATGTTTGTTTATGTAATCAGGACTTTTTGTATTATAAAAATGTTCATAAGCATAAAGTTGGGGCTGCTATCTGCATTGGTTTTGAGGAGCAATTAATTCTCTTTGATCAGTAATAAGAGTCTCACTAAAGCACTTTATCTGTCTGTATGTCTATCTATCTGTCCTTCTATCCGTCTTTCTGTCTGTCTATATCTTCCATCTTCCGTGCCTCTCTAAAGCGCTTAGTGAGACCACCTGGGGATGGAGACTTTCAGTTTCAGATTTAGTTGTGTTTCTATTGCCAGAGGCAGACCGCCTCATCTATGATACAGTAGCCTTCTGGTTTCTCTGCACCTCTTTCTCTCTCTCGCTCTCTTTCTCTCTCTCTTTCTCTCTAACTAGGCTTTGAAGCATTGCTTTGTTTTGTCTGGTCTTGGTTGAACAAACAAAAGTGTTGTTATAAATTTCACGGCTGCCCCCATCTTGAGAAAAACAGTGCACATGACTGATATACTGTAGATATCGAAGATATCTATAGATACAGATATCTATAGATAGATATGTAGATATCATTTTTTAACCTACCCACAAGTTAAAATTCTGTCATCATTTACTCTCTACTGTTTATGTGGAGAACTACACAACACTGTAAAAAATGTGCTGTAATTATGCAGCTGGTTGCCAGTAACTTACTGTAGAAGATAAATACTGAAAATGTTTCATGTTCATTTAACTTTGAACAAACTGTTGCCACTAAACAACATAAATGTCCAATCTACAGTAAGTTACTGGCAGCTAGCAGCCATTAATACCAGTAATACTGTAATTTCTACCATTTTTTTTTTGAGTGAATAAATGTTAATGCTGTTTTGTACTGTAGCTGTCAGCCACCTGTGTGAACTATACAGTACTTACAGGATTTGAAATACTAATTTTCACAATATTTATGGACATTTTATGTTTTTTGTCTTTACAATCAAAGATCAAGTCAAAAACAGTTACTACATCGGCTTGGACGGCTCCTTGCGTCTGGTTTTGGCCAACGGTATGGAAGTGTCTCTTTATACGGAGCCTCACTTGCTGTCAGGTACCGTCAACCCGACCATAAGCAAGAGAAACGTAACTTTACCCATCGACAACGGACTCAACCTGGTGGAGTGGAGACAACGCAAAGAACAGGCGCGAGGGCAGGTCACGGTATATGGACGCAGACTCCGGGTAAGAGCAGTGTCTCTATATCGACTATAACTTAACTCATTCCCCGCCAGCCTTTTTTTAAGTTGCCCGGCAGCTTTTTTTTTGGTGATTTTCAGTAAAAGTTAAAAAAATGCCTTCCAGGAAAAATTTATTCTATAAATATATAAACATGCAAACAAACAAATTTCATCCTATCTCTTTTTATAACCACTCAAATAGGCATGGGCCGGTTTAAGATTCTGGCGGTATGATAACCTTTAGCAAAAATACCACGATTTCACGGTGTTGCGGTATTGCCGTTGCAACAATAAAATGTGTTATTTTCAAATGCCAGGTAAAAATAAAGCCTTTAAATTATAATATGCTTTAAAATATATATATAATATTTTCGTAATGTGCAGTGTATTATATGTAAATATCAAATCAATCACATGACTTAATTATTTAATGAATTTTGTATAAACACAGCTCATGCCTTGGAGACAGTATCACAAAACATTGTGAGCCCATGTCTACTCTCAAATATGGGTAGTTTTTTTTTAAATACCAAAATTTGAGCAAAAAGCTGAAATAATTGCTTTTTTACAAAGTGTTTTGTTAGAGATCAGATTCGGAACTATGCGCAAAACATGCAGTGTGTTTACAATGTTGTAGAATTAGTTGATGCTTTAGTTTTTTTTAATAAATCCCCCTAGTGGATAATAGCGGAATTACAGATTACCGTAAAACTCGCCAAGGAAGCATCATTGGTAGAAACAGTGATGCGCGGGTCAATGTATAAACAACCCACACCCTAACCGCAACTCGGACCGCAAAAACACCCCAAAAATAATACTGTACCCGACTCGCTCCCTGGCCCGCATTTTTAAAAGTAGTAATTATTTAAAATAGTTAACTGGCATCTTTATTTAAAACGACCTGACTGACCGCGACCCGAATTTTATAAAAAATATTTTTTGATGACTCGTAACCGCGGATCAACCCGCGCATCACTGGTAGAGAAATGTTTTCTCTTAATTGACGATATAATTTGTCAATGACGGGAAAAGAGTTAGTGAATAACTAATTTTACTGCCAGTTCAGCGTTGTTCCTGTTTCTGATGGTAACACCAAACACACACACAAAAAAAACTATAATGTTTCTAAAAAGACCAATTCACCCAACTTGTGTGTAGATTAATCGTGGTCACCATGAAAATATCAGTAGATGATAGAATTGTGGTTATAAATAAATGACAAATATAAAACATAGTAGTAGTAGTATTAGGTGACATTCAATAATATTTTATTGTTCAACATGAGTTGATGCATTAACTAACAATAAGCCATATATATTTAAAGCGTTTATTAATACCAATAACATAGTTAATGCTTATTCACTGCGCAGTAGTTCATGTGAGCAGATACCAAATAAATTTTGATCAAAAAATCAATAAGTTATTTTGAACTATAACTAAATAATATTATTTTAAATCAGCATTATTATTGATTATATTAAATTACCTACAGTACTATGCACTGATCTCTATCAGTATCTTAATTACAGAATTTTATATTTTAATGAATAAAATGCTGCTTAATTTTAACAAGGATTGCTCAAACATGGTGTACAGCCCACCTTGCATGTATTCTCATGGTTAGCTCCTTAATGGAGGCATGCTATTTAACACGGACCACAGCATCCGCTCGACTCCCAGCCATCATCATCTGCTCATCCTCTGTTAATTTTACACAGGCACAGTTTCATGCCTCGCAGTCACACCTCCCAAACATCGCAGCTCATCTGAGTATCGAGATCCTGTTCTTGGAGTAATTGCCTCTCGATTATAATCTCTGTTGCCTCATCTCGATCATCATCAGTCTCAGTCACACACGCTGCGTCTGTCCTTTAGACTGATCGCCCTTATTACGGATGCCCTGTAGAGTCAGGCCAGGTCTTACCAGTCAGTTTGCTGCCTCCCAAGGTCAGCGTTTGCGTGCGTGTCTCAATGGTCTATTCATCATGCAGCAGGCACGTTCCTCTGACCCTGAGGACTGGGGCACGGCTGACTCATTGAATCAGACAGGGGCTGATGTCTTCATAGTTCCTGACAACATTATGAATGATCAATAACTGTGAAATGTAAAAGTGGGTGTTCCTGTAGTTTAGTTGATAGAGTATTGCATTAGCAGCATAAAATGTCATGGGTTCGATTCCCAGGGTGTGCTGATAAAAATGGTACCTTGTAATTTGCTTTGGGTAAAATACAAATGAATAAATGTAAAACTGTTTGCAATTTACATTACATGGTTAAAAGTTATATGGATGCCCTGTTTGCATTTGGCAGACACTTTTTCAAAGCATGACCTTTGTCTGTTATAATTTACAGTTTTGGGTATTCCTGATCACCTTAAGCAAAAGTTTTAGTACAACATAAAAGACCTCTTCTATTTCAGCATAGCATTTCTTCTGTGCACAAAGCAAAACCATAAAAATCTTTATTGGAGCAGTTGTAAAAAAACTGACCTAATATGAAGACCCACACCTGAACTCCATTAAACACCTTGAACTGAAACACTAACTGTGAGCCAAGCACCATCACCCAACTTTAATATGTGACCTCACACAGACCGGTTTTATATTACACCATTGGAAATTGGAGTATTTGATTATCTCCCTCCTCAGGCTCAGGGTTTTGAAAAATAATGTTTAATAAGCTCATATATGTGACCCTGGACCACAAAACTAGTCATATGTCACACGGGTATGTTTGTAGCAATAGCCAAAAACATTGTATGGGTCAAAATTGTAGATTTTTTAAATGCAAAATATCATTAATATATTAAGTAAAAATCTATTTCATAAAGATATTTTATGTGTTGCTAAGGACTTTAAAGGCAATTTTCTCATTATTTCGATTTTTTGCACCCTCAGAATCCAGATTTTCAAATAGTTGTATCTTGGACAAACAATGGGTTTTATTCACTAAGCATGCGTATGCACAAATTTGTGTGTGAGATGTACGTAAGGATGTTTTCACGAATCACAAATTGTGATTTAACAAAAACGTTAGTATCAAAATGTCTTTTAAATGTACTAAAAATTCAAGAAAACCTAAAAGCACTCACATACGCTAGAATCAAATACTAGGCTATAATTATAACATTTAAATACATAAAGTTTACATGAATATATTTTATATTATAATGTTTTCTGTATTATATATTATTATAGGCTACATGATGACTATATGATTATTATATAAATTATATTATACATTATTATAGCCTACTTTTTTCTACACATGACAAATCTTCACGCTTTTCTTTCTCACTTTTTAAATCTATAAGAAGAGTTTCGTTGCAAAACGAGATAAACACCATTTTTTAATTGTTCAGAAATCTCGTTTTTTGGTTGTGCATTCCAATTAATTTCAATGCAACTGCAGTTGGTTTGTTTTGATTTAAACCTTCATAACTTAAAAAATACAGCTAAGTAGCACCATAAAACAAAATAATAACATGATAACATAATAATAAACATGTTTTGACAAAAATGTAAAAAAATTGATTTATCTCGTTTTGCAAAGAAACTCTTCATATGAAAGTGTCTGCTTAATGCCTAATGTAAACATCATGTAAATGTAATGAGATGTCCAAACATCAATCACTTGATCTCCTGTCTGTTTTATTTTAGATACAGATGCGCGTCTTTGTCATATTACTTAAATGTCATATTTGTTAAAGGTGCAGTGTGTAAATTTTAGCAGCATCTAGTGGTGAGGTTGCGAATTGCCGCCACCGGAAAAATGTAATCGTTGGAGACAACTAAGTAAAAAAAGTTTGTCCATTAAGGGCTTCTGGAGAAACATGGCGGCACAAAATGGCGACTTCCATGTAAGGGGACCCTCTGTGTATGTAGATAAAAATTTCTTATTCTAAGGCAATAAAAACATAACGGTTTATTATAAAAAGGTCTTTATACACCACTAAAAATATAGCTTTGTATATTTTTTTGCATTTCTGTCAAGAGATGCTTTTAAAAATTACACACTACACCTTTAACACATCCAATACTTCTTTAACGTTACTCCGATCGGTGGAAAACACTGGCTTCCTCCAGCGACAGTAAAACCTCCCAAATAAAAAATGCAAAGCAAAACAGAATTTTACAGATGATAAATATGATCATGGATTTCTTTACAAGCTCTTTTGCTTCTATGACAAACTGCTCTAACATTTTCTATGGACTACCTTTATATGGAGCTGGTTTGGGTGTGTTTTATGCAAATTACCGACCTCGTGCACGTGGCCGCTCATGTAGAACACTCCAAATTCGTAAGTACAAGTATAAGCACAAACTCGTGTTGTGTATTAGGCGAAAAGTTTTCGTAAGAAGTTCAAGTGTGCATATAAATAAGAAAAACTTTACGCAATTATTAGTGAATGAGACCCATTGTCCTATCTAATAATTTATTCAGCTTTCAGATTTTCAAAAATTTACCCCTGTGACTGGTTTTGTGGCCCATGGTCGCATATGTGGTTATGCAGTGTGCTCAATCCTATTTCTCTTCAATTTATACTCCAACACTAAGTATTACACAAACAACTACAGTTGCATACTAGCTAATCCGGGCACTTTTCTGGGAACATTTTTATTCTGTGGGTGTTTTTTTTTTTACTTGTTGCCTCTTTGGAGAGGACATGTATCCAGACCAGACCCCTGTAGAGACGAGAGCTGCTTATAAGCATTAAGTGAGGGACAATCTGTGCTGAAATCATCCAGCAACCTTGAGTGACATGTCAAGTGAGATTATGTGGGTGAATATGTGTAGTGTGTCAAGTGTGTGTAGTGTACGAGTAGGTGGTGCTTTTGGCCAGAAGAATATCGTGATGACACAGAGCCAAGAGAAACAAGTACAGGCTTTAAGATTTACAGTATATGCTTCCAAAAAAATTATAAATATATTTAGTACCATGATAATACCAGTGAAGCACCATTTTACAAGTCTACATTATGATTTCTGTACTTTTTTTTCAATGCTTCACATCATGATATTTATGTGCATGATATTTATGTGTTTATTTCAATGCTTGAATCCCAGATGTCCAATGTGATCTTTCTGGATCAGACTTTAAGATCCTTAGGCAGTTGGCAATACCAAGTGCTAATTGGCATGCTTATGACTAGCTGCCTCGAGTGTTTGTGACAGGGTCACATGGCCATCAACGTTGCTACTCCACACCATCACAAGAGCTTGCGCTGCCAGGCCACCAAAAATCTCCTTGTCTCCATAGCAACCACATCTCTTGTCAACCTCAGAGCTTAGGAAATACAATAGGGTAAAATCTCCCCTCACAGCACGCTCGGACCCAAAAAGCCCACCCAAAGCTTGAACACGAGACCTCGAGTTTTTCAAATGTTTGCTTTACATTATTAGGCCGGTGTACTATACCGCCACCAAACAAACAAAACGATTGTGTGAGCAGGCGTGTTTGCTCAAGAAAGCGACAAATCGCACTGAATAAACAAGATTATAGTTCTTACCACAGCGGCGGACAGAGAAAAATGTGGAAAATTAATGGCTAGGCAGCAAGCAAATATTGAATTTGATGAACAAAAAATTGAATTCATTTTTTATGATGGCAGAAATGAAAATCAAATGGTGTTTGATTGATTTGTTTACATGTTGAATATGAAATAAGTGGTATTGCTTACAAGTTGTTGTTTTCTTTTTACACCAAAGTGCATTAGTGACGATTTTAAGATATTCAGTTAATTAGTCGAGTTTAAAAGACCAGTGGCTCTCATTACTAGTTCTGATGGATGTTTGTTTGTAAAGAGGAAACGGAGAACGCCACGAGAGATGTATTGTGATCACTGACGCTTTGTCATTGTGAGGGGCGAGGAAAAACACGAGTCGCTTCTGTTTTAAATCGCACACTTGTCACGCTTGTTGTATGTATATCTACACTGTAAAATAACATGAGAAACAACTAAAGTACCTGTTTATATTTTGTAAATAACGTCCAATACAGATCCTAATAAAAGATCCCAATACAGATCCCAATATAAAGGTGTTGTTATAGTCACAATAAAATGTATGACCCTGTTTGTAAAATCCACATTAAACTCTCTATATTGATTTGAGTTTAATATTTTGATTCACGTTGGGTTCAATCTTTGGCATGACCTTATTCAATATTGAAGATATCAAGGTTATATTTTCACAAAATGCTTTTTATATTATGAAAACATTAAATCACTAAAAATGACTTTTCCTGGGAGGGTCACAGTGTGCTAACTTTTCAATTTTGGCATATGCTATTAAAATCCATATTGTTGTGTGATAAATTTGTATAAGTACTTTATAAGCCCATCCCTTTGGTTTTAACTTTCTTTTGGGGCTTCAAGCCTCAATAAGGGAGGTCCTCTGGAACCACCCTGAAATTTCCACCCTTCCCCAACCCCCTTTCCCCCATGATATCTGAGCCTGTATAAAGGAATGTCCAATTTAAAACATTCCCCTTGAGTGGGTTTCTATTCTCTCGAGGGCCCGGATCTCACTGCCAAAAGCTTTTTTCCAGCCCGTTGGGCTTCTGTTCATCCAGAGCTGGGCATGAGGAACCAGCCTTTCCATTTCGTTCTCTTTTCATCTGTATCTTTCTCCTCGTGTCCGTCCCTTCGGTCTCCCGTCATCATGATCCGGTCCAGTTGGCCCTTGACAAACAAAGTTCTCTCATCCCTGGCACTATAAAGCCTATGAACATCTGTGAAGTTATAACCGCTGGGTTCTTTTACATTTCCAGTGCAAAACTCTTTGCGGTTGTTAGGGTTTTCGTGGCGGTTACTTATTTACTGGCCAAGTCTATTCACTTATTGTAGTTTGCAAGTAGTGGTTTGTCCTTGCATGAACCTGTGTGGGCTACTGTACAGTTTTCAGAGAGATGCAAGTATTTTTAGTATTTCGGTATTTTCAAGGCATCATCTCGGCCCTGTTATCATCTGATCAAAAGGGCGCAGGTCATAATAAGGTGGGAGTAAAAAATGGGGGTGGCCGTCATGTTCCCATCAGTATGTGGCAGGGTGGTTACTAAAAGAGTCGGGAGGAAATATTTGTCCTTTATTCTCTCAACCTCTTTGTTCGGCAAGCCAGCGTGAGTTCTCCTATTCATGAGCTGTGCGCTTTTAATGTACAATAATCCTCTCAATTAGGTAATAGTGACATTAATTGGCCCCTGTGTAATTGTCCCTTCACAGATGAGAGCTCCCAGCATGCCCATGTGGAGGAGAAAGCCATGCTCGCATCTTCCCTCTCCTATACACTGGACCAAATCCAACAACAACTTACAATAACTTTAAGACTCTGTTAGGCTATGTCAGGCACTGCGATTGCCAACATACCCAATAGAAAAAGTGAACATTGTTCAAGAAAGTATAAAGAAAGAGTGGGCAAAATTCGTCTTAATTCGTATGTTAAAAATATGTTTGGCACAGATGGTCATTTAGCCAACGTTCACTCGACCATCCAGCCATTAAACAAAGTCATGTGCCTAAAAAATAGCAGCTGTGTTTTTGTACAGTCAAAAAGTGCAATAAAGGTATCCCATGAAATGCATTGTGCCATGCAGTTAAGAATTGAAGGTATTTAAGGTCTCTAAATCCTCAGTCGCCCCTTGCACTGACCCTTATGTGCATTTGGGATCACAGCCCATTTAGGACCATTTCCCATTGAACTTTATTTGCTATTCAAAAGTCTCATTGGGTTTCTACAGATACTCCTCAGTAAATGATTTTAGCAATCAGTGAAGTTCTTTTTTATTAATTTCAGTAGATAAAATACAAGAAATAAGTCTAAATCTGTTTTTATTTGGTAGGTTCATAACCGGAACTTGTTGTCCATGGATTTTGACCGTGTAACCAGGACTGAGAAAGTGTATGATGACCACAGAAAGTTCACCTTGAGGATTCACTATGATCATGCCGGAAGACCTACTTTGTGGGCTCCAAGCAGTCGACTGAACGGCGTTAACGTCACATACTCACCGGGCGGCCACATCGCTGGTATCCAAAGGGGAACCATGTCGGTCCGAATGGAATATGACCAGAACGGGAGGATCGCGTCAAAGATATTTGCAGATGGAAAGTCTTGGAGCTACACCTACCTTGAAAAGGTAACTTCTTTAATTTAGAAATTCGGCCTAGGGCCTAGCTCTCTCGCATTAGATTGTTTTCCAGACGTCCCTTCGTTGAACCCTGTTAATGTGTGACATTAATAAGTTTTAACCTTGCATGCTTCAGCGGCGAACCCTGTCTAATTCACAGCTTGCATTATACATTGTTACAGTACACAGCTTGACAGCCACGTTGCTCCTAAAATATCACTGCGATAGAAATAAAATGTCACTGTCTTGTTATTCGGATTAAGTATCAAAGAAATGTAAGAACTGCAATTTCTAGGTTTTACTTCGTAATGTGTACTTTGTAAGACGTACTGCATTTATGCGTGAGATGCTGTGAGCCCAATAGATGGTTTAAAAGTATTGATTATGAGTCTTAACTTGACTCAATTTAACAATTTAATCATTTTAAAATGCTCATGTGCTGACAAGATCAATACCTACAATAGAAAAAAGTAAGAGGAGTTGCTTCCTGTGGAAATATACACTCCAGAATCTCCTCTCAGTGACCTCTATAGTTAGGTGACATTATTAGTAATGTTATCGGGGTGGGGGGGGGGGCGATATGATGATTTTATCCTCATTTAATGAGATTTTGTCCAACTTCATTTATCAGCCAGTGTTGTGGAGCAGCATTAAGGTTATTTGTAATTTTTATGCACCCTGAAGTGATTCTGTGACACCCTACGGTTTGTTGTGCAGTTAGTCATGTGGTGTAATGTGACTCCTGGGTTCTTGGTGACCTTCAATTTCATTGGGTGGAGAATTTAACATTTAACAGTTTGAAGTGCTCTCAAAATGTGTTGGGAATTACTATGCTTCATTAAATCTGCTTACTGACTATCTCTCTTTTTCATTTTCCTTCGGCAGTCTATGGTACTACTCCTATACAGCCAGCGACAATACATCTTTGAATTTGACAAGAATGACCGCCTCTCTTCGGTCACCATGCCCAATGTTGCCAGACAGACCTTGGAAACCACCCGTTCCATCGGCTATTACAGAAACACATACAGACCCCCTGAGGGCAATGCAACGGTTTTGCAGGACTACAGCGAAAGTGGCCTGCTTCTTCAGACCATCCATCAAGGAACGGGGCGTAGAGTTATGTACAAGTATGGCAAGCTCTCCCGTTTGCTCGAAATCCTTTACGATACGACACGGATTGCCTTTTCTTACGATGAATCTGCCGGTATGCTTAAAACTGTGGGCCTACAAAGTGATGGCTTTGCGTGCACCATACGGTACAGGCAGATCGGACCTCTGATTGACAGGCAGATCTTTCGCTTCAGTGAAGAAGGCATGGTGAACGCTCGCTTTGACTACAACTACGACAACAGCTTTCGGGTAACGAGCATGCAAGCGGTTATCAATGAAACGCCGCTGCCCATTGACCTCTACCGCTACGATGACGTTTCAGGCAAAACTGAGCAGTTTGGCAAGTTTGGAGTCATCTACTATGATATCAACCAGATCATTACCACAGCTGTCATGACCCACACCAAACACTTTGACGCTTATGGGCGTGTCAAAGAGGTGCAGTACGAGATTTTCCGTTCGCTAATGTACTGGATGATGGTGCAGTATGACAACATGGGTCGAGTGGTTGCCAAGGAGCTTAAGGTGGGGCCTTACGCAAATACCACTCGTTACGCCTACGAGTATGACGCCGATGGCCAGCTCCAGGTCGTGTCCATCAATGACAAACCTCTGTGGCGCTATAGTTATGACCTGAATGGAAACTTACATCTTCTGAGTCCCGGTAATAGCGCCAGACTTACACCACTGCGCTATGACATACGGGATCGCATCACACGATTAGGTGACGTGCAGTACCGACTGGACGAGGATGGTTTCCTCAGACAAAGAGGCAATGATTTCTTTGAATATAACTCTGCTGGACTGCTTGTTAAAGCCTACAGCAAAGTCGGCGGATGGACTATCAAGTACCGCTATGATGGATTGGGCAGGAGAGTGTCCAGCAGAAGTAGCCAAGGCCATCATCTGCAGTTCTTCTATGCCGACTTGTCCAGCCCCACCAGAGTCACCCACATGTATAACCACTCAAGCTCAGAAATCACCTCACTCTACTATGACCTTCAGGGCCACCTCTTTGCCATGGAGCTGAGCAGTGGTGATGAGTTTTATGTCGCCTGTGACAACATTGGCACACCGTTGGCTGTTTTTAGCGGTGCTGGCATCATGATCAAACAGATACTACGTACAGCTTTCGGAGAGGTGTATCTGGACTCGAACCCAAGTTTCCAGCTAGTCGTAGGCTACCTGGGTGGCCTCTACGAGCCACTTACCAAACTTGTCCACATGGGCCGCAGAGATTACGATGTTCTTGCTGGCCGTTGGACCACTCCTGACCATGATGTTTGGAAGCGGCTTAACAGCAACAACATTGTGCCCTTCAACCTCTACATGTTCAAGAACAACAACCCCCTAAGCAACAGCCAGGAAACAAAGTGCTACATGACAGGTAAACATAAGACTTCTTAGAAAGTTTCTATTGGAATACACTTGAGCCTTATATTATTTCCCCTGCAGTAGGGTTCATGTTACATGTTACCAACAACAATCAAAGCACGTGGATTTGAGCCCCTCCTTGCAACAGATTGATTATTTTCCAGGCTCACATCCCAGCCTCAGCTTGGGGTGTTTCAGGCCCCATAAATTACTGCTTGTGAACAATGACAGCACAACAAAGTCGCCTTTGTTCTTCAGTCAGGTCATTCCTCTGAAATGTCCCATCAGTCTTTGCTTCCTCTGCTTGTGCAGGAGGTAAATACTAGTGAATGGTACCCAGTGTTAGACAAAGAACACAAAGGGGTCAGTAGAACTAGAAGCTATGGGCTGTATCTCTCTCCACTTTAAAGCAAAAAAGCAACCGCGTTTGCCAAAAAACAAATAGTATAGTGGCATTTGTAGTCTGGGATTGTGCATTGTTAGTTTTTGACTGAAATCAAAGCCTTGCTATTGAGTGAACCGTTTCCTCTATTGACTACATAGAAGTATTTCATAACATCCCTAACTTAACATTGGCAGAATTTGCCAGCTAGTCATCATCAATCTAATCTAGCAGTTAACTAGCTGTATTTTCCTAGTGAGTATACCATGCATATACCAAGTAAACCTGGTCTTAGCTTTTGAGCAGGGTTTGTGTCTGCATGGCAGTGTTATTTGGCACTAGCGGTATTTCAAGCTCAGCTAAACACCTAGCCGCTAGGCTTTACGCTACATCATTAAAGCGAGATTTGAAGGAGGATATATACAGAGATTGTTGGATATGGTGATATACTAGAGTCGGCCTTTTAGCTTATGATTGATGACATTGACATTTCCATTCCTCTCTGAAACATAGTGGATTTTTTGATTGTCTTTAATCACATTCATGTTTAAAACATCTCTCTCAAGTGACATATCTACAAATAAAGGCTGTTGTTGGCGTGAACTTGCCACTGTCCGTGACTAACTATTCACTTTGAAACTTGGAATATGATTACTCGCCACCCGTGCCAACAAATTAAAGTACACATACTCATGATTGGTCTTAAAGACCGCATGAAATATGATAATTATGCACCCATAAATGACAATGTCATTTGGGTTTTTAACTTGCTCAATGCAAGTTTCATCAGTCCTTTGTGTGTATGAAGTGCTGCAGATGATCATCTTTTTATAGAGTTGGCACTTTCTGTGGGGGATTAATCATATTTACTTGAGACTCTGAAACTAGTGTTGCTAGTATTGACTGCAGGAGATTATTTCAAACAGAATCTCGCTTGGCATGTTTCCTCATTTGCAATAAATCTCAGTAGGACCACTGAAATGTCACAAATACTGGGGAATCATTATAAGAGCATATCAGTAAGTTGGAGATTGGCGTTAGCGTTTCTAGGGATGTGTCAGGGTTAAACTGGTATGTTAGTGGAGGTTTAAAACATTGGGGATTTATAATTTACATACATGCAGTAAGAGAAACAATTATAACAAAGGTACACAATCCCAAATCCAAAAGTCTTCTACTGTTTATTACCGGCTGCAGTTTATAGATACCATCTTTTCCCAATGTGTTGCTCTATTAATCATAGCATTGTTTCTTCCAACAGATGTTAACAGCTGGTTGGTGACGTTCGGTTTCCAACTGTACAACGTAATTCCCGGCTATCACAAACCTGTCACTGATGCCATGGAGCCTTCTTATGAGCTCATTCATACTCAGATGAAGACTCAGGAGTGGGACAGCACCAAGGTAACTTAACAAATTTGCAATTGGCCACCTCTTAACACCCACCTGTCCTTTGGCTCCAACTTCAGACATTATTTGCAGTAACTCGACCTTTAAGTTTGCCGTTTCCCAGCGGAGTCCCCAGCAATCAACCTAGATTCTGGTGCGAATGAACCTTGGCCTCTGCTCTGTCTCTTCAAGCTGAAGGAAAGGGGGTCAAGCTAAAGAGCTCTTGTAATAGGACTGCCATTAGGGAAATTCACTCTAGATTTTCTTCACCAGCAGTCATTGATTTCAGCTCAGTCTTACACACTTTTTAGCTTCCCCCTAGATGTACACTCCCTCCTCTTCATGTCCGACGCTATCTCTCTCTCTCTCTCTCTCTCTCTCTCTCTCTCTCTCTCTCTCTCTCTCTCTCTCTCTCTCTCTCTCTCTCTCTCTCAGACATGCACTTATTATCAAGTCTCTTTTAAGTCTTATGAATAATTGAGATCGTAGTTGTTGTCTTATTGGGTTATGGAGTTCCACACCTGTTGGCTGCTGTTATGGACACCTTAAGTGTTTTCCAAAACCGGCATAGTTGTCTCCAAAGCCACTACTTTTAAACAGAATAAATAAACTCCAGGTGCAAACTACTACTGGAATGGGTTTTAATATAGACTTAATGTATTTTGGAAAAATTGCCAAATTACATGCTTTGTACATGAATGCTCATATTTTTCCATTGCTCACTTGTACTATACACTACATTTTTACAATTTTAGTCCTATCGCCCAACCAAAACACCACACTGATGTATAAATGCAACTACTTTTATTCAAAGTAATGCAGTCCATAGGAAGTCCAAATCTCTTCAAGCTTCCATTCCATGCATTTGCCAGTATAAGCAGCACAACCTCCATCTATCAAGCCTCCATCGGCAAGAGACACTCTATAATAAGCATGCATTTGAAGCTGAGCAGCATGGGTGTGCTTCAGACAGTTGAGATATGAGATTTTAAATGTAATGCGATGGAGCTGTTTGAAGCCATCAGCCTGGCAGGTTTCATATGGCATTCACACTCAAGAAGGACTGAAGTATCCAAAAAAGGCTTTCAAGTTGTAGATACCCCAGACTTTTTAGATTCAGTTGAGTTTTTTAAAATTCTGTCTCCGTCCCAGAGTTTTGTCATCCTGTGACGGCCCTGGTGATATAAGGCTTTACTCGTTTCAACAGCCTCTCTCCGAAGAACATCACTGTTGTTGACACTATTAAACCAGACTTGCCCTAATGAATTCTCTTTGGGGAACTGATCATTATAATTTAATCAGAAGCACACAGCGTTCCGTCAATGTGAGTGCGTTATAGCATACACAGCTGTTTAATTTTTATGTACTTGAAAAGTCCCGACCATTATGCCTTAAAAGCATTGGAGTTCATCCAGGTAGAACCTTATGAACGTGAGTATTAACTCCAGTCTTTGGAGGATTTGGATATCTAGGATACACTACACTGTCAAAGCAAAATGGTCAAAAATGGTCCCAAGCTGTCACTGGTACAGTACCATTTAAAAAGTCTAAATATGTACCATTTAGGTACACATATGTATACATTTGGTACCAGTATGTACCTTTGAGGTACTATTATGCACTCTTTGGGACCAATATGTACCTTTGAGGTACGAAGAGTTTTTTTCTCACTGCAATATTTACAAAGGGAAAGTTACTGCATGATTTACCTACACTTGGAAGGAAGCAAGCAATGCAATAGTCACTATGGGTGCTTTCACATCTGTAGTCAAAAAATTATACATTGTAGCTTTTAGCTATTTTGGTTCTTTTCACACCACACTGATTTCTCTGGTCCGCACCAGTTGAAACGACCCAAAATGCAGTCATGTGATAAGATCCACATCACTTATTGGCCACATGTCTTTGAAGTATTTTCTCAACTGCTTCTCGATTGGTCAGAATCAACATGTGGGAAATTCCAGTGGAACCCTGGAAGTAAACAATGAGAAAAATACAGCAGACACCATGGACAGACGACTGCGCGCTGTAATTATGTCCCTGGTTGTTATATACTACATAGTTTGTATACAGCACTCTAGGCAAACTTTTCATTTTCAGAATGAAGTGTGGATGCGGCTTGAAAACAATGTTTTAATGCACTGCAAACCCTAAAGCCACCAAATTTCTATGAGGCTCCGCAACTCCAGGTATGTCCGATCCCAAGTTCGTTTGAAAGCGTACCAAGACCACCTCTTTAAGGAGGTCTCGGTCCACTTGTCTGGTCCACTTTTGGTGTTTACCAGAGTTCAATTGCTGCATTCTCACCTGCCCAAACGAACTGCACCAAGTGAGTTATCGAACTCTGTTACGATTCAACCGGACTAAATAAGGCAGGTGTGAAAGCATCCTATATCTACAGGGTTTATTTCTTCACAAGTGACGTGGCATGACTTTAAATCAATTCGGATGGTCTAATGCAGAGATCTCATGTCAGCCCTTACTTTTGTATCCCATACTGTAGGATTTCTCTTTTTTGAGGGACCTCGTGAACTCTTTCAAAGCTGCTTTCAAAAGACGAGCCTAAGACCTTGAGTTTTCAAACTTTTCTTCATATTCTTTTTGAGACAGTTAAAAACTTTTGAATGTTTTCCCCGAGACTGTTTTATCTTTACTATGGAAGTAAATCCAGAAAGAATGGGCTGCGCCCCACAGCTTTTTCATAGTCATGCCCACCAAGTTACTCATAAATCAGTGCCTTTTGGCTCAACCCGACTACCGTCCATTTTACACTTTTATTGAGGGAGGTAGTAAACATTTCTAATTGCTATCCAATTTGCTTTTTGGCAATGTAATTGTGGGGTCATTTATGGGCTTTTAAAGCAGCAGCATTAAAAAAATATCTACTAATGGCCTCGCAGCTGTACGCTTGCTCTTTTGAGAGTCTGAAGTGGGTTGTTTATACCATAGTCCCCATGTTACATTAACAAGATCTGCTGTGCAGAGTATCTGAGGGCACAGACGAAATGCCCATTCATTACTCATAGCCTTTTCTTCTCGAATTCATTTCTGGTTCAAAGTTGCTGTTTTGCTGTTACTTGATTGTGTTTCCTGCAGGCCAAAACTTCCTAATTCAATTAGAGCTTCTTTGAAGCAGCACTCCTGCTTTGTCTTAAAAGATTAGTTGACCCAAAAATGAAAAAGAAAGAGTCATTGTATGCTCATCCTCATGTATTTCCAAACCTGTATGCTGGTGTTTTTTACTTTAAATCCCACAAGGATAAAGTCGGAGTCATTTCTGACCCCCTGTTTTCAATACAGAGGCACCGCAGTGTCCAATTCGTCAAGCTTCGAAAACCTCATAAAAGCACAACAAAAGAAAATTCTCCAAGACGTCTGCAGCTGAACGATAACTGAACGGACCGCAATTTGAGTCATTATTCACTTTCAAATAGAATAATTCACAACTCTGTATGCGCTCTCAAATCAAATATCTTTTCAATGGCACAGGTGTGATGTTGAGACGAGCACCAGCGACTTGAGATTTGACTTTTGATGTTAATAACTTCCAATATGTGATTTGAGAGATGCATATTGGGTTTCTTGAATGACTTGAGATTTAGTAATGAAAATAATTTTGGTCTATTCGTCACGCAAAGCTTATCGTACGACTTCAAAATGTAGCGCTCAATTTCCGTGTGTGCTGGATAGTAAAACTTTCATAAATCCGACTCCCTGGATCTTAAAGACCTGTGTAGAGGATGTTTAAGTGAAGTGATTTGCCAGATATCATCCAGATAGATTCTTACTTTGATCTGACCACCCAGTGCTATTTGAATTATGTATTCCTCCTTTACTTTTCCTTGGGTCTTATGCTACACATGGGTTAGATGCTGCATGGACAGCCCTCTAGCCGATCGATATGGGAGCCCAGAAACATATTATTGCTCATGAAAATACCAGTCCCTGGTTATGTTCCCGTTTAATCACTTCAGTCAATATTAAGAAAGACAAACCTAAAAAAGGTCTTATCTTGCCGTGAAAAACAATAGAGACTTGAATGAGAAAAAAAGTAGCCAGACAGCAGACGACAAGAGTCGACCAGATATGTTTTGGAGTTTTACCAGAACTTTCTGAAGATTTCCACCAAGCACAAGCTATTTCTAGTATGAGTACAATCCATCTGCTGCCTCAACATAGTCCTTTACTGGTTATCTATACAGTACATTTACGCTATCATGGCAAGATCTCCTTTCATATCACATTAAAGGAGATGGTCACTCATCACTCTGAGATATAAAGGTTTTATAAAGGGTTCTTTAGAGCGGTGCCACAAGGAAAGGGTTTTTAGTCTGTGTAACCTTTTTTCGTTACAAAGTATATCCACAGAAAGGATATTTGGAAGCATACAGCTTGAGAAAAAACCTGTTTTGGGTGCCTCATGGAGTGTTGTATTTATTTATTTTTAACAAATGGCTTATGGCTGCCTGAAAACTATCTTACTTTTCAATATAGCCTAAATGAAAACATACCTGATTTATGTTCCTGGTCTAATGGTCTTTCCAGGCCATACATGCACATTATTCCAGCTTTGCTTCACCTAGGCCAGGGTTCCCCAAAATCGTACACTGGAGGGCCGGAGCACTACAGAGTTTAACAACAACCCTAATCAAACCTACCCACCTGTGATTTTCAAGTGATCATGAAGACCTTGATTAGCTTGCTCAGGTGTGTTTGATCAGGGTGGGAGTTAAGCTCTGCATTGCTTTGGCCCTCCGGGGTAAGATTTGGGGAACCCTGACCTAGGCCAGGGATGGGCAACTTTGGTCCTGGAAGGCCGGTGTCCTGCAGAGTTTGCTGCAACTTGCCTCAGCACACCTGCCTAAAAGTTTCTAGTATGCCTAATAAGACCGTACTTGGCTGCTTCGGGTGTGTTTAATTATGCTTGGAGCTAAACTCTGCAGGACACCGGCCCTCCAGGACCGAAGTTGCCCATCCCTAACCTAGGCCATTCAGGTTAACTGCTAGTCACATAACTGTTTTAGGGTTAGGGCATCTTTAGGGCATCTTTTTAGGGTGCTGTTGGTGATTATAGTTTTCTTAAAATAGACAACATGAGAATGCAATGGCAGTTAATATTAATGCCATAAAGATTTAGTGATTAAAAGCAAATTACAAAAAAATAAGGGGGGATAGTTCATCGTTATCCACCGCAAATGTACAATTTTGTTACTCGGCAACCCAATATCATGGGAAAACATAATTATATTATGAAGGGGCGATTTTGTTTGAATTTGTATGATGTGAATTGTACAAAAATGTGCAGTTATTACTAAAAGCAATAATGAAAGCATCCCTCCCCTAACGCCACCGGGGCAAAAGCAGATTGTAATAAAATACACAAATAAGATTATGCAAATTCATACAAATTAGCCACCTCATACAACTGTTACAAATTGACATGAGATCGTGTTTAACTTTTAAGTTAATGTTAAAAATTAGGTTAATGTCGACATAAAACTACAGTTGATAATTTAGTTTAATTTTCAATACAAATATTGCAAGTTAGGTTTTAATCTCGATATTTATAAGATATCTCCTGGCTCATATAGTACACTGCAAAAAATGACTTTCTTGGTATTTTTGTCTGGTTTTCAGTACAAATATCTAAAAATTCTTAAATCAAGATTAATTTTCTTTATTAGCAAAATAAGTAAGAAAATACAATTTAAGTAAATTTGTGCTTTAAAAAGCAAAACTATCTGCCAGTGGGGTGATATTTTTTTCTTGAATTAAGTGTTTAAGAAAAACATAAACTTATTTCAAGATTATTTTCTTACCCCATTGGCAGTAAAACCCCAGTTTTATCTAAAAACTAGACTTATTTTCTTAGGTCATTTTGCTCAGTAAGAAAATGCATCTTGATTTGAGAATGTTTTCATATTTGTATTAAAAACAAGACAAGTAAGAAAGTAATTTTTTGCAGTGTAGTATTAGTTGGGGAGAATATGTTGAAATTTTTACTGGTCAGATCAGCACTATCGGATGATCTTCAAAAACATCACTGTAAAAAATACTTTGCTGCCTTTAATTTTTTTGTTGAATCAACTCGGATTTACAAGTCATTTCAACTTACTATTATTTATCTTGACTAGTGATGAGTTGTTATAACTAAAGGTAAGTTGTTTTAACTTATAAAATTAAGTTGACTTTTTTCAACTATATTTTATAAGTTGTGACAACTCATCTCTGTTGACATGACTTGTAAATCTGAGTTGATTCAACAAAAGATTTTAAGGCAGCAAAGTATTTTTTACAATGTGTGCATTCACACCTAATTATAAAACAGAATAAGTTATGCTACACAGTTGAGTTATATTAGGAAACGTACAATGTTTGAGGTGTTGATGAAGTAGCTTGATTCTTGGTTGAGGGGAAAGTCGAGCAGCTGAACAAGGGGGTAGAACGGGTTTCTCACGGAGATAGCATCCTGCGCGATCCGTCAGAAAACGTTACTTACTCCCAAAAAAAAAAGCAGAAGTGGAGATGGTAGCTGCAACAACAACAACGTATGTCATTGGAATAGATAACATAGTCAATGTAAAAATAACATGAAATTTTTAGGATGTATGACAGATTAAACATCCCTTAATATGTCACTGTCAATAAATGGCATCATTGAGCTCACAATGACAAAAGTAATCAATGACTGTATAGTTTGTATAGTCAGTTTATTTGCGTAATGGAAGTAGTCACCCATGATCAGTCTTTGGAAAAAGTTTTGATGATTGTGAATGCCCATCAGCCTAAATATTATAAACTTTGTCCATCCTTTTGGAGATTTTCAAATTTAATTGATTGTTTTTGTTTGTATGTTTGCAGTCTGTATTGGGAGTCCAGTGTGAAGTCCAGAGGCAGCTGAAGTCTTTCGTACGGTTGGAGCGGTTCGAACAGATCTATGGAGCGAGTGATTCTGGTTGCCCTCAGACGCCTCTCCGCACCCTCTTTGCCACGGGCAGCTCGTTGTTCGGCAAGGGCGTCAAAATAGCAATCCGGGAGGGCCGGGTGACCGCCGACATCATTAGCGTGGCCAACGAAGATGGGCGGCGGATAGCGGCAGTGCTCGACAAGTCCCTGTACCTGCAGGATTTACACTTCACCATCGTGGGCTTAGACACCCACTACTTTGTCAAATCAGGACCGGTAGAGGGCGACCTTGCCCTTCTGGGCATGACGGTCGGCCAGCGCACGCTGGAGACTGGTGTTAATGTAACAGTCTCACAAGTCAACACGGCGCTCGGTGGCCGTACGCGTCGCATAACTGACATTCAGCTGCAGTACGATGCGCTGAGCCTAAACGTCCGCTACGGCAGCAGTCCGGACGAAGAAAAGGTCCGTGTGCTGGAGCTTGCACGGCAAAGGGCAGTCGCGGCCGCCTGGGCTCGTGAGCGTCACAGATTAAGGCAAGGAGAGGAAGGCACTCGAGCTTGGACGGACGCAGAACGGCAACAACTTCTGAGCTCCGGACGCGCACAAGGCTACGAGGGCTTTTACATAGTGTCGGTCGATCAGTTTCCCGAATTAGCTGACAGCGTAAACAACATCCAATTCTTGCGACAGACGGAGATGGGCCGCAGGTGACATGATCGCAGGGGGAACGCACGCTCGGACAAGGCGTCCAGGACTTCTTGCCAAAGACAAGTTGCTTTTGTGACCATATTGTTTTACTTTATTTTTACGTTGACTTGTTTTTTTAATACATGACGTACGCGGTTGCGAACAATTGCACTGTATGGACTGCGGAGTGCCCTTCTCATTTTTTTGTACTACTTAAACCCTCTCTGCCCTTCGAGTGCGGCTGCTAAAAGAGGACATATGGCAGTGTTGGTGGTTTATTTGGTTCTGCCTTCGTGTTTGTGGGTTTGCTCAAATGAATATAGAAAGAGGAGTGGTAACGCATTATGCTCACTGGCTCAGCCTGCTGCCAGACGAGCAGATTGTTATTCACAAGCTTCACTCCACTCTGCCTTTTCCCGCGCCAAGGAGAGACCTCTTTTAATCGCTTCTTTTTATACTTGAAAGCCCACCGGCTGTGTCATACAGTACTTAAACAAGGACGTTGATGTTTGTGGTTCATTGCTACTAGTTCAGGTTCCCGACTAAGCTCATCTCATGTTGAAAACTTGTTGTGATGTCTTGTAATATTTTGGGACTGGGTGGTTTGCTAGTAACATCCATATGTTTTTATTTTATTTTGATCAACAGCTTGATTTGAATTTATGTGGAAGATGTATGTATGCATACATTAAATGTCTGAAAATAGCTAGCCCTATGGTCCAGTTAGCTTGTATGAAATTGGCACAGCTCTGTTGCAAAATCTAGTTTGCCGCATACCAGAACAGCATTTTTCTTTACCGTAGAAAATTATGCTTCCTTTGCGCCTGTCCTTTTTCAAAATTAGTAAATCCCACAATGTACTAAATAAATCTATAAAAAACTATTTCAGTTAAATTTTTAAATGGACTATTTAACCACCGTTTTCTTGCACCATGTATTTTTATGCTAATTTAATAATGCAGATGTTAGCATAGCGACATGCTAACATCACACTCCATCCCTTTGTCCAAAGTTTGTTGCACACAATCCATCCTAAATAATATTTGAAACTAGAATAAGTATGTTCCTACCGAGCCCCTAAGGTGACATTGGAGTAAAAAAAATCTAAAGTTTAGTTTCATGTGCTCACGTGAAACTTTTATGTGCTCACGTGAAACTTTCATGTGCTCGCGCGAAACCTTCATGTGCAGATTTTTTTCAAAACCTTGAAACTATCGTGTGCGCACATGAAAGCAAAATTTCACCTTCGAAGCAAATTTCAAAATGTGAACGCGGTAGTTTCACGTGAGCACGCGATAGTTTTACGTGAGCACGCGATAATTTCACGTGCGCACGCGAAACTAAACTTTCTTTAATATTGCTCCATGTACCCTTAAGGGGATCGCACACCGGCCGCGCAGCTCAGCGCAGCGCCGCGTCGTGTCGCGCCTAGGAGAACTCGGAGGTATTGTAAACCGGAAGTGCACATTAAATAGCGCGAGCTTCGTCAGATAGCGTCTACTTCAAAATGCAAAATATACGTTAGCAGCCAATGTAAGTCGTTAATTATTTGGGACACATATGATGTTATTTAATGTTAAACTAGTTGAGTGGCGCTGTGTGGCGCGACAGGGATTTGAACAACTTCCTGAGTCACAGCTGGGCGGCGCGGACAGGCGCCACCTGGCAGCGCCGGTGTGCGTACACTCTTAGAAAACAATGTGTTAAATTTTTTTAAGAACGGCGCGGCGCTGAGCTGCGCGGCCGGTGTGCGATCCCCTTTAGGGGCTCGGTACGTTCCAAATCATAGTACACTGAAAAAAAATATTTATTCAATTTGCTCAATTTTTTAAGGTAAGTGGTTGCAATCAATTTATTGAATCAAAAAATAAAAATAAAATAAAATAAAAAAACTTTTGTTTAAATGTAGCTTAAAGGTATAGCGGAAGATTTTCCCGAATTATTTAAAAGAACCGCCCCTCCGTATTTTTTAAAAAAATGCACACGAAACTCTCTACCTCCTCCCGAGAGGGAACGCCTGTTAAACGCGTGCACGAGACAGAGAGAGAGAGAGAGAGAGAGAGAGAGCATGCAGAAGCCTAGTTCTTCTATTCGCTCTGTTTAAAAGTTGCTGTCGGCATGTTTACCGTGTCTGCGCGGTTCGTGACTCGTGCCAGGGCTAGCATTGCTAATCATAACTTACATCAACTTTACTAGCAGTGATTTTAAATGGATTTCTCCAAATAGCATGACAAAATGTACCTTTCCTGTAGAAATTTCGTGTGGGAAACCCAACCTGTCCTATTAGCTCACGCCAGCGTGTGAAATAGTCTCCCATAAACACTCTGGTCTTGTTTCTTTCTTTATAGTCCTTTCTCTTCTTGTCATACAATTCGTAGACACTTTTTCTCTTGCGACCCTCAGACATTTTGGAAAAAAAACACAGCTAGAACGCGAGCTTCAATGGTTGAAACCGTAGCACAACACACATACACGTGAAAGTGCGCATGTGCAGAAAGCGAACCGAGAGGCGAGCACGTACGACGGTTATACGTCAACATATAATTAGAATGATTGACATCTGGGATGACCAATAACAGAGGTGATCCACCCGGAAAACGAAAATCTTCCGCTATACCTTTAAATAAATTGATTGCATCCACTTACCTTGGGAAGTTTAGTAAATTGAATGAATCATTTATTTCAGTGTATGTTGAACTGGGTGTCCTTGAATTGCTATTTCTGGTTAAAATTTGAAGTGCAGATCAATGCACACTTTTGCAAAATGCTAATATTACCCACAATTCATTGTGAGAGGGAGATTAGTGATGTATCACTATAACCTACAACCCATCATGCATTTTATATATATTTTTGGACACTGCCTTATGAGACGTACATCAGACGCAAATTCAATGATTTGCGCTTGTAGATTACATACAAAGTTAATGTAAAGACGCGAATAGACGCAAACTCGCGTGGGGCGGTGCGAATTACGCGAATTGGGCGGTTTGATTGCCGTAAAAACATACGCTATTTACCTCAAACGCGTCTTCGCGCAAGTTGAAAATAATCAACTCAAGCGAAAAATGTAAGTAAAATCCTGCGAATAATCTAGAGCAGGAAGACGATGCTTTGCATTTAATGTGTACGCAGCATTAGAATTAAACAGCATGGCGGCTCGCTAGTTTTTGCAACAGAGCTTTACTAAAGTCGGTATTAGAAAGATGTATTTCTTTTAACAAAACACTATAATTTCACGTAAGCGTTAGTTTATTACCTAGCAACACTCAGAGAAACGTACAAAATGTGAACTGTTGTCCCTTATATTGCTAATTGTTGTACTTGAACAATGCCTAGTGTTTAAACACATGGAATAAAGTCCAGAAAAGGTCAATCAATTAAATTGATTCGGGTTTACGGCTTCAGCAAAAAGACCATTCAAATGGACCATTCCTAAGAATGACAGTATTTATTTTAAAGCTGTGTTTTTTGAGAAGTAAACATCATCATGTTTTGTCAATGAAATAAACGCTTCAAGCGTCAAATGGCATGAATGCTTAAAAATAAGGCACATTACTTAAACAAGCACTCTGACTTGTTTGTTTTTTAAAGAAATATTTGGAGTGCTATGAACATCGCATATTACGGTAAGGGCGGTGACAACCCCATGCGAATTGCCTTTTTCTCACTAGGGTCAGTGTCGTAAGTGCTCTGAATGCAAAAATAAGACCCTCGAACTTCGAACGTACATTGGTTAGAGGATGAAATGCACGTCTACCGACCTGGCAACCAACCATCGGTACGTCTACCAGAGCTCCCAAAATGATTTTGCGGGACCCATTTCTGATCCGATGGCGTTAATACTGTACGTTGAACATTGGCGGATAACGCTAGCATTCGGTGTACGAATCTATTGCTTGGGATGAGCACTTGGGAACGGTCGCAGTGGCGAGCTGATCAAGTGCTTTAAGCTGTAAAATACCATTAAGCATATTTTGTTTTATTTTTATCGTCATTGAATGCAGTGACATCATGAGTCTGACAACATTGCTGTATTTAAAAAGAAAGAATGAAGGATAAACACAACGTAGTAAATTGCACTGAGAACTACATTGTAAGGCTTTTATTTTTTCTTAACGTTTTGGACTCATTTTGATTGATTGATTGTTTGTTTGTTTGTTCTCAACACTGTGTTTCTAAACGCTGTAAATAAAATGACAAGAAAATGGGCTGTAAATACAATGCAGATGTAGATACCTTTTAGAGCTCCTGCAGTCAATCTGTTTAGTCTTTAGTTAAAGACGAAAAAATAAAGGATATTTTGTGTTTACATTCATTTCACGTTATTGTGATTTACATTGCAATATTGCCTCTTATACTTTCCCATAAACTCTTTCGTTTGGGAAAATGCACAATTGCATATAGTCCTGGATTATACAGTTGCTTTACCCGAGAGCATCAGGTGGCTGGATTATAAAAGCACAAATATCTACAAATATGAAGTACGGCAAAAGGTTTACTGTCTCACTCCATTTCATGTCAATTTACTCATGAAGTGGAACGGCAAATTAATGCCTTTAATGTGGAGTTTGATGTTAAGTGAATGTGGCATCTAATTGTACAGCGTCTAATGAGGTGTTTACAATATTTGGAAGTTTGGCACAGGCGATTAAAACAATTCATACACAGAAATGAAGGTACAGTAGTGATGGGGGAGGGGTAGTCTGACCAAAGTAAAACCGTCCACTAAATAGTCATAAACACTAATATACCATCACACACAAAAAAAAAACATTTACAGTAAAGCAATGTATGAATACAATACAATATGAAGCACTATTTTGTATGCTACTGTATTATTAAGTTATCATGTTTTTATTGTGCTACTAAGCTGTATTTTTTTTAGTTATGAAGACTTAAATCAAAACAAACAAACTGCAGTTTGATTGAAACACAATAAATCCATTTTGACTCATTTGGGTAAAAATGTGTTTTATAGATCAAGAAAGTGACAAGATGAAAACCACTATTTTCTGTTACAAACTTTCACATAGCATCTTTAGGTTATATTAACATTTAAAATTCAACTGATTATTTTTTCTGCAAAACACAATCTAATTTTTTTTCAAAATGTTATAAATCTATTGAATCAATATATATTTTTTAAAAATGCCATTTATCTCATTTTGGAATTAAACTCTTCATATAATGTGACATCAAGAAACCCAGCATTGGGTCAAAAAGGGACAAGCCCAGCCGTTGGGTTAAATAAGCCCAGAAAATGTTTATATTTGACCCAACAATGGGTTGAAACAACCCAGCATAGGTTAAATTACATCCCAAGGCGCTGGGCTCATCCCTTTTTGACCTAATGCTGGGTTTAAAAAAAATAACCCATCATTTTTTGTGTGTGTAACGGCAGAATGATTATTTGATAATTTCTTTTTTAGTACCCCAGCATGTTTTCTGTACAATATTTTCCCAGTATTGGGATAAAAAAATAACCCAGCAGAATTTAGAGTATAACATTTTTAATAAAATAATGTATGGTGCACAGTCAATATACAGGGGTGTAAAAAATAATATGAATATATGCTTTCATAGAGATTTATACAAAATTTGTGTTAGAAAAATAATAGTATAATAATGTATAATACAATATAGATAATGCATGTAATACATGCATACATATTTATTTAGCTGACGCTTTTATCCAAAGCGACTTACAATTGGTATATATATGTCAGAGGTCGCATGCCATGGAGCAACTAGGGATTAAGTGTCTTGCTCAGGGACACAATGGTGTGTCACAGTGGATTCGAACCCGGGTCTCTGAGGGTCCCGTCTCTCACACCAAAGGCGTGTCTTATCCACTGCGCCATCACCAGCATTATATATATTTATTTATTTATTTATTTATTTATTTATTTATTTATTTATTTATTTATTTATTTATTTATTTATTTATTTACAATAGCAATGATATATATTCATGCACTGCAAGTCGTGAACACACAGACACCCAGAGTCTTATATACAACTTATATACAGTAGCAATGATATTTTAATATATACATTATAACTATAGCATTTAATTGTATACGTAATTATTGCATACTGTGTGGTATAAGTTGTTCTTACTTTTTTGTAAATTTAGAACAAATTTTTGTATATATATATATATATATATAATTTTTTTTCTGAATCATGATTTGTATGAGAAAACATCCATACACACATTTGACGCACAAATTTGTGCGTACCCATGCTTAGTCAATGAGACCCAACGTGGTTATCATTTGTTACTTTATGGTGCGATTTCCCAGATAGGATTTAGATGAATCCAGTAAAATTAGGACATTAGTCGTTTTTACTAACAAAACTTACAAAAAATAATAGTGGTGTGCATCTTGAGACAAAACAATGGCACTCATATATATTTAGATATGTCTAAGGTGTTTTTAAATTAAGGCAGCTCAAACATGCATTTTAGTCTGGGACTAGAATAAGGCCGGGAAACCACCCCAAAACTGTTAAGGTTGCATGCCAAAACAAAGTTAAGTGTTCAGCACAAAATGTTGAAAAGCGTAACATGCGTCAGATTTCGAAAGAGGACCAATCATGGGCTCATTTAGCAGGAGCATCTGTAACCTTATCAGCTATTTCCCTGGTCTCCACATTGTTTAGTCCACCCCTGTATATAAACACTGCATTTTGCCATATATGATGATGCAAGAAGATTAAGGTGACATTTAAGTGATTGACTATTATTTCTGAATGCCTCAAGTCAAAAAGCTGTTATTAAATGATGGGCTTTTGAAGACGGATTTCAAGGGCTTGAATACAGAACATTCCTCCGAGACTTCGTACGCTCCATCTGTTCCTACTTGACTGTAAATTGAACCTTGAGAATAAGTGTTGAGAAAACATTATATAAGTGGCTTGCTGTTAAAATCAGTGGAGTGATTTCTCTTTCATTCTTTAAGGGGCAGACAATTTTATGCGTTTATTTATTTTACATGAATACAGAAATTGCATACATTTACTTAAAGGCTAAAGTTCATAGGAACTGTTATTTAATCAACACGAAACTACTTTAAAACCCATTTCATTTCTCTAATATGACATTTAGGTATATTTAGGCATTAATGGTATACAGGAAATTTGGCAAGAGAAAATTAGGACGCAGGACATTTGTCCGACTGTTTCAGAAATTGTTCGCTTTGTGTAAACTTGGCAGCACATACTGTAACAGATCGGAGGCAGGTGGTTGAAAAAGAGGGTTTTATAAAAAAAGGATTTTTGAAGCAGACAGAAGATGATAAATGTTATGACTAATACAATATCTACTTCATTTTTACTACTTTCAAGTCCTTTGATGTTTCCCAACATTACTTTTCACAATGCACTTGATGAAACCAAAACAGAAATGTAATGAAACTTGAGCAGAAACATGCCAGTTTGAAGACAAAGGGTAACTGGAGATCTTTGAATAAGCCAATCACCAAACCGTCACCAGAAACAACACAGATGATGAAGAATAGAGCAGTTTCATCTCAAATAAAGAGAAACTCAATATCATGTTTATTCGTGCTTTCTGTCTGGACGAATATTACGACACAGGAGTATGAATAGAAGCGGGAAAGAGATGTCAACACCCATCTCTCTACAGTTGTCTTGTGTCTTTGTCTACTTTTCACAGGTCAGTGTAAGGTCACAGTATAAGACACATTATCTCTGATGATAAAGATTTTGGCCTATTATCGAAACTATCTAAACTACAGTATGCATTCATACTCTTTCTAATAAACTTTAGTATTTGTTGAGTACAATTATGTTTGTTTTTGTCAATTTGGGAACTATGTGTCTGTCCTCGTTTACTTTCAGTGCATGAAAATAAAAAAGCTCTACGGAAAAATGAAAAATCACCCAGGTCTGGAAAAACATAAAGGCATGAGACAATGATGGACAGCCTTTTCATTTTTCCTTTTCAAATGGTTGTTTAGTTGTTTGCCTGGGTTTCAATTTCTTTTACAATCAAAGCAGCGTAACCGTATATTCTTGCGTTATATAGCATTGCTTTTATATGCCACATGCTTTTCATAAGCCAGTTGTTTACTAATCTCAAGTTAACAATGCATGGATGAATGCCAATGATATAAGCGTTCATATAGTTTGATGCTGATGACAAAAACATTACATCAGTGCACACAAAAAATTCCTGGATTATTTTCAACCCAGCGTTGGGTCATATATGGACAAACCCAGCCTGTTGGGTTGTAATTTAACCCTCATATTATGTTCCGGGTCAATTTGACCCATTTTGATAAACCAGTTAACCTGTGATTTTATTCTTGAAATTTTGTGACTTTTTCTCATTTATGGCCATGAACATGCATGCAAAGTTTAGACATGCTGATATGTTTTGAAGTGTACCAAAATAATTTTGTAACGATTTTGAGGTTCGGGGGTCAATTTGACCCGCATTTTGTTTTGCTCCAAAGCAATTGTATAGTCCTAAATAAATATATATATTTAGTGTTTGTTGTTATGTTGGTGTTTTACTATCCTAAAATGGGGGTAAAAATGCTTTTCCTCACTATTTTGAGTACTGAAAAAGACTTTTACAGACACAGATGGTAAAAGTGAGCTATGATTTCTATTTACAATTTATATGAAATACTACTTAAGTTGCAGTTTTCTTCCAGAAATTTTGTCACCTTTTCTCATTTAGGGCCATGAACATGCATGCAAAGTTAGGATACACTGATGTGTTTTGAAGTGGGTTTTTTTTAGCACAAATTTTTGGTACGATTTTGATGTTCGTGGGTCAATTTGACCCATCTTTCTTTGTTCCAAGGCAACTGTATAGACACAAATTAAATACATTTATTGTGTATATTTAGGTGTTTTACTACCCTGGAAAGGGAAAAGTGAGCTTTTCCTCACTTTTTTTAGTACTGATAAAGACTTCCTCAGACACAGAAGAGTAAATGTGAACTATCATTTCTATTTTCAATGTATATGAAATACTATGTAAAGCTGATGAATTCAGACCCACAGAAAATCCAGAGGTGAAGACAGGTGATGCCAGCTGTGCCCCACAAAACACGACACCAAAATAAGCACCATTTGTGTAAAATGCAAGAAGTCAGAAAGCACATGCTTGATGTGTGCACATCATGTAAAAAGTGATTTTTTGAATTCGTACAATGATCCTCAAGAACAAAAGATGAGCCTATTTAGAAAAAGAAAAGCGTCATTTCATTTCACAGCAATTTTAAATTGTTCATTTAGGATGTCTTAAACATAGGTATGTTAAAAAAACATGTTGAATTAAAATTTAAAATCTTAAATATTGCAACAGTTTTTGTGCAACATTTGTTAAAACAAACATGTTAAAAATTGTGGTTAAATGCATTTTTTTTTAGATGATACTTTTTCATTTTAAGTGTTTGTAATGTGTGACAAAGACTGATATTAAAATGGTTTTGCTCATACCTAATTCCTTCTTGTTTTTCACAATGTGATATTTAAGGAATTGCATTGAATCCAATGCGGGTCAATTTGACCCGCTCCATCAAAATTGTCACAAAAATCGAACACAATACAAGGGTTAACCTATGCTGTGTTGTTTTAACCCATTGTTGGATCAAATCTAAAAATTTTTGCTAGGTTCGTTCCTTTTTGACCCAATGCTGGGTTGAAAATAACTCAGGGATTTTTAAAGCGTAAAGAGGAAACATGAATAAGATTCTGGATGGATGGAGCGAAAGAAAGACAGACAGACATTGAAAGGGTCTCAGCTGCGTGTTGCAGTGCTGCATTCCTCCTGACAGGTGTGAACAATGGCCGAGCCCTCAGAAATGTTTTTGTAACGCTCTGTAAGCCCAGCGGACACCATGTGCGTTCTCTAATAAGACTGACTTCACACATTTTGCAAATCTTATTGACAGCATAGCTAATGCTTTTTATTAAGCTAATTACCCTTAAGGTCATTTCTGTTTTTGGAACCAAGGCTACACTGCAGGAAAGGAGAAACATCCTTGCTTTTAGCAAAAGAGTGTACTTCTAGAGACATTGAACAACAGTAATAAAATGAACCACTTATTATAAAATAAATGAGATAAATCCTTAATGGATAATCTTGCAGGCGGTTGGACCCCTCAGGAAATGAAAAAAACCCCCACTAATTTTAAACAATGAAATACTTTGCTGTCAAAGCTGATAGTGTGGCGTACATAGATGGCTATATTTATATAAAGTGAAGATGTACAAAATGTACAAAAGAAAACCTTAGATTTTTTTTAGAAAATGTAAATAATTTGTTACTGATATTATTATTATTTATAGGTCTTCGTAGATAACACCGGCATAAGAGTGCTGATCTATTCATATATATACATGCATGTTTTTCTAGCCCTTTGTGTTAAATGAATAAGGTACTTTTAAAAGATTCAGTAATTTGATGCTCCACACTAAACTTAGTTCCCCTAATTGTCCAAATGGCTTCTGGAAAATTAGTCCAATCTTTGCACCGGCTTAAAAGGTTTCTTGACGCAACCCTCTTTTATTTTCAATAGCTGAGTTTTCTTTGTGACAGGCATGATGGACATCTAGCGAGTTGTACATCCAGTAATGAGCGTTGTGGATGCAGTAAGACTTCTAGAAAGAGAGACTCTGTAATTCATCACGCCCAGAGGGCACAATGCAACCAATAAAGTCTGTTACAGATGTCGGGATTAAAAGAAACCACGTGCATATTTCATAACAAAATGCTGTAGATTGAAAGCGGGCTAAATTGAAAATATATAATACATAACATATTTTCATCTTGATTTATTGTAACCAGTAATTATTTTTGACAACCTTCTTTCATGAAACACAGTTGTCATGTGTGGTTTTCTGAATGTCTTATTTTAAGTCCAAAAGCATAAAACATTATAAACGAGGATTCTGTGGCACAAAAACAGTTTTTACTATTGTAACCCTTATGTGTTTTTGGGGATGTTTTCATCCACTGTTTTTTTGTTTTGTTTTGTTTTTGGCCACAACTTTCTGTGTTTTAGCAAGTGGACAGATTTTTGGTGACAAATCTTATATTGACACTGACACATATTTTGGGAAAATGCTTTAAATTTAAAAAAAAACTCAACAATACACCGTGAGCAAATGTATTACTCGTTCGTGAAAACATCCACTAAATTAAATTGATGTAAACAATTATCAAATAATATATATATATATATTTTTTTTTTTTTTTTTTGCATAAATTTGTCAATCAACCTCAATACTGATCAAAACTACCAAATGAAAAACAAAGAATTCCATGATTTTAACTCTTTCATTGCCAAGTTCATAAATGATATCACTGATTTGGGAAAAACTAGGGCTGTCAAAAGATTACTCGCAATTGATCATATACAAAATAAAAGTTTGTGTTTGAAAAATATATATGTGTATATATATAAATACACACATACATGCATGAATTTAAGAAAAATTTTATTAAGGTATATTTTTTATTTATATTTATAATTTAAAATATAGCAAAATGTATATAAATATACATGTAAAAGTTTCTTAAATACAAACATTAACGTGTGTGCATTTCTATAAAATAATTACACACAGTGCACACACATAAATTATGCAAAAACTTTTATTTTGTATGCGATTAATCGCGATTAATCTTGCCCTAGAAAAAACACACAAAATGATTGATTTTCAATATAAAAAGTGATTGTGGACTGGATTTTTTGTTTGGGGGGGGGGGCATGTGAAAGATTAGTAAAAACATTGGCTTTGATGCGTTGTTAGTTTTTGTTCAGCATCAGATTTAATTTTTTTCTCCCTTATTTACTGTTCGTGGCTGTTTTTGACCCATTGACTTCCATTATAACGACATTTTTTTTTATTGCAAAGCCATGACACAATATAATCATGCATTCTTGATTGCTGCTGGTTTTTCCTTTTGCAAAGAGGTAAAAATGTGTCATTTGATCACCATGTGGGACCATTAACCCTTTAGTAGGCCTGTGCAAAAACAAAGCTTAATTTCTGACTTGTACATTGAGTTATACACTGCAAGTATTTTTGTCTCGTTTTAATAAAAAATATTTTAAAATTCTTAAATCTAGATGCTTTTTCTTAATGAGCAAAACGACCCAAGAAAATAAGTCTTTAAGTGATTTTGTACATAAAACAAGCAAATAGGGTAAGCAAAAAAATCTTGAATTTTTTCTTAAACACTAAATTCAAGAAAAATTCAAGAAAAATTTGACTTATTTTCTTGGGTTGTTTTACTCATCAAGAAAAAGCATCTTCATTTAAGATATTTTTAGATATTTTTACTGAAAACATTTTTCGTGAAAATCATTTTTTTGCAGTGTATGGAATATAACAGCATATAATTGTGTGTGGGTATGTGGTTTACGAGGACATGAATAGTGTATAATGACATGTTTATTATGCTATAAAGGTGGTTTACGGGGACACAGAGAGTGTCCCCATAAACGGAAAAGCTAAAAAAACACACTAAATGGTAGTTTTTCATAGATTAAAGACTGGCAACAGGTTTTTGTGACATTGGGGTTAGGGATTGGGGTAGGTTAGGGGAATAGAATATAACAGTTTGGACAGTATATAAAATGCATTGCGTCTATGGAAATGTCCCTGTGTGTGTGTGTGTGTGTGTGCGTGCGTGCGTGCGTGCGTGCGTGTGTGTGCGCGTGTGTTAAAGGGTTAAAGAAAAGTGTAGCCTACTGACGAGCTGAAGCCTGAGATTCAATGCATGAGTGAGATTACACTATTAATACAGTTAGCATTTTCATATTCAGTTCAGATATGGTCATATCAGTCTCTATTAGGCTCAATTTAAGGGCTCATGAGAAAGATTCAGACACTTTATTCAGTGTAGTGCAGCAGATAAGGACGGATGGCTTATTTAAACCATTAACTGTAGCGGAGATTTTGAAATTTGATGTGACGTATTAACATATTATGGAAACTTCAGTGGTTATTACAATAAAGGTGCATCCCAATTCATTTTAGTGTTTAGTAAATAAACATTTGCATTTCTATGCACTTGGCAGACGTGAATCTATATAAGGTATACATTTTATTAGTATGCAGTAGCGGCTCCTGACTAAATTCTGGGGGGCAGATTCTGGGTCATATCGTAGGCTGTATGACTAACCTATTATTGACTGCAAGTGGACTACGCTATAAACATACTCGAAACAGCAAGTTAAAGGCTGCTAGGCAAGCCCCACGCTTTTGTGAAATCCATCCTATTTGCGGCTAAGCTTACTCCCACTTGCAGGTCTTGGTGTAAGCTCCTCCCACTTGCATGTAGCTTTCATTTAGCTGCATTTCCATTTTTGTACCAAAGATTTACCTCATTACATACAGTAGCCAACACCAACCAAGCCGTGCGCTCTATTTCCATATATATTCACCTTACCTTACGTCTATAATAGTCTAGAAATTCTGAAAATATTTGTTAAATAGTGTTAGACATATTTACAAGTAAACGATTAAGGTTTGATTCAGTTTATAGTAGTGCTGCAAAATTAATCGCATCGCGATGTCAGCCTGTGCGATTATATGACAGCAAAATGTTGCAATTATATTAAATAAATAAATGTGTGGACTTGTTAACACAAACTTTCTGATAAAAGTTTGATGATTTTCCTTGCTGTTTAAAAAAAGAAAGAAAAACAAACAAAAAAGGCAGTGCACGTGTGGCATGCATTTGTGTGGTGTGCGGCGTCACTTATACCAGAGCGAAGATGGATGCAGAGGAGGTTGACAGTGATCTGGTAGCTAAAAAAAACTCTACGTCTGTTGTATGGCGGTATTTTGGATTTAGGATTACTGACACTGAGCAGTTGCTACATCACGTGGCAATACGAAAACATTTCTAGTTTTACAAATACACATTTTAGCTAAACTGTGTGTGGATTTTCCTGAAAACCCATCAAGTTGACTCATGATACCATTTAGTATAATCGCAATCGCACATCGCAATATTAGCATCAATAACCGCAATGGGAAAAATTACCCAAATCGTGCAGCCCTAGTTTATAGAGTTCTAGGTTTTTAAGTGGACTAATATTTGCCCCACCTGCCCATCGTTATATAGTCATGTATTTGTTTTCTTTTTTCATGATATTAATACGAATTTCCGCGTTTTTACGTGATCATAAAATGAATTCCTGTTTTCGGGTGATTATCACATATTGGTTACTCAACTGTTTTGTCCTATTTTCTTACCACTGTCACTTCGGTTTAGGGTTAGATTTACATAAAATGACATCCTTACCCAAACCCAACTCTAACCCTAACGCCAGGCGACATATAAAAAAAATCTGTAAAAATAGTATAAACCAATATATAAAGTGACATTCTAATGCAAGCACCAAATCTAACCCTAAACCGAAGCGACAATGGTTTAAAAATTGAAAAAAGCAGTTGAGTAACCAATACATAAGGAATAATTGACGACGGGCCATTGAATTAAAAGAAAATAATGCACACCCAAGGTGCGATGCGTGGAGTGCTGTTACACCTTGGGTGTGCATTATTTTCAAATAATTCAAAGGACCGAAGTCAATTATTCTGCTTATACCAAGGTTACCACAAACATTGCTCTGGTGCCTATTTTTAAGACATTTGACATGTTAGGTGTGCGGTTATCTTAAAATAATGCATACCCATGGAATATTTCTCAGCCAATCAGAATACAGCATTCAACAGACCTGTGGTATAAGTGATAATCACACGAAAACGGGAACGATCACGAAAAAACGCGAAAATTATTATGCATCCTTCTACCTTTCTGCAAAAAATCTAATGTAGCATTGAACGCGTCCTTCGTTGGGAAACCAATCAGAATGCAATGTTACATTATGCCTTAAAACCAGATTCCTATGTAGGCAGTAAAATGTAATTCATAACCGAACCCGACTCACAACACAATCACCACTTGAATTGAATGACCAGCATATGAACAACAACAGTTTCTACCAGTAAACATAATCGGATGAAACAAATATTGCATGCTTAAAGCTGTTAATGGGGCAGTGATGTACATTTTGCTTGAAAGTTACCTTTAGTTATTTTGGAGAGGTGTGCATTGAGAATACTCTTCAAAATGAAGCTCTGGTTGAGGGCCAAAGCTCTGTCATTTATATTTGGGTTAATTAGTGAGGAGTGGCTCTTGTCTTATAAATAGAGGCAATTACTCATGAATATGTGTGGGGTTTGTCCACTGAGAGAAAGCCTTTGGTATGCATTGCTCTCTGTTTATGTATGTGCATGTGCAATGGCCCCAGTGGACACACACACACACACACACACAGTCAGGCATACATGGTTTATGGGGACATATCCATAGACGCAATGCATTTTCTACTGTACAAACTGTTATATTCTATTCCCCTATTAATCTATGAAAAACTAACATTTAGTATGTTTTTAGCGTTTCAGTTTATGGGGACACTTCCTTCCTTGAAACACCATTCAAGGACATTTAAGTCACAATGAGAGATTTGCTTATATCCTGCAAGTTTGATTGCACAGTTCAAACAGAAAATAAAACATATGGACACTTCTACAGGCTATCAAATGTTACTTTAACATATTCATATGTGATAAACTTCATCTGCTGTATGGTTGCTTTGCTAGGACATCTGTGTTACCTGTGTAAACCTGAGGGGAACTGACTTCATACATCCACTAAAATTTACATTGACACCAGATGGTTTAAATGAATTGCATAAATCAGGGGTTTTCAAACTTTATGATGGCAGAAACCCCCACATGATGAATCTTTAGCAAGGGACCCCTTTCCTAAAATATATATTTATTAGGGCTGTCAAAATAACGCGTTCATTTTGATTAATTAATCTGGAAAAAAAGATTAATCTATTCCGTATTGACCTTTGAACCTGGAAACGTTCTAGCCACCATTCGACTGTAACATGAAGGAGGGAGACGAGAATGCGCTGGCGGTGACTGGATCATTGATTGGAACATTTACTTATAAAAAGTATGGATGGCCTGATGGAAGTGATTATAAAAATAAAGTTGTCTGCAATGTCTGCACCAAGGAATTTGCATATAAACGGAGTATGTCCACTCTAAAGTATCATATCAACGCAAAGCAGCTAACGTTAATCTCGAGGTACGACCTAGAACGTCCTGTAATATCAAAGGTAAAGGGGCTGATTTTTTATTTAAGGTTTATGTTCAATTGCACAAAAAGCTAAAGTTAAACTTTTGGTAAATAATCTTCCTGAAACACTTTTGAATTTATTTCCTTAGCATATTGCTGTAGGTCATTTTGTTAATTGTTATGGCCATTATTTGAAAAGTGAAAATAGCAATAAAAAGAGTTTTTGAACTTTAATGTCACTAATGCTGATTATTAATTTATTCATTTAAATTGAAATATTTAAAGGATTAATCCATTTTCTTAAAAGAAAAATTCAGATAATTTACTCACCGCCATGTCATCCAAAATGTTGATGTCTTTCTTTGTTCAGTCGAGAAGAAATTATGTTTTTTGAGGAAAACATTGCTGGATTTTTCTCATTTTAATGGACTTTAATGGACACCAACACTTAACACTTAACTCAACACATAACAGTTTTTTTTTCAACGGAGTTTCAAAGGACTATAAACAATCCCAAACGAGGCATAAGTGTCTTATCTAGCAAAATGATTGTCATTTTTGACAAGAAAAATAAAAAAATATGCTCTTTAAACCACAACTTTTCATCTAGGCGCGACCTAACGTAAATGCTTAGTGACATAGGAAGTCACGTGTTACATATATAAAACGCACATTTGTGGCCCATTGTAAACAATAAACTGACACAAAGACATTAATTAGTATCATTCCACATACAACAACGTCGGAACGGTCTTCTTTCAACACACTTGTAAACACTGGGGCGGAGTTTCGCGTTCGTCTTCTGTGACCTCTTGACGTATTGCGTGAGGTCACGCTGACGCTTTCAGGACTGGAGGAAGAGGAGAAATTGTGGTTTAAAAGTGTATATTTGTTATTGTCAAAAATGAGTTTAGTTTTAAGGTTGGCCAGTTCTTTTCCTTTGCGACAGTGCTGCGGCGCTTGTGGCCTCTAGGGGCGCTAGGCGTGAAAAAGACATGTCCCCTAGTGGCCAAAAAGTTCCGCGGTGTGCCTTTAAGTAATCACAGAGTATGTAATTAATAGATCAAAAACTTAAATCGATTGACAGCCCTAATTTTTATATATCCATATTTTGTTCATATTTAAAGAAACTTTAACATCTGTTAGATAAACAGTAATTGTGATATAAAGACAGCAAATTGTTTGCAATTTGCAAACATATACAATTAGTTACATACACTGAATCTTACTTGTTTTGTCTTTTATCTCTTAAAATTTACTGGGGACCCCTGGTGATCCCTGGACCCTTGGCATAAATCATTCAGAAAATTGAATGTATAGACATCTTTAGTATTTCTTATATAGACGGTTTCAGCAGTAATAACATAAACACTCGGCTTTCGTGGTCATCACATAACTTCCGGTAAATTCAGCTAAGAATAAATAACAAAGTCCTTTAAAAGTAGTTTATTTATATAACAAGCAAAATAAACAAAATGTAGATGTATTTGTTCAAGAGTTTAGCAACTAGTCCAGGCCCGGCGCCACGAGGGGGCAAAAGGGGGCATTGCCCCCTCAGATCTGATTTGTGCCCCCTCTGTTTCATTTTTGTATTCAGTGAGTTTCTGGTTACCTGTGCTGTGCAGTTGCGTATGGAGTGTTTTATGGACCACTGCATTTAAAAGTATGTCTTTCTAAAGCGAGATCTCAGTGTATCATTGATGGTATAAGGTTAAGCCCCCTCAAAAATTTCACATGCCCCCTCAGTCATTTCATTCTGCAGCCGGGCCTGAACTAGTCAGACCATTAAACAAACAGAAACCAGAAGTAAAGTCCTGACCAGATGCGTAATCGCATCACCGCATGTGCGTCTGATGAAACCGTCTATACAAAAGTGTGTAAATCTTGCATCAGTTCTTTTAATTCATAATGTCATAAATTTCACTGATGTTCTTGTTCTGACCTTGTTATCTCAATAGCTTTGTGTTTTAAGACAACGCCTTTTTCCTTCACCTTAAGACCTCGCTCAAGCTCTCCTCTGCCAAAGCATCTCATAGCAGTGTTATGTATGGCATATTATTCCGAGTGTAGCATATGGCCCGCTTTATGAGCATGATGGTGCTGTAAATAAGAGCAATGCCACAGTGTTGCTTTAAGCAAGCCCACCCCTTCACCAGCAGCACTAACAATCTGTTCTTGACTCTCTGTCAAGGACTGCCAGCGAACGACGCATATGTTATTCTGAACTCTTCTGATATGTTAAGCACATCTTTGCCTTTTCATGGTAGTTTTTCTAGATAAATTAAAATAAAAGAACATTTTCAACCTGTTGTCCGAAAAACTAACGGTGATTTGAAATGTCCTGCCCTTGTTTCTGAACACTGTCAGAAGAAAAAAATAGTCCCTACTGTAGCTTTCACTAGAGAGGTACCCTTTAGAAAGGTCCTAATATGTACCATTTAGGTACAAACATGTATACATTTGATACCAATATGTACCTATCAAGTACTATTATATACTCTTTGGTACCAATTTGTGGGTATTAATACATTTTTAGGTATAAAGGTGTCATTTTCTTAAAGGGTAGCACCCTAGTGACACCTACAGTAGGGAGCATGTTTTGACAATTTGTTTTCTGACAGTGTATGCATTAAAGTGCTTGCAACTTCAATTTAGTGTTTCTGTTTGGACCATTTTCACAAAACTTGTGTTACCATTAGTAAATGCATTAGCAAACGTGAACTAACAATGAACAGTTTTTTTATCCTTCACTGTATTAAAAATAGTTCATAGTTCACCCCAAAATTTAAATAATGTCATAAATGACTCACCCTCATGTTGTTGTAAACTCGTAAGACCTCAGTTCATCTTCGGGACACAGTTTAAGATTTTTTAGATTTAGTCCGAGAGCTTGTTGACCCTTTATTGAAAATCTATGTACAATATACTGTCCATGTCCAGAAAGATAATAAAAACATCATCAAAGAAGTCCATGTGACAGCAGTGGGTCAGTTAGAATGTGTTGAAGCATCCAAAATACATTTTGGTCCAAAATAACAAAATTATGACTTTATTCAGCATTGTCTTCTCTTCCGCCTCTGTTCAGTGGCGGAGCCAGAGGGGTGTCCAGGGTGGCACTGGACACCCTTGACATGTCAATGGCCACCCCGTGTGCCACCCCAAATTTAATGCGCTACTTTCGCAATGTTTATTTTCGACGTGCGGCAGCGCAGCACATTGTTAAAAACAAACATTATGAATATTAACCCTCCCTGCGGTCGCGGCGCAAACAAACTCTTTATTTTTCAATCACTGCGCAAAGAGACTTGGATTACTCTGCTGATTTTGGACATACAGATATGATTTATACATCATTTAAAACGTTCAAGTGTCATTTTTTTTGTGTGTCTATAAAACTGCATGTTGTGCTTTTTACAAAATTAAGAAAATATACATAATGCGCGTTCTGTTATCTCTCCATCAGTGACGTCTTTTCAAAAACGCGTCAGAAAAATGACTGTAACTTAACGAATACTTTTCATACCATCAGAAGATAAATTTCATGTCTACATAATGCTTGGAATCTTTAAAATGATGTGAGTGAAGTCGTACATTTTGCTTATAGCCTACTACATGATTTATTTTCATCGTATATGCTGGAAGTGTGGTAATTGTCTTGTGGACTGAATCTAAGATTGCCAATTTTTTTTACAAGAAAACCCAGCACCATGTTTTCATTCTTGATTTGATCTTTATAGGCTACTGTATAATTGTTAATTCAACTGGATTGCCACATTGAACTTGAAAGCGCGACGCGCATTTCCGATAGTGCGCGTGCACAGCCAGAGCTTAAACGACTTCATATTCGCGTCTTTTTGGCTTAAACGGACAAATGCTCATATGTCAAAATAGCTGTCTTGGTGATTTTCATACTAAACATTTGGTTACTGTACGTCTTAAACGAATAAACATTTTATTGCATTCGGTCTTATCCTAACGTGTTGAAATATGTCATTAAAGTTAATTAAATATCAAAAGAAAAAAGAAAACTTTTGCATCTTCTGTATCTTCGTAAATAAAGATTAATCGAAACATCCTTTGTGTTGAGCTCTGCTATTTGAAGTACGTTTAAGGTTTATCATGTAGTTTAGATTTCCTGATCTTTTGCTTCATTAAAGGGATAGTTCACAAAATGAAAATTCTGTCATCATTTTTACATCCTTATGTTGTTCAAAACCTGTACGAATTTATTTTTTCTTATGAACACAAAAGAAGATATTTTGATAAATGATGGTATGCACACAGCTGTTAACCATTGACTTCCATAGTAGGAATAAAAACAACATAATGGAATTCAATGGATATACCATTAATTGTGTGCTTACCATCATTTATCAAAATATCTTCTTTTGTGTTTATTCAAATAAAATACAGAACAACATAATTTAGAACAACATAAGGGTGAGTAAATGATGACAGAATTTTCATTTTTGGGTAAATCCCTTTAACAGACAGTAAATCAGATGTAAGAAATACAGTAGAAAGATTTAAAATTCACCCTTATTATGTTTACATCTAATGCGATCAAAAGATTCATTTATGCTTTCTTGATACATGGTTACATGTCATTTTCTTTTATGGACTATGGACCCCCTAAAGCAGCTATGGCCACCCCCTGGCCACCCCATTAAAAAAATTCTAGTTCCGCCACTGCGTCTGTTTGTGCAGCGCATGCGCGAGACTAAAGTCAACTGATTGCAGTGACGCGGCTGACGTGTTATCTGGTGCGCCCCAGCTGTTTTTTTTTGGGGGGGGGGTTGTGCGTCCCAGCTTCGTTTACAGTCTGAGGGAGATGCATAGCCTGGGTGCCAGCCGATCTTAGCCCCGCCCACCACAATTTGAAAAAACGGGAAGATCGGTCTGGGGATTCACCGTTGAAGAGCTACTATGCGAATACCAAAACCGGCCGACGAATCATCTGTTTACAATGAAATGGCTGCCGCTGGTGAATTCAGATGTGTGGATTCTGATATTGAGTCTGTTCTAAAAGATATCGACAGAGCATTGATTTAAAAAGAGGAACAGAGAAACGCGATCAAGGCATTTGTTTATGTTTTCGCCGTACTTCCTATGGAGGACAAAGTTAAAGAAGCAACTGAAATGGGTATCACGGAGATGCAACTCGGCGTGCACGACGAGATGGATATAATTAGCGGTCGTTGCCAGCTTCTTTTCGGAAGCCTGGAATCGTGACTGCTGAATAAGTGGAGGGACTAGAATTGAGTATGACAACGTCAGGCTAGGAGATGCACGCTGTAAGGTTAAAAAAAACTTTTCAAACATGTCTGAGGATAACACGTCATCCACGGCACTGCAGTATACACACACACACACACAAATTCTAAGGCAGTAGCAGAGTGGCCATCGGGAGAGTCGGGACATTTCCCGGTGGGCCGGTAGTGTTTTGAGGCTGCGAGGGCCGGTCTGATAATGGATAATAGTTATACATTGCAAGTTATAGCAACCCCGTCTGGCGGCCTGATGTGCGGCCGGCCCCTTCCCTCTGGTCAAACTGTGCAGCCTCTTTGCTCAACACAGTATGCTATATAAAAGTGCTCAACCTGTTCGCCAGGTCCAACCATGTTTAGGATTTTAAAAAAATATAAGGGGATTATTGAACGGCCCCTCTCCAAATTGCATAGCCTGTAGCTGGCCTTTGATGTGAAAAGCCGCGCATCGCGAATGCCTGTTTATTTCAGTACATACGCGGTCGGATTGATCCATCAAGCGGAGACTATTTGATAGAAAGTGTGGATTAAGGATGTTTAAAATCTCTAGCCTGGTGGTCAGTACTTGAATGGATAAAATCAGCACATTTGCAAAGGTTTATCTCCATATGGCTATATATCATAAATAAAATTTAGAAGGGTTACTTTGCAGTATCACATTTTATAATTCCTACTATTAGATTTCTATTAGATTTCCATATTAATAGACGAGAGTATTCAACTGAAATATATAAATATCCTCACAACATTATTATTTCTCAAAACTTTGACAAAAATTATTTTCAAATGAACTGTATTCTTACAGTTATTCAAAGATGCACACATTATTCCGGATGTGATTTGAATATTAGACGAGATAATATAACGGCAATGAACGTCTCATATGCCATCAAATATCCACATATAAATTAACATTACAGCATAATGAAATGAATAAAAAGACAAGGAAGCAGGACTGGCATGTAAATTGTAATATTATTAGCGGGAAAAAAGCAATATTACTGAAATACACTCTGAGGTAATGCGCCAAACACGTTAAAATAAATAAGCAATAACTGTGGAAAAAACATTATTATCTCTCAAAACTTTACATGACAAAAATTATATTTAAAGGAAATATTCTTACAGTTATTCAAAGATGCACAAATTATTCCATATTACTCCGTTTATGAGCACATTCATCTCTGGTCTCGCTCTGTTATGTAATAGCTGATTGAGGTGCGCATCTCCGTCTTTCAAACAGGTATCATTTTGTATAGTTACTCATTTAGGAAAATTAGCCATGATTTAATGATTTTATGAATATTATGAAAATGTTTTTTTTGGGGGGCAAATTGATTACGATTTGTATTACCCTAGTTTTACTACAAATAGACTACGAGACATTTTTTTTACCACGGAGGGCCGGTGGTATACGAAATTTCCCGGTAGATTTTTTGGTCCCACTCCGCCCCTGGTCTAAGGTCACCATTATATGTCTTGTTTTTGCAATGGTATTGTGATCATATATAATTATTTCTCAGTCTCGTTATTAGAATACAACCAGAAAATACAGGAAATATGTATGTAGTATGTAAAAACAGTATAAAACTATAAGCTGAAGTGTCAAGTATTTAGGGTAAACTCTTTAAGGAATCACGCAATGGCCCAAAGAAGGTATCCAATGGCCTGGCAAAGGGATTTCGTGTTCTTGCTTTCCTCAGCGCTTCTGAATGAAATTATCTTTTATAGAATGTGGTATTATAGAATTTGGTTTTAGTTCTCTGACTCTGTGGGTACTCGTAATCTGACTCCAATTGTAAATAATAAATAGTATTGCTGATCATAATTTAACAATAGTTAATTTTTCATTGTTATAATATAAATATAAAAATGCTGATACGTTACTCTATTTTAATAAATTAAGATAATTTCATTCAGAATCGCTGAGGAAAGCGAGAACATGAAATCTCTTCGCCAGGCCTTTGGATACCTTCTTTGGGCCAGTGGGTGGTTCCTTACAACCCCCCTTCCATTTAAGCAATAGCAGGCAACTACAGGATCGCTGAAACCTAAGCTAAATTAAATCATATTTTCTCATTCTAATCGAATGACTTCAGGACTTCAGTCTCCTAATAAAATTTTTTTACAAAGAAGGTATTTAGTTTTTTATTTTTTATTCTGTGTACATATTTTCTGTATTTTATGTTTGTAAAGTCTTTAGGCCACCACCACCACCAGCTTTGCTGTTTTAGCAAAGCTTTTTATTTACAAATAAACCAAATTGCATGTCTGCACTCTTAGAACGAATGTGTTAAAAACATCCACCCATCTCTGTGTTATTATTGAAACAATACATTTTAACACAACTTGTGTTATATTTTAACACAAAATCAACACAAAATGACACATAATGTGTTAAAATTACACATAATGTGTTAAAAAATTAACACATCCTTTCTAAGAGTGTGTGTTTAAAACTTCGTTCTTGCTTGAAATGTTTCCACTTTGAGGATGTTCTGCATTTCTCACAAATAAGTCAATAAATATATCAAATTAATATTCTGTGTCCATATATTTACTCATGTTACAAGCAGCTTGTGGGATAAATGGAATGGAATGTGGGATAATGTACAGTCAGGATTTATTCAATGACAACCAGCTGGCTGTACATTATACCTTACTTTGTAAAGTGTTACCAAAAATCACTAGATTAACAATCAAATTTTAAACTAGACAATCAGGGGTGGGTTCCCAGACAGGGCTTATTCTAGTCCCAGACTAAAATGCATATTTGATCTGCCTTTATTTAAAAACATCTTGATCTGACATATCTTAACATATATCAGTGTCATTGTTTTGTCTCAAGATGCACACCAGTATTGTTTATTTGTAAAGGTTTTTTGTAATAACTACTTAAATGTCCTGAAATATAACTAAGGCCTAGTCCAATTTAATTTAATTCAATTCAATTTTATTTATATAGTGCTTTTCACAATTGGTAATTGTTTCAAAGCAGCTGTACATTAATAGAAGCAGGGGGGGAAACACAGAAAAATCAACAGACAACATAAGTAGCAAAATACAGCAGTTATGAATAAACTTTGACAAGCGAGCGTGTTAGTAATGTAACGTATAGAAGAGGGTGCTAAGTTAAGCCGGGGTTGATAAACCCCCTAGGGGTTAGTCAGGAGGAAAAAAGTCGTAGGAGGAAAAAAACTTATCTAAACCTTATCTGGGAAACCACCTCTCAATGTTTCAAAACTGGTGGTTTATGTTACAAAACTGTAGCAAAAATAATATAGAGTTTATATAATAATTTTTTTCAGTGTCACATTAAATTTGTGAATAATGACCCTATAATAAGGGCATAGTTACCTTTTATTTGACCTCTATTTGTGAATCATTAAAAAAGCGTCACATTATGATACAGTATTAAACTGTTAGAGGATCATTACTCACAGTTTAACCTGAAGGACCCTTATGGAAATGAAAATTCAAGAGAAATGTAAAGATAAAGAATACAGAAACTGTATAGACCATTTCAAAAAACGTAAACAACACTGGTCCAGAAGCACTTCCTGTTTCAGTTTTTTAACACTAGATCAGGGGTTCTCAAAGTTTACATTCAAAGGTCCAAATCTGAATTCTCATCATTTACATATGTCCGGAAAAACTTTATGTAAATCATTTGTTTATATAACAAATCAACACAAATAGTTTGGGAAAAACATAAGTGTATTTTGCATTTAAACTAAAAATAGTTTTTTAAACATAAACACAAGAAATAATGCTTACTATGCTTCTCAATGTCTCAATGAATTACGGTGAAATGACGCTACATCCAAAAGACAGGGGGCGCTCTCGTGCAGAAACTTAATATGCGCTGCAGACACACGCAGCTCCAGGAAATGATATATTTATATTGCTGTTCTTCAAACCTTTTCAGGTATTTTCATGATAATAAAGAATATGTATAGTGATTATGTTTGACGAGTGTTGCTTTTTCAAATGCATGTTTTAAACGACTCAAACCAACAGTGATTTTAGATTGAAATGGACTTACTGATCAAAAGTTGTAGTACATGAAGTAGCTGTGCATAATATCTGGGTGTGATGGCTACAGCGTCACACAGGAATTTTTTTAATAACTCGTTTTATTTTCAGACCAGGAATACTCTTAAATCTCAAAAGAAAAGAAAAAACGAAACGAATGGTTTACAAGTTTAATTTGCATTTGTAAAGTAGCAAATACACACATTTAGCAATCACATAGAAATTAATGCACTTGTAATATGAAGTGGACGCGGGTCCGGATCAAGTTCCCGTCGGGTCCGGATCCGGACCGCAGTTCGGACTTTGAGAACCCCTGCACTAGATAAACATTGGGATGAAATACGTCCAACAGAACATATAGAACTGAATCAAAAAGTTAAACAAACATCTTAAAGATAATGATGTGAAATGAATAAAAACAGTCACAATCTGAAAAAGGAAGTGTTTCTGGACCAGTGTTGTTTACATCTTTTGAAATGGTCTATAAGAACAGTTATCTTTAAAAACTCTGAAAAAGATACAGAAAAATTCAAAGAATGAGCACTGCAGTCTCATTGTATATTGGGTGTCTTTAAATATTACTATGTACTTAAGAAAAATGTATACAATGTAAAGATCATTTACTGTACATACATGTTGTTACATTACACTCTTGACACTCTTGCAGCATAAACCTTTTAACTATTGGTACAGAAACGAAAGTCTGTCAATCAATTTAATTTAAAAACCCCTAAACTGATCAATCACAAGCAGATTTTGGCCTTTAGCTGTAAAAAAAAGCAGAATAAAAAAGCGAAACACAGATAATTAATGCAACAAAACCTGTTAATCCAAATCTAGGGTTAAAAATCATTATAAATCGTTCAGGAGGATAATGACACTGAACGCAAAAGCCAAGAGGCAATTTCAGTGTAGGTTTTCTAATTTGGTTCACTAAAAGAAGTGTCTGAATATTGTTTGGCCTCATGCTATTTCAAATAACAGCTCATTATTTTTATTTTATGACTCTTTTGTGTTCAAGCCATTTCAGATGCGGTGGGATGAAAACGGTGAGAGCAGACTCCTGCACTTTTTGATGATAAAAAACAACAGAAATAAAGAGCAAGACGCAGCACGGAGAAATCGGTGTAATCGGCACATTGAAGTCCCACTTTCCCTTATCAGCCTTTCGCAAACAAAGAAGCAAATTGATATGTGGGAGCTCAGGTGCTGCTGTTAAGATATTGGGTCTGTCCTGAAGGATTCGTCTAGCTAAGCTCATGAAACATTAAGCAGTGACAATTCCATGAGATCAATACTGGCACACTGTCTTTTTATGCTTGCTTGCTTAGTTTCTCTTTAATATCTAGTGCAGAAATGTCTTTTGTAGCCTACTATTTTACCAGAGACTTAGAAACCATTATAACTGAATATATTATCTTATCTAATAAATCCAGCTTATCAACCCATACAATTGTTTTGGTCGTTTGTCCATTCCCCTAAATACGACCAACAGATACGCTTACTTAATTAGTGCCTCTACTGGCAGCAGGAGTGTATTATATATATATATACACACTCACCTAAAGGATTATTAGGAACACCCTTATACTGTGTTTGACCCCCTCTATATATATATAGTATACTTAAAACTTCTTTTTAACATTAAACTTTTGTTCACAAGTCACAGAAACAGATTATGTGACTCATGAAAATTTAAAACCAGTGAAAGTGTGACGAGACTGAGCTCAGTGCTGACTTTCACACAGTTATTGTTTATATGACAAAGCAACACCTATGCGACCTACAGACTAAGCACAAGCACTACACTTCAATGTATAAGCACAAAACTAAAAAAAATGCAAATTCTTTTAAATCTCCAACATATAGGTGCTGGACATAGAATATCACCAAAAAGTTGATTTATTTCACTTATTCTATTCAAAAAGTGAAACTTGTATATTATATTCATTCATTACACACAGACTGATATATTTCTAATGTTTATTTTCTTTTCATTTTGATGATTATAACTGACAACTAAGAAAAATCCTAAATTCAGTATCACAGAAAATTATAAGACCAATCCAAAGAAAGGATTTTTAGAAATCTTGCAAACTGACCTTGTTATAAGGTGCTTGCACCAACAAACTATATATTTTTGGAGAACAGCCTCATTAAATCATTATTTGTTTAAAACATATATAAAGGTTTTTATATATCCAGTTTGTATTTATATATAATACATATATTACTTCACACTTAAAGGTGCAGTGTGTAATTCTTAGAAGGATCTCTTGACAGAATTGCAAAATAATATACAAAACTATATTATCAGGGGTGTATAAAGACCTTTCATAATGAACCGTTGTGTGTTTATTACCTCAGAACGAGACGTTTCTATCTACATACAAAGAGGGTCCCCTTAACATGGAAGTCACCATTTTGTGCCCCCATTTTTCTGCAGAAGCCCTAAACGGACATTTTTTTTACTAAGTTGTCCCCAACGATAACATGTTTATCTGGTGGCAGCTACCGTAGCTTCTCTATGTGTTTCAAAAGCGAGGGGTGAGCAGTGGACTACGCCATTGGTTGCAATTCGCAACATCACCACTAGATGCCGCTAAAGTTTACACACTGCACCTTTAATTTAATATAATCACTCATGGTGACCCCCCAAAATCAGTCATTTGTGAGTATTGACTTCCTATTGGCTGCAGATATTACACCTCTCTTTATGATTTCTCGAATCTCTCTCGTGGTATTTTGCTGTCATCCGCCTGTTGGTTCTTGCAAGCAGTGCTCCATGAAGTCGAACACACTTACGGAGCATTCACGGGCGTAAGCATTGACGGTTCCCATTCACTTTTAATGGGTGATATCAAGCGTTGGCGAACTGAATTGTGGATCCGTCGGCGCCGCATCACTGCCGTTGCTCGCGGCAGAAGTTGAACATTTCTCAACTTTTCAAGCGGCAACGCGAGCGTCAGCCAATCAGATTGCCTTATGCAAATAACCTAGGCAGAACCAGCCAATTACGTTTATAGAAGACCGGAGCAGGTGCTGTGGCCACTGTGATTGGCTGTTGGCCACGCTTCAGACAAGCCTTCTGTCAAGCGTTAACGCTTTCGCCCCGTATGAATGCCCTGTTACAATAATATATCATAAAATTAAGGACTCATGCGAAAGGTAAAAATCTAATAAAAATGCAATAACATACAATAACTATGTAAAATACTGATGTTTTTGAAGTTAAATATGCAAACTGGCTATTAAAATAATTTAGGTCAAAGGAGTTTGGCTGACAAAAAATTTGAAAAAACTAAAGTTGAACAAGTGAAACAGTGAAAAGTTTTTGTAAACTTTGGGAGTGCAAGAAACCAGAGACAGCCTCAAACCTAAATGGCAATAATATTATTAAAAGTCACCAAACTCCAATTCAGATTTCATAAAGCCTTTAAATTTTAATGGGCTTTTATGAATGCAGCCCTTTATGTGTGAACAATATACTCAAAACACATCAAAGTTTCATCGTATCCTATACATTAAGTTCACATTTTCTCATAAAATGCCTTAGGAGAAATAAAAATAGTTAATGAGACAATTATTGGTATACAGTAGAAGCATAGAGCTAAATCATTAGCAGCGCAGTTCACATTTTAATTTTAATGAGAAATATCAAAGTTCAAAATAAAATCCACTTTTTAATTTTGGCGAGTCTTGGCACAGTTTGAGACATGGTTGAGTGTCTTAGAAGGCACCGCAAGTCTCAATTTAATCTCATTGCTATCTAAGAGAACCAGCTGTGATCTCATTTAGTATTTTTCTTGGGCAGACTCAAGAAACCCTCAATCCAGCGGACAATAGCTAAACATCTTTCAAATATGAAATATCAATATTTCGAGTTAAAGAGAGTGGCATCCCTCAACAGACAACGGTTGTTGTTGTTGTTTTTATCACTGACAGGTTCAGGGTGAGAGCCATCTAAAACCCTTCCCTTAAATGACATCACTATTTTGGCTTCATCAGAACTAAATGAGCCATGTGACATTAAATCAATGCTCCTTACAGTGCACATGCATAACGTATACATCAGAGGAACTGAAGATAAGCCTTTGAATTATGGGGTCAATACAGCTTGTAGAGAAAGAGGTGCAAACACTCTCGCCCTCCGAGCTCGACCCTGCTGAGCTTGAAGCTTTTAATACAAGATCCCTGTTTGTGTTGGCTAATCACATATTGATTAAGACCAAGAAAATTGAGACAAATAAGGATGGCAGGAGCTAAACTGAATCTCAACCTGCAGATGCAATGAACGATAAGATGCATGTTTATCTCTCTCTTCATGGCCCAACTATAGAAACAAACATCTCAAACCAGTTTAGATCCTAAACTGGTTTGCTGGTCGTACAGCTGGTCTCCAAAGCAGCCATTTTTTTATTAAACCTTTATAACATAGCTGGTGAGCTGCTTTTTAGATATACCAGTAAAGGAGACATAAGTTTAAACTTATAAACATAAAAGTTCAATCCAACATCGGTCAAAATCATCAATCCAAAATCACTTAATAGTTTATGCTGGTGTTTGATTGAAAAGCTTGTACAAAATACTGCGTTAGCTTTTTAAAAAAAGGTCTGCTCAAAAAAAAATAATATTCACTATAAAGCAAACTAAGGCACAGATAAATACAATCATATAACATGCTGGTAAGAACAACATTAGCATCAGCACTGGTGAGACGCAGTCTACGGAGACACTACAGCCGTATTAATAATTCATCTGTGAAGATGCTGAGCTAATAAATAAGTGATTAAATAGATTTGTCTAGTGAATGGCTGCTCAATCCGCTCTCTTTTTGGCATAACAAATCACACATGGAGTTACAGCGTCATCTAGTGGCTGGAAATATGTTGTATTGTGACCTTAGCAAGCTTTTTCTTATAAATCAATTTTACAGAAAATATATTTAAGCAGCATACCACAAAAATAGAAAAAATATACATTACATGAGGGTTCATCCATACACAGCAAATAATTAACAGGGTTTAAAGATACTCTTGTTTTAAAAATACTCAAAGTTGATCCATGTTTTATAGCTTTTAATGATTAAAAATTTTAATTACAAACCTTTAAGTATTCTTCATTTATGAAGTAAATAAAATGTAGCTACAATCAACATACAATTACACAAAAATTCTACATCTTTGATATCATTCATTGTTAACCTAAATAAAAAATGAGTATATTTCAAAACAAAGGAAGTGTTAGCTTTTGAGAACCTTGCCCACACGTATTTTTTGTAGGAAAACCCAAAAGCAAGTTTGCATTTTAGCATTTTCGGTTCCATGGTCCCGAAGTCAATGTATCTTTTTTATGGGATTTTGGTTAAACACTTTAGGCCTTATTTTAATGTTCTGAACGTATTGTCTAAAGCGCACAGGCTAAACGGGTGTGTTCGAATCCACTTTTGCTAATTTAACGAGGGGAAAATGGATTGTGTGCCAAGTGCAGAGTTAAAATTGTTATTTTGTTCATTTTTGTATTAATTTTTCCATTTAGTCATGGAAGTAAAATCAGCAGGCTTTTATTTGCTGTTAATGTATGGATAGCCTACATGATCAGTGATATCTCAAAGAATAATTTACAAATATGCAAGAAAAGAAGGTTTGTACTGTAAAATATTTATTTTTATAGACCGTTTCATTTACAAAGGTATGGAGAGCCTTCAGCATTCGGACAGTGCTGGGAGTGCTTTGAAAAGCATTACATAAAAAATTCTCATCTCATTATATCCACAGGTACAAAGTTTAAAGTCCCTGACAAGTATATACAATAAATCCGTGTGGTAGCATTTAAAAATAAAAAATTGTTTAAAGCAAAACATTTATTCACTTACCAGGCTACAGGTGAAGCAGCTCTTTACGCCTTCTAACGTCTCATAATATCCTCATTTATGTCCAAGAGACTCAATAATAATCTTTTACATTTTAATCCAGTAATTTTTCATATTTTAAAAACTTTTTTGTGCTGCTGCGCATTCATATGTGTAATAAGCAAACGTGCGTTTGCATCCTTTTAAAGGATGGTTGCTAACAAGATGCTACATGGCACTAGAGACTTTGTCAGGTACTTTAAACGTCATCACACATGAAGATTTCAAAAACATTGCAACAATTCCCAAAAAAGTATTATAAAAGTAAGTAAGAGTATTTTGCTGTAAGTAAACATGTTTTAAATGTGTAAAGGTAAAGTTTGAAGAAGCTGTCGGAAGCTTGGTAGTGATGATGTTAATGTCGAGAGACTGTGGTGTAGTTTGCTTGAAGGTTAGAGATATTTTTCTAGCAAAAGCATTTAGACTTCAAAATTCATAAAAACCGTGAAGATTATCTTGTTGGACAAGTGTCAAACTTTGTTAAACACAGAGCTTATGTTTTGCGATAATGCGCAAGTCTTTGGTTCCCTCGCCAAAAGCCAATTCATTTTTCCCAGTGTCCCGCTAACTTTCGGGATGGCCTACATAAAACATCATCCCTGCGGCACACTATTATTAATTTCCCCCTTTAAAAGAGTCCCTGATCAGTTGCCTAAACCCCCAAGTACCCCGCTACTTTCAAGGTACAGTAATGTATGTAACACAAAAAAGTAAGTTAAAATAGGTAGATCTGCACAGGATATGTGTGAATAATAAACTAGAAGTTATATTCAATACAAATAATGCCATTAAAACAAATATAAACAAGATCACTTTTTTTATTGCTTTTAAGTTTACATAACAAACATGTTATAAAACCACAAACTTATACATAATTGTAAATGTTCATATAAAACAGATAAACTTGCATGTTCATGCCCAAGTTTAGGCAATGATTCGGTCTTTGTAATGCTCCTTCAGCATCAGTTGGTCCTGAACACTGAACTACCATCTAACACCTGCCAGTCTTACTACTAATAGTTAAACACTATGGGGTGATTTCCCAGACAGAGATTAGTTTAAGACAGGAGACGCCTTAGTAAAAACATTACTTGTGTGCATTTTAAGACAAAACAAAGGGCACTGATGTATTTTAAGATATGCCAGTGCAAGATGTTTTTAGTTCTTACATTTATTTTAGTCTAGGACTAGTCTAATCCCTGTCCGGGAAACCACCCCTGTACATTTGCATACACCAGGGTTTAACTCCAACCCTGATCAAACCTCAGTCTGTAGCTTTCTAGTGACCCTTTAAACCTTTATTAGCTTGTTCAGGTGTGTTTGAATAGAGGTGGAGCTAAACTCTGCAGGTCAGGGTTGCACCAGCCATCTGTAAAGTCCATCTTATAGTCGTGCGTAAGGTCTACGCCGTAGCTATGCCATAGGTTATCCATAGCCTCTGCGTAGCCTGACGTGCACCTCGCAAACAGCGCGTCAGTTTTACGCGGACCACAAGTTCTGTGATTGGCCCACTAGAACCCCTCCCGTCAGGTAAAAAACCTGTGTCGTACAGTAGGTATTTCTGTTTGCGACGGTGAGAACAAAGATGGGCCAAGTTGAGGAGTGATTTAACTCAAACTGCAACATAAGTCACTGTTTATTTACTTCCATCACTGCTGGTCTTCTCAAAACATACACAACAAGTTGCTGTTTCTTCGTTTGTGGGTTAAATTTGGGTCACAGACATGGGTCACATATGAGCAATAAATTGAAGTTTAAGAGCTCTACATGTGTTGATTATTTACTCTTACACTTTTTTGTGCAATGTTCATATTTGAACTATTAAAATGTATCTCTTGCAATGCTAAACTGCATTTGTTTTTAAAATATTAAACAAAGAAAATATGACTTTCAGTAAGTAAAAGGCAAAATACTGGATACAAGAAGTGTGCATCTTTTTTGAAAATGCATGATATATATATGAAGAGTTTGGTTCCAAAACGCAATAAACGCCATTTTTGAAAAAAATGAGTTACTGCCAGAATCAGTATTATATCAGGTCAGTATTATAAAGTAAATTCTTAATTTTATGCAAAATCCAATTTCCGCAGTGTTATTCTGTCATCTTTTCTCCCTTTTTCCCCAAAATGCAATAAACGCCACTCCCCCTTTTCTACAGAATGCAATAACTCCATTTCTGATATTACAGCCCACCAGTCACGCAATGTAAACAAAGAATGGCGGCGCGCTGAGTACACGGAATCCTAGTTTTCCTCATCTACTTTGTACTTCGTGATTACCAAACAAACAAAAACAAAATAATACTTTAATAGCATTGATAAACCTGTGATGGTTTTCTGTGACGTGAAAGAAACGTAAGCCATCAACATGTAATAATTTACGCAGAGGAACTCGGGAGACCGGTGCTTGTTTGGCCTGGCTGACAGCATCAAGTTACTGTCATGATAACACATTGACCCCAGAGGATCTTATGAAAAACTTTCCATAATTTTACTCAAAGTCAACGAAAATCGAGCAGGACCAAAAAATTTTACAGCTGATCGCTTTGAAAAACGTTAAGCGAGGACGTCAAGTATAACCGATGACTTCTTAATATCACAAAGTAAGTGTTTTGATTAATGACAATAATGTTTATATTTTTAATTAGTGTGTACAACTAGTCAATTAAATGAATATAACATGGCAAAGATGAATGCACATTTATATAGGCTATTGATTCAATAGATTTATAGCATTTTGAAATAAAAAACTGTCATGGATTTATTGCATTTTGTGGAAAAAATAATCCGTTTCTATAATAAATCTTTGAAAATCAAGTTATGGATTTGAATTTTTTATGTTTTTATAACCTAAAGATGCTATGTGAAAGTTTGTAACAGAAAATAGTGGTTTTCATCTTGTCACTTTCTTGGTATAGAAAACACGTTTTTACCGAAATTTGTCAAAATGGATTTATTGCGCTTTGGAACCAAACTCTTCATATATCTATTTAAGCAATATCGCTCGAGTAGGAGTGTGATATAGCTCTATATCATCACGGCTGTGATTAGGCCAGAGGCACGAGGCCGTAGGCCTCGTACAACAGTTCGACGGCACACGTTTGAAAAACGAAAACTAGAAAACAACAACGGAGTAATTTTAAATGCCTCTTTGTTTGAGAACTACTTCCTCCGCCACGGATTTGAGGGCGGCCAGAATGACAGGTAACACTTTCGGCTGCTTTGAATCTCATATTAACTCAATGGACGGATTCGCCATTTTTAAATATTACAATTTCTTGGTCACAAAGTGTAGTTTTAAGATTAGTTCAGTCGAGAATATATATGTATTATATTTAAATCTGCAGTCGATTAGTAAAGATAGCGCCTGTTTGAACGTTTGCTTAGTGAGATTCGGTACGTATGAGAACCAAAGCATGATCGGACGTCAGTGTTCACTCGCCCCGCTGACCACCGCCCTCTCTGGGCTACATCTCTGACAGGGATTCCCCGGCTCTCATGTTGGCCTTGTTTGTTTTTGATGGTCAAAATGAGATCAAATCAGCAGTATTTGGTGTCATGATAAAACTATTACTTGTTTTCTTATTCATATTTAGTGTCTTTTGTGTTGTTATTGTTTTGGCGCGAGGTAAAAGTTAATAAAACTATACTTATATAATGTTACTATTACATCTTAACGCGATACGAGCACTTGGTTATTATTAGACTTCGTTCTTGTCAGTACTATATAAAACTGTTTTTTATAAGTGTCAGAGATATGTTTTTGCATGCTGCTTATAAATATATCAGTGGCGATATCTCATAACATGTTTTAATAGTCACGTCACGATAAAGTAAATGATCAATGTCCACATTTAAAAGCTGCGGTGTTTACCTGCAGTTCCACTGTGTTTTCGCGTTCTGATAAGAGATATAGCTCCAGAAAAAAAATGAGTGTTTACATTCCTCTTTCCAAGTGTTAATCGTCCACACGATGTGACAAGACATTACTCCCATTAACTTTAACGTAACATCCAAGAGCGCTGATCTTTGACGGAATAATAACTTCCGATTGGGGATTCACAGACTGATTTATGAGCTAGTGAATTAATGGAGACACACGGAGAGTTATTCAAAACAGCGCGGCTGTGTGTGTCTGCAGTTTTTTCATTCAGAGATGAGCCTGTTTAGAGGACCTCCATTCACTAGGTGGCGGAATGATACGAAAGGTGAAGCGGTTACTGTGCCGTTATCAGTAGAATATTGCATGCCTCTTAGCCAATCAGATTCGAGAACCAGAAAGAATTGTTGTATAAATATATATATATATATATATATATATATATATATATATATATATATATATATATATATATATATACAGTCTTGTTCAAAATAATAGCAGTACAATGTGACTAACCAGAATAATCAAGGTTTTTAGTATATTTTTTATTGCTACGTGGCAAACAAGTTACCAGTAGGTTCAGTAGATTCTCAGAAAACAAATGAGACCCAGCATTCATGATATGCACGCTCTTAAGGCTGTGCAATTGGGCAATTAGTTGAATTAGTTGAAAGGGTTGTGTTCAAAAAAACAGCAGTGTGGCATTCAATCACTGAGGTCATCAATTTTGTGAAGAAACAGGTGTGAATCAGGTGGCCCCTATTTAAGGATGAAGCCAACACTTGTTGAACATGCATTTGAAAGCTGAGAAAATGGGTCGTTCAAGACATTGTTCAGAAGAACAGCGTACTTTGACTAAAAAGTTGATTGGAGAGGGGAAAACCTATAAAGAGGTGCAAAAAATGATAGGCTGTTCAGCTAAAATGATCTCCAATGCCTTAAAATGGAGAGCAAAACCAGAGAGACGTGAAAGAAAACGGAAGACAACCATCAAAATGGATAGAAGAATAACCAGAATGGCAAAGGCTCAGCCAATGATCACCTCCAGGATGATCAAAGACAGTCTGGAGTTTGTGAGACGACCCCCAAACTCTGAATTCAAGCCACAGTACACAGTGAAGACAGTGAAGCATGGAGGTGCAAGCATCATGATATGGGCATGTTTCTCCTACTATGGTGTTGGGCCTATTTATTGCATACCAGGGATCATGGATCAGTTTGCATATGTTAAAATACTTGAAGAGGTCATGTTGCCCTATGCTGAAGAGGACATACCCTTGAAATGGTTGTTTCAACAAGACAATGACCCAAAACACACTAGTAAACGGGCAAAGTCTTGGTTCCAAACCAACAAAATTAATGTTATGGAGTGGCCAGCCCAATCTCCAGACCTTAATCCAATTGAGAACTTGTGGGGTGATATCAAAAATGCTGTAAAACCAAGAAATGTGAATGAATTGTGGAATGTTGTTAAAGAATCATGGAGTGGAATAACAGCTGAGAGGTGCCACAAGTTGGTTGACTCAATGCCGCACAGATGTCAAGCAGTTTTAAAAAACTGTGGTCATACAACTAAATATTAGTTTAGTGATTCACAGGATTGCTAAATCCCAGAAAAAAAATGTTTGTACCAAATAGTTTTGAGTTTGTACAGTCAAAGGTAGACACTGCTATTTTTTTGAACACACCCCTTTCAACTAATTGCCCAATTGCACAGCCTTAAGAGCGTGCATATCATGAATGCTGGGTCTTGTTTGTTTTCTGAGAATCTACTGAACCTACTGGTAACTTGTTTGCCACGTAGCAATAAAAAATATACTAAAAACCTTGATTATTCTGGTTAGTCACATTGTACTGCTATTATTTTGAACAATACTGTATATAAATAACAAAAAGTAACAAAAGCAACATAAGTTATATATATATATATATGGTAAAAATAGGGGTTAAAATTTACAATTTTTAAATCTGGCCCTCGAAGAAGAGACCCCTTCTGTATACATTAAAACAAAGAACAATGTGGCAAAATAAAAGTGAACACTACACACATTACTACATAAATACTTACTACACATTCTCCAGTTTATAACTTGGATTATTCTTTAAAGCTTTGAGCAATGCATCACCCGAGTTTCCTATCTTGTTCCTAGTCAAATTCAGTGCTCTCAGGTGTGAGGGGTTCGATTTCAGTGCTGTAGCCAAAAAACCACAACCTTCATCTGTGATATTACAGTCACACAACCTGCAGAGAGAATAGGTTATTTAAAAAAAATCATTTTAATAAAGAAAACCAGGCTAGTTGACAAACTTTTACTGCGGTTAATATTTCTCATGGCTGGTTTGTTTTCTTGATATTAATCGCAGTAAACTTTATAGTGATGCCTGCTAAGTACTTGCTTTGTTTTGCTGTACAAATGAATATGAGGAGTGCAAAACCCTCTAACTGCTCCTGTGATAAAAAATCTCATTTACAAGAAAACCTATGTTTAGGTTCAGCAATTTCACTTTAATGGCAATGAAATTTTTGTCGACCTTAAATGAAATGCCTTTCACAAATGTCACTTCAGTGACTTCAGTGGTCTTTAACAAATTTGACTGTAGTTCGCTGCAAACCCCTCCAAATCCATGCTCCACTTCTGAAAAAATCTACTTGCAATAGTAAACAGTTGCAAAATCACTAAAGATTTGCAACATTGCAACAAATGTAGAAAGTAAAAATGCAAAAATGAAGAAACTGAAGCACACATGGGGACGCTGTGATCCATGTGACTTTCACGTTCGGGTTATATCTAGGGCCAAGAACTCACGAGGGACCCAAGTCTGAATGTGCTCCACGATTGTTTCACGTCGTTCATCCACTTCATTGTTTATGCACTTAGAGGACTTGGCTGAAAACAAGCAGATGTGTGGATTCTGCCAAAAATCCAAACACAATTCTCTTTATTGGACGTGGCACTAAAACATTTATTAAAGCTATGACATTTGTACTGTTTTTTATTTCACGTTCATATAGCCCATGCCAGTGATAATCTATTAAGCTGTCAGGATCCTGCCGGAACCTTGTCCTGTTTCAGTATTTAGTCCAGTATGGCAGGGTTCTGACAGTACAATGTTTTGTGTGGGGAAATAGTGGTCTTTATTGACTATACTAGACCACGTGGGGTGGTGATGGCGCAGTGGATAAGACACACGCCTTTGGAGACCCGGGAAATCCACTGGGACAAACCATTGTGTCCCTGAGCAAGACATTTAACCCCTAGTTGCTCCAGAGGCGTGCAACCTCTGACATATATACCACTTGTAAGTCGCTTTGGATAAAAGGGTCAGCTAAATGAATAAATGTAAATGTTTTCCTGTATCTCATCACTTTTTACCCGCTCCCTTACCCGTTATCATTGTCACCTGTTATTTTGTCCCTATTTAAAGTCATTGTGCCCAGTGTTCTGTCTGTGTTATCCAGATCTGTTGCTGTCTGTTTCTATGTAGAGTAAGCCAAGTTTATTGTCTGTTCATTGTATGTTATTATTAGTGTTTTGTCAATCAAGTCTAGTTTAAAGTCATATAGTCCAGTTTAGTGTTTATCCAGTCTTGTGTATATTGTCTTGTTTTATCCCCCATTATAAAATGGGATTTTGTTTTCTTCAATAAATTGTTCTAATCGTGTCTGCACCTGGGTTCATCTGCCTTGCCATTCCTGACAGAAAGCCATGTGTTTCTAGTTATCTTTCTAGCATTTAATTGCTAATTCTCACCTACTGTACCATAGTTGATTAACCTGTGCTGGGAATTCACCAGATCATGAATCCAGAATTTGCGAGAGTTATTATAACTGCACAATTATGTTACTGTTGGGCTGTTTATACCTTATATTCTTATAGCGTAATAACTATAAAATACTAACTTAACTAGACAATTTCCTTAAGATCTGATATGAGAGTAAAGGGCGATTTATAGTCGTGCGTAGGTTCTACGCTGTAGCTACGGCGTAGGCTATCCGTAGCCTGTGCGTAGCTTTGCGTAGCCTGACGCGCACCTCACAAAAAATTTAACAGTGAGTCAGATCTACGCGGACCGCAAGCGCTGTGATTGGTTCACCAGAACCCCTCCCGTCAGGTAAAAAAAACTGTGTCATGGGTATTTCCGTTTGTGACGGTGAAAACAAAGATGAGCCAAGTTGAGGAGTGATTTAACTCAAACTGCATCAAAAGTCACTGTTTATTTACTTCCATCATTGCTGGTCTTCTCAAATTATACACAACAAGTTGCTGTTTCTTCTTCGTTTGTGGGTTAACTTGCTAAGCTGCTTCTTCTTCTTTCATGTTTGTGCTGCTACTGTGGTTACATGCGTGGATACTGCCTACCAGCGGTCGCGCGTGTGTTTGCAAGTCGACGCGACGACGACGCAAAAGTATAAATGAAAACCGACGCGGAACCTACGCCATCGCTGCTACGCCGTAGGACCTACGCACGACTATAACGAGCCCTTAAGGAAGCTTGCACTTTTATTTTAACTCTTTCACCGCCATTGACTAGATATCTCGTCAATTAAGAGAAAACGCTTCCCCGCCAATGACGAGATTTTCCGTCTTTCCGCAACACGCTATTATCCACCAGGTGGTGCACTTCCGCAAGTTATACAACCCGGAAGTAGCGCTTCATGTGAAAGAGAAAGAACTCAGTGTATGTTTTAAAGATCGCTCTCCATCTGATCTCTATCAAAAGTCCTTCGCAAAAATTGAATTATCTCAGCTTTTTGCTCAAAATTGGGTGTTTTTGAAGAAACCTACCCATGTTTGAGAGGTGATTACAAGAGAACTAATAAAGGTAGGATGAAACATTTTTTTTTGTTTGAAAGCAGAGGGTCTGTTCTTTCATCTGATATATTGTTTGTTTATATATTTAAAGAAGAACATTTTCTGGAAGGCCTTAAACTTTTGTGAAAATCAACTTTTTTTTAAACGCTGGCGGGGAAAGAGTTAAGAGAAAAAAATTATTAAGATGTCAGTGGATGTTCTTACTCTAGTCTCTCCAGTTTACAGCTAGGAGTTGACAGTTCAGTAGAGAGCAGCAACATTCCTGAGTCTCCTAGTTGATTATGGGATAACTGCAGGTCTCTTAGATGCTGGTTTGATCTCAGAGCTGAAGCCAAAGCTGCACAACAATCAGCTGTGATATCACAGCTACACAACCTGCAGAGAACAATGACGTTGTTTAGCAGAATCTTCACAATGATTTTTTGCACCATACTCTGCAGACTCTAAACTATAGTGTTATCCAGTGGTCAGTCACTTAAATCTGATTTTCTTCTGGTCCTGGATTCAATTGCACCAGCTGGATTTTAAAAATGTTTGTGTAATGCTGCGTTCATGCCGTATTGTATTTACCGTTATTTCTGAGTTGTTATTTCAACTTGAAGCTGTTCACATCACTGAACACGGTTTTTAAATTAAAGTGTACTTCAATAATGTACTTAAGTGCTTTTTTTCACACACTAATTTTGTACTTATTTTTTCTTTAGTACTTCTCAAGATAATTATTAAGTGTACTTATCTGTGCTTCTTTGAGACACCATTAATATAAACAAAAATGTGTTTTTAACATATCTCTGTTTCTAATTTTATGTTTTTTTTTCATTCAAAGATGAATTCAAGTTTACTAAAAGTGCTACCTTAATACATTTTTAAATACATTTTTAATTAATTGTAATGAACAAAACAGATGGAAACATAGCCTTCCTGCTACTGGATTTTTTTCTTACTGTCTTGTACTTTTGAGCTTATTTGTTATAAGGCTGTGTTCAGGTTGTTCATTGGGGCACACTGGTTCACAATTCAAAACTTTACGGTAAAAACAAGGTAAGAAATAAGGTAATTTCTCAATAGCTTGCACATTATGATCTTTCGATAAGTTAGCTATGCATGTCGTGTCTCGTCACAAACCACAATAAATTTACATCCGATGCACACATGTTCATCACGGACGGTTATGCATCTCAACGGAACGGAACTTCCGGTTTCTGTTTGTTTAATGGTCTGACTAGTGGCTAAATTGAACAATTGTAACAAATACCTTGTTAAAATAACGTCTCGGTTACAGATGTAACCCTCGTTCCCTGAAGGAAGGGAACGGAGACGTCACGTCGTGACCGACGAATTGGGAACTCGCATAGAGAGACCAATCAGCTTCGCTTGTATGTAAAAGAGCCAATGAATGTTGGCATGCAGTATTTGCATAATGCTGGCTCCACCCCGCCAGGTGGGTATAAATGCCAGCAGCAGACTGCATTCAGTAGTTTTTCGCTGAGGAGCCATCTAAAAGGCCGGCCGACTGCAATGGTACAGCGGCCGTGGCGACGGGACGTGACGTCTCCGTTCCCTTCCTTCAGGGAATGAGGGTTACATCCGTAACCGAGACGTTCCCTTTCAGTCGGTCACTACGACGTCACGTCGTGACCGGCGAATTGGGAATCCCTACCAAAACGCCACGGAAGGCTGTCCCTTCCAGTGCCCTGCATTAACCTTTCACCCCTTTACGTAAGTGAAACCTGGGTCTATGCAGAGGAGGCCGGTCACTGCTGTTCCAACCCACTCAGTAACCACTAGGCACCACTGGGAGCGTTCCCGCTGGTGGTAGCAGAGAACACTGCGGAAGCCACATCCCATAAAGGTTTCTTAGGCGGCATAATACGATATTGAATAACCGCATAGGGCTTTCTGCATATCAAAAAATCTCTGGGGTGGCTATCAAATGAGACTACACCTATACAGAGACTGCAGACTTAAAGTCTGCTGAGGGAAAAATGTGGGATTGAATTAGCTCCACAGACATTACACACATGGGATCCCCTGTCTAGGGGTCACTCATATGGACGCCAAAGCTCAACACAGGTTTTCAAGAATTCATCTGATGCAAAGCCGACATCAAATGCTCCGCCACGTCTGATTATCATGGGCGTTGGAGGAAGTACCAAACTCTACCAAAACATCTCTTTGGGATTTATGGCACCGAAATAACGCCATACCGGCAAGGCAAGCTGACACATGAACCTGGGGCTCCCAGTGTCTCTACCTATTAGAGGTGAGTACACAGGAGGAAACCGGTTTAACACGAACACTATAAAATCTAGTGAAGGTATTGGGCGTCGCCCAGCCCGCAGCCCTGCAAATGTCTGTCAGCGAGGCTCCACGCGCCAGCGCTCAGGAAGACGCTATGCTCCTAGTGGCATGCGCCCGTAACCTGAGCGGGCACGGGAGGTCTTGCGATTGATACGCAAGGGAAACGGTGTCCACTATCCAGTGTGACAGCCTCTGCTTGGAGACAGCTTTTCCCTTCTGCTGTCCTCCGTAACAGACGAAGAGCTGGTCTGAGGTCCTAAAACTTCGCGTTCGGTCCACGTACAGTCGCAAAGCGCGGACGGGACACAGCAAAGCTAAGGCTGGGTCTGCCTCCTCCGGGGGCAGTGCTTGCAGACTCACCACCTGATCTCTGAAAGGAGTGGTGGGAACTTTGGGCACATAGCCAGGCCTGGGTCTCAGTGTAACACTGGAGTCAGCAGGCCCGAACTGTAGGCACGACTCGTCGACCGAGAAAGCGTGCAGGTCCCCTACCCTCTTTATCGAGGCCAATGCGAGTAGGGTCAAAGTTTTCATAGAAAGAAACTTGACATGCGCTGACTGCAGAGGCTCGAAGGGGGCGTCCTGGAGAGACTTTAGCACCACGGACAGATCCCAAGAGGGTATGGAGGGGGGGCGGGATGGATTCAACCTCCTCGCCCCCCTAAGAAACCTGATGATCAGGTCGTGCTGACCGACCGACCGACCTGCCTGCTATAGGGGCATGGTAGGCGGAGATTGCCGCAGCATAGACTTTAATGGTGGAGGGGGACAGCCAATGCGAGTAGGGTCCAACCGGTCCAACCGGTCCTGTAAAAAAAGAAAGCACGACACCGATCGGGCAATCCTGGGGGTTCTCTTGCTGAGAGGAACACCACTCGACGAACAGGTTCCACTTCAGTGCGTAAGCCTGTCTAGTAGACGGTGCACGCGCCGAAGCAATAGTGTTTGCTACCTGCATGGGTAAACCACTCAAAACCTCCGCGTCCTGTCCAAAGACCACACGTGGAGATTCCACAGGTCCGGGCGCGGGTGCCATATTGTGCCGCCTCTCTGAGAAAGAAGATCCTTCCTCAGGGGAATTCGCCAGGGAGGGGCTGTCGCGAGAAGCACCAGCTCTGGAAACCATGTCCTCGTGTGCCAGTATGGGGCCACGAGGAGGATCCGCTCCTCGTCTTCCCTGACTTTGCACAACGTTTGTGCAAGAAGGCTCACTGGGGGAAACGCGTACTTGCGAAGACCCCGAGGCCAGCTGTGTGCCAGTGCATCCGTGCCGAGGGTTCCCTCGGTCAGGGAATAAAACAGCTGGCAGTGGGAGGTTTCTGGAGACGCAAACAGGTCTACCTGTGCTGCTCCGAACCGTCTCCAAATCAGCTGAACCACGCGGGGGTGAAGTCGCCACTCTCCGGGGATCACCGCTCGTGATAGCTCGTCGGCCGCACGATTGAGAACACCCGGAATATGAATGGCACGAAGGGACCTCAGATGCTTCTGACTCCACAAGAGAAGATGGCGGGCGAGCTGTGACATGCGACGGGAGCGTACACCACCCTGACGGTTGATGTAGGCAACGGTCGCTGTATTGTCTGTAGGGACTAAAACATCTTTGCCCTGTAACTCGCTCTTGAGGCGGACCAGAGCAAGATACACCGTCCACAGCTCGAGGCAGTTGATATGCCAGTGCAGTTGGGGCCCCGTCCAAACACCTGAAACTGCACGCCCGTTGTAGGTGGCGCCCCAGCCCATGGCCGAGGCATCCGTGAAAACCACAGCATGCCTGGAGACCTGTTCCAAGGGCACGCCTGCCCGGAGAAAGGAAGGGTCTGACCACGGACGAAGGGTGCGACGGCACGCTGGTGTGACTTGCACCCGGTGTGTGCCGCTGCGCCACGCCCATCTCGGAATTCGGCCGAGCAGCCAATGCTGAAGCGGTCTCATATGGAGCAGTCCGAGCGGTGTCACAGCCGCCGCCGCTGCCATATGCCCCAGAAGCCTCTGAAACACTTTCAGGGGGACCGCCGTCTTGTGATCTAACAAACTCAAGCACCTGAGCATTGACTGAACACGTTCCGCTGTGAGACGTGCCGTAAGTTCGACCGAATCCAAAATCATACCGAGATAAGAGATTCTCTGCATGGGGCAGAGTTTGCTCTTTTTCCAGTTGACCCGTAGACCCAAGCCGGCAAGATGCCTGAGCACCATGTCCCTGTGTTCGCAAAGCTGCTCTCGAGTCTGTGCTACTATGAGCCAGTCGTCGAGGTAAGCAAGGATGCGAATGCCATGTTCCCTGAGGGGAACAAGGGCACCCTCCGCAACCTTCGTGAAGACACGGGGGGACAGGGAGATCCCGAAGGGCAGGACTTTGTACTGATATGCTCGCCCCTCGAACGCAAAGCGGAGAAATGGCCTGTGTCAGGGAAGAATCGAGACATAAAGTATGCGTCCTTCAGGTCGATGGCTGCAAACCAATCCCCTGGACGGATGCATTGAAAAATGCGTTTCTGCGTTAACATTTTGAACGGCAGTTTGTTAAGTGCACGATTCAAAGTACGCAGGTCGAGGATCGGTCGTAACCCACCGCCTTTCTTGGGTACTATGAAGTAGGGGCTGTAAAACCCCGACCTCATGTCGGCTGGAGGGACCGGCTCTCTCGCGTCCTTTGCCAGAAGGACAGCGATCTCCGCACGCAAGACGTGGGCATCTACATCTTTCACCGTGGTGAAGAGGATGCCCGCAAACTTGGGGGGACGCCGGGCGAACTGGATCGCGTAGCCGAGTCTGATGGTGCGCAGAAGCCACCGCGACGGGCTGGGGAGCTCTAACCAGGCTTCCAGGTACCGTACGAGCGGGACTAGAGGCACCACAGACGTACCCACAATGGGGCAGCCAAGCGAAGCCGAGATGCCCACAGCGGTGCGCTGTGTAGGCGCCCGTGAGGGGACAGGCGAGCGTATGGGAACACTCGGCCGGCTCCGCTGTTGGGCGGCGGGGCAGCGAGGATGCCCGTGCACGTCCGCTGGCGAAAGAGGAATGAGCGGGCGGGTTGGCTCCAGAGGGCCACCCTGCATGCTCATCACTCTCTGATAACCTGGAGAAGGAATAGGAAATTGCTCTTTTGGTGAAGTTGTGGGTGCCGGCTGAAAAGCCGGCTGAACAGAAATTAACTGTAACAAAAGATTCTCCACCCGGCCCTCCTCCAGGGGAGAGAGCGGTGCGGTCACCGTCTCCCCAAGAGCAGTCCTCGCCATCTCCAGGTGGCCCTTCTCAGGGCCGCTTACCCTTATGTTTCCTACCGGGATTCGCGGGGGCCTGGACGGGCGTGGCGCCCTGTCAACGACCGGATCTACGACGCCGCTTAGGTCGCTGCTGGGGCGGCGCGGGACCGGAGGCAGCCGCCGGTGGACGCCCTCGGCGGGAAGCAGGCTGAGGTGCTGCCACTGGCGCAGTGATGGTAGCAGCAGGCTGACGCCGAGGCAGGATGTGACGGATCGCCTCAGTCTGCTTCTGTGCGGCCGAAAACTGCTGGGCGAAGCTTTCGACCGCATCGCCGAAGAGGCCGGCCTGGGATATGGGGGCGTTCAAGAACCGTGTCTTGTCCGCCTCGCTCATATCAGCCAGGCACAGCCAGAGATGGCGCTCCTGGACCACCATGGTGGACATCGCACGCCCAACAGCCTGTGCGGTGACCTTGGTCGCCCGTAGCGCCAGGTCGGTAGCCGCACGCAGTTCTTTAAGGGCTGTCTGGTCGTGACCACCCTCGTGCAGGTCCTTCAGTGCCTTAGCCTGATGGACCTGGAGCAGCGCCATGGCGTGCAGGGCTGAGGCCGCTTCCCCACAGGCCCTGTAAGCAGCTCCCGTCAAAGCGGACGAGTACTTACAAGCCCGCGAGGGCAGGGACGGCTTATCCCTCCACGAGGCAGCAGTGGCTGGACACAATTGCATCGCAACCGACCGCTCCACGGTTGGAATAGCCGTGTACCCCTTGGCGGCCCCGCCATCGAGAGTGGTGAGGGGGGAAGGCTTACAAGGCCGGTTACGGGAGGCGAAAGGAGCCGTCCACGACCTCGTAAGCTCCTCATGCACCTCGGGAAAGAAAGGAACCGGGGCGGAGCGGGATGGACCAGCGCGAGCCGCCCCGAGAAACCAATCGTCGAGGCGAGACGGTTCAGGTGGTGGAGGTGGAGTCCAATCCAAGCCGACCGTCTCAGCCGCCCGAGCGAGCATGGCAGCCATCTCCGGATCTGACTCGGTTTGCGCTACGAGCCCCGACGGCGGCAGCGGGTCCAAGCTGGCATCCGAGAGGGACTGTCCCCCCTCCGATGCTGCGACAGACATACGGTCCTCATCGGGACAGCCGAAGGATAGGTGTGGTACAATTGATCCACTACCTCCCTCCGAACTCTCAGCTGGCAGCAGAGCTGAAGAGTGAGAGGACCCGGAGGGTTGGTTCCCTGCGGGGAGTACTCCCACTGTCACCCGTGGCAGCCCGGAGCTCGTCGACACCGAACGAGGCAGCGGGACGGGGGGCGTCTTACCCAGGATATAAGACAGCCTAGTCTTCAGCTCCGAGATGGTCATCTTCCCGCAATGGGAACATGAACCATCCACGAACGCTGCCTCAGCGTGTGTAACACCCAGACACGAGAGGCAGCGATCGTGACCATCCGACGGTCCCATATATCGACCGCATCCAGCAGCACACGGACGGAACGCCATCTTTAAAAAGACGCGAAACCGCCCGTGGAGCACAGAGAAATGTAGTCTTTAAAAAGACACAAATCACTGTGCAGCTCTTTTTGTGAGGAAACTACTCTTTTAGTGCAGATGGAAGATGAAGCACACAGGGGAACAGTAACCACACGCTCTGGTTTAAACTCAAAAATGAACGCAGGCAGTGGAAGCCGCTGTAGCGCTGTCACGCCAACTACCACGCACAGGTTCCTACTAATACACACACAAATTGCTTCTGACTCAGCAGTGCAAAGCTGATGGCTCCGAAGCGAAAAGCTGCTGAATGCAGTCTGCTGCTGGCATTTATACCCACCTGGCGGGGTGGAGCCAGCATTATGCAAATACTGCATGCCAACATTCATTGGCTCTTTTACATACAAGCGAAGCTGATTGGTCTCTCTATGCGAGTTCCCAATTTGTCGGTCACGACGTGACGTCGTAGTGACCGACTTAAAGGGAACAAATGTTTTGTTTTCCTAAAGACGAGGGGAGACGGCAACTATGGATCACCGTTATGTGAACAGAGGTTTGGCAGCCAATCTGTAGTTAACATTGTATACACTAACTTTATCATTTTATATTGTAACATTAGTATGGTGTACATTTTAGGGCATCCTCAGACCTCAGCGTCAGTACTAAAGCATCAGATGAAACAGTATCGTGTCTCAGACTTAAAAGCATCAGTTCTCAGAAAAACGTGCTCTCGCACATCAGACATTGGGCAAAACGGAATCGGACTAAAAGTCATCAGGTGAAATGGCATCAGGTCTCGCACAATAAGGCATCAGCCAAAACGGCATCAGACGAAACGGCATCAGGTCTTGCACAACAAGGCATCGGACAAAATCTCTCATGATCTTACCCCAGTCTCTGTATTTTACATTGAGGATTCTTTAGTGCATCACAGAGCAGCTTCACTCCTGAGTCTTCTAGTTTATTAGAGTTTAGATTCAGATCTATCAGATGTGAGGGGTTTAATCTCAGAGCTGAAGACAGAGCAGCACAACCTTTCTCTGTGATATTACAACCCCACAACCTATAAAGAACAATGACATACATCAGGAAATGCAAATCAGTTTAAGAAGAACATCCTTTTGAACGTAATAATAGTGCTCAAATGGGAGGGGGGTTAATCAGTTACAGATTATCATAAAAACTCTTTAACTTTTCAGGCAAATGTTTTCTCTTAATTGACGAAATAACTCGTCAATGGCGGGGAATGCGTTAAGTGTCCTTTTTAAATTATGACGGCCAATACAGGGCTGGCCTGTAAAAGGATGGCCTGGGGCCAGCGTGAACGATGCTCTGGCTATTTGACAGAGTTGTCACTTGCCGGATCGGGCCAGTGGTGTGTGTGACCGTCATGAAAGCTTGCATGTGTTTTGAGGCCTTGTCAAGTTAAATTTTCAAGCAAATGCTATTTAAGTGGTTTCAAGTGTGCCCACATCTGAAGTGGGCACACTTGTGCACTCTTAAAGGAATAGTTCACCCAAAAATAAAAATTCTGTCATCATTTATTCACCCCCCTGTTGTTCTAAACCTGAATGGGTTTCTTTATTCTAAGATTCCAAGAACACAGGATGAGGTGTTACAATCCTTTGTGCAAGCACTTCCAAGAGTTCATGAACAGTGAGCCTGATTAAAAAATAATAATAATAAAATATTTGGGAAACGCATCATCAGTAGTGTCCCTTTGGTTCCTAGGGTGTTTCGGCCTTTCACACTTTACACCCTCCCCAAAGGCGGCCAGCGACAGGGTGATCAATCCTACGCTTGCGTCCCATACCAATTAGTCATTGGAGTTGCTTTCTTGTTGATAGCCAACATCCCATGGGACTTTGCATGGCAGGGGCGTCCTCCTCCCTGAGTCAAGCGTTGTTGACCGCATACCTCCTGGCTCTCTCACTTCGGGGCCCATCTGGGGTCTTTCCTCTTCATCCAGAGCCACTGACTGCTGCCTTCTGCTGCCTCCGAAACAGCTCTGATTGTCAACCGCTGGCTCTGGCCCTTAATTCCCAGGTCTCTAAGCAGCCTGGTTGTAGATGTTTCCACAAAACCCCTGCAGCCTACCTCCACTGGTCGGACTTCTGTGTTCCAGCCATGATTCCGTGCTTGGGCAGCTAGATCGGCGTAGCGCAGATGTTTTCGCTCATAAGCCTCATCTACTGAGTCCTCCCAGGGTACTGTGAGCTCAATAATGAAGACCTTCTTGAGGGAATGGGACCAGAGCACCATGTCTGGTCTTAGGGTGGTGGTTGCAATCTCCGGAGGAAACACAAGTTGCCGACCAATGTCAGCCAGCATTTTCCAGTCGCGGGCCAAGCACAGCTGGTCTCGCTCTGATGGTTTAGAGCTGCTTTTCGGTGTTTTTTCCCCTTCGCGGACAAAAGTCATCAGTAAGGGGTGTGATGCTGTTGGGGGTGGTAGGGAATTGGTGGCAGCTCGCTTGTCCTCCAGGGCGGATGCAAGGTTTTTTAAGACTTGGTTGTGACGCCAAGTGTAGCGTCCTTGGGTGAGGCTTGTTTTACATCCTGTGAGAATGTGCTTGAGGTTGCCTGGCATGGAACAGAGGGCACAGTCCGGATCTTCCCCATACCATTGGTGAAGATTAACTGGTGTTGGAAGGACGTCGTATGTTGCTCTGATGGAAAAGCTCAACCGCCTCGATTCCATGGCCCACAGATCCCTCCAGCTGATCTTCCTCTTCTCCACACTATCCCATCGAGTCCACTGTCCCTGTTTAGAAAGAGAGACTGCCTTGGCCCACCTTGCAGACTCCTCCTGATGGCGTATTTCCTGCACCACCATCTTCCGCCGCTCTGGTGCAGTGGCCTTACTCCAGACATCACGGCTAGTTAGCCCAAGGCCTCCTCTCCCTTGCTGAACATGACCCACAATGTCAGCATGTCTGAGGGCTGCTGTTGCCTCCTGGACTGCTTTTCCTGCCCTCCATTTGCGCCCGCTTGCCAAGGTCGGTGCGTTGTTGCTCACCACTGGGTCTCGAGATTCAGTGAGTGTCATCTGAAGCCTGGTTTTTGCACATTTGAATTCCTCTGTTAAACTGGTGAGGGGCAGCTTGAGGACACCATCTCCATAGAGGCCTATGGTGGTTAGGCATCGTGGAACTCCGAGCCACTTCTTCAAGTATTCTGTGACTCCTCTTTCCATCTTCTCCACTGTTGAGATTGGAACCTCATACACTATTAGGGGCCACAACACCCGTGGTAGGAGACCAAACTGCAGACACCAGGCTTTTAACTTTCCAGGTAGCTGGGTGTTATCGATGGATTGAAGGCTACTACTCATGGTTTTGCGCAGCTGTTGCACCTGGTCTTTGTCTTTCAGTCTTGCATCATACCACCTTCCAAGGCTTTTTACTGGTTGCTCAGACACTGTTGGGATTTGGTCATCTCCGATGTAGAATTTCAGGTCGGAGAGTACTCCCTTCACAATCGAGATGCTGCGTGACTTGGATGGTTTAATTTTCATACGGGCCCAGTTGATGTTCTCTTCGAGTTTTCTGAGCAGTCTCCTGGTGCATGGAACAGTGGTGGTCTAAAAAGATATTTTGATAAATGATGGTAAGCACATACAGTTGTACTTGACAATACCCATTGACCTCCATAATATTTGTTTTTCCTACTATGGAAGTCAATGAGCAGATACCATCATTTATTTTCATTTGTGTTCCCAAGATAAATGAAGGTCTTCCAGGTGTGAAATGACATTATGGTGAGTAATTCATGATAAATACGTCATTCTGGTGTAAACTAACACTTTAAATGGTTCTTCATAGTGATGCCATAGGTGTTTTGATGTTGGTGAATGTAAAGAGTCACAACATAAAGACAGCAATGTATTGGATGATAGCTGACAGGTGACAATTATAAAAATGTTCCTCCAGTGCAAAAGGTAAGTAAATTATGGAAAAAACATTTTTAATGTATTAAAACTGATATGCCTGGCCATTCTACAGTTTGTAGGACTCTTTTTTTTTCTGTTCAGCCTTTAACATTACACATTGGTCTCTCGTGATCTTACCCCAGTCTCTGTAGTTTACATTGAGGATTCTCCAGTGCAGCACAGAGCAACTTCACTCCTGAGTCTTCTAGTTTATTAGAGTTCAGATTCAGATCTATCAGATGCGAGGGGTTTGATCTCAGAGCTGAAAACAGAGCATCACAATCTTCCTCTGTGATATTACACTCCTCCAACCTATAAAGAACAATGACATACATCAGGAAATGCATATTCAGTATTCATACGCAGTTCAAAAAGTATGGCAACCTTCTATTTGTCTGCACAAATAAACTGTTCTAAACTGGACATAAGTATATATTCATGCTGTATGCAGATTCCTATGCTATTTTAGTTTACTAGATATTGTACGATATGTCCTACTTGTTTTTAGAGTCATGACTTAATGTATTTCAAACCTGTCATATTAAATCTGTAAATGATTATTTTCTAATTTCCTATCTGATGATGCGTTGTATGTTATGTTACCATAACAGACATACTTATCTACAATATATCAGAATAATTTTTTCTATTAATATGCAAATAAGGTGTTGAGTGAGACAAAGACACCTTTTCCCACCTAACAACTATTGGTCAGTTTTAATCTCACGTGGCTTACATCTCACAAAGTGAAAAGAAACACATTCTTCATCCTTAATATCTTCAGAGTAAAGTGAAATCTTTCCCCATTCATACTTTTTACTGTATGTTCCCTTAATTAATTGATCCTGGTTCTGACACATGGGACCAGGTCAATTTGATTCTAAGAGAGATGATCTCACCTCAGTTTCTGTAGTTTACAGTATGGCTTTTCCAGCACATTCGAGAGCATCATTCCTAAGTTCCCTGATTTTTTCCCAGATACATCCAGTTCTCTCAGGTATGAGGGGTTTGATCTCAGAGCTGAAGCCAAAGCAGAACCAGCCTCTTCTGTGTCTATAAAATCTGACATTCTGCATAAACAGCGATATCACACTTCACTCTTGGTTTAGAATATAATATCAAAACAGGTGCAATCATTAGTAGCAAGACAGTGGTTTGGTTAATAAAATAAGATTCTTTAAGGATATGATGTGATATAATGCTTGTTTATATAATGCCTATACATACATTCATTTTTCACTTAATTAAGATTTCTAGATTGGAGGTTGGCCCCAATCTAGGAGCTAAAGTCTTTGTCCACTTTTGTGGAGTCTTCTATGAAGAAGACGACCCTTTATAGTGACAGTGTTTCTCTATTTATATCCCAGAGGACCTCTCCATCTTCTTCAATGAGCTCTGTTGAGAAATGGAGGATATTCCGTAGTGAGGGTGCTACTCAACACTCACTGCATATCCAGAAATCCAAGAGAAGCCAGCAAAGAGCTTTGCTCCATAGGCATTCCTCCAGCCAAGATAGCTTCAGGAAAGAAAAGGGCTTGTTTTGGACTCTCCTCTTGGGAGCCATGTAATGCAGGCTACAACCACCCAAAACTAAGGTCCACAAACTAAAACTTCAAATGTACAATGAGGATAGCTAAAAACATACTGGCAAACGAAATGATTTTTTAGGAGGACTATTGAAATCATATGAATGGTTCCTACCGTGATTTAAGAAAGTCTGATAATACAACTAGGATGTTTGGAAAACAGCAGACAATAAAGCATTCCTCCAGGGGGTTTGAACCAGAAAACATGGCTTTTTCCCGACCTCCATGGAACAGAGATAGCCAGAAATTGGCACCATTGGTCCAGCTCTCAGACAGTCTTTCTAGACCTGCAATATCCGGCACGCCTTAGCATAACTTCCAAACCACTGGGATACTCACAGTGCACGCAACTTCTAGAACTTAGCATGGTGAGATGCTCTGCAGGTGCCCTAACATACTGTACTCATATGCACATCATGCACTGTTGTGGGAAAGTGGGATTACCGTAGGGCATTTCCGATAGCACCTTACCAGGCATAGTGTTGAGTTCCCTCACAAGGGAACTGTGGTCTACCACACTGCATTGCTATAAACCCAAGAGAATAAAGCAAAATAATTCCTCCCAAGATAACTAACAGTATGGTGCACTCCTTTAACTACTGAGTACATAAAAATTATTGTAAATGTGTGTATTTCTGTGAAAACACAGATGGTCTGGCCATCTTCCCAGATTGTTTCCTAACTGCCTATAGCCTGGGATGCTGGGATAGGCTCCAGCTCTCCCAAGCAGCTTTGGAGAATGGATGGATGATTAACAACAGGCAGCGTGCACCACAAGATACATTCTTGTTACGGAAGGTGGTGAGGAAGACGAGGAGGATGAGGAAATTCCAAAACATATAAACTGATATAAAACAAATGACTGATAAATATACACACACGACAGCAATATTAGACAATAATGGTTGAAGACCGGAACAAAGGCAGCGGGAAAATACATTAGCCTATACACCAGGGTTCCTCAAATCTTCCCCTGGAGGGCTGAAGCACTGCAGAGTTTATCTCCAACCCTAATAAAACACACCTAAGCAAGCTAATCAAGGTCTTAATTACCACTAGAAAATCACAGGTGGGTAAGTTTGATTACGGGTTGAAGCTAAACTCTGTAGTGCTCCGGCCCTCCAAGGTAAGAAATGAGGAACCCTGGTATACACAGACTAATGAAAACTAAACTAGAAACTGGTGAGGATAAATAATTAAATAGATGAGTAACATGTGATAACGATGACACTGGGGCAATAATTCTCTTCAGTGTCTTGTTTGGGGTATAAAAAATACTTTTTCATCAAATCCTTTTATCACTTATCATAGCTTGGTCTGTCTTGAGTATATGGGTCACATGATTTGCTTCAAGTTTTTTTTCATCAATTGGTCAGCCTGACCTATATCCAAAAAAATTATAATATTGCTAACATTAATTGTGAGCATTGTCTTAAGGTGTTAAAGAAGAAAATTGAGTTATATCTTGTTCATATTGTTATTTAGCAGATTTTGAAATATACAGTGAGGAAAATAAGTATTTGAACACACTGCTTTTTTGCAAGTTCTCCCACTTAGAAATCATGGAGGGGTCTGAAATTGTCATCGTAGGTGCATGTCCACTGTGAGAGACATAATAAGAGAAATCACAATGTATGATTTTTTAAAACTATTTATTTGTATGATACAGCTGCAAATAAGTATTTGAACACCTGAGAAATCAATGTTAATATTTGGTACAGTAGCCTTTGTTTGCAATTACAGAGGTCAAAGCTTCTCTATTGGGTTTAGGTCTGGAGACTGGCTAGGCCACGCCAGAACCCTGATATGCTTCTTACAGAGCCACTACTTGGTCATCCTGGCTGTGTGCTTCGGGCGATTGTCGTGTTGGAAGACCCAGCCTCGACCCATCTTCAATGCTCTAACTGAGGGAAGGAGGTTGTTCCCAAAAATCTCGCAATACATGGCCCCGGTCATCCTCTACTTAATACAGTGTGGTCGCCCTGTCCCATAAGCAGAAAAACACCCCAAAGCGTGATGCTACCACCCCCATGTTTCACAGTAGGGATGGTGTTCTTGGGATGGTACTCATCATTCTTCTTTCTCCAAACACGTTTAGTGGAATTATGACCAAAAAGTTATATTTTGGTCTCATCTGACCACATGACTTTCTTCCAAGACTCCTTTGGATCATCCAAATGGTCATTGGCAAACTTAAGACGGGCCTGGACATGTGATGGTTTAAGCAGGGAAACCTTCTGTGCCATGCATGATATCAAACCATGACGTCTTAGTGTTACCAACAGTAACCTTGGAAACTGAGGTCCCAGCTCTTTTCAGGTCATTGACCAGCTCCTCCCGTGTAGTTCTGGACTGATTTCTCACCCTTCTCAGGATTATTGAGACCCCACGAGGTGAGATCTTGCATGGAGCCCCAGTTCGAGGGAGACCATTTTTCACCAAGCTTCTTGGAAATTTCACCGTAGCCCTTTCCAGCCTTGTGGAGGTGTACAATTTTGTCTCTAAGGTATATGGACAGCTATTTGGTCTTGGCCATGTTAGTATTTGGATTCTTACTGATTGTATGGGGTGAAAAGGTGTCTTTATGCAGATAACGACCTCAAACAGGTGCATCTAATTTAGGATAATAAATGGAGTGGAGGTGGACATTTAAAAGGCAGACTAACATGTCTTTGAGGGTCAGAATTCTAGCTGATAGACAGGTGTTCAAATATTTATTTGCAGCTGTATCATACAAATAAATAGTTTAAAAAATCATACATTGTAATTTCTGGATTTTTTTTTAGATTATGTCTCTCACAGTGAACATGCACCTACAATGACAATTCTAGACCCCTCCATGATTTCTAAGTGGGAGAACTTGGAAAATAGCAGTGTGTTCAAATACTTATTTTCCTCACTGTAGTATCCCCTAACATATGTTGCCAGATTATGGTATAAAAATTGATTAACCACAATATTGACTATCTTTGTACTTTGAGTTGAAAAATTAAACAAAATTATAACATTTTCAGGTTAAACTGATATTAGAATATTAAGCATATACTATACCTCTCCATGAAACAGATATAGTTTAGATTGAGGGGTAGTTGAGGTAGTATACAAAATTAATAAATTGCCAATTTGTTATTGTATTGTCTAATTTTTTTTTGCAGGTGGAGGAGGAAAAGCACCAATGAAGATATTTAGAATTCTTAGTTAGGCCTAGTTACATTTAGTTATTTACATTTGTTGCTACTTGTAAACCTTTTTTTTACATTGTTTAAAATGGATGAAAAAATATTTGTGGCATGTTTTAGAACAAGAGGGGAAGTCAGAATAACATAATTTTTGCTGCAAATAAAAATAAATATTGATGACTTTGTCCTTTTTTTATACGATTCTTTCTGATCCCATTTTCTAAACCCTAGTTAGTGTGTAATGTTGCTATAATAACATAAATAATACCTGTAAAATGATAAAGCTCAAAGTTCACTGCCAGGCGATATATTTTCTTTAACAGAATTCGCTTTTCAAAGCCTACAGCGAACGGACTACAGCCCTCTACTTCCTGCTTTAATGACGTCACTAGAACAGTTTTTTGACTAAACTCCGCCCACAGGAATACGTCAGTCACCAGCTAAGATAACGGCATCTTTTTGAACATCTTTTTCATAAGTCCAGATAACACAAAAAATGACATGAAATAATTTTTTGCTCATCATTTTCCCCTCTTGCCTGTTTAAGGGTTAATATATAAAAACAAATTTAAAGGACTCGATCATACAGTATGTGTTTTTGAAATAAATAATCTTACCTCAGTATCTGCAGCTTACAGTCAGAATTCTCCAAAATAGGTGACAGCAGCTTTACTCCTGCATCACCTATGTCATTTCTAGACAGATTCAAATATCTCAGCTGTGAGGTGTTAGACCTCAGAAATGAATCGAGAGCAACAGCACCTTCATTTTTTACTCCACAACCATACAAGCTGCAAAGAACAAAGACCCTATTACCGAAATAATGCGACATACTGTATTAACAGAAAGCTCTTGTCAAGTCTAACTTTTTATTTCCTCTGCTTATTCCAGAGGTTTTCAACTCTGGCCCTCTAGATCCACTTTCCTGCAGAGTTTAGAACTAACCCTAATCAAACTCACCTGCCTGCAATTTTCTGGTCTTCCTGAAGACCTTGATTGTTTGATCAGGGCTGGAGTTAAGCCCTGTTTACACGTACACAGGGCTTGACATTAACACCCACCAACCCGCCAAATGCAGGTAGATTTCGGCTGTGGCGGGTAAGACAGCCACTCCCACTAGCCACTTTGGCAGGTTGAATATAATTTTTAAATTGTAGTTTTCTTAAAAGTTATGCGAAATGATAAACAATGCGCAATGCGACACTGCGAAACTACAACTCCCATGAGCACTCCATGCACCCAGCCCAACGCACAGAGACCGTTTGTTAAAACGCGCGAGCGATCAGCGGAGCGTTGTGGACCATAGCGGCACCTTCCAGAGAGCGCGCGAGAGCTGATTGTTTGCGAATGCACAAGAGGACGCAGTCTGAGTGCATACACACCTCGGGAAAGATAAAACAATTGCATGGAAGTGATTGAAGAAATCTAAATTGCGTGCACACTCTCAGGGCAAGAGCGAAGAGAAATTCAGCGCATACCTAAATGCACACGAAACCTGCCAGCTGAGAGGTTCACACATCCTTTTAATGTAACAATAATGCCCTCTCGACATTTAAAAGTCTTAAATCACTTTTATCAGAAACCATGATCAAGCTTATAAAATACAATCTGCATAAACAAGTTGACAGTAAAATTCATGTACATTTCGTGACAGTATTTATTTACTGCTATTGTTAATAAATATTTAAAGTGGTTGTCGAGGGGTTTTGTGTTTACCTTTTCAGTTAGTCTCCTACACCCCTGCTCCACTTTTAATATATTCATAATCTATGCCTTACTACAGTAGCATGTTTTCATGCACCTAAATATATGATATGATCTAAACTGATGTGGTACTGACCTGGTGGTCAGACTGCATTTGAAATTCATTCTGCATCTAATTTAGCTAAACCAAGTAAATTTGCTTGAATTAAAGTCATTTTAGGATGCCAATGTCAAGCTTAATTATATAAAATGATTTTTACCAGCAACAAAAATTGTGGCTAGTGAAAATGCTGAGTGGCATGTAACTTGGGACAACAACTAGCCACTTTGGCTGGTGAGGAAAAAAGTGAATGTCAAGTCCTGCACGTACATGGTTATTTTGAAAAACGGAGACATTTCCCTTCATTTGCACCCTTCGTTTACACGCATACAGAACTCGCCTATGAATCTGATTCTTTTAAAAAACTCTGGCCAGGGTTGAAATTTGAACAGCATAGAGTACTATATACTGCAAAAGTACTAACAGTATGGTAGTATGCTACTCCGAATATAGATCAAAACTGAGTTTACACTGTGCACTGTACAATTTTTGTTGCTTGTCAGATTGAGATATTAAGTTAAAGCAGACCGTGCCATATCAACAGTTTTTTTCATACTGTGGCCTCATACACACTGCAAAGTTTTTAACAACTAGCTATTCAGTTTGGTTCTGTACACCCTGCTCAGAATTTCTGTAAGTACGGTTGATACTACCTGAATTTCGCAGGAGCTTATTCGGAAGTAGAATATGGTTGTCACTCCCGTAAATTACTAAACTGTGTGTGTACAGAACAGGATTAGGTACTAAAAAGTGGAGTGACCACCGAATTTAGCTGCAGTGTGTATGTGGGCTGCATGATCTTATATAATGACTGACAGTGACTGGGCAATCTGTTTTATTATACTGTATTCAGACATCGTCATTACCCCTCACATGCAACCCAATAAATGACACAAATTCCTAGATTGCCCTTTTAATAAATGTCCCAAATCATCTGTTCACACTTCCAACATCTTTGCCTTTTACAGTTTTGCTAGTATTTATAAATCAGCACACATCAGAATGCCATTTAACCTACTGTACATGATGTCATTTGCACTATAAAGTCTTCTAAATTGAAAAGTATTAAGTGAAAGCAAATTCTTCATGTTTTTGGCATTTTCTAGTACGTCAGAATGCTTTACATATGAATGTTTTAACAAACAGTATAGAAGATATTTTTGATTTCCTTAAAGCAGTCTTCTTACATCAGCATTTCCTAACTAATCTTTCTGCTTTGTTCACACAAACATCAAAATGGTAGTTTACTTGCTAACGCTAAGAAAATTGCCAAGAGTGAAGTAGGATACTGTTATTCCAAAAACATGTACTATTTACCCTAAATAGAGAATTACCAGTAAACTACTCATAAGTGCGATATGAATGAAAGAGGTTAATTGAAGCTTGGTATGCAACTCTAAATTGTCTAGAGTTCTGAACTGTTATAGGGGCTGTCACACTGCAGGACTGCAGGTTCAGTCTGCAGCATCAATCTCACCTGAGTATTTGCAATTTACAATGAGGATTTTCCAATACAGCAGCTAAAAGCTTCATTCCTGTGTCCCCGAGTTCATTGCCATTCAGATTCAGTTGTGTTAGATGTGATGGGTTTGATCTCAGAGCCGAAACCAGAGTGGCACAACCTTGCTTTTTGACACCACAACCCTGCAACCTGCATAAGACAATGACACAAATATTAAGTTCATGATGCAGAGATCAATTAAGAAGAAACAGATGTTTTGTGTATACAGTATATATGTGTGTGCTTTTTAAAATGCCCTAATACGAACATAAACACTTATAATAAGTCTACTGTGCATTCAAAAAGTATTCCAACCCCTTCACTTTTTTCAATTCTGATATTTTGCAGCCTGATACAACAATCATTTAAATGTATTTTTATCACTAATTAATCTATACTTAGTACCTTGTAACGACAAAGTGAAAAGAATAATTTTCTAAATGTTTAAAAATGTATTAAAAATTAAAAGCTATTCAGAACATTTACCCAGTACTTGCTTGAAGAAGCTTTGGTAGCCTTTGGAGTCTTTCTGGTATGATGCAACAAGCTTTGTACACCTGGTTTATTTTTTTTTTGCCATTTTCCTGGCAAATTTTCTCAAGCTCCGTCAAGTTGGATGGGGAACGTTGGTAGACAGACATTTTCAGGTCTCTCCAGAGATGTTTGGGAGGTCTATGCCTAGACCACTCTAGGACATGCACAGAGATGTCCCTAAGAAACTCCTTTGTTTTCTTGGCTGTGTGTTTAGGGTCATTGTCCTGTTGGAAGCTGAACCTTTGGCCCAGTCTGAGGTCCTGAGCAACGCTAAACAGGTTTTCTTTAAGGAATCTCTCTACTTTGCTCCATTCAGCTTTCCCTTGACCCTGACCAGTCTACCAGTCCCTGCTGCTGAGAACATCCCCACAACATGATGGTGCCACCATTGGGATGGTATTGGGTATGTGATGAGCGGTGCCTGGGTTTATCCACACATAATATTCCAAATTGAAACCAGACAGTTCAATCTTGGTTTCATGAGACCAGAGAATCCTCTTCCTCACAGTCTCGGCTTTCATGGTTTTGCTCCACACAGAATCTCTATAGCTGTGAGTGACCACTCAGGCCCTTCTCCCACGATTGCTCAGTTTGGTCAAGTGCCCAGCACTTGGAAGAGTCTTGGTTGTGCCAATCTTCTTTCATTTTAGAACTATGTAGGCAACTGTGCTCTTGGGAACCTTCAGTGCAGCACACATTTTTTTAAGCCTTCCAAAGTCTGTGCCTTCCAACAATTCTGTCTCTGAGCTGTCTCTTGTTTGGGATGTGTCCGGCGGAACTGGCACGAATGGCCACCCTAGTCTAAATACTTTACTTATGCAAATTTGATATTAAATTTACAGAGGTTTCTAAAATTCAGTTTTCACTTTGTCATAATAGGGTACTGAGTGTAGATTAATGAGGAAAAAATTTTACATAGATTGTAGATTGTACAGTTTGTATCAGACTGCAACAAAACTGCAAAAAGTGAAGGGGTCTATATACTTTCTCAATGCACTGTATAGTTCATAGTTTATGTTAGGAATAACATACAGCCAGCCAGTAGATAAGCACAATAAATCCCAATAGTGGAGAGGTACTGTATCAACCTGAAGGGACTTATTTGTGATAACAACCAGCTGGATGTACATTTTCCCACTTATTGCACAGCTGCAACACGAGTTCCTAGACACAAAATATTGAATTGAAATATTTTATTATCTCTTTTGTAAGCAAAGCAAACCTTCCATAAAGACAAATAATTTCCTAGTGGCTTTAAGTTAATACATGTTTAACCCTTAAATGCATACCTCAGGTCTTTAGTGACCTGAAGCATCATCCAGTACCTGTTATGGTTTGCAAGAGACAGAACCCATGCACAGACGGATCAGGGTAACTTTATTTAACAAACAAAACAGGGAAAAACAAAGCCCATGAGGAGGTAAAACAACATGAAACAATGCAGACAAAATGCTAAAGAGACTTGACTTGGCTAAACTTAACAATAGACAAAGTGACAAAGACTTGACTTAACTTGACTTGATACAGGAACTTACAAAATTAACCAGGACAGGACAGCAAACACAAGGCCATTAAACAGAATAAAAAAAAGCCAGGGGCTGAGTCAAGCGGCAGGACAGGAGAGCACATGGTATGTCATTACAAGCAATAGCCATGTGCTTCCACACAAAACATGTGGACTGTCACAATCTTGACACAAGACTAGAAAAGCATTAAGGATAGAGGCAAGAATGTAACAGCACTCTTCCCCTTCATTTGTTTTTTGAAGTTAGGCCTTCACCTTTTAAATATTTCTCAATCTATTTATTATCAACAATTTAACACAACAAACACAGTTATGTAAAAACTGTATTCACAGTTAGGGGCTTCCTTGTTTGTGTCTGGCTAAGCCTGCACTCTGCTGCATCAAGTCGAACACACTAGTGTGATGGCTTTGAAAGGTAAACCTATTAACATCTGTCCCTATGAGTTTTGGAAAGACTTATCGCAAGAGGAAACATTATGTTTTAGTTGCATAACATTAGTTAATGGAAACACTGTCAATTCGCAAAAGTTATTTATCATTATTTAGAAATCTGTAATGGAAACCAGGCCTCTGACTGTTTATAGCCGTTCATTCATTCAAACTAGTCTTATTGATGTCACACTGCAATTTCATTGGTCCCTGTTTCCTGGTTTCTTGTTTTGTTCTCTGCCTGCCTCTCTGGATCATCTTCTGTTGCTTGTGTGGTGTTAATTTGGGTAGCTTGCCTATGACTTTGACACTTTGGTCCCGGAGAAGCAGTTTAGTGCAGTTTGTGACAGTGTGTGTCTGTGAATACCCTGCAATGGAATGGCCATCTGTCCAAAGTGTATCTTGCCTGTGACCCAAGATGCTGGGAAAGGCTCCAATCCTCCTGTGACGTTGCATATAAGCCAGTTTGGAAAATGGGAAAATGGATGAATGCATAGATGTATAGACTTAAATCAGGTGGTTGTTATCTGGGGATAACAGACCTTGGAATGTCTACAGTATCTGAATCACTGACTACTGACTAATCAGAATCAATCATTCCAGAGCACCATGTAACATGAATGTCTATGGTTGTGACCAAAAACCCTGCTGAAAAAAACAGCATCAAACCAGCATGGGAATTATGCTGGTCTATGCTGGTTTAGCTGGTGGTCACAGCATACCAGCACCAAAACACAACATATGCTGGTATGACCAGCGTGGGATGCTGGTGCTAATGCTGGTTTAGCTGGTGCTAATGCTGGTTTGTTGCTGGTTTATCTGGTGCTAATGCTGGTGCTGATGCTGGTTTGATGCTGGTTTAGCTGGTGTTCACTAGCAAACCAGCACCAAAACACAACATATGCTGGTCTTGCTGGTATGCTGTTTTTTCACCAGGGAAATCTGTAAATCACCTTTTAAAAGTCATATGATGCTGGTTATTTTAATGATGCAATGTTTTTGTTCACTTAGGATTTTATTAGGCAACTAGGTATTCCACAATCCTAGTCCATTAGTCATATGGCACAATGCATTCAGACTCAATCCTGCACTCCCATAGTCTCAAATGTGTGTACTACCACTGCAACATACCTTCAATTCTGAACAAATAACACACACACACACACCAAATATCTAACTTTAAACCCTGCTAGCAATGTTTTACAAATACATTTTTTCATAAGGACCTTGACATATGTGACTCTCAGAAAGACTTTACTTACTTCAATACCTCCAGTTTACAATGTGGACTTGCCAATTCAGCAGAAAGCAGTTCCATACCAGAGTCTCCTACTTTATTCCATGACAGTTCCAGCTCTCTCAGGTGTGAGGGGTTTGATCTCAGAACTGAAGCTAGAGCAGCACAACCTCTATCTGTGATACCACACTTCCGTAACCTGAAGAGAACAATAACACTTTAAGCTCTGTTAGAACATCCAGTCAAACAAAGACTACCCTATGCCTTAATAGGGGGTATCACACTGTATGAAATAGTTCCAGAACTGTTTTCCAGAAGTACCCACTACGCTAAAACTTTCTTGTGAATCGCATTAAGTTAATTATTACAATTTATAAAATTTTAAATATGGATATTTTTGTTACAAAATTACATTGATTACCGGCAGAAGACATATATTAACCCCTTGGAGCCATGTGGATTACCTCTGTAAAGGATAAATGCACTTTTTGAATGTTTAAATTTAGAAGTTGTTTCCTGATCCCTGATTTCTACCATTATAAAGCTTGGAAGAGCAAAGACTTTTACTAAACTAACTCTAAATGTGTTTGTCTGAAAGATGATGGACATATCTATCTCGGATTGCATGGGGGTGAGTAAATCATGGGGTCATTTTGATATTTGGCTGGAACAACACTTTAACATTTATGCCACGAAGGAAATCCAAAGTGATTTTGATGGGATGATGCGAAAATATTTCCATGTATTTCAGTTTAGCTAGCGCCATTAATTACTCAGCAAAACAGTGCTGTAAATAAAAGAAACTGAAACATGACTACAAAAGATTTAAAGACCACAACAATCAAGAGTGGTTCAGACCACAAAACAACTCAGTGATACGGTCTATTAGATGGTATCTTTGGCCACAGACCAGCTTACGCTGGTAATGCGCGGAAAAAAGACTCTGTTACATGGAATTTAAGTTAATTTAATTATGTTTCAAATACTTAATAATGCAAGTATTGTTTTTACAGAGGAACACATCTTTATATGAAAACAGTCACACCATGTTAACACTATGAGCAACAAACTAATAAACCCAACTTTGATTTGTTTAAAACTAAAAACAAATAATTTGTGCCTCACCCCAATGTCTCCAGATTACAGTAAGGATTCTCCAGAACTGCAGACAGCAAGTTTACTCCTGAATTTTGTATTTCAATATCATACAGATTCAGTTCTTTCAGGTGTGAGGGGTTTAGTTTTAAAGCAGAAGCCAGATCAGCACAACCTTCATATGTGATATAACATTGAGAGATCCTACATAAAGACAATGACACATAAGGACAACATTGTTTAGCTATTCCAATAACTTCTGGAAGACAAATCTAAATCTTATACCACACTGTAAAAAATTTACTCTAATTATGCAGCTGGTTGCCAGTAACTTACTGTAGAAGATAAAGACTGAAAATGTTTCATGTTCATTTGATAAATAAGCGCTTGCAACACTATATTATATATCCATGAAGTTACATGTTAAAGGAGCGGTGAATTAAGAAATCAATTTTAACTTGAGCATTTGTTATAATTGAAGTCATCCTACTTGAACGAACATCCTGTAAGTTTCAGAACTGAAAACGTCCTTGTTACTGAAATATCAACAGTTATGCCCAGCAAATGGCACATTCTGGAATGTGCCTATCTGTGACGCAGCCGATCATTTAAAAACTGCCTCCACAGAAAAACATCAATGTCTACTTCGGTAGCCCCGCCCACTGTGTCGCGCATGACATAGTAGGGAAGTGAAACTAGTGGCGCGATGCAAATCGCATAGAGCGTCCAATTAAGCAACCAACATGTTGTTGAAAACCTTCCCTCGAAATCTAATATTAGGAATGTGTGGCTGAAATTTATTTTAAAATAACTTCTTTTACTTGGGTAAAACACTGAGCGAACAAGCCACAGGGAGACTGTGATTAAAAGCAACGTGTGGTGCTTTGAGCCAATGGTTTATCGGGCAATTCAGAAGAGATGTATAAACTGCAATAAAAACTGTTTATTCGCATTTTCAGGTCACTTGATGCAAGTAAATCCCTATTTGGACAGGATTAGTTTTACAGGGGTAGATGGAGTAATGTAATTTTACAACAGTATGCCTGTAATACTGCACAGAGAAGCTCTTATAAAAATTGCTTTACCCCACCTCCCTACAGTATGTAAAACTAATACTAACTAATAGTCCGAATAGGACTTAAGTCACATAATTATTATTTGAAGATGACGCAATATATACTGTATGTGCTAAAACCTCTCCAAAAACACCCCATAAGTGTTTGGTTCCAAGTAAGATGCTTTTCTTGCCACCAAAGATAGCAATTAAAATTCTATTTAAATTCTTCTGATGACTGGTAAGGATAGTTTCATATGATCTTACGTCAGTTTCTCCAGTTTACAGTGAGCATCCCCCAGTGAAGGAAAGAGTAAGCTCATATCCGAGTTCCAGTTATTTCTAGACAGAGTCAGTTCTCTGATGTGTGAAGGACTTGATCCTAGAGCTGAAGCCAGTGCAGTAACACCTTCAGCAGCATTGTAAAGATCATTTAGGCTGTAAAAGAAAAAACAAAACTAGATACACTTGTTGGCGATTCTTTTAGATCTCTTAGATTGCGTGTTTGATCATTCACACTGTGTGATTGTCACTTGCACAAGCATCGATTTGCCTCGTGCAGTCTGAACACTGAATTAATAATAAAAATAAAAAAACGGAGAAATAGCAACACACAAAAGGAATCTCAGTAGACCATCCCACCCATTTGGTCTCTACGACTTGTAGGCTCTGACACCCAAACACTTTTTGTGCAATAAAAGGATACAATAGGGTACAATAGGGTTCCAGCGTGCGTTAACAATGGGAATTTGTTTATGGGAAAAATTAATCAAAGACTGAGCTAGATTCTTGTGCTAGATCTTCAAAGTAGCCAACCTTGGCCTTTTATTTGCAAAAAGGTGCTTTTATTATGACCCTGGACTGCAAAACCAGTCACAAGTGGGACATACATTTTTTAATGCCAAAATCATTAGGATATTAGTTAAAGATCATGTTCCATGAAGATATTTTCTAAATTTCTTACCATAATAATATAAAAATATATATTTATTATTACTAATATGTGATGATTAGGACTTTATTTGTACAACTTGAAATATTTTGATTCTTTTTTTGCAACCTCAGATTCCAGATTTTCAAATAGTTGTATATCGGCCAAATACTGTCCTATCGTAAAAAACCATACACCAATGGAAAGCCTATTTATTTATTTAATGCTTTCATGTGATGTATGAATCTCAATTTCAAAACTTGACCCTTATCAGTGTTTTTCTTGGTCCATGGTAACATTTTATAATCAAGGTTAATTAAACTTTATAAACTGATCTTGAGACAAAATACTGTAAAAAGTATTTATTTAAGTATTTAAAGTATTTATAATAAATTAAGAATATGCTTTATAAACTAAATATCACTTAAGAGTTTGTAAGACTGTGAAAAATAATTTAGTCGAGTAGTGTGTTTGTGTGTGTGTGTGTGGGGGGGGGGGGCTGGTAATTATCACGTTGGGGGGACCAATTGTGAAGTCCCCATGAGAAAACAAGCTTATTAATCACACAGAATGATGTTTCTTGAAAATCTAAGGTAGCAGAAAGTTTTCTGTGATGGTTGGGGTTAGGGTTTGTGTTAGGGGAAGGGAATAGAATATACAGTTTGTATGGTATAAAATGCATTACGTCTATGGAATGTCCACACAAAACATGGAAACCCAACATGTGTGTGTGTGTGTGTGTGTGTGTGTGTGTGTGTGCGTGCGTGCGTGCGTGCGTGCGTGCGTGCGTGCGTGTGTGTGTGTGTGTGTGTGTGCATGCGTGCGTGCGTTACATCTTAACTTGTACTTACTGAACTGATCTGGACATTTTAATCACAGGTAGCAATTTCAGAATTACTTCATTTGATGTATGCTGTTTTCCAACAAACTTATTCAACACAAACTCATCCATCTCCTGCTTTGAAGTCAGCAACACAAAAATTAATGCAGCCCACTGTGAAGAGGAGAGTTTCATTTTTCTGATTTCTCCAGATTGCAAAAATTTTTGGATCTCCTTCCATATTGATTGATCATCCAGCTCATTCAGACAGTGGAACAGGTTGAGGGTTTTCTCAGGAGAAGGGTTATGTCTGATCTTCTGTTTAATGTACTCAATAGTTTCTTCCTTACTCTGGCAGAAGTTTCCTGTCTGTGCCATTAAACCTTTTAGAAGAAACTGATTCGACTCCACTGATAGCCCAAGAAGGAAACGAAGAAAAAGGTCCAGATGTCCATTTTTACTCTTTAAAGCCATATGCACAGCTTTCTTATGCAACTCAGTTATTGAAACTTGTTTTGATGAAACAAATTTCATTACATTTGAAAATGCAGACAGTATCCTTGGTGTGGTCATTTGGGTAAGCACATTTACGTTTTTATATACAAGTGAGATGTGCACATATATAGCTGCCAGATGTTCCTGAATGCTCAGATGAACAAAGCAGTAAACTTTCCCGTGATACAAGCCAAACTCCTCTCTGAAGATCTGAGTACACAATCCTGAGTACACAGATGCATCTGCTATATCAATGTCACACTCTCTCAGGTCTTCATCATAAAAGATCAGATTGCCTTTCACAAGCTGCTCAAAAGCCAGTTTACCCAGCTTGAAGATCATCTCTTCATTCTTCACATTCTTCTCATAGTGCTTCTGATGTTTGATGTTTGTCTGAATGATCAGGAAGTGTGTGTACATTTGAGTGAGAGTCTTGGGGATCTCTTGATTCTCTGCTTCCCTCAATATTCTCTCTAAAACAGTGACTGAAATCCAGCAGAAGACTGGGATGTGACACATGATGTAGAGACTCCTGGATGACTTGAGGTGTGAGATGATTTGATCAGACAGACTCTCATCACTGATTCTCTTCCTGAAGTATTCCTCTTTCTGTGGATCACTGAAGCCTCGTACCTCTGTGACTCGATCAACACATTCAGATGGGATGAGATCAGCTGCTGCTGGTCTGGAGGTGATCCAGATGAGAGCAGAGGGAAACAGATTCCCCTTGATGAGTTTTGTCAGCATCATGTCCTCTGAGGTTGATTCACTTACATCACACAACTTCACTCTGCTGTGAAAATCCAGAGACATACGACACTCATCCAAACCATCAAAGATGAACAACACTTTATATTTATCACTGAAGATTTCCATTTCTTTTGTTTCTGGGAAGAAAAGATATAGAAGATCTAAAAGACTGAGTGTTTTGTCCTTCATCAAATTGATCTCTCTGAAAGGAAGTGGGAATATGAGGTGGATGTCCTGATTCTCTTTCTCTTCAGCCCAGTCCAGAATGAACTTCTGTACAGAGACTGTTTTTCCAATGCCAGCGACTCCCTTTGTCAGCACACTTCTGATGTGTTTGTGTTGTTCAGGTAAAGGTTTAAAGATGTCATTGCATTTAATTGGTGTCTCCTCTGTTGTTGTTCTTCTGGGATGTGTCTCAATCTGTCTCACCTCATGTTCATTACTAATCTCTCCTCTTTCACTCTCTGTGATGTACAGCTCTGTATAGATCTCTTTCAGCAGTGTTGGGTTTCCCTGCTTTGCTATTCCTTCAAACAAGCACTGAAATTTCTTAATCAGATTTGTTTTAAATGTATCTAACACTAGTTGAGAACCATTGCTGTAAGAAAAAAATAACAAACATTTCAAATTATACTCACAGAGAGTCAACTGTGATTTTAATAGTACGGAGCTTAACATGTCCATTAGCTGGTAAAAACTGGTTTTAGACTTTGTTCATAATTTCTGAAAATAGAATATGCATTAAATGTATTTAGTGTTGTAAACAGTACCTGTTTTTAAAGATTATTACTGGTTGCTCTATTTTCTGGTCATCAGTTCTCATGGACACATTATTGGGCTCAGGTAAGTCAGATCTCCTCTGCTGGATTCTGACAAATGATGAATATTATTTAGATTTAAGGAAACTGTAACAGACTATCCTTAAGATTTCACTTTTTCATTTTTAAATTACTAAGGCCTGGTTTCACAGACAAGGCTTAGCTAGGGCCATGCCTTAATTAAATTAAGTTATTTAAGCATCTTTTATAAACATGCTTTAGAAAAAAGGATACTGGTGAGTATCTTGACACAAATCAATAGCACTGGCATAAATGGACTACATTTTTATGGTAAATGGACTGCATTTATATAGTGCTTTCAAAGACCCATGGCCATCCAAAGGGCTTTACATATATTGCCTCACATTCACCCACTGACGGTGGTGGCAGCCATGCAAGGCGCCATCCAGCTCGTCCGGAGCGGCTGGGGTAAGATATCTTGCTCAAGGACACTTTGACACTTGGTCAGGTGGAACCAGGGATTGAACCACCAACCTTCTGATTTGTAGACAACCTACATGAACCACTGCCTGCCACATAAGATCTATCATTGCAAGTTATTTTCAGTTGAGACAGCTCAAGCATGCTTCTTAGGACTAGCCTTACGTCTTGTCTGTGAAACTGGGGGATAATCCCCCATAGCAATGAACTGTCTGTGTCTTGCTAGGTAACATCTAAACCAGTTTAAACAGTGCCAGAAATAACAAATATATTGTTAGGGTCAGTAAGTATCTTAATTTATTTTAATTTAACCAAGGTCTAGTCCTGGCTTTAGCTAAGCATTGTCTGTGAAACCAGGCCTATATGTCTTACTTTGGAGTCTCTTGTGTTGTCCCTCATGGTTCAGTTCTAGGACCCTTACTTTTTAGTCTTTATTTATTTCCACCATTACCGCTTTTAAGCTCCATTGATATAAGGTATCATTTCTATAGCCCTATTCGGACGGGATTAGTTTTACAGGGGGACCTCTGAGAAAATCGTGCTTCTCAGAGGTCCTCTGTGGTTTTAATCCCGTCCGAATCGGCCATGTCTGTGTTTTTCTCTGACGACCTCCGTAAGAATTCCAGAGCAATTTACCTACTGCTTTTCGCTGAACTCAGAGGTCCTCTGAGAAATTAAATCCTGTCCGAATGCAAATGTCTGTGTTTGCCCACAATATCTTTTGAAAACGCGGTTCGTTTCGTGTTTTGGCCAACGGGATCGGCTGTAAGGTCTTACTAATGCGCGTATATTGTATGTTCTGAGTCAAAATAAAATAATTGAATCAAGACGAGCTGAATATCAAACACTGTTAAGACTGGCCACTGTAATATCATTAACGTCATAAGAAGCTCCGTTCAAAGTTGTTCAACTCCGGAATGGTAATGTTAATTAATAAAGATAATAAATTTTATTAATCATTATTTCTTCATTTATTTGTGTTTATAATAAGCAGACAGTTATACAAAACACGTACACTAGCGTTACTTTAGTAGAATTTGTATATTTTATTTTGATTTGTTAAAATTAAATTAATAAATTACATGTTCTGTCATAATTTAACAATTTAAAGCAAAATATTAAACATTACAAACACGCGTATCCAGAGCACGTGCTACTGCAACGCCCAAATGCATGAAACAGACACTCCCATCTCTGGAATAGCCTGCATCATTTTACTCCTGTCCGAATCGGTACATAAAATCACAGACGTCCTGGGGGACACGTTGAAACTCAAACGTCGTTTGGAAAACTAATCCCGTTCGAATAGTGCTTATGCTGATGAGACTCAAATTTTCAAATTTACTGCAAACATGGTCAAGGAAATTTTGTTTTTGTTCGACTTGATTCTGCCTGCTGCACAGACTGAACAGCATTTTACATTGAAGTATCTTAAGAGCAGTTTGACAGCAGTACTGTTGAGTTGCTCTCACGATACTTTGATGTCATACGTTGATCAATCTGTGCTAAGACGCATGCAAAAGAAGTAATTGTGGTGTTAAGCACAGCACTCTGTTTTTGTTTCTATCAAGCCACTCTGTTGAACATGATTTTTGATTCCCTTTACGTTGATTTTCACTGGCAATGGATGTGCAGAATAAGACTTTTATTATTCCAAGTATCTTGACATCTTTATTAAGCCACGGCTTGGTTATTGTTTTGCAACCTCTGGTGGTGAAAATTACATATTAGAACCATAATTTAGATTGAATCTCAGCAATACAATATGGTCTCAGACTTCTAGATGCCACTCTTAAAGTTGGCAGAAATATTTTTAGTAGGAAGTTAGTGATGTTAGAAGTTAGTGACTTTTCTACGTGATTAGTACGTAAGGTCACACAAAAAGTTGATGTTGAAAATAATTTGTTAGATAAGACCCTTATGCCTCCATTGGGATCGTTTAAAGCCCTTTGAAGTGCATCTAAACTGCAATTTTAAACGGCATTGTTGATTTTACTGTTAACTGTTAAAGTCATGGAGAACAATCCAGGAATGTTTTTTCTCAAAAAACTTAATTTCTTTCCGACTGAACAAAGAAAAACATAAACATCTTGGATGACATAAGGGTGAGTAAATTATCCGTTTATATTTAGGAAAGTGGAATATTCCTTTAATACGTTTATTGATTTGGAATATTTTATTTGTTGTATGTAATAAATACAAAATAACTTAATCTTCACCTGTGCTCAGAAGTGTGTCGGTCCCTCAGGTTTACTGGTTGTTCTATAGACTGGTTACTTCTCATGGACACACAGCTGGGATCAGATGAGTTTGATCTCTCTTGCTGAATTTCACTGTAACAGAGCATTAACAAAACGTATTAAATTGTTACAAATTGAGTGTCTTATTTCTTATTTTGTAATACTCTTATTTTGAAATCACCTATTGTTCAAGTTTCCCTTGTTATTCAGTCTTGAATGTATCTATTATTCACCACACATGATTATAATTTGTGTTTTTGCATTATTAATTTCATCATGAATTAATTTTCAATTTGTGATTTAAAATAAATGTTTTAAAACTATTCAATATTTTATTTGCTGAATGGACGTAAAGAAATTAATCCAGGACTGTGGTCACCTGTGCTCACGAGTGTTTTTATCCTTCAGGTTTACTGGTTGTTCTATAGACTGGTTACTCCTCATGGACACACAACTGGGCTCTGGTCTCTCCTGTTGGGTGCCTCTGTAAGAGATCAAATATTAAACTTAATAGAGTGGGTTGACATTACAATTTATAGCTGTGTATTTCTAACAATTTCTATTGTAAAATAATTTTCTATTTACCTAATGGCTGTAAATTGTCATGAATACAGAGGAATATTTATATGGTTATGTTTGATCCAGAGCATTATACCTGTGCTCACAAGTGTCTTTATCCTTCAGGTTTACTGGTTGTTCGATTGACTGGTTACTTTTCATAGACACACAGCTGGACTCAGGTCTTTCTTGCATTGTTGGACTTCAGTAAAAATTAAAATGATGGATTAAATATTGAGGAAATCTAATTTATTCTTTCATGTTTTTATTTTGATGACCCTTTTTCTTTCAAATGCAAAGCTTCACACAACTAAACAACAATCATATTTAGTACAAGGAGACAGTTAGTTGACTTACTATAACTTACTTCAGGGTGATCTTCTCTCATCGTGAGGCATTTATAATGCAATCACTATACAAAACATGGCACCCTGCCACATACGTAACAGAATATATGCAATATATTGATCTACAGTACATGTATGTTATTTTATTATTTCATTTTGTGAATGATTTACAGTTTTTTTGCAATGCTGTAATAAGTTGTTATTATGTTTGGTAATGTTCCGAGAATGTAATTTGGATGTTGTCGATACTTTACAAATACACAATATAATCAAACCAGGTAAAACTAGGTACACCAAAAGGTTCAGTGTTTGACCATTACGGCCAGCTGGATTAGATGATGTGTTTAAAAATAAATGAAAATTAAAGAAAATGAAAATAAACACAAATACTATACTTCAAACAAAATATATTTCCTGATGAAGGTGTGTATGGAAAATGATACTTGATTTGCTGATGTAGCTTTTCTGTGATTTTGTCACTTGAAGATATGCTTAAATGTTTTAAAATGCACTTGTTATTAAAAAGTTTTCCTAAGAGATTTTTTAGGCATATCAGTCTGGAGGCTGGTGCAAAAAACACACTGTAAAAAAATTCTGTAGAAATTGCAGCTAGATTGCCGGTAATTTACAGTAGATTTACATTTATGTTTTTAACTGGCAACATTTTGTTCAAAGTTAAATGAACATTAAACATTAAGTCTTTGTCTTTATACAGTAAAACTAAAAAAAAACAGCATCAAGCAAAACATGCTGGGAAACAAAATCTGAAGCAAAAAACAGAAAAAGGTTGATGATGACTTCTGGTTCCCAGAATGCTTTGCATGAGGCTGTTATTGTATAGTTTTATTCTGTAAAGATAAAGACTTGTTAATATTTAAAATTTATTTAACTTTGAACAAACTCTTGCCAGTAAATAACATAAATGTAAATCTACTGTAAATTACCGGTAACCCAGCTGCAATAACATTGAAATTTCTATGGATTTTTTTTACAGTGCAGTTATTTTATTTTTCGTTTTGCTGTCTCATGCATCCTAGTGATTTTTGACTTTAGGCCACATGCATTATGCTTTTTTATGAAATTATTGGTGACCCAACCCAGCTCAAACTTTTTAATTTATTTAGACACATGAAATGGGTGGGTGACATCATCACATATTTAACATGTAAACATGTTTTCTGTCAGGTTATCTTTCATCTACCGACCAGCTGGTCTTGCTGATCAAGTTCTGTTACTTTTCTGAATGCTAAATTTCAACACATTTGAACTTCAACACATTACTAGCCTACTTCTGAAGGCACATGTATTATTTCATATTATTTATATATTCATTACAGTTTCAGCTAATCAAAAAATACTACTGTATGTTGAAACTTGATTTAAAATACAATAACAAGCAATTTGAATGTTTCACATAATTTGCACTTTGAGATTTAAACTGCTTACATTGTTCCCCATTTTGTTTTTACACTATAGAAAAAATTACAGTTTTTAAGAGACCTCGGTACAACCAAACAATTAAATAACTTATACAAACACATTAATGTAAAACGTAATAAAATAACTTAATAAAAGACTCACATGGCATCTTGCGTAGAAGCTGTACCTGCCATTGTTACACAATCTGAAACTGAAGAAAGTTCAAGTTTATCCTCAAAGGAGGAGCATCGTTTCTAAAATCAGCTGCCCCTTACTGGAATATAGTTTTACTTGTTAAAGCATGGAGGACTGCAGTTTTTACACCATATTAAATACTAAAATAATACTATACTATAAAATAATAATAAAAAATTGTGTCAATCTTTTTTATTCCACTTTAAAACCATGTCCCTTACAACATATCCCTTTTCTAATGGTATCCCCCCACCAAAAAATACAATTCATTATTATTTGTACAGTTTATTATTCAAGTTGTAGGCTACATATTTATGTTTGATGTATAGACTAAATCATACAAAAACGTCTGTTTTCTTGGAATAAACTTTGGGTTTCGGATCTTTATTAATATTTGAAACTTATTTCACAAAGACATTTCATTTAATGGCATAAAGAACTGGTCTTGCTTAACTGTAGCCTGGCTTTCACTAAACATTTTCTATGACTGGATTACCGTGACCACTGATAAGAAAACGCTTTCTTTAAGAAGCGTATTTATTTAAATGCAAAATAACCGTTGTATACTTATTTAACATACGCATTTACCTGTTGTTCCTTTTGTGCCCTGCTAAATTAAAAAAAATAAATCCTGATATTAGGCTTGTTCGTTTTCCTGAGGCGCTGCAAGAACTATCAGTTTGATGACGTCAAAGTATCGCGATAGCAATTCGAGACATCCTACGGAGAAGCCTAATTTCAAATCGCTCTCGCGGTACTTTGACTTCATCCTGCTGTCAGTTCTTGCGGCGCCATATGCAGTCGAACACACCTACAATCATAGTGCGCATGTCATCTTTCAACCAATGGGGATCTGCTTATACATGACGTAAGCTGTGACGTTTTTCGATTTCAGGAAGCGCATTGAGAACAACGTGAATGTCAAAACAGAGAATACTAAATGATAACGCTTTCGTGGATGCGTTTTATCATCGAAGATTATCCACAATAACATAAATGGACGTGAGCTGCACTGACATTTAAAGCTGAAAGACCAATCAGGACATATATTAAATCTCTTAAATCTTATCTTTTTGTGCGCTTGTTTTTAGCTTTAATGATACCTGTCACATTACTTCGCATACCTGTTTTACACACATCGTTATTTTTCCGATGTGGTGCATTGTTCTTCCAACGACATTGCAGGCGCATGATCTCCAAGAAAAGAAGGATATGTGATATACTGGAATGTACGGATATAGGATCAGATGTTAGAATACAGGTGAGACATCTGTAGTCTTCAATTCACGTGTGATGTTTACATCAGGTTATCATGAATGCTTGTGTTGCAGGGGTGGGTCAGATCTGTCAGACCACAGAAGGACAATCTCTTCTTACATGTCAATGATGGAAGCTCATTGAAGCCTCTTCAGGTGGTTGCCAGCTCACATCTGAACACCAGGTACGTTTCTTGCTCAGGTGCATTTAATGTAGTTTAATGCATTCAGATATAGAAGCCACTTGGTATTTTGATTCTTAAAGAAGTTAAACTAATTTTACAGTTTTAGTGTCCAATTCCTTATTGGAGCCAATGTATACAACAAACTTATTTTAAATTGAGGGTCTTTGATGTATTTTCCTTTCTTGTCAAGAGACCTTACATTTGGGTGTGCTGTTGACATCAGTGGCACATTGGAGAGGAGTCCTAACAAGAGACAAAATGTAGAGATACAAGCTCAACATATTCAAGTGGTCGGGGAATGTGATCCCGTGGTAAGTGTTGATATCACGCATTGTATGATTACAAAGTGAATTGTGACAACACTTCTATTAAAATAATCTATTTTGTCTGATCTAGGAGTTTCCTTTTAAAATCAAAGAGCGTCATCCTTTGGAATATATCAGACAGTTTCCCCATCTCAGATGCCGAACAAACGCCTTTAGTTCCCTCCTCAGGATACGCAGCGAGGCGACAGCTGCCCTCCAATCATTTTTCAGGGTATGAGAATATTAATGAACTTTTTGTTTCACATAAGTGTAATTCAGTGAACAAATTCCTAACACGACTATTAAATATTTACTGACGGAAACAAAACACAACACTGTTGTTTGAAAATGTATTTAGGTTTTTTTCTAATGCCAAACACCTTACAGTTTTTGCAAATTAACTTATGAGCACAATTGTTTACAGTAATCCTAAATATATTAAAGATTGTTTGCAAGTAAATAGTCCAGGATGTAAAACAGTATGTGTATTTGAATTAAATTATTTTTTTGTTTTGTTTTAGGATAATGGTTATGTGCAGATTCACACACCAATAATCACCTCAAATGACTGTGAGGGTGCTGGTGAACTCTTCCAAGTTGAGGTACTCTCAAATTTCGTGAATGTAGTGTTTAGAGGTGTACATAGCAACTATCAATATATTTTTATTGTAAATCAAATTCAATAATTCATCACTGATACAATAATAACTGATTTTCTGACACCTGATATATTTTCTTTTTCTGTCCGTAGCCTGCAGGTGATAAAAAAGCCTCAGATGACCCAAACCCACATTTCTTCTCTGTGCCAGCTTATCTAACAGTATCAGGGCAATTGCACCTAGAAGTCATGGCAGGGTAAAGACAAAATTGTTTTATTTGAGCACTTATGCATGGAACGTATTGAAGCTGCAATATGTAGATTTTCACCACTAGAGGCCGCTATTACACAATAACAAAGGCAAAGCATAATGACATTATGAAGGAGAGTGGAACCACGGGACATGTTGTTTTCACCAACCAAAGATGTATGAAATTCTCTGATCATGTTAATAGATGAGATAATGAATTAATGTTTTATTACCTGTACATTTGATCACATTATTTAGCGTAATAAATTTGCTGGAAGGCACAACAGCGAGTTCAGCACTTCCGCGTTTGTCCACTCATGTTGCCGTAATTTCTACAACTGTTAACTGAGGATAGCGTTGATATTAAGTCACTAAAAGGGCGACAATTACAAGGAAGAAAAGGGACAAAGACATTATTTAAATCAGCAATTTCTCTAGATTTACAAACTTTTGGTATAGTGTAAGTACACAACTGCATTAAATATATATCACACTGTGCAAGTTGTTTTTGGATATTTTATTACAAAAATCTCACATATTGTAGCTTTAAAGAAACTTTAAGTTGAATGCTTACCATTCTGTGGTTTTCATTTTGGTAACATCCAGTATATTGTTGGGCTATTTTAGGGCTTTTTCAGCAGTCTACACCTTTGGTCCTACATTCAGAGCAGAGAACTCTCAAAGCAGGAGACATCTGGCTGAGTTTTACATGGTAGAAGCTGAAATTGCCTTCACTGAGTCATTAAAAGATCTAATGGAGGTATAACGTCAGTCCTTAAAAATACATTAAACTTTTGCATTAACCATAGCATTGACATCTCTGAAGCAGCTATTTATGGTTTAAAGGTGAATCTGAAACTTTCTAGGTTATGGAGAACCTGTTTAAGTCCACCACGGAGCATTTGATGTCCCATTGCGCAGATGATATTGAATTATTTCACAAATATATTGCACCAGGACATGGGGTACGATGCAAAAACTGTTGATTTTAATGATGAGAGCCATAATTGGATTTGTTAAGTTTTCGAGCCCTATTGCATGTTAACCTTTCAACTCTTAATCTCCTCAGGACGAAGTGAACCTCATGTTGAAAAGAAACTTTCATGTGTATGTATTATATCTTGGTACGGTCTGTTTCGATTCTCTAATGTGATGAGATCGAAATATATTTAAGTAAGATCTTAGTAAATATTTTAATGAAAAATTATCTGCATGAATGATGTATTTTCGTAGGCCAACCCAGAAGTTAGTGGGATACTGGTTTCCTCACCAAAAATCCCATTCTTTTTATTTCCATAAACTTTTGGATTATCGCTCTGTGTTTAACAAAAGTTTATGTTACTTACACATTTTGTCCAACAAGATAATCTTCACAGATGAACACAATTTTTATTAATTTTGAAGCTGAAATGTGCTTACCAGAAATGAAAAGCTAACCTTTTAGCTTTTGTGTCGGTGGCTGGCGTATGTTTTCAATTGTTTCCAATGGAAGACGGCGCTCTGAGGTTTTTCCGCGGTGAGCGCCGACAGTTAAAAAAAATTGACTTTGGGTGAAGTCAGTTCTCAAGCGGCCGTCCAGTCACAGTTATGGAGGGGCGTGACAAATATCACAACAACCAACTGGTGCATTGTACAACGACTGTAGAAGTGTCACAGCAACCAAAGCGCTCAGTTGAAGAAAGTTGGCAGTTGGCGTCCGCCTGACGTTTCAGCAGAGTTTAAAAGCTTTGGTGTGCACACCCCCTTAGGCATACATGCGATCTACACCACCGTGTCTCAACATAAAAAAAAAACAATCTTCCGACAGCTATTTCCAACTTTATCGAAACTTTATTACTTTATTGTTGGGATTTGTGCCCATGCTGCATTGCTTTTGAGACCTTCATGCGTGATGACGTCACAAAGTCTGTAGTCACATGTAGGAGCTTGTTAGCAACCGCCCCTTTTAACCCAAGATCTTATTTAAGGCGTTTAACCAAAAACTCATTGACTTTGGGACGATGGAACCGGACGTGCTAAAATGCCAATTCGCTTCCGGGTTATGCCTACAAAAATACATCATCCCTGCTGCACTTTATTATAATTTTTAACAGTGTGTTATTGTCAAGATCTCTGATCTCCAGTTTCACAGACAAGGCTTGAAGGGACAATCCACTTTATCCGCATTAAATGTGCTTATTTCCAGCTCTCCTAGATTTAAACATTTGATTTTTACTGTTTTGGAATCCATTCCGCCGATCTCCGGGTCTGGCGCTACCACTTTTAGCATAGCTTAGCATAATCCATTGAATCTAATTAGACCATTAGCATCGTGCTAAAAAATAACCAAAGAGTTTCAATATTTTTACTATTTAAAACTTGACTCTTCTGTAGTTACATCGTGTACTAAGACCGACAGAAAATTAAAAGCTATTGAAAGATACTATTTTCGGCTGCTGCGTAATATCATTGCCCCTCCTGCAGCCATGTTACAGCAGCAAAGTCCTTGATTATTACACCAGAATGAGAATATAGTCCTAACCATATCTGCCTAGAAAATCACAACTTTTTATTTTCTGTCGGTCTTAGTACATGATGTAACTACAGAAGAGTCAAGTTTTAAATAAGAAAAATATTGAAACTCTTTAGTTATTTCTGAGGGCGATGCTAATGGTCTAATCAGATTCAATGGATTGTGCTAAACTATGCTAAAAGTGGTACCGTCAGACCCGGAGATCAGGTGAATGGATTCCAAAATGGTAAAAAATAAAAGTCAAGTGTTTGGCTCTGGGGGAGCTGGAAAATGAGAATATTTTCAAAAAAGGTGGAGTGTCCCTTTAAGGCTAGTCCTAGACTTAAACGCATGTTTGAGCTGTCTTGATTTGTCTCAAGATACAACACCAGTAACATCTTTTTTCAAGGCATGTTTATAAAAGATGCTTACACATTTTAATTTAACTAAGGCCTAGTCCTGGCTTTAGTTAAGCCTTGTCTGTGAAACGAAGCATGTGAATGATGCTTTTTTATTTCAGCATTTTAGCAATTTATTTATACAATGTATGCTTTCTATAGCATCTCCTACACTGAAGCCATCGACATTCTGAACAACAGTTCACAAAACTTTACGTTCAACACCGAGGCAAGTGAACTACAGCATATATATCTGTTTATTACATGGCTTTCGAAAAATATGTTTATTTGAAAAAAAAGTCCTGATTTGTGTTTCAAGAGTGTCTGTTTAGTTTTTGTTCTCCTGCCATCTCTGCTTGTTTCCATTAGTGGGGCTGTGATCTTCAGACAGAACATGAGAAGTTTCTGGTGAAACACTGTGGGAACGTCCCAGTCTTTGTTGTTGACTATCCCTACGACTTAAAGCCTTTCTATGCCAGAGACAACCAAGATCAACCCCGTCACACTGTGAGAGAACTCTCAGTACATATCAATGTTTTCCATATGTGGACCCGTTACACGTTTCAATACGATCTCAGTCTACCAAATAATTTTTTTATTGTCCAGACCAGCTGTGTAAAAATGTGAACTGTTAAGTAAATCATATGGATGAAACAAAGCTAACATTTTAGTTTTGCACAAAGCTACAATACATCAATTTAAATCATAATACAAGTTATAATTTAACAATCTGTTGAAATGATGTGAAATAGTTTGCATTTTTGTCCCTCTGACAAGAGAAAGATTAGCTGAGCATAATTATTTTGGCTTTTGTGTCTTAACCTCCTGTCCAGTAAGTTATTGGTGTTGGTATTTTTTAACAGGCGGCTGCTGTAGACCTCTTAGTGCCTGGGGTCGGGGAGCTTTGTGGTGGATCTCTGAGAGAAGAAAGGCTTGAACTTTTAAAGAGTCGACTAGCACAGTACGAGCACAACGTTTCCAATTTTCTTATAGTCATAAATGATAACACATGCATAAAATATGTGACCCTGTCCTGGACCACAACACAAGTCATAAGTCACACGGGTATATTTGTAGCATTAGCCAACAATACAGTGTATGGGTCAAAATGATAGATTTTGAATATATTTTGTACATTTCCTATTGTAAATATATAAAACAAAATAGTAATATGTGCTGCTAACGACTTCATTTGGACAACTTAAAAGGCAATTTTCTTAATATTTTGATTTTTTTGCACCCTCAGATTTTCAAATAGTTGACACATATTGTCCTATTGTAACAAACCGTACATCAATGGAAAGCTTATTTATTCACCTTTCAGATGATGTATAAATCTCAATTTCAAAAAATGGACCCTTATTACTGTTTTTGTGGCCCAGGGTCACATATCTTGTCATTATATGTTCATGTGAAACTACCTCTGCTGTGCAATGCATTATTGTTATTATCTCATATTTTACAGAACTGGATTGGAGGACGCATACGCATGGTATGTTCATGAGAACCGTTCATGATTTCTGACCATATTTTTTATCTCGGTTATTCCAATCCAACGTTTTTGTGGTTGGCAGGTATCTGCAGCTGCGAGAGTTTGGCTCCGTCCCACACGGGGGTTTCGGGATGGGATTTGAGAGGTACCTGCAGTGCATTTTGGGAGTTCACAATATCAAAGATGTGATTCCATTCGCAAGGTTCTCACACTCCTGTCCGCTTTAAAACTGTGCGTTATAAAATACAAGAATGATGGAATGTGCTCCGTAATGTTTATTTCTATTCATGTCATTGCTTTGGTGGCGTGACTAATACAGTTTTTATGAAACATCCTCTCCATTATGCATAGGAGCAGATGGTCAGTGTGCTTAAAATGTAAAAACAATGACAGATTTGTTTTGACAGTTGTTTTTCTTTTCATTTGAATATTTATTAACAACATTGTAAAATCAACTTGATCTCGAAAAGCAAATCGTGTCAACACCCCTGACTGTTCCAGAGTAAATAAATTTGCTTTGCTATATGCTCTTGGTCACTTTTCATAAAGGTTATTTCTAAAGGTTTGCCACTACTGTTCAAAACTTTGACTTGTAGGGGCGGTTTCCCAAACAGGGTTTAGATTAAGCCAGGACTAGGCCTAAGTTATATTAGGACATTTAAAGGCGGAGTCCATGATGTTTGAAAGCCAATGTTGATATTTGAAATCACCTAAACAAACACGCCCCTACCCCAATAGAATCTGGACCTTCTGTTGATAGACCCGCCCCACACATACGCAAACCGGCATTTGATTTGATTTGATTGGCTATAAGTGTGTTTTGGTAGTCGGCCCGTCTCCTTTTCCAACGCGTTTTTCAAACATCGTGGACTCTGCCTTTAAAGGGGACATTTCACAAGACTTTTTTAAGATCTAAAATAAATCTTTGGTGTCCCCAGAGTACGTATGTGAAGTTTTAGCTCAAAATATCATACAGATAATTTATTATAGCATAAAATTTAAAAAAGTTAATTAAAATTTAAAATTGCCACTTTGTAGGTGTGAGCAAAAACGTTAAGTCTTTGGGTGTGTCCTAAAATGCAAATGAGCTGATCTTTGCACTAAATGGCAGTGCTGTGGTTGGATAGTGCAGATTAAGGGGCGGTATTATCCCCTTCTGACATCACAAGGGGTGACAAATTTCAAGGAACTATTTTTTCACGTGCTTACAGAGAATGGTTTAAAACTAAGTTACTGGGTTGATCTTTTTCACATTTACTAGGTTAAAAGAAGCACCAGGTACCCAATTATAGCACCTAAACATGGAAAAGTCAGATTTTCATGAAATGTCCCCTTTAAGTAGTTTTTACAAACATACCTTACAAAAACCTTTACTGATGTGCATTTTGAGGCAATGTAATGACACTGATATATTTAAAGATATTGCAGTGCAAGCTGTTTTCAAACATGCATTTTAGTCTTGGACTACACTTAAGACCTGTCCGGGAACCCCCCACCCCGAAATATTTCTCGTGACCTTATAATTTTTCTGAAAGTACAGCTCATATGTTTGAAATTATTTTTGTAGACAAAATATATTTTTGCCAACATTTTATTTTTATTAGAAACATTTTTTTATAAAGAATGATATAAATTGATGACTTATAATAATGAAAAACCAGCCAATAAGAGCCCAGCTTGATAAAATGTCACAAGAACATTTTTTATTATAAGTGCAAAACATACAACAGATAGTTAAGTAGTAAACAACAAAAACAACAATTGTGACAATGATTTGTTCTGCTCAATGATATAATAAATAAATGAATAATTAACTAAACGGATATTAATACAGATGATAATATTGTTATGAAGCAATGATATTAAGCAAAATAATAATGAGACAAAATAATAATAATAATAAGTTAAACAGATAATAATACATATTTGGGTAGTATTAATAATAATAATAATTATAATATCATGTATATTATGCAATAATAGTATTTACAATAATAATGGTAATACCCATAATAATTCTAGGGATTGTTATAGTTTTAGGATTTTTTTTTCTAATCCCATTATAATAACTTAATAATAATAAATAATAAACAATGATTATTATTAATAGTAATGATCATTATTAATAGTAATAATAGTAACAATACTGACAACAATCAATATAATATTATATAAAATGATGGTGATTATATTAATATTTTGTAAACAACAGCGACACTATTAGTATTAATAATAATAATAATACCAACAACTACATCAACAGCATCAATAGCACACATACCCAACACATAACACACCAATCCAGAGAACATTTTTACAACTTCCAAGCAATGTGTGGCTACACTGAAGATAATAAAATATAATTGATTAATTCACAACGTTATTTTGTTGTTTGTTGAATTTTTATGATTCTAAAAATAGTATAAATACAAAATTGAGAATAAGCACTGTAACTAAATTATTATTGACAGGCAGCGTATGAATGGCACTTGTATTAACCACATTCGTCCAGTAGATGTCGTCGTACTCACTATTAATGGACTTTATGATAAACTTGTGTACGGCTCTTTAATCCTGAGAGATGACTCGGCTAGAATTAATATTCTACTTTAACGAACCAAAAAATTAACACGATAAACTTCATAAAAATTAAATCTTTTTGTATCGAATATACAGGTAGCAACTTTGCCATACTTTTCCATAAGTAAAAATAATTAAATCGTGTAATCTTCATTCCTATTCACACACGAGCGCGCGTCCCGTCGGTTCAGTAGGCGTGGCGTGCGTGTGTTTGTGTGTGTACGAGTGCGAAAACTATCAGCAGACAGCCAACAGCACTTCCTCCATCAGCGCGTGTACTCCTCATCTCCGTCCAGCGTCTCTCGCCGCTCGTTTCCCGACGCGTGTAGTATTGTATGGAAACCGAGTTCCCGGTGCGCGCACATGAGACGCGCCGCCCGCGCAGCGTATCCATCAGCAGTAAATGACGTACCGCTGCAGCACAGCGCGCTTTACATCCACAGTAGTACGGCGTAACTCGCGTTCAACATAGATGGAGCCGCATCATCTCAGGACTTCAGAGTGATATTTACAGCGTTGTTTGTGTTTTTCTCCGCGTAAAATGAGTGAAGGAGAGATCATCTGTCAGGGCTGGCTCAGAAAGTCTCCACCCGAGAAGAAACTGAGGAGATATGTGAGTGTTTTACTTATATCACCATCATATTCTGCTGATGCTAAAGATTTAACTTTTTTACGAATAATTGCCTTTTTGTAACATCTGTGAGAAAGTCAATGTATTGGGAAATATCAGATGGGTGGTATAGGCTACTTTAGGTTATTATACAACTTATGAGCATACATTAAACACAAAATTAAAGTGTGCTTTTGTTGAATTGTTGAAAGACAATGTTTCACTAAAAGCATCTTTAAAAGCATTGGCTCATGCCAAAATTTTGACATTATATATTTTAACATTTTATGCATTTACCAGACGCTTTTTTTGGATTCGAACCCACAACATTTGCACAGCTAACACAATGCTCCACCAACAGAGCTTTCATTACTCTATTGTTGTGCAGCCCCAGCAGGTGCAACCAATGTTGCTTCAGCATCGTACCTTGTTTTCAACTTTACCCTAGATTGTAAACAAACACTTTGCCATGGCCACCAATAATACTTGCTTTGTCATAAGATTATGAAACTATTATAATCTGTATTTAATTGGAACTGAAGAAACTGTGCACAATGGGATACCACAGAGACACCGTCTGTCTCCTAATTCTGTTTTGGACAGCTGGCTACACAACTGTTCCTGTTAAACGGACAGAAACCGTGCGCTGCTTGCTTTCCTCCCATATCGGTTTGTTGGAAGCCGGTCGCTGCATTATTGTTAACCGGATTGGACCTACTGTATAGATCCGGTGGGGTCTATAACATTCCAGATCATGCACCCGACCCAAAAAGCTGGAACGCCCTCAGTGTTGGATCTCATAAATACAGCTGTCTCATGTTTATCTACAGTGTTGCGTTACCCTGCTCTCCATCCTCCTATAACTTTGCCATGATGTCATCTCTTTCTTTTTCTCATTCCTTCTCTCCCGGTTTCTTTGGGAGAGCCCGTATCTGTGCGTCCTCAGATTCACACATGCTAGGTAATTTCCTCATTGTCTTCCGCGTAAAGCTGTCCTGTCTTATGTAGAGCTGCACAGGAACTGCTCATGTCAAAATAAATGGGCAGCTGGGCCCGGGAAGAGGAAAAACAGACATGTTTACCTTTTAACTGAAGGTCAATATTCCATGAATTATAAAAAACATGGTATTAAAGGCACAAGTCACCCAAATAGGTTTGTTGTCTGTACTGCCTGATGTTGTTGTTTTTTTTTCCCTAAAACACAAAAGTACACATTTTAAACAGTTTATACACCATCACAAAAGCTGTCACTGAGGCCAGTACCCTTTAAAATGATCCTTATGTATCATGTAGGTGCAGATATGTGTAGATTTGATAGTAATGCGTGCCTTTAGGCTACTAATATGCACTCTTTGGAACCAGTATGAACCTCTGAGGTACTATTATGAACTCTTTGGGCGCAAATGTATAATTTTTGACCATTTTCTATGCATCAGGAACCGTCTATTTACACAACTGACCACTGAAGTATCATAAAGGCCATACAACCCAAGCAATTGTCAAAGACCTCTAAAACTCTGTGTATGTGTGTGAGATGAACTTTTGGGATGAAGATCATCAATAAATTGCATCCCATATTTTGGTTTGTTTCTCACACAAAAAATGCATGGCGGATGATATGCAGGAAGAAATTTCAATGATAGTGTTTGGAATGATTTTCACTGAAAATTCAAGGGATAAAAAGAAAAGGGTTTGGGTGAAGTCGTGGAGACGGTGGGAGCATGGTCCATCTCTGCTGTCCACATCTGCTGCTTCCGTCTTCCATCATCTCGCTTTCTGATTGGATATTGTTTTGTTTCACGTGATAATCTCAAAAGCGTGCGCGTGTTTGTCCTCGGGGTTCCCCCCACACATCAGGATTTCTGATCATAAACATGTTTAATATTTACAAATTCACATTTGGGGCGGCTCCAACGTTCTTCCGATCAGGTTCGAACAGTCTTAACACACCTCACACCAAGGGGAAATCTGATAAGATAATCTGTAAAAGCATCAAGATTGTGTGTACCCAGCATTAGTTGTACGACTACAGGAATACATGATACGTACACTACCGGTCAAACGTTTTGAAACACTTGACTGAAATGTTAACTATGATCTTAAAAATCATTTAATCTGAAGGTGTACGGTTAATTGATTGAAATTACTTTTGTAGACAAAAATATACCTGAGCCAAACAGATTCGGGGTTTTTTATTAGAAAACTAAAGTTTTATTTTAAAATATTATTTTTGAAAAAATTTCTTAAATATTGAAGGAAAAGCAGCCAATAAGAGTCCAGTTTAAATGTGAACTCCTTCGATATTCTTTAAAATTCTTCCTAAAGGGCCACCGCGCAGCTCAGCGTTGCACCGCGTCGAGTCGCTTCCAGGACAACTCTGAGGTATCGTAAACCGGAAGTGTACATTAAATATCGCGAGCTTCGTCAGATACCGTCTACTTCAAAATGCTAAATATACGTTAGCAGCCAATGTTAATCGTAATGATTTGTGACAAATATGATGTTATTTAATGTTAAACTATGTGAGTGCGCTGTGTGGCGCGACAGGGATTTGAGCAACTTCCTGAGTTACAGCTGGGCGGCGCGGATAGGCGCCACCTGGTGGTGTCGGTGTGCGTATACTCATAGAAAACAATGTGTTCGATTTTTTTTTAGAACGGCGCTGCGCGGGCGGTGTGCGATCCCCTTAAGAGAAAACTTCAAGAAGCTTCTTGATAAAATGACACGAGTCACAACCTAATTCCCACAGTTACTTTTGTGTTATGCCATATGTTGTATGACTTTATTATTATTTTGTTACATGGAAAAATATATAAATAAAGAAACTTTTGACTGGTAGTGTAGTTTTATTTAATTTCGGGATAACTTTCTTTAATCAAAAGGAGAGAACAGCGGATTTGAGGTTGTATGTCCAAAAATCTCCCTTCTATCAGAAAAGTTAAGGTAAGGTGGACATTCAGCAGATGTTTTGAATTGGAGAGACAGCACAGGGAAAGCCTGTCTTAAGGGGAATAATTGTCCCATCTAAAAAATTCCTTCCACTTAACCAGGCTGGTGCTGGACAATGATGGCTATTTAGCGTCTGAATTGTGGTCATCTGACATCCAAATGTAGAGAGATATTTTAAGCATCTGTGGATTTCAGCACTGCATTCCACAAGGAAGGTGTTTTCAGGACAAGGAAACTGTCGGCGGGTTAATAATTGTTTATTTTTACTTTTTTGGATCCATGAAGTAGGCTAGTCGTAGGCTTATAAACTGCTCAAGTTCTTTGATAAACGTTACGTAAGAACTAATCGATGGCTGGGTTTATAGCTACAGTATGATAAATCCTTGGGCTATTTTGTGCTAACTAGATGCAGCCCAACAACATTACTACACTGTAAAAAAATACGTTGCTGCCTTAAAAAAGTCATGTCAACTTATTATTTTTCTTGACAAGAGATAAGTTGTTACAACTTATAAAATTAAGTTGGCCTTTTTCCACAAGTCATTTACATGCCTTTTAAATCTGAGTTGATTTAACAAAACTTTTTAAGGCAGCAACGTATTTTTACAGTGTAGCAATAATCAATAATTTTCATTGAACGTACAATTTTTCAGTGACGTGATGCAGTCGCAAGCAATAGGAAATTATGTTTAAAATGCAGTTACGTGAATCAATGAGATTTTTTATTGGGCTGAGCTACAGATGTTGTTATTTCTCGCTTATCAGTCGTGGCCGAGATTGAAAACTCAGATTTACGCAAACTAGATTTTATACAGTAGATTGTCCCTTTGTTTACGTCATGCCTGGTTAGGACACAGTGTGGCAATGATGACTTCCTTCTTTATTATGTTATTTCTAAATGTTTAAGAAATAATATAACTATATGTTATAATAACATATGTTTTTTTTTGCATTCGTGTTTGTAATAGCCATGCACATGTACGCATTCAGGTGTATTTAAAGTAGTGCAGGTAAATACACGTATTAGAAGCTATCTCCTAACGTCAATTCTGTCATGTAAATCATATGCAAATACGCAAGGCAAACACTCTGGGCAGTTACAGCCCTGTAGCAACAGTTGAAAACTGACGTAGTAAGTTTGCAAAAGCTGTTTTTGACCTTTCTGGGAAAGCTGTATTTATCTGCTAATGGTTTTATAACGCTCTGCTGTTTTTTTTTATTATTATGTTGTTGTTGTTGTTAAGGGAACGATTTATGTGCCATTAAAGAGTTAAAATGCCTCTGTTATATATCTAGCTTTGGTATAAACATGAAAGCAAATGAGTAACTGAAGACACAGATGCAGCAATACCAGTCTTACCCCCCTTCACTTCTCTTTTATCAGATTGAACATTCTGTGCTTTCATTGCTCTTTATTGCGCATTTCATAAAGGGGTAACACTTCACAACTATGCTATATTTGGTAACGTCAGTTAATGCATTAACGTAGCTGAATTAGCAATGAATCACACTTCTGCAGCATATAGAAATCTTAGTTCAGGTTAATTTTAGCATTTACTAATACATTTTTAAATCAACACAATGAACTTACATGGACAATTGAGTATAACTAACATTAACAAAGATCAATAAATGCTAAAGAACCACACCGCTCATTGTTTGTTCGTGTTAGCTAATGCATTAACTCATGTAATGTTAACACAACTTTATTGTAATGCTAAAGACAACATCTTCCTAAACTCTCAGAAAAAAAGGTACAAAAGTTGTCATTAGGACTGTACCTTTCTAAAAGGTCCTAATATGTACCATTTTGGTACAGATATGTACCTTCGAGCTACCAATATGCAACCCCAGTTAACCTCATTCTTTCTTTATTCTTAGAGTTTATGGTAAAGAAAGAAAAAAAAACATTTGATGTATATTAGCCAGATGGTGATTATGGTGATTTAGTAAAAATGCCTAAAATGATGAAGACGACAGAATAGGGGATTACATTTTTAATTTAGGATTTTTCATTTTTGGATGCATTACGCATGCAATGGTTTTAATTAAGGAGTATTAGTCTTCATTTAAAAGGTTAACACATAAATGCATGTATAAATTAAAATATCATTTGTTTCTTTTTTGTGCTTTACAGTAATAAAACTGATATTTTTGTGCATTACGCAATCAGAAACTACTCTTGATGGCCTGAAAGGATTAGTCCATTTTCTTTAAAAAAAAATCCAGATAATTTACTTACCACCATGCCATCCAAAATGTTAATGTCTTTCTTTGTTCAGTCGAGAAGATATTATGTTTTTTGAGGAAAACATTCCAGGATTTTCTCATTTCAATGGACCCCAACACTTAACACTTAACTCAACACTTAACAGTTTTTTCAACGGAGTTTCAAAGGACATAAGGCATAAGGGTCTTATCTAGCGAAACGGTTGTCATTTTTGACAATAAAAATAACAAATATACACTTTTAAACCACAACTTCCCGTCTCTCCCCAGTCCCGTGAAGCGCAAGCGCCATCTCTAGTAATATGTCATCACGTCAAGAGGTCACGGGTGACGTATTGAATCTACGCCCCAGTGTTTACAAGTGTGGAGAAAGAGGACCGTTTCGACATTGTTTTATGTGGAATGATACTAATTAATATCTTTGTGTCAGTTTATTGTTTAAAATGGTCAGCAAATGTGCGTTTCATATATGTAACGCGTGACCTTTCCACGGCATTACGCAATTACGTGAGGTCGCGCCGGCGCGTCACAGGACCGGAGATAGACGAGAAGTTATGGTTTAAAAGTGCATATTTTTTATTTTCTTGTCAAAAATGACAATCGTTTCGCTAGATAAGACCCTTATGCCTCGATTGAGATCGTTTAGAGACCTTTAAAACTGCAATTTTAAACTGCATTAAAACTGTTAAGTGTTGGGGTCCATTTAAATCCATTAAAATGAGAAAATCCTTAAAAAAATAATTTCTTCTTAATTGAACAAAGAAAGACATCAACATTTTGGATGACATGGTGGTGAGTAAATTATCTAGATTTTTTTTAAAAACTAGACTAATCCTTTATAAAAAAAAGTCTTTATTCCTTTTGATTTTGATTCAGGACATATTGTATCCTTGACAGGTATTATAAGATTTACCCTCAGTGCTTTTAATACTCACTTCTGTCATTTTCCTGTTCGACCCGTGAAGCTGCACCAAAGGCCGTGTCAATAAAATAAAACCGAAGGTCGGAAATGGTGGGACAATTCTGGCATTTCCCTCCACACCTTCTCACTTCCTTTTCCTACAACCGCCATTGGCTTCCTCTGTGACCACTCTCATTTAAATCTGTTGATCCAATTTCACTTTCGAAAGGTTCTTGCGTCTTTCTGTGCGAAAGGAGTAGTCAAAAAAACTCAGCTGTGTGTGTGTGTGTGTGTTACGTGTGTAACATGAGTGTTCAACAGCAATAGCAGTAGTTGGTACCACCCACTCTGCTGGTTCTGATCTGACCTCACCTCCCAAACATCTCTGTTTGCATAATCCATCGCTACATTCCTGCATGATCATATCGGGAGAAGGCTGAACTCCTCCACTACCCTGTTTCGTAGTCTGGAAAGTGTGCTGTTTGTTTACATTTGTTGTAGTGTCTATATGTGTGTGTGTGTTTGGGTGGGGGACTGTGTGTTTGAAAAGCACAGGGTTGATGTGTCTTACGCTCGGAGGTCAACACCAGCACCTCCCAGTTCCTGCTTTGACAGACAGGACAGTGCTCAAACACACGTTCTCCTTGTTACAAATCATCTGACACGCATCAGATTTGCTCTTAATAACAAAATTGCAGGAATCTGTGTGTCCTTTGATTGCTAATAGACATTACAATGTACAATTCAATACGTTAAGTAGTCATGTTTGTGTGATCACTGGTGCTTGGTGGGATAGGAGTAGACATCCAGCACACCCACCTAGTAATGCCCTAATAACCACCAAAAAAACCACCACTTAGGAATACCCCCAACATGAAGTCAACACACCATATGCAATGATGGACTTTTTTTTTCAGAAAATATTACTTAAATTAATGGTTCACTGCAAATGGAAAACTATTTTATTGCATTTTACTCACCCTCAAGCCATCCTGGGTGTATATGTGTCATATAATGGGATTAAATAGTGCCCCATTTTTAAAGCTCCATCCATCACAATCTAATCCATACAGGTATAAATGTCTTCCGAGGTGAAGCATTGGGTTTTAGCAAAGCAAAGTTGGGTCAGAGGTCAGCCTCCATCCTGACCCTCAGCTCTCTCGTGAACATGTGTACATTAGTTTGAAAGTTTATAAAGTTTGAAATATAAATGTTTATTTATTTTTTTCATTGCATAATACCCCACGGTTTGATTTGGGTCAGGTCGGGTCAGCTCACCTCACTTTGGCTTGGTTAGCTTTTCCATTGACTTCGGAGTGGGAGGGATTATAGGCGTGTCGTTATATTTGCGCTGCCTACTGCTGTGACATCATACAAGTGAGAGCGTCGTTGGACATTCCCATACATTCATTTATTTCACAAAATTAAAATTGACCACCACAAATAGATGTTTGCACATCGCGTTTATCACTACTTCTGTCTCACATGACAGTTTCTGTACAAACACTCGTGGCCTCAGTCGACGCGCTCCGCTGAGCCTCATTTAAGTTACATTTAAGCATATATGTGGAAGTGCGCGTCGCGAATGTGCCGCCACAAACTGCAAGTCTGGAAAAAAATAGTTATGTTGCGTTTACACCAGCCGCGGTAGAGGCGTCAAGCGTGAGTGATTTCAATGTTAAGTCAATGTGAAGACACGTTGACGCGCGTATGATGGTCTCGCGGCGCGAATGAGGCGTTTGGTGTGGCAAGGTACACGCAATTCCGCCTCATTCGCGCGTCTAGTTCACGAGTATGGAGCGGTACGTGCGAATGGTGCTTTTTGTGCATTTTGCCCGAGTTGAAAAATTTGAACTTTGGCGGATTTTCGCGCCATGTTAACCAATCAGGAGCCTGCTTGCTGCTGTGGCGGCAACCCCGCCTGGAGTCACTCATTCAACATGAAGTAATGCTTGATATTGTCCGTAAGCAGTCACCCGGAGCTATACGACACAAGTTCTTATTTCTATAAAGACAGGAATAAAAAGGACCTCGCTTGGAAATTTTCCCCCTATAGTAAGGTGACCAAATACAAACTAGGGATGGGCACGGATATTCGAATATTCGATCGGCAATAATAATTCGAATTTAAAAAATGCTATTCACTTCATATATACTGTCTTTTACAGACTTAAATGTAAGATATACATGAACATTAATTTGTATGTATTTCTGATTGTTTGGCAATGCAGATTGCAGACGAATTTAAGTTTTTCCTTTTATCTCCGGGTGTGTCCGCGCCGCGCCGTATTTGGCCACTGGCTCAGTGAGGGCTCACGTGTTATTAACATTAAACGTGCTTCTCCGCCGCCCGCATCAACACATCATGAGAGATTTGTAAGCTTTCTGTTATAAAGTCTACTTTATTTTGTTAATCACGAGACAGACACGGAGAACGAAATGAAACAGAGAACATTTATTATATGCGGTGCTCTTTCGAAAATGAACCGGAATAAAAAGCAAAGCTCCGTCTTTGTGAAATGTTGTTAAATTAAGCTAACGTCAGTAACTTTGCACAGTCAACAATAAGGTATCGAGCCAGCTTATGTTATTTGTAAAATAATGTTAAATACAGATATTCAATCTTGTTCAAGCCGTCTGTTGTTTTTATCGGATAACCATCATCACGAGGAAGAGTTTTCTCCGCAGCACCGGCATTATTGTATCTAGTCAGAAGAAGGGGCTTTCACCGAAGCAGGTAGGATAAATAGGGGTTTCTTTATTCACAAATACACGTCAAACTAAACTGAGAAGATATTTATATGGCGACTGAGCAGTCGGTTATGTAGATGTGTTTTTTTGTTTGCTCCGGGCTCTTATTTGGTGTTTTGAGTCTGTTTAAAATGATGATAGCCTACTTTGTCAAGTCCTCAAACTTTAAACTTTGCAAGTCCTCAAACTTCGCTTAGATTTGGGGTTAGTGTATAATATAATGTATGTAAGATCAAACAGTAATGAATTCATACTAACAACCGACTTGAAACTAAACGTACTACACCCAGTGGAAAAGCCCCCAAACGTAAGCTGATCCGACCCAAACTAAACTGTGGGGTACTATGCAATGGAAAAGCAGCATTACAAAAACCCATCACTTTGCCTCAGAAGACATTTAATACATGTATGGATTCGTTTTTGATGGATAGATGCGCTTTTTGAAGCTTTAAAATAAGAAAGTCATAAACAGATAGGATGGCTTGAGGGTGTGTCAATTATGGGCTAATTTTCATTTTTAAATGAACTCCTCCTTTAATAGCTCACAATTCTTCTAATTCTTTGTCTGTCCAGGACCAGTTTGTAATTTTTGCACCCTTTTTGCAAAACCCAACTACTGGGTTATTTTAACATCAACCCAACATTGGGTCATTTTTAATCCATTATGGGGGTCATTTTTAACCAATGTGTTCTGTCCAACATTTACCTATTATGGGTTAAAAAATATTTTTAAAAAGTTAATTAAAAGTTTTCAGACAAAAGTAGGAATCTAATTAAGATAATAATTCACATTATACTAAACTAAACACTAATTAACAATGATCAATCTCTGTTCAGTTTGTGCTTACATAGACATGTCAGATAGAAATTACATAATTTATCCATAATGGGCTTCCTTACATGATCCTCTTATTTGACCCAATTCTTTGACCTCTTTTGAGGCAGGAAATTACAGTCAAGATCTTTAAATAGTAAATAAGCCTGGCCTTCAGCATGTCCTGTGGATCTACCTGTTTGTGTTATGAGCTGAACGCTGTACAGCAGCACCAGTAGCATGATCCAGACTTCCTGTGGATGGCACCTACAGGAAGTGTTCAGCTCTGGATCTCATGATCGAGGGGAAATGAGTGGGATGTGTTTGGGGTTTCTTTAGACTTTTTTTAAGTCGGCTGTTGTTCAGAGTGATGAAACAAAGTGTCTGTTTTTAACATAGGAAATCAAATTCCCCTTATAAAGTTCTAAGTCTTGTGACTTGTAACTTTATTAGTTTATTTCTAATAGAGGAGACTGGTGCTAAATATATGTCTGTCGTTTTGTAATAGGAAATACAGTTCAGATGTATGTTTATATAATCTCGCTTACAATTGGGGATTTGGACCTATAGTCTTAATACTGTAAGGTCACTTCTCACTACCAGATGTTATTCAAAACCTCCACTGAGACTTGGCATCTGTTTTATAAGCTAAATTACAAATGGGTGACATTCATAACAAGTCTTAAATATGTGCACATACCATTCCCTTTCCAAATTTGCAAAGTATGCTAACTGATTATGTACACTTGTATAAGAGATATCAAGTATTTTGTATCTAAATATAAAGCTTATACAACTTTATATAAAAAAATAAAAGGTAGGATTGGAAATCCATCTATATTGTTTCTAATTTGCTCCACTGGTGTGAGTTCAAATAGTCAAAATTATTTTCGAAGAATTTGTTCATTTTCAACAAATCTGTTTAAATGAATTAATTAAACGATTCATGAATGCTCCGAATATAAATAAATTGCTCAGAAAATATAAATATACTCTAAAGGCTAATTCATAAACTTAATAAACAAAACCTTAAACATTTTAAAGTTACTTGGAAACATTAGGCATGTTTCCATCCAACAATTTTTATGGGCATTTTGGGGTATCGCATAAAAACACTGGATTGAAATGCCAAGATGCACATAAATTAAAATGAGCGCATAAAAACGTATGCGCTCAACTGAGTCAGAAATTTCTTATTCAATAAAAAAATGCGCATGAACTCCAATGGAAACAGATTTACCAAATAAACGTATTAATGCGTATTAGGTCAAGTGATTTGGTCATTCTGAAATGCCTTATCCAAAGCGTGCATCAAAGAACCATCTTACTGTGGGTTTACACCAGATGAGAGTTTAACGATTTGCGTGAGTAGATTACATACAAAGTCAATGCAAAGACGCGATCAGACGCGTCCTCGCGTGGGGCGATGCAAATGACCCGATATGGGCGACACGTTTGCCGTGAAAACACGCGCTATTCCCCTCAAACGCGTCTTCGCCCAAGTTGAAAATATTCAACTCGAGCGGAAAATTCGCATGACATGAAGTTAAATCCCGCGAGTAATGTAGAGCGAGCAACGCGATGCGATTGCACGCTTCGCGTTTGGTGTAAACCCACAGTTACACGACTGCGTTTTCAAACAGCACTAGGGCTGGGTATCGATTCAGATGTTCCAGAACGATTCAATTTCGATTCACAAGCTATCAAATCGTTTCGATTCTTGATTAACTTTTTAATTCCATTTGAAGCACTGAATGAAAGAATGACAGGCTCGCCTCTTACTCCTTGGTAACATTGCGCAAGGCAAAAAAGAGGGTGACAACTAGTGAAGAAAACTAGTAATTTGATTGACGTTAATCTTATGTTCAATGTTTGCAGAAAAAATATGAAAAAAAAAATCGATTCTGCTCTTTGAGAATTGATTCTGAATCGACCTTGTTAAAAAAACGATTAATCGAAAAATCGTTTATTTTTTTGCCCAGCCCTAAACAGCACGCTTCTTTCATCTACGAATGCAAGATGACTTGATTGCATTCATTGCATTTTGTCTGTGCGCTCTGATACGCAAGTCATTTATTAAAGGCGATACAAGCCCAAAGTGGGTTCGACTGCAGCAAATTTCATTTTTCTTTTTGACATTTGGCACCAGTCAATGAGAAAGTGAAGCATTTGTGCTTTTCGACTGGACGATTGGATGGAAACGGTGCTTTATACGCGAATGTTTTATGCGATATTCCAGTTTTTGCATAAGTTTAATTCGCAACTTTTGATGGCAACAGCCATTAACCCTTTGATCAAAATTGTTATTTATTTGATTTTAATAAATACTTAAATGTAGATGCTATAAAATGTTTTTTTTTAGATGTATTTTTTTTATCTATATCTCTCCATACAGTACCCAAGCATCTTAATTTGCCCATCTCGCTATACATTACACAATCAATATACTGCTGAAACGACCCTGATAACCTTCCCTTCATTTCCCGGAAAAATTGACTTAGTCATATGCACGCCAGTTCCCAGTGTTCTCCGTGTCCTAGCATAGCACTCTACAGATTTGTCAAGATCTATTAGTCGATGAGCGGTTATGATGAGCTGCTATTACGGTAGGGCTTTTTTATGGAAACTGATCATTAAACCATTTGTCTGTTTTGACATTTGAGCTTATCCATACCGGTGATGTCATCATATCAGTGATGATGCGTGTGATTGGATGAGCTCCTGCGGGTGTGCGGCAGATGATAGAGGTCATGTGACTCTTGATTAAAAGTGCTTCATGCTGCTTGGTCATGATGGGAGTGGAGCCGTGTTGGCTTTGCTCCATGTTTTCTTCAGACCCTGATCCAAGACAAAGATGCGGTTACTGTACTGTACTTATCACAGGCCGGTGTGAAATACCCCTCCACCACCAAGAAAGCATTTTAAAAGCTTTGAAAAAGTGTGTGTTATTAGCAAGAGACATTTAAAGTGTTTGTTATGTCTATCATAAGGATTTTAAACTTGTTACCTAAAAAATTTTTTGTTGATTATAGAGAGCATAAGTTGGGTCATGGTTATAAAAACTCTTTGGTGATAATGTGAAAATGTTTCAAAACAGACCTACCATGACGTTGTTAAGCTATGGTATACACTTCTGTAGAAGTCATAAGCCAGTGTGACTACAAAAATGCTGTAATGTTTTTAACCAATGGTTGGGTTAAGCCGCTCCATTAAAATTAACCTGGAATTTTCTAGGTTGATGTAACCCAACGCTTGGGTTTGTCTTTATTTTACACAAGCATGGACTAACACAACCCTGCATTTTTAGTAAATACTTGATCTGAACAAACTGCCAAATTTGTGATGAACTACACTATCCACAAAGAAAGCATATCTACTTATTAAAAAGTAGCTAAAGCATTACGAATATTGGAACATATTTATTCATAACCTATTTATTCATTTATTATGAAAGTGAAAGTATTCCATAATATAATTGGTTTTCTAATACAAACCCAGCAAGCAACAGCCTCATCTTGATTAACTTGTAATTCACTTTTAGCCAAAATAAACTTTGTCATATGTAATTTTGGGTAAATAACTTGCTTACACTATATCCCATGATTATGGACAACAACAAGGTTTATGCGCCAAGTCTTTTTCTCTGTTTTTAGTGTATTTCTGTGGCAGAATTACAACGGCACATATGGGTCAGGCATGCATACTACAGTTTCAGTTGTTTTGTGTATACGCAGACTTTTTTGGAACAAGGTAAAAGATAGGTCTGGCTTTATGTGGAAACGGTCTTAGGGATCCTCTCTACAGCTTCTGTTAAATCATTATCACTTACTGTTGAAATACAGAGGAGGCCTGTTGCATTTCTCAGTTCACACATTCTTGATGGACGGGTTAATCATTCTGGTTGACGGTAATGTTGTAACAAGCTGGTATTTCAAGTTGTCTTTATCCGCATTTAGAGCGCAGACGAACAGAAGTGTGAAGTACATCAAATGGTCGATGGTGTGAGGAACCACATTTTATCCACAGATTCTCATCTTGCATTACCCATGTGAAGATGTGACATGCACACTTGCGGACCATTTTAAACAATAAACTGACACGAAGACATTAAAGGGACACCCTTTTTTTGAAAATATGCTCATTTTCCAGCTCCCCTAGAGTTAAACATTTGATTTTTACCATTTTGGAATCCAATCAGCTGATCTCCGGGTCTGGCACTAGCACTTTTAGCATAGCTTAGCATAATCCATTGAATCTGATTAGAGCATTAGCATCGCGCTAAAAATGACCAAAGAGTTTCAATATTTTTCCTATTTAATACTTAACTCTTCTGTAGTTACATCGTGTACTAAGACCGACGGAAAATTAAGAGTTGCAATTTTCTAGGCCGATATAGCTAGGAACTATATTCGCGCTGCGTAATATAATTGCGCCTCCTTGATAATTACGCCAGAACGAGAGTGTAGTTCCTAACCATATCGGCCTAGAAAATCACAACTTTTAATTTTCAGTCGATCTTAGTACACGATGTAACTACAGAAGAGTCAAGTTTTAAATAGGAAAAAATATTAAAACTCTTTGGTTATTTTTTTCGCGCGATGCTAATGCTCTAATCAGATTCAATGGATTATGCTAAGCTATGCTAAAAGTGGTAACGCCAGACCCGGAGATCAGCTGAATGGATTCCAAAACGGTAAAAATCAAATGTTTAACTCTAGGGGAGCTGGAAAATGAGCATATTATCAAAAAAAGTGTAGTGTCCCTTTAATTACTATTATTCCACTAGGGCTGGGAAAAAAATCAATTTTATTTTTTTAAATCGAGTTGGTAGGTCAAATAGATTCATATTTACATAAAATCAATTTTTTTTCTCCCCCTCTGCAGTATAGCGCAGTCATACATTTTGCATTCGCCAAATCTTCCTTCAGGGTTTCCGTAGCACGCTCCCTGCGCCGCAGCCCTCTGCCCCTCCCCTCTCCCGAGGGCAGCGCATGCATACACAAACAACATGGCAAAAACAGCCAGCGAAAAAAAAATGCTCTCCGAATTCAGTCGTCTGGAGTTGGTTTGGATTCACGTAAATTTCATGTTGATGCATTTTAATTAAATATAATAAATATATATTTTTAAAATATATTTACAGTTTGCAATTATTTTGTTTTAAATGGGGGCAGGGGAAAAAATCAAATCGAATCGTAAATCGAGTTTTTTATAAAAAAAATCACAGATTTTCATGCTGTCTCATGCTGTCTCACAGATTTTTTTTGGGGGACAAATCGCCCAGCCCTATATTCCACATACAACAATGTTGGGATGGTCCTCTTTCTCCACACTTGTAAACACTGGAGTGGTAGTTTTGCATATGTCATGTGAGAAGTTGTGGTTAAAAAGTTTTTTTTTTTTTGCAAAAATGACGATCGTTTTGCTAAATAAGACCTTGATGCCCCGGTTGAGATCGTTTATAGGCCTTTGAAGCTGCATTGAAACTGCAAAATGTTGAGGTCCAATAAAGGGGATGCCCTTTATTTAATCCTTAAATTCTTCTCGACTGAACAAAGAAAGACATAAACATCTTGGATGACATGGGGGTGAGTAAATTATCAGGATTTTTTTTATGAAAGTGGAATATTCCTTTAAGCACCTCATCTACATCAACACATGCATCAAAGGTGTTCTGGATTGCAACATCACCTTTTGCACAACGTGTGGTTTAAACTGACATCTACAGGTCAGCCTATGTGACTGAGGATGTGGCCCACTGTTACAATTTTTACCTTTAAAGCACACATCCCTTTAGCAGATGTGTTTTTAAGAGGGTCACGAGTTAGTCGACAACGTACTGAAAGTGTAGAATAAAGAGTCTGTGAAGTTTATGTTTCTCAGTGCCTTGTATAAAGTCTACCCAAAGAGTCTAAAGAATACAAGATTTTTGGCGACGTTTGCTGCACACCCATCAGAAATGTGTCACGCTTTGTGTCGAACCCAAGTGACTCCAGTTCAGCTTTCAACACAAAACAGCACAGATGGTAGATAGCAGAGGAAGTGACACAAAGAATTTTGATGAGCCAGAATGCTTCCCTGTCACTCGGCGCTCGCATGCATGGCTTTATGAATGGATCAGGCGCCCATTCAACGCCAGCTTTGGAGTTTTTAAATACAAGTGGGTGTCGAGTAAAAAAGTCTGATTGGATCCAGCGATCAGCACCCGATGGCTTCATTCAGAAGTGACGCACGAGTCTTTTGATCATCAATGCTTTTAAAACACTGAAAATAATGTTTGCTAGAGCTCTGTACCTTTGACCAGATTAATGCAGAGCGTTGTAGTTGTACCGCAGCTTGGCTCATCAAGTCTCAGTATAAGATTCTAATCAGCTTATTTGGTTTCTGTTTTTTCCATCATGCTTCCTGTCACCCAAAGCATATGCATCTTTATTTAGAGTTATAAGATCTGTAAGAAAGTTTATCAAATAAATCATTTTTTATCCAAATTGCCATCAGTAGATTGCACGCTGCTGTTTTGTAGGGTCGGATGTTTGCTCTATACAACTAAGGTGCTGTAAGCCATTGAGAAAATATGCAGACCCAATAGGGTACGTTTACATAACAGTGATTTACTAAAAGCAGAAAAGATTTTCGTTTGTGTTTTTTAAAAGTTTATTGTACAGATGACGTTGTCAAAACATGAATCTGCAAACATGTGTAAAAACACTGAGCTATGCATGCCATATCACATGATGCTTGAACATGTTATACGCATGCTTATGACGTCACTGGTTTCACAAATTAGTTTTTTGTTGTTTACATGGAGACAATAATGCTATGTCGTCAAAAACTTACCATTGTTGGAAAAATTGCAGGAAAATGCCATTGTTGTGTCCTAAATGAAAATTGTTAATTTTTATTTAAAATCGGTGTTACTCTTACCTAACCCTATCCTAACCTATCCCTAACCCTAAAATAGTTTTGGTTATTTCAGCTACTCTAAACTTAACAGATCCATAAATTAAAGCATATAGCAGTCCAACGTGCTCAGGTAAATGTTTAAAATGGCGAGTAATGACATTCCAAACGATTGTAAGCTTAAACTTTGTGGCATCATCTGGAAGTCACCACAATCAGGTAGCTAGCTAATAAACCTGTTGATAGTGTTACTAATTTTAATTAACTGTCTCTGCAAATTCACTTTGAACTGTTCTGGCATTAAAGGCACACTTACACTATCCAAACCTGGTTTGTTTGAGTAGTGTGATCGCTCTGTACCGCGCCCTAGATGGCTTGCAGAGGTGGGCTTGAGCGCAGTTCACTTTAATCCAACCCCAACCCTAACCCTGGCATGTGAGAGGGCAGTGTGTCATCGCGCACCAAAGACTTGGATAAAAAAACACAGGCGGAGTGCATGATTTTTGAAAAACACTTTGGTTAAGGGAGTCGGGCTGAGTACCAAAACACACTTGTAGCCAATCAGCAGTAAGGGGCGTGTCTACTAACTGACATTGTTGCATTGGTTGCGTATGTGTGGGGCGGGTCTATCAAAAGAAGGTCCAGATTCTGTTGGGGTAGGGGCGTGTTTGTTTAGGTGATTTCAAATGTCAACATTGGCTTTCAGAGATCAGACACCCCGCCTTTAACATTACGATGGGCTCCAGTGTTAAGAGAGCACTTACTTTGTTTTCTTTGAAAACTATTGCATCCTAATGATGAAAGTGTGCCCGGGCTCGGATCGATAAAAGTACAGTGTGAGTGGGTGCTTCTGGGGGAGTGGGAAGGGGGGACAATCGCGCTGAGGCACGGTTTGGGTTAGCCCCTAATGTGTGAGTGCCCTAAGTAGTTGACCACAGAAGAAAAAAATTACGTTATAGCCTGCTGCAGTGCCCCTTGTGGCAGCATTTAGAATACAATGTATACCTGACATTTCTGAATGCAGAATGGATAGAAAAGTTAAGCTGTTACTAAGCTTAAGTAGTTTTCAGTCAACTAGCCTGTATACTGCCACTGTAAAAATTCAATCGCACACGCTGATATCTGCTGTCGCTCTAGGATGTTGATATCCTTGTAAGGTCATTTAAATCTGGAGCATACGTTTGTGAGGGGGTGTCTTAACAGCTGCTGACCCTCAAAACGCCACTGTTTTGACTATTGGGGAACTAGAAAGGTTTAACGCAAATTGCAGTGGGACTCTCAGGCATCTGCCCCGAGATTACTTCTGAAGGTAATGACAATGTTTAACTTCCTTTCTGCTTCCTATCTATGTGGGTCAGAAGTGGGCCTCCACCAGCCACCGAGGGTTTGGATCTTCTTAAGCTAATGGGGGAGGCTGCATGCTGCCTGTCATTAAAGGAATAGTTCACCACAAAATGAAAATGATTTCATCGTAATTTATTTCAAAGGAGATGCCGGATTGTTATTTGTACTAACTACAAAGTTTCACAGTCACAAAATAATCATGAAAAGTCGACCACGTGACGTTTTATGCGACAGTTGTCTGAATCATATAATAACTTTGAGAAACACTAATATTTAGGTAGTTGTTTACTTAAAATCGTACCCTCTTGCACTGTAATAAAGAAAAGTTGGTTCAACTTAAAAAAGTAAGTTACCTGGTTGCCTTAAAGACCACCTGTTATTTTGTGCATTTTTTATAATACAATATGTTCTTGTGTTGCTTTTTGTTTAAAAAACACATTATTTTCCACATACCGTACATTTTTGTTGCTCCAGGTTTCAATCTTTTCTTAAAATACATGGATTTGAAGAGTGCTGTGTTCCTGATTAGCCAGATAATCTGTAAGTTTTGATTGGACTGAATACCTCTGACATCATTCGGAAACATGACGCTCCCTACCATGTTTGAAAGATTCGGTTGCTAAGTCCAAGCGGGAGGAATTATGGTAATGTCGGTCTTTACTACATCACCAATCCCAGGAAGTAAACTGTTGCCTACAATCTATGTGTAAACGAGAATTACGTTGGAGACGATAACTCGAGTCATTGTTTACTTTGCGGTTTGTATTTTTTGCATATCGTTAACTTACTCATACGCACTTACACACCAAAGGAAATGTTAAAACGTGAATTGGACAATAGGTGCTCTTTAAAATTTCGAGTCAATCAACCCTAATGTTTTTATAAAAACATTTTACACAACTTTTGTGAGTGAACTAATATTTTTAACTTGTGTTTAATTTTAGTAGTGTTATTTAAGCGACTTTTGAACATTTCGTCAATTAGCTACATTCATAGAATGAGAACTGATTATTTTGTTTTTCTATTTAAAATGAGTCACACTTTATATATATTATGTGTCTTACTAATACATAAGAACAAATGTATGTAATGTAACCATTGTGTACATATGTGTTATTACATTGTACTTATATTTAAGGTTCTGTATCTTAGTCATGTACTTACACTCTTGACCTGTGTTTTCTTATAATTACAGACACCTAAAATAAAATGGGACCTTATAAAGATTTATAACAGCACGCAAAGAGTAAATTATGACAAAAATGTAAAAGAAAAAATGTGAACTATTCTTTTAAGAGGACAGGGACATCCCTTTTATATGCTGTTTACTGGACAAATGCTGTGGAGAGCTCCAGATGTATTTAGGAAACGCATATGTCATAAAACATATCTGGGTGTTATTCACGTCTAGAATTTTAGACTTTATACTTTAGATTCACACGCAGGGATTTTTTTTTTTGTAAAGACTTTCCAGTGTCATAAACTGATGTCACCTATGTAAACACAGAAACGTGACACCTGCTCAACATGCAAGAACTAGCTTGGATCAGCCGTATTCAGCCATGTGTGTTTATGTGTGTGCGTGTGATTTGTAGGAGGGTGTACATGTCTGTGGGGGTGCATACAAAACATCTAGACATTTTAATTAAAGCAACAATGATGGGGAAAGTCCAATGCAACCGATTTTTAGCCACAAATCAATCTGTGTTGCTTGTATGCAAAAAGGATGCAAAGCAAATAAAAAGACCACTAAGAGGAGTTTTTGAAGGGAACAAATCTGTCGCCGTTTACTCACCCTCATGCTTCAAGAGTATGACCTAAAGTTGGCATAAAAATAGTCCATCACTTTTAAATTTAGCAGACGCAATTATCTGAAGTGACTTTTTACACAGAACGTAAATCAAACTGTTTGTTCATGACATTGCTAGCTTCATTTAAGCCTTATAACAAACTGAAGACAATATAAGGGATTTTCTATTTAATGACTACTGTGTGATTTTTGTGACTTCACATTTATTGTTTGTTGTTCACACTGTGACTGAATACATTATCACTGGCATCAGATTTACTTTAGCTTGAGTTTATATTCTGACAGCTTTGAACTGCTTTACATGATGTAGAGAGACATAAAGTCCCCGCTTCCTCTTTCTTCAAGAGATGGCATGTGGCAGAAGGTTGCTTGTCTGAGTTTCACAAGACCTTTTTTTCTTTTTACGAAACCTTTTCACTCCTGGTTTCCCTAGAACTAAGCCCTCAGACAAGGTGAAGCTATTTTTGATCCGTCTCCTCCCAGATTGGTTGATGTGGTAATGATAACGGTGAAACTGCGTAACTGTAATCTTGCAGAGCTGCAGAATGTTGTGTGAATGTGTTGTTTACATGAAAGAAATATATGAAGATTTTGGTTTCAAAACGAGATACATTTTTCAGAAATCTACTTTTTTGATTGTGCATTCCAATTAATATCAATCAAACTGCAGTTGGTTTGTTTTAATCTAGGCGTTCATAAGTAATATATATATATATATATATATATATATATATATATATATATATATATATATATATATATATATATATATATATATATTAGGGCTGGGACTTTAACGCGTTAATTAAGATTAATTAATTACACAAAAAATAACGCGTTAAACATTTTTAACGCATTTTAATCACACTTATTTTTGCACCGCGGAACATTTCTCATTGGATGAGTTTCGGCGGACTGATTATACTGGAGCACCAACTAGCGTTCATGACTTCAGACAACAACAAACCACAGTGAACATGAACGAAGAAGCTGATGAGATCGCTTTTGTTGGCCCCGTGGATGGGAATTTTTTTTTAATAAAAAACGAACGGATGGAAGCGTCGATAAGAGCATGGTTGTGTAAGCTATGCAACAAGGAATTCACATACCACCGCAGCACATCGAGCCTCAAGTATCATCTCAATCATGCAAAACATATAGCAGCTAGCGTGGACGTTAGCCCGACTCAGAGTACAATGACTTGGTTGAACAAAAATAAACAATATTTTATTGCTTAAGCTTATGTATTCAGTTATTATTCATGGTATACTAAAAATCCATGTGAAAAAATAAGTTCTCAAATATTTAAATGTGATTTAAAATGTGATTAATTTCGATTAATTAATTACAAAGCCTCTAATTAATTAGATTAATTTTTTTAATCGAGTCCCGGCCCTAATATATATATAAGTAGGACAATAAAACACAAGGACAATAAAACACAAAAAATCCAGGCACTCAGTAGGATGCAAAAGTTAAAAGCCTTTATTATTTGTAGAGGTCTAAAACATAAAACATCAACCAACTCGTATTGGTCCACTGGCCTTCATTAGGGTGTTGGTAACAAACAGACAGATTTAAGGTTTGAATTCATATAATGGGGAGAACCGGGGCGAAACAAAGCAATTTTGCATTCCAAACTATGACAGAATCTTTAGTACGCAACCATTGACAAAGCTGATGAATATACGCACAACCGGCGCAATGTCATAGAATGTCTCTGAACAGGTTCACGCCCACTTTTGGGGGAAAACAGACTAGACCTTCCATTGACTTCCATTCAAAATAGCGGAACAAAGCAACCTTCGTACACAGCTGGCAGGCGTAAATAACTTATGAAATCACTCAGATTAAACATGTTGAGTATTTATCTGTCCACCCTGTGTGCCATAGAGCGCGAAAGATACATTAACATATTTAATTTGGTCAATATAAAAACGCTCCCTATTGGCAAGAGGTGTCTTACCCGGATATTTACTCGTACCTCATCGAGTCAACAGGGAAGGCAGTGAATGATTTTACTTCGTATTTGAAAGTTACTTCGTATTTATATTATGTCTTTATATTTAGAGTACTGAGTGCACTTTTCCGTCCAGCCATACAACTTACTAGCTTAGCGATATTTACAGCAATCACTGGATAGCGTTGTTACACAAATTTGACGCTGTGAGAATGAAAGGGACATGTTTTTATATTGACCAAATTAAATGTGTTAATGTATCTTTCGCGCTCTATGGCAGGCAGGGTGGACAGATAAATACTCAACATATTTAATCTGAGTGATTTCATAAGTTATTTAAGCCTGCCGGCTATGTATGAACGTTGCTTTGTTCCGCTATTTTGAATGGAAGTCAATAGAAGGTCTGGTTTTTATCCCCCAAAAAGGGGCGGTGACGAAATTTACAGTCAAGTTCCCTGGATGTGCCGGTAATCCGTATAAATCGTCATCTTTTTTCGCGTGTAGGTCCAGAAAGCTGTTTTCGACCATGATAAGTAAATTCCTAAAGCGGTCATTTTTTTCTTATAACACGTTGTTTCTTTTTTCATATGTTACAGTACTGATCAATGTACAGGTTGTTTACAGGTCTCACGGAGTTGCGTATAAATAGCATGAAGTGTGAAAATCGTGCAATACATATGATACGCCAGTCTTACTTAAACGGCACATCTTTTTTGTCGTTTTATTTATTTGTTTCTCAATTTTTTTGCTTTTTTTTACCATTTTTTAGGGTTTGAACAACGTTTTGTTATATAAAAAATGACATCCTAACCCAATCCCCAATTCTAACCCCAACTCCAAGCGACCCTGGCTTAAATATAGACAAAAACATGGAGAAACCTGTATATTAAATAACCTACTTAAGCAAATCTGAAATCTAACCCCAAGCAAAATTGGTTTAAAAAACAGAAAAAAATTGAGAAATCAATAAATAAAATGACAAAAAAAGATGTGCTGTTTAAGTGAATGGGAAGGACTGGCGTATCATATGCACGCCAAATTGGAATTTGGCGTATGTATTGCACGATTTTCACACTTCGTGCTATTTGGAACCAACACATCCTGAAGTTTGATTACTCAAGAGTTTTTTAAAAATAAAAGTAAATCGGGTTTAAATGTCAGGAGTTTCTGTCGAGACAAAAGTAACAAGTGTTGCATTATGTTCAGAATTTATATTATTTAATTTATTTTTATAGTGTTCGTACTTTATATATGCGAAGATAAATGACAAAATATGTTTGTAGGTACATATAAACAAGGTCATAGTCATGTATATTTACTAAAAACAAGTGTAACACAAAAATTCATCTTGTTCTGTTGTGTTACTTTTGACCCACCTGTGTGTTACTTTCGTCCCTGCTGTCAGAGTTAAAAGACAATGTGCTACTTATGTACTTTCACTACTTATAAGTGAAATTATACTGAAGTCGTTTTACATTATGCTCAAAATACTACCTGGTATTAATAGACCACACTTGTGAGTAATTGACCACAGCAAAAAAATATATCTCTGTCTCAAACATTATCTTTTAAAATCAATTTTTTTCTGATAAATGGTACTTTCGCCCCTGCTCTCCTCTACTATATTTAAACGGTACTGAAAAAAAATCATAAAAATTCCATGGCATGGCATTACATGAAATGTCAAATATAACCTGTGGTTTCATGAGTTAGACTTGACTAAAACTGATGGGACAGAATGCTATTACCAAACACATGTGGTTTATTTATCTATGTTTGTCATTGACATTAGCATTAACTTGAGGTTGTCTATATCTATACTTAAGAATGGCTTTAGCATGTTCCTCTTTCTTTTTCAGTGCCGGCCTGAGCCTCTTGGGGGCCCTAAGCAGAATGTGTTTGGGGGCCCCCCTCCCACCACGCGGACACAAATGTCACGCTCTAATGTTACATTATAAATGAATACAGTGAGGCTAAATAATGAAAAAAATCTATACTTAAATAAAATACTTTATTCTTCAATGTGTCATGTCATATTAACAGGCTATGGAATGTTAACATTGGCCAACAAGAAAAACCTCATCTGCTGCATCATCAGCTGTGGAGGCACTGACACTTGATGACACATCAGGGGCGGGTATAGTTGGTTGTGCTCCAAAGTACTTCAACAGTGTTCCTGAAAAAAATAGCATTGGATAAGTGCATAGTTGATCGAGCAGAATGAGTTTATTTTGCTAATTTTTCATTACTTACACAACAAGCAATAAATAAATAAATATGAGGATAGCACTGTTACATCACTACCCACCATATAAATAAGATTGAAGTCTATTTTCATCACAGAAATCTCCCTACTCAACATGGTATTGGTATATATTCTCATAAAGTCCAATACCATCTCTTACCAAAGATCTTAGAGAGCGCATGTGCTTTGCCTATGAAGCTGGAACGTTACCAATGTTGGAACGTTCACTTCAACACATACAGCAATGCTAGCTAGGGGTGTGATGGATCACAAAACTCACGGTTCGGATCACATTATGTTTTTTGAGGCACAGATCTGATCATTTTTCGGATCAGCAGAATAAGGGGTTGGAAAAACTAATCAAAAAATGAGGAAATTACTTACAAACATTAATAAAAAAAAAGTTGCACATTAAGTAAGGGCTAAAATCAGCATTAGGTACAGAAATCAAATCAAATGAATCATAACACTTTATTGTATGAATTAAATATAATTATTCTTTTTTAGAGCTACAGAAGTGATTTTCTCTTTGTCTTGGAAGGTTTGATTAACATTAATGACACAGACTTAAGTAGGTTAATTAAGGTACTGTCTCTTTAAGAGAAGCACGGACCTGGTTCCTGCCTCAACTATACATAAACCGTCCAAAGACATAAACAAATGTTTTTATTGGAAAAGAGTTCTGTGGAGATCATTTTGTTTGTATGTGCCCTGTCAAGAACAGAAAGATTTTATGTTCGTCTCTCCATGTGTGCCATACTAAGTGCACTTATACGCGGCGCGCTCACACAGACGGAAATACAGACGGCGGAGCATAAAACCGTTATGTTGTTTTCAGTGCTCTATTCCTCAAATATATGTTAATGGACTACAGTATGACACAAAATAGCGTAACTCTCTCTAAAGTTTAAACATCAAGTGTTAGTGTTCTGATCTCTGAAGGGAGCTGGGCTGGACAATTTAAACCGCATGGGCATGCAGAATACTGCTCACTTTAGCGCCTTTTGCGGGATAAATTCTTTAAAAGCACTTGAAATGTTAACTTTTGCAAGCCTTTGAAACACGTGCAAATGATAAACTTTCACTATTTAAGCGCATGCGAGCCGAACCGTGGGTCGATCACGGTCACGGATTAACGTCGATCTGTCACACCACTAACACAAATTAAACATACTGTATATAATCATGCAAACATACCTTTATCTTGCTCTTTTTTTCTCATCCTCGGTCCTTCTCTTTGTTCTCTTTTCGGCCCCAGAGAGATATATCCTTTTTTGTGACATGTCAAATGGCTCATCATTGTTTAGTGTGCGTGACGACGTCGTGCACTTGCACGCCGACGCGCAGGTGGCGCAGGTGTCTATGTTGCGCCTGACTAAAACGCTAGCACTGCAGACACATAGTTGTCTGCAAATCAAAATTTTCTTGTCTTTAATTATTCATTTATAAATTCGTATTCATTCATTCGTCCATTTATATTACCTGTTTAAGTTATTTAATTGTATAAAAAAAATTAAAAAACGATTGGGGCGGGGGCCCCCTGGTGGCCAGCGGGGCCCTAAGCAGCCGCTTGGTTCGCTTATGCCTCGGGCCGGCCCTGTTCTTTTTCTTCCTCGTTCCTGGAATGTGGGTTGTCGTGTGACCCCACCGTTTGCTCTGTCATCACAGTACATCACTTCCAGAATTGCATGGAGAATATGTGTAAGCTCCAGTAGTACATTGTCAATGACAACATATCATAAAATCATCAACTATCAAACGTTTATTTGCCACAGTCACACAAGCATTAAAAGTCCATTTTTTTCTGTGTTTTTGATGCTTTGATTGTGTTTACAGTGTGCAATATAACGTGTTTATGTTTCGTATGTAAAAAACGCATTATTTTTCACACAATTTACTTATTTTTTAGTCCTTTTTTCACTGTCCTAAAAACGGGCGATGTCTTCTACCTTGTTCTATAAAGTTCCTCCTTCAGAAATACGTAAAATACGAATTCTGATTGTGTAGTTTGTATAGTGTGTTGTGATTTGACAGCAGCTTAGCTTAGTCGACAACTGACGTATTTCTGTGGGCGGAGTTTAGTCAAAAACTGTTCTAGTGATGTCATTAAAGCAGGAAGTAGAGGGCTGTAGTCCAAACCGGCCGTTCTCTGTAGCTTTGAAAAGCAAATTCTGTTAAAAAAATATATCGCTTGCCATTGAACTTTGATCTTTATAATTTTGCAGACATTATTTATGCTCGAACAGCAACATTACACACCAAATAAAGTTTGAAAAATTGGATCACGAAAAACGGCTGCTTTAAAGGAACAGTATGTAGGATTGTGGCCAAAACTGGTATTGCAATAACAAAACTGGTGGCCAATACACAACATGACAACATAAACATCAGTTGAGGGCTACAACTCCACTTTTTAAATGACAATATCCTGGCCAGACCACTGTTGTCAAGTATTTGAAATGAAAATGATTTCTTAATGTCTAGTGACATATCAGGGCCATTTTATGATTAATTGATAAACATTTCTTACATACTGTTCCTTTAACTGAAGAATATAAACCAATAATGTCAAGTATTGTCTGCTTTGTAACCTTGAATGAACCTGCATCAAAAAAAGAGAAAAAAATTGCCTCTAGTGGACACTCCAACCGAAAATTGCATGCAGCGATATGTACCAGGATAAACATGTTTGAGGTTATAGGCAGGGGTACGAGACTGATTTAATGGTGCTTTTCCATTGCATAGTACCCCACAGTTTGGGTCGGGTCAGTTTACTTTTAGGAGATTTTTCACTGGGTGCAGTACATAGTACCCAATACATTTTTAGTACCACCTTGGTTGGGGTTCCAAGTGACCCAAGCTGATACCAAAACATGACGCGAAAACACTGAAGATCACTGATTGGTCTGAGAGGATTGTCACTACCAACGTCATCGCTATAATGTAAAGGAACACCATAACAGTTTTTTTCCAGACTTGCAGTTTGTGGCGGCACATTCGCGACGCACATGTCCACATGTATGCTTAAATGCAACTTAAATGAGGCTTAGCAGAGCGCGTCCACTGACGCCAAGGTTATTTTCGTAAACGAAAACTGAAACTAAGACTAAAACTATCAGCTAAAAAACATTTTCGTTAACTGAAATAAAATTTAAAATTCATAATAAATGAAAAACTAAAACGAAACGAGCAACAGTTATTGAAAAACTAACAGAAATAAAATAATAATTATCAAAAATAAGTATTCGTTTTCGTAATTAATAAGCCCTCATCCCGTGGCGGAAAATCTGAACAGGCTTTATAATAGACCCCTTAATCGCCGACGTCACTGTGACGTCACCGCTCTAGCTGGAGGCAAAACATGAAGAACTCATAGCATGCGCGCTAAAAGTTTGAGGTTTTGACTTTAAAATGTTGTCTTCTTGTGTTTTTGTCTGCCAAAATAGAAGTAACAGCACTTTTCGTTCAAAACTAAAGTTTTACCGGATCTCGGCAGACATTCCTTCACAGAAATAAAGAAGACTATTGTGGTTGAATGGACGGAGACGATCGCAAATAATGCTCGTGTTTGCAGTGCGGACTTCATATCAGGTAAAATAATCTATGCATATGTATTGGTGTGTTGGTCTTATCTAGTACAAATCAGAACGTTTCTGTTTTATAGGTGATGATACGTCAACCGTCAGTGCACTAGCTAGCTTAAATGTTAAACAAACAAACAGCGATAGATGTGTTTGCCATCCTTTGAATGATCTCTTAAAAATAATCCCCATTGCTAATCATAGTTAGCCCAGCGATAGGTTACATGATTAGACAATAAGCCTTGACAAAATTCCCCAAACAAGCCGAAAATACTTCATATGTAGAAAATTTCCAAAACCTGGTTAAAAGGTTTCCAATGAGAACAAGATACAAGAACTAACTGTTACAGAGTTAATTTACAAAAATAGCTGTCACGCAGAGTCAGTAACTTTACATATTCGGACAGTTCCGAACCTTCTTCTGCATCTATGTTTAATAAATCCCTCCTAAAACGTCCTGGCTTACGCTTGTCAGCATTGCGTCCGCACCTCTTTTTGCCTCCAACTAATCCCCGCCCACCCGGAGACGTTGCAATGTTTACAAACTTTTAAGGTGTCTTCATTTCTAGATGGCGCTTTATGCATGTGAGGTTAGCTGAGGCTGACAGCAATCTCAGTTAACTGATAAATATGTCAGACAGTCTAGCTGCTGTTAGCTGCTAAACTATAATTACTGAAACTAAATAAAATAAAAACTAAATAGAAATGTGTTTGCAAAATAAAAACTAAACTAAAACTAACAAAACCATTCATGAAACTAACTAAAACTAAACTTAAATTTAAAAATGGAAAACGATACTAAAATAAAAACTAATTTAAAAAAGCAAAACTATAATAACCTTGACTGACGCCACGGGTGTTTGTACAGAAAGAGAGACAGGGGTTTGATTAACGCGATGTGCAAACATCTATTTCTGGTGGTCAGTTTTAATTTTGTGGCGGACTAAGAAATAAATAAATGTATGTGAATGTACAACGACGCTCTCACTTGTATGATGTCACAGCAGTAGGCAGCGCAAATATAACGACACGCCTATAACCCCTCCCACTTCGAAGTGTTACTAAACTCGATGGAAAAGCTAACCAAGCCAAAGTGAGGTGAGCTGACCCAACCTAAACCGTGGGGTACTATGCATTGGAAAAGATTGACTTTTTACATTAACACTTGTTATAGTGCCCCCTGTGGAAACTCTGATAATGCAACACACACTTGTATTTTGTAAAGAATTGCACTCCAAACATCTTAAAAGTGCGTTGACACCTTTCAAACATACGTTTGGGTTGATAAAACCTGTTTTCCGTAGTTACATGGTCACCCCTGGTCTGAAAGATTTCACTTGAAAATGAAAACTTGTGATGAGATGTTCTGAAGACTGTGCTGGCCGAATGTATGGCTTCATATGGTTTAAAATAGTGCTGTTATGTTTTATGCTTCTTCTTTGTTTGAAAGCTTCAGTCTCCATTGATTGTAAAACCACTGCACAGTCTTCTGAATTTTTCTTCTTTTGTGTTTCACAGAAGAAAGAAATACAGATTTGGAACAACAATGACAGGATTTTCATTTTTGGTTAAACTGTTCTTTTAACATTCTGTAACTTAACATTCAGACCAATACACATGATTAGTTTCCATTTTATTTATTGTTACCTCATTTTATGCTGAAAGGTTTAAAGAATTAATTGCAATGACACGGGGTGATGTCAGAGGAAGCAGAACACCATGTGACCCGCCCGTGTGACCTACAAAAGAGCAGCTGCTTGCCCCTGAAGTTTGCTTGGCCAAAGCCATTGCCTTCTACTATAAACAAAGCCTTGTGTGCTACTGAGACCTGACCTTTATATAGGCTGCATAAGGGTCTATCACAGGACAGGGTGCATTGACAAACAGTGTGTGATGTAGCTCTGAACAGGCGTGTGTTTGCTCAGCTGTGTATTTGTGTGTGTGCGCTTGTATGTTCAGAACAGGTACTACAGGTGGGCAGATTTTTGTTCCCATGAATGCTGCCGTGCTGTCGACACACTACGTGTCCATTTAAGAAGATCAGTAGATGAGATGGGAGAGGCGGTGACACAAGTAATTTGAGAGATAAAGATTTTAATCTTTGACATGACCTCCCTCAGTCAATATTAAAGTTATTAAGGTTATATTTAAAGGTTATATATAATGTCGTTTACATTATGTAGAATGATTTTATGAAGAAAGCTGGTAGGGTCACCGATTTCCAATGAAACATTGATATTGAAGGAATAGTTGTAATATCATATGACAACTAGTCAGGAGACCTGCAAGAACCAATGCGATTTGAAGTTATCAACGTGTCGCCCTATTTGAATTTAGCGCTGATTTTATTGCTTGTTTTTATTTTTTGCTTAAAGGGAAATTTCACTTTTTTGGAAAATATGCTCATTTTCCAGCTCCCCTTCTTACCGTTTTGGAATCCATTCAGCTGGTCTGCGGGTCTAGCGCTACCACTTTTAGCATAGCTTAGCATAATCCATTGAATCTGATTAGACCATTAGCATCGCGCTAAAAAATAACCAATTTTCAAAAAAGTGGAATGTCAATATGATTAAATTACTTATCGGTTTCGTAAATGTATCGTTTTGCTTTACAAGACATATATTAGCTCACTGCAATTGTTTTAACCATTTTTTTAAGAAATCGATGTACCTTTTGAGTCCCGTATAAGAAGATGAAATAGTGACTTAAAATTAAAAATTATTAATTTGTGATCAGCATATAAAGTAATTTCAAAAAATTGTTTCAGAACACATAAGTGTTAAAAAATGTATTGCTGAAACACATTAGAAAGACTGTGAACTATGTAGTACTGAATTGTGGAGTTTTTCCTCATTTCTGTGTTCAGGATTATTTGGGCGGGGCTAAAACGGTGGCTTAAATAATTACTGGAGTACCTGAACATGGCCCCGCCCCTAACACAATCACGAGCATCTATTTTAGATTGTAGCTGTATTTAAAAATGAGAGTGACGGCAGCTTTCCTGTGAGTGGGCGTGGTTTAGCTCTGACAGTGTACACACCATAGATGTGTATAAAGGCTAGATGTCTTACGGCGGAGTCTCTAACGTTATCATCTGGCGGCCATCTTACCCCAGGCAGCTGGCTCACCTAAATGACCATAACTTACTCAATTTTCTACCAATTTTCAAATGGTTTGGTGTCTTACAAACGTTATTAACGTTGGCCATAATTCTGGATGCTTTTTAGTATAAGTGTGCAGTGTCATAGGTACATCTTTGACGTTTATAACAAACCAAACCGTTTGAAAATCGGTAAAAAATGATGCAAGTTATGGTCATTTAAAAGTACATGCGCCATTAAAACTCAATGCTACGAGTGAGCGAGCACCCTGTGGTAAGATGGCCGCCAAATGCGGACGTTCCACTCAATCACACCTTCACACATTTGAGAGCAGCGAATCCTGCCTGTTTTTCCAAAACTTTGATAACTTATTTAATTACTATGAGAGGATTTTTATTTTGGGGTAAACTATTCCTTTAATGTCATGTTGACTTTAAAGCTTATTTTGACCACTTAAAAACATTTTAACTTTTGTTTATTTTGTGATTAACAGCAAATATGCTAACTGCAAGGCTGTAACCAGATGTAATTTCCATATGTTTGCATCCTTAAATAAAACTGTACCATTTATGTTTTTATTAGTCACAGTGCACTTTTAAACTACATAGACGCACATGATTTGTTTCCCATCCCTGGTGGAAGAACCTCGCTGAGTTCCTCTTCCTTTATAGATGACCAGGCGGAGTTTGTCATGTTTATTTGTTTCTCCTACAGAATTGTTAAACGTGTCTAAAAATAGGACACGTGCGAGTTATCAGCCCAGAAAAGACAAAGGCCACTTGCCAGAGCATAAACAAAAGGGCCTTTGCGTCTAATTTTAGAAAGCGACTCCTTCAAAACAAGTATTTCTGTCTTCATTAGATGTTTGTCTTAAAGCTTATTTTAATCATCAAGCAGTTTGAGAGAAAATGTTAGCTAAAAGATAAACAACCCAAACCACTTTTTTTTATTAAGCTACAGCATTGCTTCTTTTGAGCAGTGTCCAATCAATAATGAGCTACTAGATTCTGCCATCGAAGTTTTCATCTTTATTTACATTCTAAATATCTCTCATAAGTTGGTATGATGTGATCATTCCTTTCTTTGTTAATAGTTTATCACCTCGAGATCACATTTCAGTAGTTTCCCATGATACTGTACCGTACACTCCCTGAAACCGAAAATACATTCCCGATGCCTGCAGATGTTGCGTGACAGGTACCACAATGTACATAAGAACAACAGAAAACATGTAAACAACCGCATGTTATATGTTGCTTTTGAATCGGAGTAGGATGCATCAATACCTAAACATAATATTGGTATTCGATACTGGTGCTCATATACTCTTGTGTATATCAGAATGTTTCGATTAAGTGATTCCTGAAATCTGGGCCCAGTTGCATAAAAACCTTTACGTTTATAAAACCCTCAGGGTTTAAAAGATTTTTAAAGGTGCCATTAATGAAACACGGGTTGCAAGAAAAAACCTTCCTGAAGGCTTTACTTCAATAAGTATTTACTCTTAAATGTTAAAGTGTTCACTTAAGTTCTGTAATGCGTTGCTATAAAGCCCCTAATACCCACTTTACCTTAAAAACTATAACAGGTCCCTTAATTGGGATTTATACTTCTGGGTAGGACCTACGTCAACGTGCAATTACACATGTAGTTCGCTAGTAGGCAATGTCCACGGGCATGTTACGGTGGAGTCTCTAACGTCCTCACCGGGCGGCCATCCCACCCCAGACAGCTCGCTTACTCGTAGCATTGAGTTTAATGGTGCAGGTACTTTTAAATGACCATAACTTGCTCAATTTTCTACCAATTTTCAAATGGTTTTGTTTCTTACAAATGTTATTAACGTGGCTATAATTCTGCATGCTTTAACATGTTTCATGAATTTTTTCTATTTTTTTAGTATAAGCATGCAGTGTCATAGGTACATCTTTGGCGTTTATAACAAACCAAACCGTTTGAAAATTGGTAGCAAATTAAGCAAGTTATGGTCATTAAAAGTACCTGCACCATTAAAACTCAATGCTACGAGTGAGCGAGCATCCTGTGGCAAGATGGCAGTGGCAGTGGTTCAGGGGTTAGTGGTGGTTCTCTACAAATCGGAAGGTTGGTGGTTCAAACCCCAGCTCCACCTGACCAAGTGTCAAGATGTCCATGAGTTATATGTCATAACAGTCATTGAAAAGTGATTTTTTTTTGCTTATAACTACTGCAAAATTTAGTCTAAATTCATGAAAGTGCTATTGTTAGATTCCTTGAGGCATGCCGAGTCAAATGATATCAAAACGTTTTCTGTCTGCCATTTTCAATAACAAAGCATACCAACTTTTTCAAAACTCCTCCTACAGCGTTCGTTTGATTGGCTTGGATTTGGTACACACAATCTAGACTCTAGAGAAAAAGTTTTTGTCAGTTGTTGTATAGCACATCAACAAATATAATGGCGAGCACGAAAATGGATTTGAGGCTATATCTTCGCAAAGGTTTTGCACATTGATGTGTGTATTGGCAGTGGTTCAGTGGTTAGTGTAGGTTGTCCACAAATCGGAAGGTTGGTGGTTCAAACCCCAGCTCCACCTGACCAAGTGTTGAGGTGTCCATGAGTGAGACATCTAAGCCCAAATGCTCCCGATGAGCTGGATGGCTCTTGTGTGGCTGACACTGTATGAATAGGTGAATGTTTCACAACTTGTAAATGTCATGAACTGAGGGTGTATGGAATGTTTTGTTACTGCACCACCTAGTTCATCAGTGACATTTTTTGAAAGCCCTTGTAAACTTTTAAGTGCCCCCACTGGTTAAGAGTTTTGAGGCTTTATCTCCAGATCACTTTATCGTATGTACACCAAATTTGGATTTGTCATCACAATCATGACCTGAGGCACCATATTGTTTTGGTGCAGTGCCCCCAGTGGTCAAGTCATTTGAGGCTATATTTCAACATTGCTTAATCATATGTATATCAAATTTTGTGGGTGTCATCACAATCATGACCCAAGGCATCATCTATTGTTTCGGTGCAGTGCCACCTAGTGGTCAAGTCATTTGAGGCCATATCTCCACATTGCTTAATCATATGTACACCAAATTTGGTGGGTGTCATCACAATCATGACCTGATGCACCATCTATTGTATCGGTGCAGTGCCTCCTAGTGGTCAAGTCATTTGAGGCTATATATCAACATTGCTTAATTGTATGTATATCAAATTTGGTGGGTGTCATCACAATCATGACCTGAGGCACCATCTGTTGTTTCGGGGCAGTGCCCCCTCGTGGTCAAGTCATTTGAGGCTATATCTCAACATTGCTTAATCGTATGTATATCAAATTTGGTGGATGTCATCACAATCATGACCTGAGGAACCATCTATTGTTTTGATGCAGTGCCCCCTAGTGGTCAAGTCATTTGAGGCTATATCTCCACATTGCTTAATCGTATGTACACCAAATTTGGTGGGTGTCTTCACAATCGTGACCTGAGGCACCATCTATTGTTTTAGTGCAGTGCCCCCTAGTGGTCAAGTCATTTGAGGCTATATCTCAACATTGCTTAATCATATGTATATTAAATTTGGTGGGTGTCATCACAAACATGACCTGAGGCAAAACCCATTGTTTCTACACAGCACTCAAGATTTGAAAAATGGCTATATTTGCCTTAATCTACTGAAAACTTCTGAAATCTTAAATCATGACGGTCATCAACCAATACTTCATTCTGTTCCCTTTTCGGCTTGACCCCGGCATCGCTGCTTGCAGCTATATTTCCATCTTTGTTTTTATCATCACAAGCTGAAATGCGTATGAGGAAATACAACGCAGAACTGATCGGAGGGGTTCTAGCCGACCAATCACAGCACAGTTTGCGGTTCGCGTAGAACTGATGCATTGTTACATTTTTGGAGAGTTTCTCATCAGTCTATGCCGTAGGCTATGGCCTAGGGTTCGCATCTATGCGTAGTCTACGGCATTCAATCGACTAAGAAGTATAAATTCGGGTTTAACATTAAACGCCATGGCTGATTTTATGGTTATTAAAGAAGAGAAAGTACCAAATTTAAGACAGTTAAGACGTTCGTCATGCAACCGGGTCCAGGAGAGCACCAGCCATAACAATTGAACCCCCATCAACCTATTAATATATTTAAAAAAATTATTATAATATTTGAAGTTCGGCAAAGAGATAACATTTTAACAAGATGCGTCACTGGTATTGATATAAATGGGAGGAAATCGCAACGATCAGAAGTCCCGCCTTCCAGTAAAAAGAGCCAATCGTCAATTGGAATCCTCTGGGAGAGGGACTTTGCACAGAATCGACAGGTCTCGCAACTTTCAGCCAGTGTGTGAAACTTTTCATGCCGCATGGAGATTATTAAAAATGTATTTAAAGTTATATGGAATTTTTTTAAAGTACTGAAAAACACTGCACAACTTGCCACAAAAATGTGATCGCCTGACTGTTGTTTTGTGGTTGGTTATTTGCTCTAAATGGTTGATTGGATGTTCTGCATAGTTGCTTACTAGTTGTGACAGTCTGATCAATTTAAAGTGACATTTATAACCTTGATTTAGTTTCTATATTTCCTTTCTTCAAGTTAAAAAACATATGTTTAGTTAGACCCTGTTAAATACATAAAAGGCTTCACTGATCTGAGAGCAGCTCTGACAAATGTGCTCAGTGCTCCAGCTGGGCCATCCTGACCTCCTTCAACCGGGCTTTGTTCCAAATCTCATTCAGTCATGTTACAGCCATGAGAGCGCCATAAAATCAATTGAGAGGATAAAGTGATTACATCTTTTTCTCTCTAGCTTGCCCTGTTCCACTCTCTTTCATTCTGTGCACTCTCATTCGCTCGCTCGTAAAACAAAGCAATCAGCTACTAGACGGCAGCAACTGGCAAAACGACATACTTAAAAGAAATCATTTACGGTAGTTGTTACATCATGTATTTGTTTACATTGTGCCCTACCCAAAATAGGCGTGGCGTGGTGTGCTTGGAGGCTGGAGCTTCACATACCACAATAGATGCCACTCCAAAAACCACAAACGAGGATGTACTACGGATGTTTTTGAACAACAAAAGCCCATCACTATGTATTAATCCATCCAGTTGTGCTGCAGTTATTTACACTAGAGGATGATGACCTGAGGCAGGATGTTTTCCAAAAACCCACCTAATATTGATTTCAGCGAATCTATACCCACGATCGATTCAACTAAAGTAAAAAATGTTATTATGGTAATACAGTAAACTGTCGATACAGCAACATCTCTGTCACACTTACATAAACATAAGCATGGTATTAATGTGATATGAATGTAGCATACTTGAGTTATAAACAGTGATTCGGACATGTAGACACTTTCTCCCACAATGATCACAGTGGTCACTAAAAGTGAGTCAATTTCTAAGACCTTGGGACAAATCTGTAGGACTGGCTCATCATATTTTTTAAGTCTGTTTATTCAGAGTATACTCAGAAAAGTCATCACAATGAGATTAAATGGAGAGCAAATGCAGATTTTATCTTAGGTCTTGCGTATCTTGGTTGTTTTTGTCTTTACACTTTTGTAATCAAGTAAAGTCTACTTGAATGCACTGAAAATTGTTGCCTATAGTTCTACATCAGTAGTATCTAAGTGCACTTGAATAAAGATATACTAAATAGCAGTAATACTTAAATATATATTTAGGGCCAGATTTACTAACAGCTTGCACCAGCGCAAACCGTTAAATACGTTGGCGTTAAATAACGACTGTCAGGATTTACTAAAGACATGCTGAAAAGGTGTGGTCTAGTTATTTTTTTCGACTGACCTTATTGCATATGCATTTCCAGGAGTTTTCGTTTCAGATGCAAAATTTTTGGGAGGAGATTATTTAAATGATTCACCCAACGCGATTTACTAATGTGTGTTATGACTGGTATTTGCGCCATCATTTAAAGGGATAGTTCGGCCAAAAATGATATTAAACCCATGATTTACTCACCCCCAAGCTGTCCGAGATGCATATGTCCATCGTTTTTCAGACAAACACATTTTCGGATATTTTAGAAAATGTTTTAGATCTTTCAGTTAATTAAATGTGAAGTTACAGGGTCCACGACCTTCAAGTCCAATAAATGTGCATCCATCCTTCATAAAATAAATCCAAACGGCTCCACGATGATAAACAAAGTCCTTCTGAGGGTAATCCGCATATTTTGTTGTAGAAAATATCCATATTTAAAACTTTATAAACCAAACTAAATACCTTCCGATAGCGCCGCCATCTTAGACTCCTCTGTATTCAGGAGAGAATATCAGCATATTGTACGCACTTTTCTTAGTGACGAATGACAAATTCGGAGGGCGGGGCAGCAGCAGAGAAACCTCCATAAACTGCGTACGCGCTCATCTTGAATGCGGACGCGACCAAGATGGCGGCGTTACCGGATCCGAGTTATTTACGTTTATTAAGTTTTAAATGTGGATATTTCTACAACGAAACTGCACGGATTACCCTCAGAAGGACTTCGTTTATCATCGTGGAGCCGTTTGGATTTATTTTGTGAAGGATGGATGCACACTTTTTGGACTTTAGGGTCGTGGACCCCGTAACTTCACATTTGATTAACTGAAAGATCTAAAACATTTTCTAAAATAGCTGAAAATGCCATCGTCTGAAAAATTATGGACATATGCATCTCGGACGGCTTCGGTGTGAGCAAACCATGGGTTCAATATCATTTTTGGCCGAACTATCCCTTTAATGACGAAAAATGTCAACATTAAACAAATGCATGTTAAACATTTTGCACTTGAAATGGCTGCAATTGTTGCTAAAAAAATTAGGCATACCAGAGAGCGCGTGATACAAGGTAGAGGATTGTTTTAGAACATAACAGATTATTTGGAATGCCACAGGAACATATTATTTAAAATATTGTTTGCCAAGCCATGTTATTTTTTATTTGCTGAAGTAAATAAAAGAGGAGTCACTAGGAGAAGTCACACAATACAAGACATTTCAGTGTACTATGGCTTCGTTAGCTGGGATTACACACCCCGAATTTTCCGCTGTGACGTCCGTGGTGCTGAATTCAAGCGCATTAGGCGTTAGTAGATCACCCGCACATCATTAGCTCTGCTTATTTGCGACCCTGAACTAATTTGCGCTGCTCCTAATAGATTGCGTTGGTCATTATGGAAATCAGCTGGTGCGGCTGTGTTATTTAATTTACGTTTTTTTAGTAAATAACCCGCAGATATTATCAATCTCATCTTCAATTTGCCCCGTTTAGTAAATCTGGCCCTTAGTACGTTGAAATAAATAGTGTCTCAAAATAGAACAGTTGAGTACACTCAGGGGCTGTTTACACTTGGTATTAAGATGTGTTTTCGTCGATTGGATCACAAGTGGACGAGAGAGACACATCACGTTTACACCTGGTCTCTTTTGTCCACTTTCGACCACTTCTGTCCTGATTACTTTGAGGGGGTGGTCTGTCGAGACGGTGGATGAGTCTTTCTCCTGTCATTTAAACGCGAGCGGGAGTAATGACGAGTTTATATGGACGCAAACTAATATTATGTCGGAGCCCGCTGCTTGTGTTGTAAGTAAACATGCTGCACAGTGTTTTGTACATGTATATGTTAAAGCTTTCTCTGATGTTTCAGCGCAATTGATGAAATAGGATCGCGCAACTTTCACACGCTTGCAAAATGAAACTACACGGAGATCAGCCGCTTTAGTTTTATCAACGAAGGGGCTAAAAATAGCGCTGTTCACCGTGTGTTCGCGCCAGAAGTCAGAAAGTAACACAGACTTAAAACATTGTGTTTAGTACCTCAGATTAGATAAATGGGCGGAGAGAAGGCGGTCCGTATGGCTGTTCGAACGCATTCAACCACATGTGCGTTTACACTACAAAAGCAATCCGATTGAAAGGGTTTTCGTTGAAAGTGGTCGAAAGTGGACGAACTCAAAACCTTTTGAACACCGTTTACACCTGGCATTAACGTCATCCACTTGTGATCCGATCGATGAAAACGCATGTTAATGCCAAGTGTAAACAGCCTCTTAGATGTTCCTAAGTTTACCTACTTAAAAAGTTCACCCAAAAATGAAAATTCTGTCATCATTTTCTCACTCTCATGGGCTGCTTCTCATTTCAAAGAACGCTCAGAACGGTCTTGCGTTCTTGTGGAGATCGTTTTTGCCAAACGACCTTGGAAGAACAAACTCAGAAGTTTGTGAGGACACAGAACACACTTGTGAGGATTAAGATGTGTGCAATCTTCCTGTTGGTCACCTGACCTCCACCATTGTTTTGGCGCAATGACTTCTGGGGCGTAAAGCGATTCTAGCGTGCAAGTCTGCACTCGATGCATCCTAGATATCAAGAACACATCCGGATTTTTTCATGCGTCCTCTGTACTTGAATTCTTGAGAATTGGAATTGAACTTTAACGGGTAATGATGATGTAGAGTGAGAACACAAGGACGCAAGATCGCTGAAGATCACATATTGAGAAACATGCATGCTGTAACAAACTTGTATACATTTCTTTGTTCTGATGAACACGAAAGAAGATATTTTGAGGAATGTCTGGAACCAAACCGTTCATGAGCCCCATTCACTTCTACTTCCAAATGATAACAGAATTTTCATGTTTGGGTGAACTATACTTTTAAGTACTAAAGACATTTTTTGTATATTTAGTACAAAAATTATTTACTAAGTGTACTGAAATAAAGTATATTTTAGTGCACTTTTTTCTGCATGGGAAAAAGATACATTTTCAGGGATCTTCGATAATTCTATTGAATTATCTGAATGACATTTTTATATTATAACTTTATAATATATGTCAACAGCAATATCCTAAGAGTATAGGAGAACAAAAAAGACAAACTTGAGACCTAAACAAGAAATGATATCTTCATTAAGTCTCCTGACATTTGTAAATGAAACTTTTATGTGCAAGATAATGTTCATATGTATTATATATTTCGAAGAAATCACATCAGAGAAAACTGCTTCAGCTGAACTGCATCTAAATTTGGAGGTCGTGTTGATTTCCTGTTTTGCTCAGACATGACAGAAAACTGTCAGCACATCCTTACTTCTGTGTGATGGGATAGTGGCCATATTGAGAGCGCACAGACAGTAATGATGTGATATAAACAGAATGTATGCACTTTGAACAATGTGTATGTATTTATGTATCAATTGATTACATGGATTATCTAAATTGTGCAGTATAGGTGAGGAAGCAAAATCAGAATTGTTACAAAAATTACTAGGTAAGGTGGTTTATACACTGTATGTGGTTCTCAATCTTTAGGGGGTGTGAGATGGTGCCAGGGGGGCCCAGTTTTATGACATTTTTAAAATACATAAAATTCTGTGCAATTAAATCTCAGAAAATAAGGCTACTAAGCAACAGCACTACATTGTATCATTTAATTTAAATTCCAAGTTTGTAATTGTTTTTATGCCATGATTTTTTTTTGGGGGGGGGGCGCAAAGGGATGCACCCTACGCAATGGGGGGGGCATGCCGAAGAGTTGGCTAACACTAATGTTGTGATTAGTTGGATTAAATAAACATGCTCCTCCTAAACTCCTAATGTGAACTTAATTTAGTTAAAGTGTCAGGCAGTGTGCTATGTTGTGAACGTAGAGTGAGAGTAGAGACAGATCGGAATGATGTGAAGTCAACAGCAGGCTTGAGAAAACACAGGATGTGCAGTGGGATCCATTTTCCGCTTCCTGTCGGATAGTGAGACTGGAAGCAGGACGAGGAAAAGAGGGGGTGTAGTGCTCGATGGAAATAGTGTCCTTGGGTCCCTGGTTTTGGTAGCGGAGGTGACTGTGTGTGTGTTGGTGTTGATGGAGGAAAGCAAGCCTGTGGGATCTGCATGTCAACAAGAGTTGCAGAGAGAGAGAGAGAGAGAGAGAGTAAGGGAGGAATGGATGGGGCGGAAGTGAATTTCTGGCACTGGGCCACAGAACCTCTTTCCATCTTCCGACGAACTTTAAAGTGACACTTTGTAGTTTTTCAACCTTCATAATATATTTTCAAGACCCTTGTGATGGTGCATCGACTTAAAATAGGTTGAATGACATGTCTACCATGACCTGACGGGGTCTGTATCGTTTTTACTCGTACTTTTAGGGTGGTTTCACATTTGGTGCGATTGCCTGGTCCGAACCCGAGTTCGATTGCTCCCCCCTCCCCATGCCCCCCTGGACTGTGTTCACATATTATTTTTACATCCGAACCGCGGTACGCTTGCATCATCAAGCTGCAGCCGGCGCATTCTCATGTTGCTTGGCAACCGCTGTAAACAAGAAGACGACAAGTGTGATTGACGAACTTCAGGCAGAGAGATGATTTCTGAATGCCTCCGCAAAAATTGACGTCGGCGGACAGCCCGTTGTCATCGAAACGACTTAAGTATGTTTGGGGCAGATAGACGCAAGTGCGTTTCTGTATTATTTCTTTGAAAACAAAACCAAAGGTTTAAAAAAAATAAGAACAAAAGTCAAGCAAGCATTCTATGCATTTTGTTGTCAAGGTAAGTGCACGCACACAAACACATACGTCTGTTTTGGTGCGACATTCCATATAATACGTAATTAACAGCAGTTCACTTCCGCGATTTGGTACGATTGCGCTCATATTAGCAGCGAACCGATCTGGAGTTCACATGAACGGGACCCCAGACCACCCTTTTTAAGCGGACTCGAGTACGTTTTGCGGGTGCGCACCCGAGTCCGGAAGACAGCATTCACATCATCCAAATTTACCGAACTCTGATGTCAATCGAACCCGGGTGCGCACCAAAAGTGCTAATGTGAAAACGCCCTTAAACTTGGGGTTTAGGTAGTAACCCGAGCACAAATAGAACTACAAAAATCTGCTTTAAGGCATACGTCATTTCCTCCACTTCCTCAAATTCGGACAGGAGAGCGCAACTATTTATTTTCCTGATGTTTTTGTCATGTCTGAAGCAGCAACTTAAAAAAGAAAGCCAAGGTTTTGTCGGACTTGACTGTCATGCTTTTGGAATAGTAAGTAATGTTATATTGCTTGCATATGTAAGTCCTGTCTGGTGCCCGAATACTATTTTTTTTACGTAAACTTTACTTGGCGAGTGTAGAGAGAGACACTGTGGCACTGTGGCAGTGTCATGGACCTACAGCACGGGCGATCCGGGTTCGATTCCCCTTTAAGGCAATATTTTTTAATATAAACTTTAACCAAGCGACCACCGTTACAACTGGCTTGCAAATGTGAGCTACACGATCTTTTGGCATTTAAAAAAAAAATAAACCCATGGGATTATATTCATATGACATTCTGGAAGGCACACTTTGTGACCTAAAGAGTTGTCTTAATTTCCTTTGCGACACTGCTGTGGTGCTTGTGGCCTCTAGGGGCGCTAGACGTGAAAAATACATGTCTAGCACCCCCTAGTGGCCAAAAAGTTCCGCGGTGTGCCTTTAAACTAACAAAAATGAATTGTTATTTTGATAAATAAATTATGTTTACATTTTAATGCACATATGAAATTGTATCACTGCCTAGAAAGAAAGTTTTTCCCACACAAGGTTGGTCACCACTTATCAGTACCCCAATAATTTGAATGTTTCTCTATGGAAACGACGTTTTGGCCATCTGTTTTTCTCCACACAAACACAGCAATCACGAACAATTTTGTTTTGTATCTTTTTTATCATAAGTTACTTTCCTGTCGCACGTGGTTAATGCAAGACTTTAAATTTGCATTCAGATTAGGGAAATTCCCAACTGATTAGCTTAAAAACACCTGTGTGTGTTTGTATACCATTGGGAATCCTTGTATTTATATTTGCTGAGGTGGTGTGCGTGTGTAGAACTTAATATTTTATGGATTGTACTGTAGACTCAGTTGACTCGCAGGTGTTGTAATGTAGTGTGCGTATGTGTCTGCGTATGTGTGTGTGTGTCCTCAAAGCTTTATCTGAGCAGGAAACTCTGTGTGGGAGTAGCACCTGTCTTAAATAAGCCACACACACACACTTACACAATATGCAACGTATACACACACATACATACTTGAATCATAGACAGTGTTTACATTTCGAAACTTATTAATTGCAAATTTTCTTTTGATTCTGTATCGTGCAAACCTAGAGTACCATGAAATAACTATTCATAAAGGAACATAATGAAACCAAATTAAACGTTTACATTTTCTGAAGAAGTCCCTGACACAATAACAGGGTGTGGTTTCGAGGGTGTTGCCATCCAGTTGGTGGTTTCATACGTGGTTGTCTGATGCAAAATGTGATCATCTGGTCCCTGTATAGCTTGGGTATCTCTAATGTTCCCCATCCACCATGCAAAAGTCAAATCCCTTAATCACTATAAGCAGCCCCAACTTTCCAATGATCTTACTCAGTCAATATACAAGATATCGAAATCAGTCTGTCTATAATATGTATTGCAAATGTATTGTTGTCTGTAACAAAATACAGACTTTATGAATTCTCATTCCATACTTATTACTGTCGTTTCCGTAGGCTTGGAAAAAGCGCTGGTTTATCCTCCGCAGTGGACGGATGAGCGGGGATCCAGATGTGCTAGAGTACTACAAGAGCGACCATGCCAAAAAGCCCATTCGTATTATAGACCTGCACTGCTGTGAGCAGGTGGACGCAGGCCTGACCTTCAAACGCAAGGAGTTTCAGGACAGCTTTGTGTTCGACATCAAGACGGCCGAGAGGACGTTCTACCTGGTCGCAGAAACAGAAGAAGAGATGAACCGCTGGGTGCGTTCCATCTGTCAACTGTGTGGATTCAACCAGTCTGAAGAAAACCACCACGGTAGGAGAATCAACCTAAACTTTTGTATTCATGCCTTTACTTTGGCATTGTAATGTAAAGCTGTATTTGTATAAAATGGTGAAATTGGGGAGTTTTAACAGGGTGTCATTGCAGTCCACCTCCACTGCACAAATTAGCTATATACCTAGACCTTTGTAAAGGGTACTGCCTTTTTTTTACAATTTTATTCTGACAGTGAATGTGGAGTATTAATATAAGGCCATGTTCATTTACAGTAGTGGCCAAAAGTGATGTCCAGGCCAGGGAGGGGGTATATTTGCCTGTAATTCCCCCTTAAGTTACATTAAACCATCAGAATATGAAGTGTATGATACAAAATGGACACACACTAAACTTTTAAGACATAATAATTTAGCAAAAAATTCAAAGCAGGACGTATTAGGGAATATGGGTTGTATACTAACAAAAAGTGCAGAGAAAGCAAAAAAGCTCACAGGGAATAACCATAGATTGTGTAAAAAACATGGAGGTAGTGTCCGTGACGTCACCCTATAGGTTTGTGAAGAGCTTTTTTGAAGCCAATAGTTGGCGAGGCCTGCCGTCGCCATCTTGGCCGCACGTCATCGCGCATCACTTACGGATAACCGAAAATGGGTAGAGAGACGGGACATGGTTGAAGCTGAGGTGACTGGTTGCTGAAACCACACCCACCTAGCTTGACGTTAGTGTCATCAGTGGCAGTTTACCTGTCACTCAAGTGGCCACGCCCTTAATTATACAGAACTTTAAGGCTTAATATAATTTAAACGGATGAGTTACAAAAAATTTCACCCCCCTCAGAGTTCTCATGAATGGCAAAATTAGCTATATAGACCAAAATTATTTTTTGTACCAGGCTGTAAACATATTTTCTGCGATAACGTTGGGCATTTTAACATGGGGGTCTATGGAAATTGACTCTGTTTTGCAGCCAGCCTCTAGTGGCCAGTCGATGAATTGCAGTTTAAGTCAGTTCTGTATTGGCTTTATAAGAGAGATCTGAAGTTTGCACCTCGGTAATAACGCACAGATCTACTACAATTTTATCTGATTATTAATATTTGTTGATCCTCTATAGTTATATTTTGCAGTCATTGTCCAGGACTATGTCTTTATAGACCTTTCACATGTATTGTGTGTTATTTTTTGCCAGGCCTCCTTAAATCTTTCTCAAAGATGAGATTCACAAGGTAAAAAGATATTTATTAAAACCTTTAAAACCTGTTTTCTTTTAGTCATGGAAGTAAAAATAGCAGGCTTTTAATTGCTTTAAATGTATGGCTATCCAATATCATCAAAAAATAATTTACAAGTATGTAATAAAAGGTTTGTACTGTAAAAATACTTTATTTGTAACAAACAGGAGATAAAGAATTTACAAACAGCTATCCGCACGTTTCAGCACTTGGACAGCGTCATGATTTTTTTTACTTAAAAATGTTTCTCATCTCACCATATCCACAGGTACAGAGTCATCCTATACAATAAATCCGTGAGGAAGCATTTAAAAGAAAACATTTAAAAACAGATGCATTTGTTTACTTACCAGGCTGCAGGTGAAGCAGCTCTTTGTGCCTTCTAACGTCTCATAATCGGTCCTCATTTATGTCCAGGAGACTCACCAACAATCTTTTATATCTTAATCCCTTAATCCTTCATATTCAAAAATGTTTTTTTGTGCTGCTGCGCATTCATGTGTGTGATAAGCAAACCCGCGTTGTCCTCCTGTTTATAGGCACATATTGCTAATGTGCTCTTTAAATAACAAAAAACTTTTTGCGCCATTAACTTTAGACTTTAGAGCAGGTTTTTGTTGGTCAATGGCGTAGTCTATTTTAGTTGCCTCAAGATAGCAACGCGCCAACAATGAGCCTGAACACATCTCGTTTTCAGACCAGAACGCCCATGGGCGCAAAATGGGGCACAAACGCATCTGCCATTTAAACAGCGTGGCGCTAAACGTGAAAATGATCATTGCGCTGGGTGGAAACTAGCAAAAGACACTTGTGTCGCGCATTGCGCTGCATTACGCCGGGTGTAAGATAGAGGCCTATATCTTTGAAAGACTCAAACTGCCAAACAGTTTTAAATTATTTTATCAAAACAACCGCTTATTGTAAACGCGAATTTATATCCAGATTCAAGACTAAGGTTAAATACTTGTTGTGCCATACAGAAAAGATTAGGTTATACTAAAACATTTTTGACACAAAGGTCCCTTTTTAAAGTTACAGTATTACGATGTTTGTTTACTCTATGTAACATACCAAGTCCTGGCACCCTAAAAGGGAAAAGCAGAATAAAGAATAGATGGATGTGTTAGTATTGTTTCAATGTTGCCATCTAAATTTAGATCACAAATCTATATTAGTCTAAAAATAAAATTACAATAGTAATGAAATCTAATATATCTACGGTTTTACTGTAGCTGTGCTTTCATCCAGAGAGCAATGTGCTATTTCTTTCTCTAAACTGATAACAAGGAGGCTAGAAAAGAAACCTGATACCATATCTTATAGCTTTTCCTTTTTCCCCTCCATCTCTTGTCATTTGAGAAAGTTGTGCTGGACCAGCCCTGCTAAATGGATGCAGACTGAAAGGTTTATTGATTTTCTCTTTTGTTTTGTTAAAGAATAGGGAGTGAACGCTGGCCATCATTGCAGACCCAGTGCTTGTGTATGTGCAGAACGTTAGCTCTTTTTTATATAAAAATACTGTGTTTGTGGTAGATTGTATTGCTTTGCAGTTTATTTCACTTTTTAATGAAACAAATGCACTGCAGCAGTATTTACTGGAAATACATTACATACTGTATGTGGATTTCTATAGTATAGTCACATGTTCTCCTTGATATCTCAGTTATATTCTCAGTGAATTGAGACACATAGTCATCCTAGTAAACGTCTTAACTCTAGCAATCTTAAGTCAATATGACCACTATGCTATCTACAAAAACATAGCTTTATACTCCTACTGTACTGTACAACAATGGTCTCAAGCTCCAGGAAACATCCCTTTCCCTTTAACAAACATAAACACCCTTGTATCTCAACCAAAGATAATGGATATAAAAAGATGTGGCGTTGCTATTACTATGAGTAGGGGATAATGCAATGCTCAATATGGCCGCTCTGATGACGAAACTCCCGCCATCCAGTTAAAAAGCCTGTCCTTATTTTCTTACTTAGTATTTTTCTCTTGTTTTCAGTTCAAATATCTAAAAAGTCTTTAACTAAGATGCATTTTCTTGATGAACAAAATTAAAAAGTGTTTTTTTTTCTACTGTATTGAATGGCTTTGCAATGTATTGCGTTACACTGTCAGTTAAGAAGCACAATCTGATACGGTCTCATTTATACATGCGCTGCAGCTCCCCCTTGTGTTTTTTAAAGAAATGTGCAATCATTGCGGTGATCTTAAATCATTGTGACAGCCCTAGCTTAAAACAAGCAAAATATCTGCCGGGGGGGGGGTTCTTGACATTTTACTTTACTTTTTTCCCAAACACTTAATTCAAGAAATATTTTCTCACCCCATTGGCAGATATTTTTGCTTGTTTTAAGCACAATTTCACTTAAATTTTATATTTTTTTGTCTAAAAACTAGACTATATTTGCTTATCGAGAAAAAACATCTTAATTTAAGAATTTTTAGATATTTATACTGAAAACAATTTAATTTAATTCAATTGAATTTTATTTATATAGCGCTTTTCACAATTGTTAATTGTTGCAAAGCAGCTTTACATGAGGAGATGTAAAGGAGAACACAGAAAATCAATAGATAATATAAGAAGTAGAATATAACGGCTAAGGTTAAACCGTACAAACTAGCGTATTAATAATGTAACACAGTAAAGTGCTAAGTTAAGCCAAAGTTGGCTGACTCTCCCTGGGACGAAAAAACCCTCTAGGAGAAAAACCGGTGGGAAAAAACTAAGTAAGAAAGTCTTTTTTTGCAATGTACTTACTCGTTTAACTACTCATGTAACAGTCTTTAAATAGGGAAAACTTGGAAGTATTTGGTGGCTTCTAAATTCATCCCTGTTTGGATCCTAAGGAATGAATGGGGCTAGGCTAAATGCTAACACATTTACGACGCGCTATACAAAGATTAAGTGCACGCATTGAAAAAAGATAGGGATGTATTAATTCATCTAAGAACATAGTAAAATATTGAAAAACGGTGATGTTTTCCTTTAAGATTATGTTAGTGTAAGTTGTCTTAAGTTAAAACAGCTAAAAAATGCATTTTAGTCTGGTACTAAAGTACGATTTATAGCCTAGGCAGAGACACAAACCCTATGCAATAGCTTATGGCATAGCCTGACACGCATCTTTCCAAAAATTTGACAATGCTACGCAGGCTGAGACGCTGTGATTGGTCTGCTAGAACCCTTACCTCGCATGTCCGGGTTCCCATTTCTGCTTCCGACGGTAAAAACAAAGATGGACCAAGTTGAGGAGCGATATATAACAAATCAAGTTGCATCAAAAGTCTATTTATCTCCATAACTGCTGATACTTCTCAAACAACATACACAGTCTGCTTCTTGGCTTTTCCCTCAATACTGTAACATGTTTGTAGACACTGCGTACTAGCGATCGGCATATTTAATGCACGTCAACGTGAACAATGACACAGAAGTTGTCTACTGCATACAGGCTACGCCGTAGGCAGAGCCGGTGCCAGACCATAACTTACAGGGGGGCACGCGGCTTCAACGGGGGGGCACGCAATTAGCAACAATAACTTGCAAAAACAAGGCATTAAAACAACAAATACAGTGCAAGCACACACTTATACAAATGTTACAGACTGTCAGCTCATTACAGACTCGTTACAGACTGTCGCTGCGCTCGCGCTTTGCTCGACGCAACAACAAACCGTCCTCGCGCGGCGCAAGCCATTGACATGAATGGGTTTCATAGCGCAGCCCAGCGCACATCGCGTCCTAAGTAACAGCCGTTATGAAAGTAAGCCGCTTTACCATAATCACGTCGCAATGCTGTTAACGGTCCATACAGCCACACTTCACATTTAGGCTTACATAAATTAAAACAACGCTAACTTTCCTTTAAAAAAGCTGAAGCCGGCGTGTACAAACATTAAACTTCCTTAAAACAATGTCCTGTAGAAAATTCCACCTCGACCTCTAATCTCTGAGTTTGAGCCAATCAGTGTTTGCATGAAGTCAGATGAAGCAGGCGGTGCTGGTTAATTCTAAGTGTTCTAATATCCATATTTTCCAGATCCATAAAATGCCGCGAAAAAACACATTGCTAGTATCAAGTCACAAATATGCTAAAGCCTAATGACGCATGAGACCCGGCAATACAACCAATCAGAGAAACTGGTCTATTTTTATTAAAGAAAACATATATCAACTATATTTTCCTCATTTTATTACATTAAAAGTCATGAAACATTCAATGTTTAATTTATTTTAATTATTCTTGATATATATTAAATTAATCAAAAACTGTGTAGGGGGGCACAACAACCTGTTTGGGGGGGCACGGCCCGCGAATGCCCCCCCTTGACGCTGGCCCTGGCCGTAGGTCTTACGCAAAAGTATAAAACTGGCATAAGGTGTCCCAGGATTCCATAGAAGACAGAATGTCATAGGGGTTTGGATTAATTCGAGGGAAAGTACATGTTGACAGAATTTTCACTTTTGCGTGAATTATTCCTGTATTAGGTTCACTTTTCGGCTTTAGGAAATCCGTACATATGTTTAATGTCAAGCTGAAGTGATCTTGTGATGAACATAGCAAATCCAGATGTTTGAGAGCTCATGTTTATGTTAAATAAAGTCGAAATTCTTTCTCTTTGAATGTCAAAAACTTGTTTTGTTACCTCGTAAATCCTAACAGTACTGGATATTTTTCATTGAGGTGTAAAAATTGGCTAAGGCAGTTATGCACCCTGTGGACTTTTTGGAAAGGAGACAGTGCTCATGTTGGGAGACCTGATCTGAAATACGTTTGGAAATTTTTTGGAAAACATCTGGGAAACCGTGGAATATCAGGGAACTTTAATTATATTAAAATATTTTTATGGTAAATGTAATTTTTTTTATGCTTTTTAAAATCTGTTCAGTTAAATATATATAAAGTTATATTGTAAAATCATCATCCATTGATCACAAACAGATGGAAAATGCATGGAAATGAATGCGTGGGAACCCTGAGTAAACTGTTTACCTTCAAACTTTGTATCAGCCTGTTAATCTAGGGCAGTGCTTTTTGTCTGTTCTCATTAAGTATCATGCACAGATAGCACAAAGAAAGATTTGTAGTTTTTATAAAAGAAATGTCCCTCTATTTTTTCATTCATCCAGTATTATTTACTTTCTTCAATATAATATTTTATTTGTCCTTTATCATGTCGGTTGAGCTGTCACTCTATAACTAAAGGAAATGTTTTTGTATTGTTTGTATCTTTGTTAAAGAGATGTTTCCACCCACTGATCTATGAGAAAGCAACATAGGTTAAAGGTTTCAGTAATGAGAAAGTCATGCATGGGTTTTGGTAGTCTGTGTCCATAACAGGAGTACCTTACTGACCTTTAACAACAGGCCAGCATTTGACTTTTCAGTCATACACCCACAACATCTACTCACCTTTTCATAAAATGCCCAATGACGCCCAGATGTTATTTTATTTCACATAATCAGACAAATATTCCCAGCCACTCTATGACTTGACGTAAGCTATTCACACACAGACTGCAGTGCTCTGGTTGCATCCATACTGTATATCGCTTTTGGCTAATGCTGATTTGAAACAGAAGAATGTTTGATGAGATGCAGCCTCAGTCTCTTTGAGAATAAAACACACGCCATAACCGCAGTGGAGATTACAGCCATATGCACACATACACTTGATCTATTTTTCCCCTAAGCAAGTATCAAGTTGTCATATGCACTGTGAGCGTGAAAAATAGGGAGCCCGGTTTGCCTCTTAGGAAGTTTTCGATGATAGCCGGATGGTGGGTTGTTTGTGTGTCTGCCTGAGCTTTGGGAACGTGTTTTGCACATGTAATGTTTCTGAGTGAAACAAAGTATGACAAGTGCATGTGCACTGGGGTCATGCCATTTAGAACCAAATTTGCCTTGATCTTTTGATATATAACTGGTCTTAGTATCATTAATACATCCTGCAAGTTTCATCGCTTAAAATGCCCTCCTTTTCAATTACAAATTCATTTATGTAATCATTTTCGAAAAAGATAAAAAAATGGCTGGATTAGTAATGTGAATAGGTGAATTTTAAAAATTGTCCCCCCAGAGAAAGACACAGCACATTGTCATATTGTTTGCTCCGCCCACTCTCGTTTAGTAAGGGGAGCGACCCAATCGAGGCTGCAGTGATGACATATTTTTGTAGGCAAACCTGGAAGCTAGTTAGCATTTTAGGACTTCTGATTCCAACATCCCAAAGTCAATGGGTTTTTTGAACGGGATTTTGGTTAAATGCCTTAAATAAGATCTTTTCATGTTTTATATAAAATCTATCTAAATAAAAAATATTCTACGGCATAAAACACACAGTGATACCCCCCCTTCCTCGTGAATTTTAAAGCTTTAATTGTGCATTCCCACCAGCCACGGTAGCTAGACGGCGGCAAAAACGCGCTATTCGGGCGTAGTTGGACGCTTGAACACTTCATTCACGCGTGAAATTCTAGTCATTCGAGACATTCACGCGGAAATTCGCGTCATGGGAGGGGCTTCTGCGACTCCGCTGAGACTCCGCCAATCCACTCGCTTCCTGTAATCAGGTCACCACTACAGCAAGGTCCTGTTTGGTTAACGCGGCGCGGAAATCTGCTGAAGTTCCGATTTTTCAACTCGCGACAACGCTTAATTCGCGCGTTCTGCGCCATTCGCACCACACTGCAGGATGCCTAATCGCGTCTTTGCATTGACTTAACATGTAAAACACTTGCGCTTGCCGCCTCTACCGCGTCTGGTGTAAACGCAGCATAAGTGTTTTTAAAAGAGCGTTTGCTGACAAGTTGCTGGATGGGACTACAGACGTTGTCCTGGACTTTCTGCAGCATGTAGCCTGTCAATCATAGAAGGGGGCCGGACACCGAGCCAGGCCGAATGCTGTAAAGGGGAAGCACACAAATCAGACTTTCTGAATTAGAGTATGAAAAACAGGGTGGAAATGGTCATAAATGACCTAAATTTGGCAAAAATATATTGTATTATTATAAGAACACCTCAGGGAACATAGTAAAATAAAATAAAAACACATGTCATGACCCCTTTAAAGGCAGGGTGCATGATCTCTGAAAGCCAATGTTGACATTTGAAATCACCTAAACAAACACGCCCCTACCTCAATAGAATCAAGACCTTCTTTTGATAGACCCGCCCCACACATACGCAACCCATGCAATGATATCGGTTGGTAGACACGCCCCTTACTGCTGATTGGCTACAAGTGTGTTTTGGAACTTGGCCCGACTCCCTTTTCCAAAGTGTTTTTCAGAAATCGTGCACCCTGCCTTTAATTAGAAAGTGTGAGAAGAATAATGTATTATTTTAAGCTCATACTAGGCTGCATGAAGGAATTTGTGTCTGGGTTTAAAGTCACAATGGTATTAAAATTGGGTTGCACTTTATTTTACAGTAATTACAGTAACCTTACCCAACAAAAAAATGATAAATACATACAACTTAATATGCTTAGGTTCAGGGCTGGTACCTAGTAATTGCACAGTTACTCAGTAAGTACCTGTATTTAGTTAAACAGTAAGTACCTACATGCAAGCTCAAAATAGCCCTCATATAGGGTCTTATTCATCAGTGCAGGTTTTTCAAATAAAACAAGTTTTATTGAAATCTTTCATCAGAATGCATTAATTTGCTCCACCTAAAATGGCTTATTTGGTATAATGTCACCAAGCCCCCCTTTTCAGATCCTTCCCTACCTGGCTTAATTTAAATATGCAATACCAACGTTTTTAGGATCCAGTCTAAAAACATATTCAAAAACTTAAGCAACACAAAAGCTGCTTATTTTAGCAAATGTTACGAAATATTGAATCAGCTGTCATTGTAGTATACAAAAATAATAGCGTAAACACACATGCAAAAATGCCAGTTAGTATATTAAAGCTGTAAATAATAAAAACACTAGATGTGGTGTTTAAAATGAAGAAAAAGGTATTGAATATGTCCATAGCAAATTCAGTACAATTTTATTTATGTAGTGCTTTTCACAATATTTGTATTTTTACAATGCAGCTTTATTTAAAATAGATTTAAGAGCAAACATGGAAAAGAGATATGGGAATAAAGTTCAGGTATACAAAACAAGAAAACTATGAAAGAAATAAAATAAAATTGTGATGAATTGTCAAGGTGATGTATTGTACCTGTGATTGTACTGTGTGTACCTGACCTCATACATCCACTAGAACCCTGAAACATGCTGCTTTAAATCATTGCAGAAAGCTCAGAAAAGTGAAATCTATGCAATGTTTGGCTTAAGTTTCCAAATAGTTTTAAGGTCACTGCACATCAAACCAAGGCTTTTGTTGGTTGTTGCACACTTGAAACGCTGTTATGTCTGTCTCTCAGATTTAAACAATCTAGATCTGATTGTCTGGGTGCAGTAGTAAGTGCCTGCTTAACATAGACATAGAGAGTGATAAAAAAACAACAACAACAAATTCTTCAGCATATTATCCGCTGTTTCTGGTTTTAGTTACATCAAATGAGAAAAAGATGGAAAAAATGTTTTTTTTCTAAACCATGTCTGTCTGTCAGGAAACTTTGGGGATTCCCTGGATGAGCAGGCAAGTAAATGATTTTGTCTGTTTTTCTTCAAGCAGACATAGACACTTCATGAGTATTACTGCAGTACTGTGTCCTCAGCATATAGTCAAAACAATGATTCAGAGTTTAAGCCTGACTCGACTCTTATCTGTCTGCCCCCGGATTCATTTTCCAAGTAATTTCTACTGAGAAGTGTGTATTAAGTAATGTGAGGTAAACCACACCCCCATCCTGACTAATGTAAATCTTATGACTGTTTGTTTATGCGTGTAAACACGAAAAAACCTGTTGATGTGCAGTCAAAGATTTAAAGTAAGCATTGCACAGCTCAGATAATTAGTCTGTGTTCATTTCGAAACCTTTGAACCTTCGAGTCCAGTCTGAGACATTTTTGTGAAGTCTCTAAAACTTTGAGGGCACAGAAATAGCATGAGACTTATGCACAAGTTTCATTCTGCTCTTTGTTTGCTTTCATTGCTTGTATTACTTTTATGGAAAAACAAGTCAGATATTAAAGAGATATATATATGAAGTTTTAGCTCAAAAACCCCACAGATAATTTATTATAACGTTAAAATCGCCACTTTGTATGTGCACTGCAAAAAATGACTTTCTTACTTAGTATTTTTTTCTTGTTTTCAGTAGAAATATCTAAAAATTCTTAAATCAAGATGTATTTTCTTGATGAGCAAAATGACCTAAGAAAATAATACTAGTTTTTAGACAAAAAATATACAATTTAAGTGAATTTGTAATTTGCAAAAATATCTGCCAATGGGGTGAGAAATGTTTACTTGAATTAAGTGTTTAAGAAAACAGAAATCTTATTTCACAATTTTTTTTCTTACCCCATTGGCAGATAATTTTGCTTGTTTTAAGAACAATTTCAATGAAATTGTATATTATTTCTCTTAAAACTAGACTTATTTACTTAGGTCATTTTGCTCATCAAGAAAAAGCATCTTAATTTAAGAATTTTTAGATATTTCTATTGAAAACAAGACAAAAATACTAAGTAAGAAAGTCATTTTTTGCAGTGTGTGAGCAAAATTGTGCCGTTTTTTGGGTGTGTCCTTTTAAATGCAAATGAGATAATCTTTGCGCTAAATGGCAGTGCTATTTGGATAATGCAGATTAAGGGGCGGTATTATCCCCTTCTGACATCACAAAGGGGAGCCAAATTTCAATTACCTATTTTCTCACATGCTTGCAGAGAATGGTTGGGTTGATCTTTTTTCTAGTTTTTTCTTCTTCTTCTATTTTCTAGGTTGATAGAAGCAATGAATTATAGCACTTAAACGTGAAAAAAAATCTGATTTTCATGATTACGTCCACTTTAATTTGTGAAATTATCATGAAAACAGTAGGTAATGTCATGTGTTGGATGAATTACTTTACAAAAATGGAAATATGGTAATGCCGCCCAACCCTACTTGTGAGCACTATTCTTGATGCATTTTATGAACACATTTTATGTTTGTTGTTGAATATGCATGCCCGAGACCACAGGGCTTTTATAAAGCACAGAAGTCTCTCTATCTGTGTGTGCGCGCGTGTGTGTGTGCTTAAAAGGCTTTTTGCTCCGATGGGGGATGGTGAGATAGCAGCAGGCTGTTATCGATGCTCTGATCTGTCTGTCAGGGTTTGGCTGGGGTACATGGGGATGGGTTGGCAAGCTGCTCATGGGATGCACACCAAGGTTAGACAAGGTCATCCCGGCCATGCATAGCACTGGGACGGCCCCTCCCTAATACGCACAAGCGCACACACACAAAATGCCCTTCAATTGTATCGATTTTGCTGAAATAACGAGACGCCGCGCTTCTCCGGGGTCAGATTGCTGATGCCACTCAGTTTTCTGCCCGGACTTCTGCTCAGCATCCCAGAATCCCAGCGCTTATACCCATAAACACATACAGTAATAAAAGTCTGATAGTAGAAAAGTATTATAGTATGTACAGTAGTGTGTACAACTCTTGGTCATCCTGCCATCATTAGATTTGTTGTTTTTGCAATGGTATAGTGATCATATATATACAACCAGAAAATACACGAGATTTGTATGTAATTAAAAACTGGATAAAATTAAATAAAAGGGTTGATTAATAGCAGAAACCCGCAGGATCTCTTAAACCTCAATGAAATGAAATCCTAATTTCTATTTCTAATCGAATGACTGACAGGACTTCAGTCTCTTCAAAAGACTTTAGAGACATTTTGTTCTGAACATTGTGATTTTTACAGTTTGTGTACACATTTCCTGTATTTTCTGTTTGTATCTTATTAAAGAGAATAAAAAATTCGATTCAATTTTGTTTATATAGCGCTTTTCACAATTGTTTAATTGTTTCAAATCAGCTTTACATTAATAAATGCAGTAGAAAACACAGAAAAAACGGTGGACAAGATAAAAAGCCAAGTACGTCGGCTATGATTAAACCGTACTAGGCAATAATGTAACGTATAGACGAGAGTGCTAAGTTAAGTCAATGTTAGCTGACTTCCTAGGGGTTGAAAAAAACCTCCTAGGAGAAAAAAACTCCCGCTATATAGATGAATAATAATTAAACTTTGCTAAAACAGCAAAGATGTTTGGGATAATACTGCACTGTAAAAAATTATATCATATCAACATATATTTTTATGTAATTTTTAATTAACAAATTAAGTTAAACAATTACAAGTTTTCTCAACTAATCAAGTCAAAAAATAAAAAAAGTAGGTTCAATTGACTTGCATAATTACATTGTTTAAATTTTTAGCACTCAATTTACAGTTGCAAACATGTTTAACCCTCAAGAGTTCCTTTAAAAAACTTCCTTAAGTGTTCCTAAGGCCACAAAATGACACCTTCCCAAAACTGCTCTAAAAATGTCATACGTCAATATTTTCTTTCATTTTAAACGATGCTATCTTTTAGAACTACTTCTGCCTGAAACATACATATCAAATATTAATATAATTTGTGAAAATTTTAACCCTTTATATGCCTGTTTGTTTACATTAGCCCATGTTTTTTTTAACAGAAAAAACAAAAAAACTAAATATTTTCCAAAAAACACATTTGAACCACCATGTGATTATTATTATTATTATACCCTGAGATGGGTCAAAGATTGGTAGCAACATTGATTTTCATGCATTGTTATTTTTTGAATAGAGTCAGATTTTATAAAAAACTTCCTTAAGTGTTCCTACGGCCACAAAATGACACCTTCCCAAACACGGCTCTAAAAATATCATACGTCAATATTTTTTTTCATTTTAAACGATGCAGTCTTTTAGAACTACTTCTGCCTGAAACATACATATCAAATATTAATATAATATGTGAAAATTTTAACCCATTATATGCCTGTTTGTTTACATTAGCCCATGTTTTTTAACATAAAAAAACAAAAAAACTAAATATTTTCCAAAAAACACATTTGAACCACCATGTGATTATTATTATTATTATACCCTGAGATGGGTCAAAGATTGGAAGCAACATTGATTTTCATGCATTGTTATTTTTTGAACAGGGTCAGATTTTATAAAAAACTTCCTTAAGTGTTCCTAAGGCCACAAAATGACACCTTCCCAAAAACTGCTCTAAAAATATCATACATCAATATTTTCTTTCATTTTAAACAATGCAGTCTTTTAGAACTACTTCTGCCTGAAACATACATATCAAATATTAATATAATTTGTGGAAATTTTAACCCTTTATATGCCTGTTTGTTTACATTAGCCCATGTTTTTTTTAACAGAAAAAACAAAAAAACTAAATATTTTCCAAAAAACACATTTGAACCACCATCTGATTATTATTATTATTATACCTCGAGATGGGTCAAAGATTGGTAGCAACATTGATTTTCATGCATTGTTATTTTTTGAACAGGGTCAGATTTTATAAAAAACTTCCTTTAGTGTTCCTAAGGCCACAAAATGACACCTTCCCAAAAACTGCTCTAAAAATATCATACCTGAATATTTTTATTCATTTTAAACGATGCAGTCTTTTAGAACTACTTCTGCCTGAAACATACATATCAAATATTAATATAATATGTGAAAATTTTAACCCTTTATATGCCTGTTTGTTTACATTAGCCCATGTTTTTTTAACAGAAAAAAACAAAAAACTAAATATTTTCCCCCCAAAAAACATTTGAACTACCATTTGATTATAATTATTATTATACCCTGAGATGGGTCAAAGATTGGTAGCAACATTGATTTTGATGCATTGTTATTTTTTGAACAGGGTCAGATTTTATACAAAACTCACACTTGTGATCCTAAGGCCAAAATGACACCAAAATGACACCTTCCCAAAACCTGCTCTAAAAATATCATACATCAATATTTTTTTCCACTTTAAACTATTAAATCTTTTAACACTACTTCTTCCTGAAACATACATGTCAAATATTAATTAAATTTGTGGAAATTTTAACCCTTTAAATGCCAATATGTTAACGTTAATCGAACCACAGTGTTCAGCTGATGTCGTAAAACCTTTTGTGGGACATCGTAGCCCAAATAGTGACCTGTCCTGATTTCTCACTCCAGAGACTGAGAGCTAATAAATTTTTAATCTGTAAACACCGGTCAGAATGAGCAGCCCCACATAAGCCTGCAGTTTCTCTGTCTCAAGATCTCTCCAGTCTGTGACTGTCTCCCATGTAGGTTTGTCATGGCCCCAATATGCTGCAGGATTTCATGCATCAGCATCAATGAAAAGCTTGAAGTCAGGGCTGATTCGGGCAGTGGCATAGTGTGTGAGCCCTGGGATCAAATCTCTGGCTGCTGGAAAGTAGCGGAGCGTCTCCATGTTTGTGGGAGACCAGAAGATTTTTCAATTTTTGACGTCCATCCTGCCGCCACTTCATCCATCTCCTCTCCGCTCTCACCTTCTGACAAGTCTTCTGAAGATCTCTCTAATGAATTAGACTCCAGCTGGTCTACTTCTACCTCTGAGGCCTCCGTGTCGACCTCAGAATCCTCGGAGGAAGATGAGGAGCCATCCTCGCTCTTGAAGTGCATGATTATTTCAGGAGCCTTATGTGTGTTGTAATGCCTTGCCATATTCACTACTTCTGCTATACTGTTCATACTTATAGCAGTGTATTTGCATAAACAACATGAGCGAGAAACAAAATGAAGATTGATTTTTTTTCGGTTCTGGCCTCTCATCGTTTTTATTACTGAATTAGTTTATAACGCAGAATGTGCCTTTCAAAGAGAGAAGAATTTGGATATGTTGAATATGCCCCCCATGCCCCACTCATCACCGACCCCACCCCGACATCACCCCACCCCCTTACCACTCAGACACACTTTTTTTACACACACACCAATTTTCAACATTAAAGGTTTATCTTTTCAGCAGCTATGCGGTCCGCAGAAAACAGCAAAAATTGTGACATTTTGATGAATGCATGAAATGGTAAAAAGTAGCGCCACCTGGTGGACAAGTATAAAAATTTAAACTTCAAGGCCAGTAGTTTAAAATGATATATTGACATAAAGGTATGTATTAGTTTATGTTAAGATAAATGGGGGGTCAAAAATGGTAGTTATAATGGTTTTCAATGGGGCATTTTTTGTCCGAAGGAACACATTAGTCGGTTTTTGCGTAGCTTAGCCATTTTAAGCTAATTTAAAAAACTGAAACCAATATTGTAAAATGTATCAAAAATGATTAACCTTTGGCAAGTTTGGGCAATATTCAATCATCACAGTCAAGATGGTTTAAAAATCAAAATCAAAATGGCACAAAATGTCCCTAGGAACTCTTAAGGGTTAAATGTCTTTGACAATGGACTAAATACACTGAAAAAAATATTCATTCAATTTACTAAATTTTTAAGGTAAGTGGTCACAATCAATTTATTTAAGCTACATTTAAACAAAAAAATACAAAACAAAAAGCTTTTGTTTAAATGTAGCTTAAATAAATTGATTGCAACCACTTACCTTAAAAATTCTTAAAATTGAATGAATCATTTTTTAAAAATGTGTTTACTTGTTTTCGGCATCCTGTTGTAACCAACAAGGCTTGTGTGTTACACATTTTTTTGAAGCCTTCACTGAAAAAGATTATTCATTGAATTTAATCAATTTTTTTAAGGTAGGTGGTTGCGGTCAGTTTATTTAAGCTACGCTCTTAAAATGGATGTGTTAAATTAACCCATCTTGTGTCTAGTTAGGGACAACACATCTAGTGTGTTGTCCTCAAATTAACACATCTCTGTGTTATTTTTAGAACAACACACTTTGTGTTGTTTTTAACACATCTTGTGTTGTCCCTTTTATTTATATGAACTCTAAATCAGCACGAAATGACACATAATGTGTTAAAATTAACACATAATGTGTTAAATAGTTTAACACAAAGCAATGTGTTAAAATTAACACACCCTGGATGTGTTAATTTTAACACATTGCTTTGTGTTAAACTATTTAACACATTATGTGTTGTTTTTAACACATTAAGTGTCATTTAAGTTCATAAAAAATAAAAGGGACAACACAAGATGTGTTAAAACAACACAAAGTGTGTTGTTCCAAAAATAACACAGAGGTGTGTTAAATTAAGGACAACACACTAGATGTGTTGTCCTTAACTAGACACAAGATGTGTTAATTTAACACATTCATTTTGAGAGTGTACATTTAAACAAAAAAGATTAGAAACGTAAAATAAAATATAAAACTTTTGTTTAAATGTAGCTTAAATAAATTGATTGCAACCACTTACCTTAAAAAAATTGATTAAATTCAATGAATCATTTTTTTCAGTGTTGCTATAAGGGGTAACGTTCAACTTTTAACAAAGTTAAATGAATTGAATCCATAAAAGAATGTTCACACATCAATACCAAAATGCATCAGAAGGCAGAAGTTTCCTCTAAACCATTGTGGGATGAAACCAGTATTATATTTGTATTTATAACAGTGGTGGGTTGTGACTTTATATCCGCGGTATGTACACTGTAAAAAATTTCTATAGAAATTACAGTATTCCTAGCAGCTGTTTGCCAGTAACTTACTGTAGATTTTACATTTATGTTACTTACGGGCAACAGTTTATTCAAAGTTAAATAAACATGAAACATTTTCAAACCTTTATCTTCTACAGTAAGTTACTGGCAACCAGCTGCATTATTACATTTTTTACAGTGTATTTTTGTTGTTTTCTGTGGCAATTGCTAACTGTGCGTTCACACCACCGCCAACAAGAGCTTCAAAGTGGCCGAAAGTCATTTCAATGAATGTCTTAGAGTTGAAATTAGCTGAACTTTATAGTAATGAGCTATGATGCGGTTCGGCGGCAACCAATCGGAAGGCAGAAACCCAAAGAATCTTCTGCTTGAGAGGATTCCAGAGAATGCATTTGAGTGTCAGACCGTCCACTCTTTATCTATAGTGTGTTTTTTTTTACGCTCTCGCTGGCAGCAGTGTGTAGGTACAGTAATAGTCGTGCAGTTGTTCTTGACCAAGTAACGTATAACTTCAAACTGAAAAGGGGAAAAGAGTCGCAACCTGCTTCTATAACATCAGTAATATTTTAATCTTCACAGAAAGCAAGCAAAGAACATGGGCAATATGGCAGATAATCTTACAACTTCTCTTACTGGTAAATTGCCAGTACCGATAGATCAGTATTTTTAAAAAGGTTCTATGATCTCTTAACGGCAATTTACCAGTAATTTACCGTTAAAGACTGTATGCAGTACAGTATGAAAGCAGCTAATGTCACGGAATGCTCGGACAGCATGCCACTTTTATTTACATTATCAATGCAAATCAATCAACAGTATTAATGCTCAAAATTATGCCTGCATTTTAAGTTGCAATCGGTACAAAGGTAAGTATGATCATACTGTTTAAAGATGCTCTACATCTAGCAAGAACAAAGACCCATTATATTTTTAAATGCATAATTTGTTTCAAACGAATGTGTTAAATTCACGTGTATATTTTTAACAGTGACCTCTAAAGCATAGGTTTCAATATATTACAATTAGTGATAGGACAATATATTTCAGAGAGTGGTATATATTTTTATTATCGGCAGGGTTTCCCGCAGAAAATTTGTTAGTTGAGGTGGTAGGGTTGGGCGGGTGGATGTGCCAGGGGGTGGGCAATCAAAGGGGCGGGGCGTACACGTCATGATGAAAATTAAAATATTTTTATTTAAAACACTCAAATAAAACTTAATTTTGAGGAAACTATGACAGAAAATGAACACATACTAGATTATTAATGAATTAAATGTTTTTACCTCTAACGGGAATAGCTGCGAGATGAAGTGAAACTAAAGAGTTAATAAACACAAACTGAAGCAGATGTTGTAGAACGTCTGGCGAACGCTGATAGCGTGAATATTGTAAAAACTGATTATTTCCCACTTTTAATTACATTATCTTAAAGGAGTGTAACTACTGTAGCATGTAAATAATGCACATAAATAATCTGAGCAGTAATCGCTCAACAATTATATTGAATCAACAGGCACGTGCAACCTAGCTAGCAGGTTGCTCAAACAACAAAATCACCAGCTAACTTACTTTAAATTTGCAAGAACTGTAGACTAATACAATAACAGGCTTAAATAAACCCAAAACATAAGTCCACTTACAGTTCTCATGAACACTCGTTTTATCCTCCAGACAGTTGATGGACCATTTAGGCCGTGTGGCGCACGTGCACGTTTGTGGTGTGAAGCGCGTCTGCGCTATTTTCCGAAATGCACTTGACGGTCTTTTGTGCAGCAAATTTTTAAGTTAAGGCGGTAGGGTTTCCGAGCTAAGGCGGGCCGCCCGAACTGCAAAGTGCAGCGGGAAACCCTGATCTGCATCAGCCGATAAATCTTTTCAATCGGCCAGTAAATTTCTCTATTACTTAAATTAGATGTTTGTAATGAAAAGAAACTCACTGTCACTCAAGTAAAGCCAAAGTCTGACAGATAGTAACCAGATAGTCATTACTCACTTTTTAACATGTCACACACAACACCACACTAGTTTAACACACTTATTCAAACAGTACCGTGAGATGTCAGATCCACATTATTTATGACTTGTAAATATGTTTTAAGTACTTTAAAAGGGTATATTTTTAAATGTTATGCATAACAAATGTTTTTCTCGTGTTTGTACTGTAATAACATTTGTGTTTTATCAGCCTCAAATAGGCCATACAGCTTTCTTAAAGGAATAGTCTACTCATTTTCAATATTAAAATATGTTATTACCTTAACTAAGAATTGTTGATACATCCCTCTATCATCTGTGTGCGTGCACGTAAGCGCTGGAGCGCGCTGTGATGCTTCAATAGCATTTAGCTTAGCCCCATTCATTCAATGGTACCATTTAGAGATAAAGTTAGAAGTGACCAAACACATCAACGTTTTTCCTATTTAAGACGAGTAGTTATACGAGCAAGTTTGGTGGTACAAAATAAAACGTAGCGCTTTTCTAAGCGGATTTAAAAGAGGAACTATATTTTATGGCGTAATAGCACTTTTGGGAGTACTTCGACTCGGCGCAGTAACAGCCTCCCTCTCCCATTATGAGAGGGAGAAGGGGAGCGGACTTTTCAGGCGAGTCCAAGTACTCCCAAAAGTGCTATTACGCCATAAAATATAGTTCCTCTTCTAAATCCGCTTAGAAAAGCGCTACGTTTTATTTTGTACCACCAAACTTGCTTGTATTAAATAGGAAAAACGTTGATGTGTTTGGTCACTTCTAACTTTATCTCTAAATGGTACCATTGAATGAATGGGGCTAAGCTAAATGCTATCGAAGTGTCGCGGCGCGCTCCAGCGCTTATGTGCACGCGCTAGGATGGTGGAGGGATGTGTCGGCTCTTCTTGGTTGAGGTGGTAACATAGTTTAATATTGAAAATGAGTAGACTATTCCTTTAAATCGGCATTGGCCATAAAAAAACCAAATCAGTCGACCAATTACAATATGAAACCAAATGAAAAATCACCACATGTAGGATGTCACCATGACATTTTAAACAGCACAAGTTTTACTTGTTGACCCCGCTACATTCGCTGTGATATCCCCCTTGCCCATTAATGCCCGATGAGATCACCTGTTCAAAAATAGCCCAGTGAACACATTTATGTCACCGGCGAAATTAAAAGACGGATGTAATTTTCGTCCGTGCGTGGTGAGCTCATAGATTGCTATGCAAATCTGTCTTAGCTACCCGGAGTGGATGAAAGTGAGTCGAAATGAAAATGGAAAGAGCGGGAGCCTCCATCAATCACGCTGGCGTTTACACCACCGAGTCCAGCTATTCCTTTCCCAGTGTATAAGACACCTGGCTCCGCAAGGAAGATTGAGTGGATGAGGAAACGGCAAAATACTGTATGTTCGGCTGAAGAGTGATGTTTAAAGCTGTGGCCAGTTGGTGAACATGCTTCATGGTGCTCGTGTGGGAGATAGAGGTTTGACTCCAAACGTGTCGGGTCTTGATCCCTTGCCTGACTCTATTTCCATCTACTTAAGTGTAAATAAAAGTGGGAAAAGTAGGCTATGTACAAAATGTATAGTAGTCTTACATAGTTAAGTAACGTTGCATTTTTTATTATGCAATGAAAAGCTTTAATTCAGACTTAGCAAGTAAACATGAAAGTTTTTTAAAAAAATCCAGATTAAAGTATTTCCTCTCTGTAAAGACACATGGTGTCAGCATCAGCTTTCTCATTTCACCCTGTTTACATTTCATTCACAAGCTTATATTCGGTCAAAACACACTGTGTGTGGCATAAGACCTCTCTGTCTGTTGATATACTTTCACATAAACAGTTGCCTTTTTTAGTTGCCAGGTTTCTCGATTTAGGAGCACTTGTGTTGCAAGCATTTCCTATCTTTAACTTTAATTTTATCCATAGAGATTAATTACCCATCGGCTGTATGGCTGGCTTACAAAAACGTCAAAGCGAATCCAAACGAAATCTGGCACTTTAGCACAAAGCCTTCGTGTTTTCTTGACCAAACAAAAGGAGAATGACAAGATGAGAAAAGGTTTGCTCAAACAACGACAATCGAAAACAAATACGTCTCTTTTGGTGACGTCAGTCCCATTAGATTATTACATCTGTTTGAAAGCTCGATTACAATAGACGCAGTCATTGTTCGGTTAAAACTGTGGGCATGTTGACTCACATTGACTCATCTAACGTGCTGTTTTGCTGAAAAAGTAGCTTCTGGTTTTCATATTTGAAGATGCTGTGCCAGGTGTCAAGATGGCAGATCGCTAAACACTCCCACTCCTCATGCATTAGAAAAGACTGTTCCTGTGAAATTCCTGTTCTCATGACACCAATGCATCCAACTATCTGTTCTATGATGGATGAAAACATGAATACTGAGCCCAAAGCACTTTGATTTGGAGACCTGAATACTCCAGCAATTATAATTGCTAACTTTGGCCTAGTCAACAGAAATCTGCATCCACAACACATTTTCCTTCTGTACTGTCATTGGACATTTCGCTTAGTGTAGCAGGAAATTCAATTCATAACCAGAAACATCCCATAAGAAAGAAAATCAAATGAGATCTCTTTAATACCTAATAATATTTCTCCAAGACATCAATGAGACTAAATGGAAAGCAACTGCAACTTTTTAAAGGAATAGTTCACCCCAAAATGTTTTTTCTAAGTAAACATTAGGCATGGGCCTGTCAGACCACAAGGTTGAAGGTTGCTGTCCCTAGGCTGTCAGCATTCACCAGTATCCAGCCCCAATAATTTGCAGGTGGGAGATGTCCCGCCCCTTTATGCCCAAGTTGGCCAACCACTTATTGGATAAATTCTTGCATTAGGGTCCATTAACACCTAAAACGCATGGAAAGCGCAGGACACGCCGCTTTCTTTTCAAAGCGATTGCCTGTGAACATGAGTTTTGTTTCAGACGCGTCTATATTTGAGTGCGCTTGCCGCACGTCTAGATTTAAAATAAACTTAAGCATGACTTGATACGAACGGCCTCTTAACCCCCCAGTCACATTAGCTACAAGCGACAGAGACAGAGAAACAGGCTACCATTCATTTTCAATGGAAGTGGCCGTTTGCCAGCGACAAGCGATGAGCTCGCTGCTGCGGCGAGCAAGGTGGGGCCAAAATAGACAAGAAGGTTATTTTATGCAAATGCTGAGCGATGCGACAAAGCGACTGCCAATCGGAGTGAAGAAGCAGCGTGACGTAGGTCTGTGGTCGAGTCTGAGAAAATAATTCAAGATGGCGGAAAATGCGTATTAATGTATATATGTGATAAGTTTGGCATTTTATCTCATATATTTTGTTACTTTTATCGAGAAATAAATACTTTTAAATCCAAAAACACCGTTCTTGTAACTTAACAATACCTCTAAAGTGACTTTTGATACCGCTTTTAGAAACTAGCCAAGGAACGCCCATCAAGCGGGTGCGTGTCGCTCGGTGTCGTTCACTTTTGTAGCTAATGTGACTGTAGGGTAAAGGAAAATGATCTACAAATCGTAATTTTTTTATGATAGATGTAACAATGAATCATCATTATCGTCTATTGCAAAAGTAACAAAAATCTTTTTGATGCAAACTCATAAGTTTATTAGAAAAAAGAAGTTTCAGATGAATTTGATGTTTTCTCAAGTAAAACAAAGTCCTTTATATATTTGTTTTTTTGACACAAAGTAGGCCTACCTTACATTATTTAGGCCCAAGAAACGCAAGCAAGGTTCAACCCCAAAGTACACTTACAAATCAAGTTCATATACATTAAGGTTTCTTATGAAAACATTTTAATTATTATTTACATAAAATAAACGTAATACAGCCACACAACAAACTTATGAAAATATTTTAATCGTTATTTGCATGAGAATTTTTTTATGCAGCCACACAATAAATAAAAACTATCACCACAATGCTCACCACTATGATTTCCCTTATCTCATGTGTTAATATTTTTGATCGTAACAATTTATGATTAGCAAAAATAACTGTTGCATCTGTGTAGATTAGATAAGCAAAGTATGTGCGCGTTGTGCACGCTATACATTATGGTCAAGCATGCGCCCTTAAAATAGCATAATGAATCACGCACAACACGCCACTGACTTTAGACTAGTTTTTTTTGGTCAGTGGCACAGTTGTTTTTTGAAACTGCAAAATAGCATCAGGGATGGTTTGCGCCGGAACACGCCTCCTTTTTTGCGCTGAACCGCCCAGGGAGCGCAAGTCTGTGGAGGGGGAAAAACCTGCTGTGCGCCGGTGCAAAATACGAATGATACATGTGTCACTGACAAAGTCAATTGCGCTGGGTGCAAGATAGGGCCCCTTATGTCCTTAGTCAATCATGAACTAAAGTGGGCTGGTCTAATGCAGGGTTTACACCAGACGCGGTAGACGTGGCAAGCGCAAGTGATTTACATGTTAAGTCGATGCGAGTGGAGTCGCAGAAGCCCCTCCCATGACACGAATTTCCGACACAATTTTATTTCTCCTGAAGAAACATCTGAGACTAAGAAATCCAAGACTTAGATACCTAAATGAAACATAACTCAAAAACACCTAAAGTTTTCCTCTGAGATATACCAGTTTTTTTATTATGATAGCCTCCAAACCTCTCAAGCAACTCTGTCAAGTCTCTGAAATCTGGTGTGACAGCTGTATGATGTTTCCACAGTGTTTATCTCATAGCTTTAGTGCAGGGATTGCGACGCAGACTGAAGCCCCACCCCAGGCAGCCGCTCCTGTAAGAATGAAATCACCCTGAACCTGATGATTTATTTGTTTTGACGAAGAGCTACTGTGCCGCCAATTGATCGGTCAGAGTTGCTGAAGCTAATTGATGTTGTTGTGTGGTCACATGGTGCAGGGGGTTGGGGACAATGTGATCGACTGGCTAATCCTGGGACGTGGCCTTTATTTTGCATATTCTCTCTCTGACAGTTGCCTAGTTGTATAGTTTCAAATGTTTGTGTTTTTCCGTTGCTCAATTGGTGTTGGCCTCATTGTGTGTTTGTGTGCAGCAAAACGGTTGTGGGTTCAATTCCCAGTAAAACTGTATTCCTTGTATGCACCGGAAATTATTTTAGATATAAGTGTTTGCCAAATGTATATATATTTTGCTCCAACGCAATCTCATGGTAATTCGTAAGTGCGTTACGATGTGGCTAATTAATACAAATTTGTTTAATCCCATTCATTCATTTCTGCTTTAGGCTTTATTATTGCTTTTTTCTAATTATCATGTTTTTGAATAATTCATGTTGTACAAATTAGCCTTGTTGTAAAACTGCTATGAATTCCTTTGAGATTAGGCTGTTTTGCTAAAACTGTTGTATGTCCATGTCAAATGATAATCATGGTGGTTTTTGCGAAAAAGGTCACATGATGGGTCTCGAGAGTAAGGAGTGCCCGATGGCCTAGGGCAGGCATGAGCGGTGCTCTGTCCAGTTCAGGCCTGTGTTGCACTGTCACGAAAGCCGATCATTTGCATGTGTTTTATGCCTTGCCAATTAAAACATTCAAGCAAAAAAAACGCAACCGAGATGTCAGTGTTTTGTTTGTAAACACATCCACAGCAGTCACTTTGAAAGGCTTAAAGGTGCAGTGTGTAATTTGTAGAAGGTTCTCTTCACACAAATGCAAAATAATATACACAACTATATTATCAGGTGTGTATAAAGACCTTTCATAATGAACCGTTATGCGTTTATTACCTTAGAACGAGAACTTTTTATCTACATACGCAGAGGGTCACCTTACATGGAAGTCGCCATTTTGTGCCGCCATTGTTCTACAGTAGCCCTTAACGGACAATTTTTACTAAGTTGTCTCTGGCGATGACATGTTTGTCCGGTGGTGGCTACCGTAGGTTCTTTATGTGTTTCAAAAGCGAGGGGTGAGCAGTGGACTGAGCCGTTGGTTGCAATTCACAACCTCACCACTGGATGCCGCTACAATTTACACACTGCACCTTTAAGGCTTCAGACATTGTGCAAATACGCGCAAATGGTTCAGACAGAGCACACAAACTGAGGTCACGTTTCTCGCTTGAATGTACACATTTTCACAAAATTATCTTAAAATGCAGTGATTATGCTCGTAAACATTGTCTGTTACGTCTTAAGTGAGTGAATTGCTTATTTCATTTGTATGTTTGTTCTATTGTATTTATTTGTGCGTTTACTTTAACAATATTTGACATTTATAAGGTAGGCTAGTAGTTTTAAAGGGACACTTCTCTTTTTTTGAAAATATGCTCATTTTGTAGCTCCCCTAGAGTTAAACGTTTGATTTTTACAGTTTTGGAATCCATTCAGCTGATCTCCGGGTCTGGCGCTAGCACTTTTAGCATAGCTTAGCATAATCCATTGAATCTGATTAGACCATTAGCATCGCGCTCAAAAATAACCAAAAAGTTTCAATATTTTTCCTATTTAAAACTTGACTCTTCTGTAGTTACATCGTGTACTAAGAACGACGAAAAATTAAAAGCTGCGATTTTCTAGGAACTATACTCTCAAACTGGCGTAACAATCAAGGACTTTGCTTCTGTAACATGGCTCCAGGAGGCGCAATGATATTTGCAGCGCCTGAAAATAGTCCCCTGCCATTGAAAGTAACCAAGGACACTATTTTCGGGCAGTGCGTAATATCACTACGTCACGTTTTAAATTGGAAGAAATATTGAAACTCTTTGGTTATTTTTTTAGCGTGATGCTAATGGTCTAATCAGATTCAATGGATTATGCTAAGCTATGCTAAAATTGGTACCGCCAGACCCGGAGATCTGCTCAATGGATTCCAAAACTGTAAAAATCAAATGTTTAACTCTAGGGGAGCTGGACAACCTCATATTTTCAAAAAAGTGTAGTGTCCTTTTAAGGATACATGGGTCAAAAACAATAAAAACAACTATTTTATTCGTGGTGGTGCCATTGAAAATTTTGGCAGGGCAAGTCAAAATCTGAACCACTAGCCCTGCATGACCTTATGGTGGTCAATCTTGATTTTAAAATCATGGTGGCTGATTTGTTGCTTGCCTGCTGTGACTACCAGCCCCACTCAGCTTGATCAAGATTGTCAACCAGGTCGACCTAAGCCTGACCAGCTGGTATTCCAGCCGATCAACCATCTGGACCTGCATGTAACAACTAATGACCATAAATGGACAGCTTGGACCAACATGCCCAAGTCAAGTTGGTAACCATTTTATCATCTGTAAAATGAAAAAAAATAAGCCTGTAAACTTGATGGTTGATCCTGAGCTCAACCAGTCTTTTAAATATAAGTAATGTTGTGTTCATTTGTTTCTGTGGAGCTTGTTGTTGCACAAATACTTAATGCTTAGTATTAGCAATAGCAGCTGTGGTTTTACAAAGCGTGTTTAAAGGACAAAATGGTTTTGCTAAGATTTTTCTGTTCAATGTTAAACGGATTGAGTTATAGAATTAGCAAGATGATAGTCACAGACATACTACATGAACAGATAAGCACATTTGGCCACGTACACCAGCACTATTGTCATTCCCTGATAAGTCATTCCATTATGCCGGAGTAACCCCGAAGTGACCAGGGATGCTATTAAGTGCTGACGTCAGACTCATTTAGGAAAATGGATTCTCCCAATTTAAGGAATGCAAATGGTTCCCGACATGCCATTTGGGATTTGACATATTGTTGTCTGAGTGTCCATGCTCAGGCCATGAGACCCAAGAGACAATAGTGGCTGTATTGTCTGGCTGTAGGTTGCGGTGAAGTAGTCATATCTAAAGTCAATTTTCTGGACTCTGCCCTCTACCCCCGAAGGCTTGTTTCCTTAAGTACTCTCTTTCTCTGAAACTGTTAGCCAAATCGCTTCTCCATTGTAACTAGTCAGGCATTAAAACTAGACCTAGGAGAGAAAAGTGAGACACCCCCTACAGAAATACAAAGACGTGATGATACGTTTATGTGTGATAATATTATTGATTTTTATATGAGATGTGCAAAACTACAGTATTTTAGTAGTCGGTGGGTTTTGCCTAAATTAATATTACCTTTAGCCTTCATGTCATCCCGATGAATATGCATTTATTCATCTGAGCACAAAGTTTATTTATTTATAAAATATCAGTTTACATGCATCTATGGGTCCCAAATTGTTGTAAATTAAACGACTCAAGTGAGTTAATAAATGTTATCAATCTAATAAGATTTGAAGTTATTGATGTGTCACCATGTTTAAATTTAGAGCTTGGATTTGTTTTGATTTCAGTTTCGCTAAACTAGCTCAAAATATGAATCATTTCCTCTCAAAGATTTATCATTTTGCTTTAGATCAGCTGGAATCAATGATCTATTTTTTTGGAATTTTCATTTTTGGGTTAACTATTCCTTTCAGGAAACCATGTATCATTAGACTGGTATAGGGTGTGCAATAAAACAAGTATTTAAAAATGAAAAGATGTGTACCTTGTAATGCATTGTAAGTCGCTTTAAATAAAATGCATAAATATAAATGTAAACAAATAATGCAGTGGATGCATTTATAGATCTAACTTTTACAAAGCAAACTATCTAACAGCAAAAGTATTATTTGCTATTTAGCGCACTGCTATGAAAAATATGAATGCTTAATTTATATTATTGACACCACATTTTGTTTTTAATGTATATTACATTTTTATCACAATGTCTTTTGTGGTGAAGTGACTTGAGGAAGAAATGAGATCTAGATAAGGCCTGCCTTGTCTCTTTCTACTACACTATGAATGTTGAATAGACTGTAAAAAAAGATGGACGACGCCCGTTCGCTCTCTTCCATTGGTGAAAAGTGAAGCCGCCAGTGTCCCGACATGGCGCTGACATCTTGGGTCTTGAGTTTGCGCAGTAGCGATTTCGGGACCAGTCATACGCAGTAGTGAGCAGGAAGTAAAGCCGCAAAATCAAGGCCCCGCCCTCACAGAATGCGCGTATCACAGCTATCACAGACCTGACACCACCGTATTTATATCATTAAATAACTAACTAAAAACAAACCTATTTTAAAAACAAACATTTGAATTTACATCAGCATGATAAAAACTACAGTAAATGACTGAAACCAGCTTTGGAAAAAAATAATTGAAGTGTAATTAAATTGTTTAGTTGGTCTCAAGTCCCACTGAATAACATGGGGAGGCGGAGTTTATGACCTATACTGGGACCAGTTACTGGGGGGCGATCAAGACGTTTTGCCTTCACTTTTCAGGGCTTGTGCGGCACGCTCGGTTGAACCCATTTGACTGCTCTACTTATAAATATACATGATAAATCATAATACCATATACTATGTTTGGTATTTGCCAGTTGCATGTCTCATTTCCCTTTTTTCCAAGAATTTCGTTTTTTTTTCCCTTTTGTAAAGTGTTATTTTATTTAATATCTATTTCCTGCACTTCTTTTTTGTATTACTGTCGCACATATTATGCAAAATCTACTTTTACAAGGTGTTTGGCAATAAATGTTTGTTGGCACTGTGTTAACACAACAACCCTACACTGAAAAAAATCCATCCTCTCCGAAGCAGTCATATGAGACATGCTGTATTGATTCTCTTGTTAATTTGACATCACACAATCAAAGCTCCGCCCCCTCCCACTGACTGACTGGTTAATTTGACCCAAATGCTTTTCTAAATGCGTTTGTTAGCACATTGTAGCACTAATTCGGTTAAAGATACAATTGTCGCAGACTGTATTCACAGGAATCAGATCTATTTTAACCGAAAGCTCTCACTGTATGTTGGTAAGGGAGTAAAGACGGCGCTTTTTCGCTCCCACCCAAATAGGGACATATTGGACATGCTATAACAAATGATCTGGGGGTATTTTTAGCTAAAACTTCAAGACACATTCTAGGCACACCTGAGACTTATATTACATCTTGTAAAAATAGACCAAATGTGTGCCCTTTAAAGCTCTTTTTACTTAAGTTATGTTAATCTAAGAATAGAAAAAGATCTGCACACAACCAAGGCCAGCCACAAGGCTCACATAAATGTATTATACAGTGACCAAATATACAAAAAGTTGCAGTAGTGCGGTAAAACGTTTTTGGATATTAACCTTTCCAGACACGACCCTTCTTTGGTGCCATGTGCTTGTAATAATTCAATATTTTCCCCGCCATTGATGAGTTATCTCGTCAATTAATAGAAAACATTTGCATGAAAAAATTATGAGTTTTTATGGTTATCTGTAATACTGCAATTATCCACTAGATGGCGTACTTACCCAGTTTATAAAAAACTGAAGCAAGAAATTATTTATTAATTTTAATCTCTGTGTATGTTTTGATAATCATTTTAAATCTGATCGCTATCAAAATTCTTGTACAGAAATGCAATTATTTCAGCCTTTTGCTAAGAAAAATAACCATATTTAAGAGTATATAATCAGAGAAAAATATACATAGGATAAAACAGTTTTTTTCCGTTTCACAAAAATAAAAAGGCTGGCGGGGAATGAGTTAATTACACAAAAGAATTAAGTATTTTTTACATAACCACAAACACCAAAAAAACAAAATTAAACAATCAAATACTGGAAGAAATATTTATGTTCAAATAAATGTAGCATTTTTAGATATGGTGCAACAAAACTCACCACAGTGATGTTAGGTTGTTGTGGGTGGTTGTGTTTTACTACGTGGTTGCTCAAGTGTTCAAAGTGTTTGTAGTGTATTGCTGTGCGGTTGTTAAGGTCGATGTTAAGGAGGTTGCTAGGTGGTTCCTTATTGGCCGAAGTGAAAATCGCCCACCACCATCACTGTGAGGATTTAATTCTAAATATGAGTTGACTTCCTCGTTCAGTTTTAATGTTTGGTCACTCTTAGCATGCAAAACAAAATACACTGAAATGCATGTGGGAAACAGGATATGATGTCATGCTCTACAAAAGGCGTCTTAATTTTGATCCTGAGGTCAAAATTACATTCTGATATGTGGGTGAGACGGACCCTTTACTATCCCAAGAGCTGAAAAGCCACCAAATTCAGAGGTTGCATCAGTTGTTTCTCTTAAAAACAGATCAACAATGGGCGTCTTATTTCTCATGATCGACTAAATGTAAAACAGAAGGAGTATTACTCATCTTATCCAAAGGGCGTCTCTTTTTATTTTCATCTCTTATCCCTCTAACGCTGTTCGCCATTAGCATCAATATAATCAAACACAACACCGAATTCGTCTGCTACCGGTCATAGCACTAAAGTGGCTTTACCTTACTGCATTAGCCAATAACACTTGACAGATGCAGACCAAAGCCTGTGTCTTAATCTGAGCTCCTCATTACCCGTCTCACTTTCTCCTCTCTCAGAGGAGGGGTTCAGAGTGCTCTTCTACCACAAATCAATACAGTGATGGCGATCAGTGGACCCTGAGCTCGCTGTCACGGTTGAGCACATACACAAAGCTCTCCGAAGCAAACGGAGAAGTGCGGTCCCATGTAGCTTAGGGGTCCTGGTGAACAATGGAGTAATTGAAGACCCCTGACACTGTGTCCGTGTTCTGAAGACAGGAAGTCTTCTTCTCTCCCTGTCTTCTTTCTCTGCCCTCAGGCAGATACGTGACCTCGTTTATGATTCACAAGCACTCCCGTCCTGTCTTGAACTGTTGTCATGGACATTGCACAGGCGTGGTGGTCAGTTTGATCTCAAGAACTGTGAAGGCTTGTTGCATCACTGCAAGGTCTCTATTCAGTAAACTCCTAAGATCTCTACTTAGATGACTTTAATAACACTTTCAATGTGTAGGCCGTAGCTGGCTTCTAAGTCAACCTAATTTTGGACAAATGTTGATGCAGCATTATATGTTTCCTTTGTAGATAAGGCAATCCCAGAATGTATAACAACAAGGTCAATGGAAAAATCTTAGAGAAACGTATTTAAAGTTTCAGTGACACTGTTCATTGTTTATATCAATATACTTTTGTACATTGTGGTTATTTGCATTTTCTGGGGGTACTTGTTGGTTCTATATAATGTTTAAACCAGTCAATTATTTACAGGCTGTGGCTGTAGTTAGGGTACCCACAGGTTATGGAATTTCTGGAATATCATGGAATTTTTAAAGGTCTATTCCAGAGATTGAAAGTCAGGGAATTTTATATTTTTTTATCAAAGTCATGAACATCAGGGATTTTGTTTGTCACTTTAAAATCTATATCTTTCTACACTCACCTAAAGGATTATTAGGAACACCATACTAATACTGTGTTTGACCCCCTTTCGCCTTCAGAACTGCCTTAATTCTATGTGGCATTGATTTAACAAGTTGGCCCATATTGATAGGACAGTGAACTCATTGTCATGTTCAAGAAACCAAATTTGAAATGATTCGTGCTTTGTGACATGGTGCATTATCCTGCTGAAGTAGCCATTGCTGTAAAAAATATGGACGTAGTGTCCGTGACGTCACCCATAGGTTTGTTAAGAGCTTTTTGGAAGCCAATAGTTGGCGGGGCTTGCCGTCCCCATCTTGGCCGCGCGTCACCACGCATCACTCGCAGATAACCGAAAATGGGTAAAGAGGCGGGACATAGTTAAAGCTAGTGACAGCAGTGGCTGTTTGTCACTCAAGTGGCCATGCCCTTAATTATGCAGAACTTTAGGGCTTAATATAATTTAAACAGATGAGTCACAAAAAAATCACCCCCTTACAGTTGTCATGAAGGGCAAAATTAGCTATACAGACCAAAAACAGGCTGTAAACATATTTATTTCTGCTAAAGTTGGGCATTTTAACATGGAGGTCTATGGGAATTGACTCCCATTTGGAGCCAGCCTCTAGTGGCCAGTCGATGAATTACAGTTTAAATCACTCTTGTATTGGCTTCAACAGAGAGATCAGAAGGTTGCCCCTCAATTTTTACCCATATAATGTATTGCCATTGCTACAAATATATCTGTGCAATTTAAGTTTTGTGGTCCAGGGTCACATATTTGCCCATTATGTATTTTTCTGCATACATAATGGTGTAAGCTTAGCAGCAACTGTTGGAGCCTAGTTCACGTGTGGCCTCTTATGCATCTGTGTGAAGCACATCAATTACTAGGTTACAGTCACTTGTGAGATTTTATTATTTTTCTTTAAAGGAGGCTGTTTAAGTAGACATCAGACTGCAAGGGAGCTCACTAGGTTTTTATACCCACCCAGTGCCCACCCATTCCCAACATGTGTGGATAGAAATTCTGCTACACTGGCAAGTATGCAGTACAGTGCAATAGGCCGGCTTATCCACCCACTTATCTCTTTACAATCATGTATGTCGGCTTTACTCTCTCCCATCTTCTGTCAGTCTCAGGGGCAGTTCGGGGTGGTAGTAGGAGGAGGGTCGTACACGCATCCTGGTTTTGGCTCACCGCCTGGTCTATTTTGAGTCCGCAGGCCTGAGATATTTTTTCAGCAGACCCGTGCGGTACAAATCAGCGATGTCACAGTGAAACAGCCCAAAGCAAAGGCCATGACGTTCACATAGATAGAAAAACAGATAGCAATCAAGTGGCTCGGCACACTGGATGATCCATCATGTTCCTGTTCCCCATAATTGATAGAGTTTGGAAGACTTTTGAATGAATATCACAACATAATACCCAAATTGCCCTATGACTGCATATGTAGCTTTTGTTTGGTTGTTTACTTTGGGTGTCGCTGTAAGCTGACTGACAGCTTTCAAAAACGAAAATGAAACTGGTTGTTCAAAATTGTTAGATTCCTCAAGGTTTGTTTTTCTCGTTTCTCTATACAGATGAGAGGTCGTCCAACACCCACGTTTCACGCTCTTTGACTAATGACCTGGGTGGCTCTTTGGTCCCTCTGATTGGTGAACGTAAGACTTCAGTACCCACCAACTCCAGCCAGCCAATGCTGTTCACGTTCGACACACCTGTACGGCACTCTCACAGTACCCTGTCCAACAGCGCTCCACAGGACTACCTCCTGCTACATCAGTGCATGAGCCGAAAGAGCGAGAGTACACGGTAAGAGACATGTTTTTAGATCTTCCTACAGCTTACAAACCACAAATCAAGATAAGGTGTTGTCATTTCTCTATTTATATCAAATCAGTTTCACTGGTTTAAAGGTGCAGTGTGTATTTTTAGAAGGATCTCTTGAAAGAAATGCAAAATAATATACAAAACTATATTATATGTGCTTTTAAAATGAACCATTATGTTTTTATAACCTTAGAATGAGACGTTTTTATCTACATACACCGAGGGTCCCCTTACATGGAAGTCGCCATTTTGTGCCGCCATGTTTCTACGGAAGCCCTTAATGATGTGTTTCAAAAGTGAGGGTTGGGCAGTGGGCTGAGCCGTTGGTTGCAATTCGCAACCTCACCACTAGATGTCGCCAAAATTTACACACTGCACCTTTAAAGAGACTCAAACAGCAGAACATTTAATACTTTGCTAAAATTGTTCATTTGTAATTGTGGCTATACTTCTGCCTCACATTCATCTACACAGATGCTTTCTTTATTGAAAACACATCTATAGACAGATTATTCTTCATATGAGACCTGTCATGTGCTGATGAATGATATATCAACACATACTTCCGGAATCAATGCTGGATATTGATTAAGCATTAAGATTAAAAATGGTTACTGATGTCACTGGATTGGTAGCCAATGCTGTGGTATGTACGAAGGTACATTTAAAAAACAAACTAAATAAATGAGAGCCTATTTATAAGGTGACGGGTTTGGATTGCATGACTGTTTATTATTTTTTACCCAATTCTCAGTAGTCAATTTTATTTTAGTTATATCTGTTGTTCTGTTTTCTAAAAAATATATATTTGCATTACAGTAACAAAAAGTATATTTTTAGCGATCCATTTCTTCATGAAATCCACCTATCTTTCTGGTTTGGCCAGCATTTGATAATGACTTCATGACAGTGACATCATCTGATGACATCATGCTTGACGTTCAAGTGTTTAAATATGCCATTTTAAATGTTGTTATCTCACAAAGTATAAAGCAAACACATAGAAGACCTTCCCAAAAAATCAGTAGCAAACAGTGACGTTACGTATACTGATGTTTGCAGAGGGATTCACTTTCAGGATATGCTCAACAGTCATTTCATCTTGATCTGTTTCATCCTAAACCATCAACATTGCCTGTTATAATGAAACATATCAATCAGCATAGCGTTTATTTTATGTCTCCTCAATTCAAACATTTCATTTAGCCTTTAAGTTCAAAACCTGCAGGAAGTAAACAGACTCTGGTTTTGTCCCACGAGTACCAGCCGTGCCAGTATTAGTGTGGGAATGTTCATGTATTCATTGCTCAATATAGAGACAGTTTTTACTCCCTCCATGTATCATAAACACTTTCAATCATCTCCTAACAGACTCAAAGTCACACAGCAGAGTCTCTCTCCATGTAAACAAAGCACTGAGAAACAAAGAGAAACACTGCCACCAGTGGTCAGATCGTAGCATTACACAGAACTGTCTGATGTGCTTTTATTTTTAATGACTCATGCCGTTTTCTTTTTTGTGTTGACATATTTCCCAGACTTGGGATAGGATATATAAATAAATGTATAAATGTAACAGTTATGTGCAGAAAAATAAGTATATATTTTCATTTTAACTAGTGGTCCACTGAGGGCGATATGAGGTTGCCATTACACAAATGTAATTAGAGTAAATGAGATAAACAAAAAATTGAAACGTATGGTGCATTATGTGCTTGGTAAGCGGCCTGTAGATTAGCATCAAAACATGCATGTACAATCCATACATGATATTATATTAATCATAGACAGTAAACTATAATGGACATTGAAAAAAATACATACACACCTATGATCTGACACTTTATGATACACAATGGCTGGGTTATTTTTAACCAATGCTGGATAAATATTGGACAGAACACACTGCTGGGTTAAAAATGACCCAATGTTGGGTAAAAACAACCCCGCATTGGGTAAATTTTAACCCAGCGGTGTCTTCTGTCCAATATTTTCCCAGCATGGGCCATTTTTAGAGTGTACTTTTCGAAACTTGCATGCAAGTATGCAAGTGTCACGTTCTAAAGCGGATGATGATTGGTCATTTTACTGTCTGTCAGATGCTTTACATCCGAGTGGCTTTTCTTAAGGAAAAAAAACACTAAAGCCTCATTCACATTAGCAGCGGCTAGCAGTAGCAGAGCGACGCAATCTCATTGATTTCAATGGAAGCTTGGCGGCTTCCGGCGACACGAGCGACAGTGACCGTTAGCGACCGGATGGGCGTGTCCAGTTGCGCGACAAAGTTGAAAAAGTTTAACTTTATGCAAATGATGAGCGACTTTTAGAGCGACTACCAATGAGAGCGAAGCAGTGGCGGTCACGTCATCCGTCTCTTATCAGTTACTGGAGTGGACTTTACTCATTTGTTTATGACAGCCAGATTTAGAAACGCCTCCTAACGACCTCATTGAAAGAGACGAGCGACACACAGCGACAAAATTGCTTATAATGTGAATGCACCTTAATACGGTATTGACTGCCAAACTGAAAGATTTGTAATAATAATTTGTTACATTTATATAGCGCTTTTCTGCAGCACTCAAAGCGCTTTACATATAAAAGGGGGATTCATCTCAACCACCACCAATGTGCAGCATTGACCTGGATGATGCGACGGCAGCCATATTGTTCCAGAACGGCCACAACACACCAGCTTATTAGTGGAGAGAAGACATGGGCCGTTTCTCAATCCGAAGGTTGCGGCCTCCGGAGGTCGCATGTGCAGGCTGCATACGTCATCAGGCCCGGTTTATTTACGTTAACTAAGCGTTACATTTGCAAGTCATTAACATACTACAACAATTTACGATTAACTAAGAATAATAGTCAACTTTATAATTGTAGTATTCGGAAATAGGACTGTCTTGATGACGTGTGCAGCCTGCGGGTGCGACCTTTGGAGCCTGCAGCCTTAGGATTGAGAAACAGCCAGAGTAATATCACCAATTAGTATATGAGGGGATGATTAGTAGGCCAAAGGGTAAGTTTGACCAGGATGCCGGGGCACACCCCTACTCTTTTTCCAAAGACATCCTTTAACGACCACAGAGAGTCAGGACCTCGGTTTAACGTCTCATCCAAAGGACGGTGCTTTTTGACAGTATAGTGTCCCCGTCACTATACTGGGGTGTTAGGACCCACAAAGACCACAGGATGAGCACCCACTGCTGGTCTCACTAACACCTCTACCAGCAGCAACCTGGTTTTCCCTGGAGGTCTCCCATCCAAGTACTGACCAGGCTCAACCCTACTTAGCTTCAGTGGGCAACCACTCTTGGGTTACAGGGTGATATGTCTGCTTTGCTTTTGGATTTACAATTCAAAAGAAAAGATTTTTTGCACTCTGGAAAAAATCGGGTTGTTTAACCCAGTGTTTCCCAACCACTGTGCCGTGGCACACTAGTGTGTCGTGACAGCTTGTTTGGTGTGCCGTGGAAAAATAAAAAATCACAACTGCGTATGTCAATGTCATCAATTCCAGCCAGGATATAATCTTTGTGTTCATCAAAACAAGTGTACTTGCATTGAATGTGAGTTCTACAATTAATATAGTAAAATATTCCAGTTAAACAAGTCATTTAAGCATTGCAATAGAGGTTTGTGCATTTATTTTAATGCTTTTTGGTATAGTGGACAGAAAAAAGGTTGGGGAACACTGGTTTAACCCATGGTTGGGTAAATATTGGACAGAACCAACTGTTGGGTTTTAAATAGACCTATGCTGGTTTGTTGTTACCCAACCATGAGTTAAAATAACCCAGGGTTTATTTCTTCATTTATAACCCAGCAATGGGTTCTGTCAAATATCCCAACCATGGGTTCAACCGACCCAATATTTTCAAGGAGTGTGCCTGATGCCAATAAGTAAAATCTGATTATTGGACGATTAATAAGCCAATTTTAAATAAATGAATTTAAATTTAATAAAAATTAAAACCAAATTTACCATTTCATTATAGAACACTCTATGTGCCAATATTTTTATTTAAATTAAATTTGTATTTTAATTTTGCGTATCAATTGCATTTTATTTTTTAATTTGACAGTGAAAATGCATTATCACCTTGAAAATAAAGTCATTTCATTTAATTTTGGCATATATTTTGCGTACAGTTTTCTAAAATGAAATGGTAAATCTGGTTTTAAATTTCATAAATAATCAATTAATAATTTTTATATATTGGCAGATATTAGATCACCTCAATTTTAACAGACAAGAATGATAACATCCATATTTAATTTTTTTATAAAATATTTATTGGCATATTAATTACTACATTTTTGCTGGGTGTGATGAAATTTATTTGTACGTGCTAGATTGATGCCATTGATTGAGCGATTTTTTTTAAGTTGTCATATTAACTAAATTCTGAAGATTAAATTTGAATGTTATTCATTTACATAATGACCATTAATATTTAGCATTAAAACTATACTAGTGATGTTTTTTTACATTTTGTATACACAGTGCTGAAATTCATTGCATTTTCCTGTTCTCTTTTGATTGACAGGTTATATCGACCATGACTATCGGCTGTTATTAAACTATCAGCCGATAAGTGTGAAAATTTGTCTTTATCGATATTATAATATATATTGATATATTAGTGCATCTCTAATTTATGTTTATTTGACATATATTTATCATAAAACAAACCTTCTTCACCTTCTTCTTCTCAAAGGAGTGCCAGTTTCTCACAAGCCTCTCGCAGCAGTCTGTTAGTGGGCAGCGACTCTGCGGTTCAAAGACTTACTCATGGCTTCTCTCATTGTTTGAATGGCATGGGTGGGCAACTTCACGGTTTTTACAGTCTGCCCAAACCTGGAAAACATCAGCAGCTCTCATCACGGAGCGATTCTCAGGATGCCTGCTACGTCCTGCCCAGAGGTTACAGCTCCGAAGAGCAATCAGAGCTCGACTCGGAGGACGTCTACATCTATAAGACCCCCAGTAACACTCTAGCGGCCCCACATGCCGCTGAGCAACGGGCACTCGATAACTACGATTTACCCGGCGTTCCCGGCTCCGTCTACCAGATCCCACGCACGTTTGACAAGAACCACAATGCACTGCTGCCATCCAGCGCGGAATCCACGAACGCACCCCCACCCAGGCCACCCAAACCCAGTCAAGGCTCAGAGACGCGATGGGGCAGCCCACTGTCCACAGGAGCCCAAAATGGCGATGTAGCGACGGTATCGGTGATTCCCAGGAGAAACACGCTGCCAGCTGTGGAGAACGTTAAACTTCATAGAGGTAGTGAAAGCATAGTTTTGTATTTTGCATTTTGCTTTAGTCTTTTATGTTCGATCTGTACTCACTGTTTCAGCAAAGGGTCAATGACGTGAGGTCAAATTTTGTTTGTCCACTTCAAATTTCATTTTGCAACGTGGATACCAGAAAATGTCTAAATACGTCATTTGAAGTTTTTAGCATTAAGTATTTGGATAAAGAGCAATAAAATTATTTAGTTCCTGCCATTTTTAGTAGCTTTTATAATGCAGCTGAAAAAACGTATTCTTCTTCCCACTTCTCTGCTATCTTTCATTCATGTCGTTTTCTGTTAAATTTGTGCATATGCTTGAAACCAAGAGGCAAACTGGTCAAGGTTTACTCTGATCTGCAGGGAGGCTAATGAAATTCAAGCCATGCAGGCCGCCCCAGAATGCCTTGTTCCGGCCTGATAAGCAGTGAAAAAAATAGCAGACACAATTCAGTGATTTCCTAATGCTCAGCAAGGCTAGACTAGTGTTTAGAGGAACAGGAAGTGACTTTTTGACCATCGTCTCCTCTTTCCCACACCTGTGCTCAGTAGCCACCATGTTACCAGAGAGGAAAAGTTATAGCCAATGGGGCATACAGTATAAAGAGAAATTGCAGTCACATTTGTGACCCTGGACCACATAATTGGTCATAAATCATATGGGTATATTTGTAGCAGTAGTCAACAATACATTGTATGGGTCAAAATTATAAAAAAATTTAAATGCTTAAAATCATTAGTATATATTAAGTAAAGATTATTCTCCATGAAGATATTTGTAAATTTCCTGATGTAAATATATCAAAAATGTATTTTTTATTAGTTATATTTGCTGCTAAGAACTTTGTTTGGACAACTTTAAAGAGGTCAAAGAGTGAAAATCTAACTTTTTCCATGTTTAAGTGCTACGATTGGGTCCCCAGTGCATCTTTCAACCCAGAAAACGTAAATAAAGAACAACCCAGTAACTTAGTTTTGGTTAGCCATTCTTTGCGATCATGTGAAAAATTAGGTTGTTCAGATTTTGCCTGTTTTGTGAGGTAGGTAGCAAGGCCAAATGCAATAATACCGTCCCTTAATCTGCACTATCCAACCACGGCACTGACATTTAGTGCAGAGAGAAAGAGAAAAAATTATTGACAGCACAATTGAGTTTCAATTGAAACAAACCACTATCATTGTGATCAGTGTTTGCACTTTATCAGCTCATTTGCATTTTAAAGGACACACCCATAAAGGCACATGTTTGCTCAGGCCTACAAAGTGGCAATTTTAACATGCTATAATAAAATATCTGTTGGGAAATTTGAGCTAAAACTTCACATACGCACTCTAAGGACACCAAATACTTATTTTACATCTTTTAAAAAATCTCATCATATGACCCCTTTAAAGGCGATTGATGATTTCCCAGATTCCAGATTTTTTCAGATCTCGGCCACATATTGTCCTATCCTTACAAACCATACTTTAATGGAAAGCATTAAATCAGGTTTCAAATCTCAAATTTCAAAAATTGACCCTAATGACGGGTTTAGTGGTCCACGTTCACATTTAGCCTTTCTATAAAAGCATTAGTTACAGAAAATAAATATTAAGGATGAAAGATCTGTGTCGAACAAAACACAGATTCATTAATTATTTAAGTGTAAAACACAGCTTTTTATATTTTATTTCTAAAGCTTTCTGAATTCTGTGAATTCATTAACTGATGATTACTTGGTTTGTTAAGCTTTTTTATCATTTATCTAATGTATTTTAGGTTCCTCCTTTGAGACGGGCAGTCACCAACGACCAGTCTACTTTAACAACTCCGGACAGTCAGTGGAGTCTGTCAATGATGGCTATAGCTCATACTTGGTAAAGTATCTTCATCCCAACATTTATCTGACAGTCTCATTATAATAGTTTCACTGTAAAGTGTTACAGTTAACACCCAAGACCAGTGGCGGCCGGTGACTTCTTTTCCGAGGGGCGCAAATTCAAAATATGTGTTCGGCATGTCATGTGCGTGGCTCGTCATGTCAAAATATAACCCCATTTACACAGACCTTTGGTCCCAGAAAATACCCGTAAAATTGAAAGCATCTGTGTGAACACAAACACGTCCCGTAAATCTTCTTAGATTGTTGCCAGAAAGAGGACCTAGTAGATAGGGCTGGGTATAGACCAGTTCAAATGATGTAAACAACACTGGTCCAGAAACACTTCCTGTTACAGTTTGTGACAGTTATTTTTTTATTTTACATATATTATTATCTTTAAGATGTTTGTTTAACTTCAGTTAATTCAGGTTTATATGTTCTGTTGGTTTATTTTATCCCAACGTTTATCTAGTGTTAAAAAACGGAAACAGGAAGTGCTTCTGGACCAGTGATGTTTACATCTTTTAAACTGGTCTATTGGCAAGGGCCTCACGATACGATACATATCTCGCTACATGTGTTATGATACAGTGTATCACGATACAATACAATATGTTGAATGTTGCGATACATTGCAATACTTTTTCTTGTCAAGCACAATGAGGAAGGCGCAAAGCCGAAACTCGTCTGTGCCAATAATTATACGTTTTATATGCAAAGTGCGGCCCTTTTCTTTTTCTTTGAAATTACTTATAAGTCTGGTCAAGCACTCTTATAGTATATATAATAAATTGAGTGAAGCCTGCTCCTACGACACAATGGGCAGTTTTCAAAAACCATATATGTGACCCAGTCTGTGAATCCCTAACTAAAGTCATTTTTGTGTTATTTACTGTTTTCTACATAAAATCATCTTATAATGTAATGAACATCCTGTGAAATTATAACCTTGATATCTTTAATATTGGCTGAGTAAGGTCATGTCAAAGATTGAAATCAATGTGAAATCAAACTTTGATTCTCCAAATCTCAGATTTTGATTATAATCAAAATCAGATTAATAGACTAAAAAAAATTAGTCTCGGTATTGTTTTTAATCCAATTTATATTTAAATGACACACTGAACAGAGCCAAATCAGAGTCAATTATATCCGTAGTAAGTCATGGGGACACAAACGGCGCATTTCCTGAAAATGGTCCCATAACTCACAGAGGACTGACAATAGCAAGTCTATTCCAACCATGACAGAACAAATGGTGTGTGTGTGTTTGTCACAGTGCTTTTCTACACTCATCCCTAAACCGTGTAAGCAAGATTGTTCTGCTCTCCTTTACAGAGAACTAAAGTCCCATTGACCCGCTCTGACAGTGCCGGTTCTGACGATAACTACGTACCCATGAATCCTGGCTCATCATCTTCCCCTCTCAGCGCTGCCCTGGCTGACAGTCCGAAAAACAATTATATTCCCATGAGCCCAGGTCCTCACCATTTTGATTTCCCAGGATTCTCAGCAACGTTACCGGCCAGGAAGGGCAGTACGGCATCGCTTTGTCTCCGACCGGGCCGTCTCAGCGACGTCACACCGCCGCCAATCAATCGCAACCTTAAACCCAGGACAGGTGAGGGGGCATCAATACATTTACGATACATAGCTCTACGTAACTGTCACCGTGATGTGTTATATCATGTCATGATGTTTTATAGTATTTGGGGAAGGTGTGCATTACCTCAGAAATGTGACTTTCTTCGGTAGAACAAAATGTTTAAACGATTACAAAACATCACAGGCACTCCCATGTGTTCTTGTTATTAACCCCGTTCATTGGAATTGCATGAATAAGAGCCACCAACACATTCATCAGATTCCTTAGAAAAACAATTCACATAGGTTTGTCTTATGCTTCTTGTTTCTCTGTGGTAGAGCGTCATAAATGTCACCGATCAAAGGTCATAGATTTGATCCCAGGGAACACATACACTAATAAAAGGATTGTATAGCTTGAATGCACTTTGGATAAAATTGCTATTTGTGTAAAATGTAAATTGACTCAGAGCTCAGTAAATAATGATTTTTTTTTATTTCTCACAATGTTCATTTTTGGGTGAACTATAAATAGTTACGCTGATTTGTTGTGATCATGCTTTGCAGCAAAACCAACACCTCTTGACTTGAGGAACAACGGGATCATTGATGAGCTTCCCTTCAAGAGTCCCGTCACCATGTCCTGGACCAGACCCATGTAAGCATTCAGAGCTACAGTAAAAACACTATAAACACAAAACGAGGACCCACCTTGGAGAACCCACAGGGTCAAATTTGGCCACTGTTAATTGTTGCTACCAGGGCCTGAAGTTAACTTTTTGGACCACCAGCCACTGTGGCAGGTGGATTTAGAAATCCACCTGCCACAGAGACTTTTTACCAGCCAGTTTTTTTTTTTTGCCTGAATAGTGAATGATAACGCTGTCTTTATTGTATGAATTAAATATAATTTTTTTCAGAGCTACAAAAGTGAATTTCTCTTTGTCTTAGGTTGTTTGATTAACATTAATGACACAGACTTAAGTAGGTTTATTGAGGTTACTGTCTCTTTAAGACCAGCACAGACTGGTTTTTGAATCTCTATACATACACTTAAGACATAAAGAAATGTTTTATTAGAAAATTAATACTGTTGTTTATATGTGCCCTGTCAAGAGCAAAAAATGTTTATGTACGCATGCTTTTAGGAACGCGTCTCTCCGATGTGCCCTATTGAGTCCCCTTAAACCCGCGCACGCACACAGAGACAGAGGGGGCACAAACTGCGCACATAAACGCCGCACATACGTTGTTTTTCATTACTATATTCGCAAAATGTATGTTAATGTACTACAGTATAAGGCATAGTAGCGCAACTCTCTCTAAAGTTTACACATCAAGAGTTCTGATCCGTCACAGCAGCACTACACATCTGTGCAACTGCGATTGTACAGTAGCCTATGTCAGCATTGTATTATTATCCCATCTCACCAACAGTTTAATACTTACTCGCACATCCAAAAGTAGTCAGAGAAGTGCCTCATCTTCTTTCCAATCGCATGAACGTTGCGAAACAGAAGGCGCATCCTTTCAATGAATCACACAATTTGCATCGGTGATATGCGCAGGTTGATAAGAAATGAGCGGGTGCCGGTTGCGAATCATCCAAAAATATTTTAATGATATTCAGGCCGCGGTCAGTCGGTCGAGTTTAAAAACTATTTTGAACAATTGCGGGCGGGTTATAGTGATGGGTCGTTTGGGAACGAGCCGGCTCTAAGAGCTGATTCTTTGTAGCGAACGAGCAGAGCCGAATCTTCAGATGCAGGCAGGGGTGGAACCGTAGAGGCCAGAAGAGCTGAATCTATGAAAAGAGCCGGACTGCCATCACTAAAATGTAGAGCCGGAGCTGGAGCCGAAAGAGCCGAATCTATGAAAGTTGAAAGTCGGTAGTGGGTTGGTCATACAATGACCCGCGCATCACTGATTCGCATTGGCTACCCGCCAATGTGGCTAGTAGATTGAGAGTGTTACCGGCCAATTGCAAAATCCACCCGCATTTGGCGCGTGGTCGGGTGTTAATTTCATGCCCTGGTTGCTACCCAAAATCTTCTTGGGTTCTCCAGGGTTAATGCATTGCAAGAGTAGCCATTGTTACGGAGCCCCTAAGGGGACGTGGAGCAAAAATTAAATAAAGTTTAGTTTCACGTGCGCACATGAAACTATCGGGTGCTCGCGTGAAACTATCGCATGCTCGTGTGAAACTATCACATGCACGCGTGAAACTTTAGTGTGCGCGCATGAAACAATCGCGTTTAGTTTTGCGTGCGCACGTGAAACTATTGCGTTTAGTTTCGAGTGCGCACCTGAAACTATTGCGTTTAGATTCACGTGCTCACCCAAAAGATTCACGTGCGCACGCAGAAGTTTCACGTGTGCACGCAAAAGTTTCACGTGTGCGCGCAAAAGTTTCACGTGAGCACGCAAAACTAAACTTTTAATTTTTTTTAATCCAATGTCACCTTAGGGGCTCGGTACATTGTAGGCATTTACAGTGTAGTCCAAAGGATCAATGTTTAGCCGCTATATGCTATAACCACGCCCTATGGAGCTAGTGTGTATTTTATATATAGATATTACAGATTAAATATTATTGGATGTTTTGCAGTACCTATTTTCTTTTGAAGACCTTTTAAAAGCATATAAATCAACTTAAATGTTGTTTGTGTGGGCTGTCGTTCAATGTTACAATTCAGGATTATTTTCTAATGAAGGGCTCTATTAAAATAATTAAATGGCATAAATGAAGTCATGTAATTCTGGGTCATACAGTAGGTAAGGGATGATGTGGAGGCAGCCGGTGGTTGTTGGGAGGTGGGCCCCGGCGGTGTGATCGGGACCCGACGCGAAGCGGAGGGTCTTGTATCGCACTGAGGGGGCTTGTTTCCCAATAACTATCGGCTGCCTCTACATTATCCCGCTTATTACACGGCTACTTGCCACATAAGAAAAAAAACTGGACATGAATATGAATTTGAAACGTTTTATTGGCATATTTGTTTTAAATTAACATTTTTATCCTTCCGCGAAACTTTGCACAGATGCATAAAATGATCGTAATACCTTATTAAGATCCTCTGCTTCATACTTGTCTGTCTCCATTTTTTCTCTTTTAGCCAGTCTTTGAGAAGTTTTAATGCCCATTCTGTATTTTTTTGTGTGATGGCTTCGTAGCTGTCATGCTCTATTTTGTCAAGTTCAGTCTCAGTAAGCTGTCTGTGTCTTGTCGTGGTTGTCCAGTGTTTGTCACAAGATGGCGCCAAACAGACAGTAATCTTTATTGATCTTTATTGGCGCGGAGCGATTTTACTTGTGCAAGTAGTACCGGCTATGCGTTATTATTTTGGAGCGGTTATTATTTGAAAAGAACGAACCTGCAAATGTCTCAACTGACCAATCAGAATCAAGCATTCCAGAGCGCCGTGTAATAAGTGTCAATAACACACAATGCTCCTTTAACAGAAAGTCAACACCGGGTACTTTAGATGTGCTTGGTGTAGTCACCGTGAATACTGTAGTAAAACATCACTTAGGACATTAAATCAAGAATGCCTCTACATTTAAGATATAAGCAATAACATGTTGTGACGGTAATGCTTTGCTTTATAATACAGGCCCATTATGAACTCCATGTCGTCACAACACTGTCGGCCAATTTCCACCCAGAGCATCACCAGTACAGATTCAGCAGACAGTGAGGAGAACTATGTGGCAATGGTGAGGCAAAGTCTTCAGGTTTACTGTATTTCTACTGAACAAGACTATCTTCTTTACTGTTTCAGTCTGCTATTTTTCCACCAACATGCACATTTTCTTACAGCAAAACCCAGCGTCTACCTCCCCGGCGATGAGTGGTACCAACAGTCCTGCACCCAGAAACTGTGGAAATGTGGACTATTTGGCCCTGGACTTTCAGCCTAATTCTCCGGGTCCACACAGAAAGGTACACCGGTCACACCATAACCAAAGCCTGTGTAAAGTCAGTGGTCCACAGATGGATGGCTGAAAGAATGGATGGATGAATGAAACAGATGGATGAATAAATAAATCAATGAAACAAACGAATGAAACCAATGAAACCAATGAAACGGATGAACAAATGAAACAAATGAATGAATGGATGGACGGATAAATAAAATAGATGAGAAAATGAAATGATAGATGAATGAATGGACAGACGGACAAATGAGATGGATGGATGGATGAAGGAAACAGAAGGAATGGACAGGTGAACGGAAGAATGAAACTTAGGAATTGTTGGTTGCGTGGATTGATAGACTGATGGACGAATGAAACTAATGGATGGATGAATTAATGAAACAAATGAATGGATGAATGAATGTTGGATGGGATGGATGGATGAATAAGAGAAATGGATGGATGATGGATGAAACGGATTGATAAATGGGTGGTTTGATGAATGGGATGGATGAATGAAACAGATGGATGGATTGATAGACAGACAGATGGACGACGGTGGGTGGATGAATGAATGAAACAAAAGGAATGGATGGATGGATGTGTAGTTGGACAGATGAAACGAATGAATGGTGTGTTGGTTGGTTGGTTGGATGGATTGATAGACAAATGAATGGATGAATGAAACCAATAGATGGATGAATGAATGAATGAAACAGAAGGAATGGACGGATGAATGAAACGGATGAATGGTTTGGATGGATGGATTGAAAGACAGACAGATGAATGGATAGATGGACGAATGAAACAAATGGATGGATGAATGAATGAAACAAATGGATGAATGAATGTTTAAAATAAATGGATGGATGGATGGATGGATGGATGGATGGATGGATGGATGGATGGATGGATGGATGGATGAATGAATGGATGAATGGATGGATGATAGATGGATGGATGGGTGGTTGGACGAATGGGAAGGATGAATAAATGAAATGGATGGATGCATGGATGGTTGAAGCTGATTGATGGATGAATTAATTAAACAAAAGAAGGAATTGATGGATGGACGAATGAAACGGATTAATGGTTGGTTGCATGGATGGATGGATTGATAGACAGATTAATGGACGGATGGACAATGGTGGGTGGGTGGATGAATAAATGAAACAAAAGGAATGGATGGATGGATAGACAGATGAATGGACGAATGAAACACATGGATGGATGAATGAATGAATGAAACAGAAGGAATGGACGGATGAATAGTTTGGATGGATGGATTGATAGACAGACAGATGAATGGATAGATGGACGAATGAAACAAATGGATGAATAAATGTTTAAAATAAATGGATGGTTGGATGGATGGATGGATGGATGGATGGATGGATGGATGGATGAATGAATGGAATGCAATGGAATGGAATGGAATGAAATGGATGGATGGATGGGTGGTTGGACGAATGGGAAGGATGAATGAATAAAACGGATGAATGGTTTGGATGGATGGATTGAAAGACAGACAGACAGATGAATGGATAGATGGACGAATGAAACAAATAGATGGATGAATGAATGAAACAAATGGATGAATGCATGTTTAAAATAAATGGATGGATGGATGGATGGATGATAGATGGATGGATGGGTGGTTGGACGAATGGGAAGGATGAATAAATGAAATGGATGGATGCATGGATGGATGAAGCTGATTGATGGATAAATGAATTAAACAAAAGAAGGAATGGATGGATAGACGAATGAAACGGATTAATGGTTGGTTGCATGGATGGATGGATTGATAGACAGATTAATGGACAGATGGACAATGGTGGGTGGGTGGGTGGATGAATGAATGAAACAAATGGATGAATAAATGTTTAAAATAAATGGATGGTTGGATGGATGGATGGATGGATGGATGGATGGATGGATGAATGAATGGAATGAAATGGATGGATGGATGGATGGGTGGTTGGACGAATGGGAAGGATGAATGAATGAAATGGATGAATGGTTGGTTGCATGGATGGATTGATTGATAGACAGATGAATGGACGAATGAAACAAATGGATGGATGAATGAATGAAACAGAATGAATGGACGGGTGGGTGGACGGTAGGCTTGGGCGGTAATACGGTAATATGGTATACCGCGGGATCTAAAAATAGCAAAGGTATCAGTTTCTATACCGCCATACCGGCATTAAAAAAAAACAATGAACTTATATAGCAGACAAGGATTAAATATTAAATTAGGGATGGCGAAAACTAAACATTTTCTTAACCGACCACCGAGCCATTAACTGATTAGTTTAAAACAAGTACGCTGTTTATAATAACAACCATTTCGAGCTGCGCCTGCAATTTCGCAACTCTGTCGCATCTCTCTGCTGCTCTGCCTCCGGCTCATCCGAAACATCATTCCCGCAAACGCGTCGCCGCGGAGCTTGTATGCTGCTTGTAATCGGAGGACAAATGACTCCTTAGTTTCAAAATGGTTTTGGTAAGGTGATCGCGTGGAAAATAAATGCGTTTGTCTTATTAGAAGCTCATTTGAAACACTGCCGCGGCTTATTTAAGAAAATGACAGACGCCGCTTAAGTTTGAGGTAGTGCTAAAAATAATAAAGAAAGATGATGATCATCATCACCTTATCAGTTAGCACTGAAATGTAGATGTAATGTATTTCCAAATCTAAACCCAACTTGTGCGGAATGTTGCCTAATAGACTGCAACACGATAAAACAGGCACCTTCAGAATGCATAAAAGACGCACCGCCAAGGCAGGTCTAACTCACTCTGTGCCTTCTAGTAACGACTAGAACAACTCTTTTTAGGGCCCGAGCACACCAGGGTGTGAGGACCCTATTGTTTTTGCTCCGTTTATTATTAGGGCCCGAGCACACCAGGGTGTGAGGACCCTATTGTTTTTGCTCCGTTTATTATTAGGGCCCGAGCACACCGGGGTGCGAGGACCCTATTGTTTTTGCTCGGTTTATTATTATTTAGGGCCCGAGCACACAAGTGTGAGGACCCTATTGTTTTTGCTCCGTTTATTATTATTATTATTATTTATTCTTCTTCTTCTCCAAAGTGAATCGCATTTTTGAGGGGCGAAACATGCTCGAAAACTCATGAAATTTTGCACACATGTCAGGAGTGGCGAAAATTTACATGTGGCATAGGCGCCAGAAGTGGGCGTGTAGAAATGGCTCGATAGCGCCACCTGCAAAATTTCAAGAGAACAGCCCCCCCACTACGAAAAACGTACAGATACGAAATTTGGTAGGATCATCTATCACCCCAAGACCTACAAAAAAGTCTCTTGGAGCGAAGCTCTAAACCCAACAGGAAGTCGGCCATTTTTAATTTTTGCCTTGATTTTTGTGCAAATTTGGTCATTTCCAGCCTTCATACTTTAACGAACTCCTCCTACAGATTTGATCCGATCATCGTCATATTTGGTCAATCTCATCTAAAGGACTTTGCGATGTTAAATTGCGGAGATCTTGACTTTTCGTCAGAGGGTGTGTCCGTGGCGGCCTGACGAATTTCGGCATTTTCGCCATGAAACAGGAAGTGGCTCTAACTCAGGCATACAATGTCCAATCTGGCCCACACTTCATACGTTTGATAAGGGTCTTGGCCTGAACACATTTCAATGCCAATATTCAACTTCACTCATAGCGCCACCTAGAGGTAGGAGGAAATACCATGTTTTATGCTCTGATTTACTGCTCTTAGAGATTTAATCAAATCATCATCATATTTGGTCTGACTGATGTTAAGCCCTTTTCCTTGATAAATTGCGAAGATCTTGACTTTTCGTTGAAGGGCGTGTCCGTGGCGACCTGGCAAAGTGTGATGTTTCGCCATGAAACAGGAAGTTGTTATAACTCAGGCATACAATGTCCGATCTGCCCCTGACTTCACACGTTTGATAAGGGTCCAGGCCTGAACACATCAACATGGCATAATTCAGTAACACTCATAGCGCCACCTAGAGGCAGCAGGAAATACCATGTTTTACGCTGTGATTTACTGCTCTTAGATATTTAACCATATCAACATCATATTTCACCAGTGTAATCTCAAGACCTTGTGTGATGATAAAAAACAACGACCTTGACTTTTCATTAAAGGGCGTGTCCATGGCGGCCTCGCCAAATATCGCTAAATGAATCGCATTTTTGACAGGCTAAACAAGCCCAAAAAGTCATAAAACGTTGCACACACGTCAGAAGTGGCGAAAATTTACATGTGGCATAGGCGCCAGAAGTGGGCGTGTAGAAATGGCTTGATAGCGCCACCTGCAAAATTTCAAAAGAACCGCCCCCCCACTACGAAAAACATACAGATATGAAATTTAATAGGATCATCTATCACCCCAAGACTTACAAAAAAGTCTCTTGAAGCTAAGCTCTAAACCCCACAGGAAGTCGGCCATTTTGAATTTTCTCTGTCATTTTTTGACATTTCCAAGCGTCATACTTTAACGAACTCCTCCTAGCGATTTAATCCGATCATTATCATATTTGGTCAATCTCATCTAAATGCCTTTGCGATGCTAAATTGCGGAGATCTTGACTTTTCGTTAGAGGGTGTGTCCGTGGCAGCCTGACAAATTTCTGCATTTTTGCCATGAAACAGGAAGTGGCTCTTACTCAGGCATACAATGTCCAATCTGCCCCATGCTTCACAAGTTTGATAAGGGTCTTGGCCTGAACACATTTCAATGCCAATATTCAGCTTTAATCATAGCGCCACCTAGAGGTTGCAGAAATTACATGTTTTACGCTGTGATTTACTGCTCTTAGATATTTAATCAAATCATCATCATTTTTGGTAATACTGATCTTAAGGACTTTAATATGATATATTCAGAAGATCTTGACTTTTCGTTGAAGGGCGTGTCCGTGGCGGCCTGGCAAAGTGTGATGTTTCGCCATGAAACAGAAAGCTGTTGTAATTCAGACATACATTTTTCGATCTGCTCGAGACTTCACACGTGTGTTAAGGGTCCCGGCCTGAACACGTCAATATAATAATAATCATGTACAGTCATAGCGCCACCTGCTGCACATTTTTTTTGAATATCTACCTATATTTACCCACTTTAATTCATATCCCCCTGGTTCACTGCTTTACTAATGCCATAGGGTAGCGGTGCACATGCGTGCGAGGGCCCTTCCATCGCTGCTTGCAGCTTTAATATTATTATTATTATTATTATTATTATTATTTATTCTTCTTCTTCTCCAAAGTGAATCGCATTTTTGAGGGGCGAAACATGCTCGAAAACTCATGAAATTTTGCACACATGTCAGAAGTGGCGAAAATTTACATGTGGTATAGGCGCCAGAAGTGGGCGTGTAGAAATGGCTCGATAGCGCCACCTGCAAAATTTCAAGAGAACAGCCCCCCCGCTACGAAAAACGTACAGATACGAAATTTGGTAGGATCATCTGTCACCCCAAGACCTACAAAAAAGTCTCTTGGAGCGAAGCTCTAAACCCAACAGGAAGTCCGCCATTTTGAATTTTTGCCTTGATTTTTGTGCAAATTTGGTCATTTCCAGGCTTCATACTTTAAAGAACTCCTCCTACAGATTTAATCCGTTCATCGTCATATTTGGTCAATCTCATCTAAAGGCCTTTGCGATGTTAAATTGCGGAGATCTTGATTTTTCGTCAGAGGGTGTGTCCGTGGCGGCCTGACAAATTTCTGCATTTTCGCCATGAAACAGGAAGTGGCTCTTACTCAGGCATACAATGTCCAATCTGCCCCACGCTTCATACGTTTGATAAGGGTCTTGGCCTGAACACATTTCAATGCCAATATTCAACTTCACTCATAGCGCCACCTAGAGGTAGGAGGAAATACCATGTTTTACGCTGTGATTTACTGCTCTTAGAGATTTAATCAAATCATCATCATATTTGGTCTGACTGATGTTAAGCCTGTTGCGGTGATAAATTGCAAAGATCTTGACTTTTTGTTGAAGGGCGTGTCCGTGGCAGCCTGGCAAAGTGTGATGTTTCACCATGAAACAGGAAGCTGTTGTAATTCAGACATACATAGTCCGATCTGCCCCCAACTTCACACGTTTCATAAGGGTCCTGGCCTGAACACATCAACATGGCATAGTTCAGTATCAGTCATAGCGCCACCTAGAGGCAGCAGGAAATACCACCTTTTATGCTGTGACTTACTGCTCTTAGAGATTTAACCATATCAACATCATATTTCATCAGTCTAATCTCAAGACCTTGTGTGATGATAAATAGCAACGACTTTGACTTTTCGTTAAAGGGCGTGTCCGTTGCGGCCTCGCAAGTTATCGCTAAATGAATTCCTTTTTTGACAGCCTAAACGAGCTCAAAAAGTCATGAAACGTTGCACACGTGTCAAAAGTGGCGAATATTTTCATGTGATATAGGCCTCAGAACTTGGGGTGTTAAAATGGCTCTATAGCGCCACCTACAAAAATTCAATAAAGCAGCCCCCCCGCTACGTTAATCGCACAGATACGAAATGCGGTAGGATCATGTATCACCCCAAGACCTACAAAAAAGTCTCTTGGAGCAAAGCTCTAAACCCAACAGGAAGTCAGCCATTTTGAATTTTCTCTGTAATTTGAGTGCAAATTTTGCCATATCTGGCCTTCGTATATTAACAAACTCCTCCTATAAATTTAATCAGATAATCATCATATTTGGTGAGTGTCATCTAAAGGGCTTTGCAATGCTAAATTGCGGAGATCTTGACATTTCAATGGAGGGTGTGTATGTGGCGGCTTGCTAAATTTCTGTGTTTCTCAATGAAACAGGAAGTTGTTCTAACTCAGGTTTAAAATGTCCAATCTGTCCCACGCTTCACAAGTTTGATATTTGTCCTGTCCTGAACACATCAACATGGCAATATTCAGTAAAAGTTATAGCGCCACCTGCTGGAAGCAGGAAATGACATGTTTTACACTGTGATTTACTGCTCATTGAAATGTACTCAGATCATCATCATATTTGGTCAGTCTGAACTTAGGGACTTCACAATGATAAATTGTGAAGATCTTGACATTTTGTTAAAGGGGCGTGTCCGTTGTGGCCTGTCAAGTTAGATTTTTCGCCATAAGAAAGCTGTTGTAACTCAGACATGCAATGTCCGACCTGTCACAGACATTATACGTTTGACAAGGGTCCTGGCCTCAACACATCAATGTTACAACAATCAATTACAATCATAGCGCCACCTGCTGCCACCTGCTGCATAAAGGAGTAGTGGCACTTCAAAGTTCCTTTGAATATCCACCTATATTTATCCACGGAAATTTCAATCCCCCTGGTTTATTGCTTTACTAAGGCCATAGAGTGGCGGTGCACATGAGTGCGAGGGCCCTTCCATCACTGCTTGCAGTTTTAATTATTATTATTTTTCTTCTTCTTCTTCTTCTTCTTCTTCTTCTTCTTCTTCTTCTCCGAAATGGAACGCATTTTTGAGGGCCTAAACATACCCGAAAACTCATGAAAATTTGCACACGCGTCAGAAGTGGCGAAAATTTACATGTAGTATAGGCGTCAGAAGTGGGCGTGTAAAAATGGCTCGATAGCGCCACCTGCAAAATTTCAAGAGAACAGCCCCCCCACTACGAAAAACGTACCAATACGAAATTTGGTAGGATCATCTATCACTCCAAGACCTACAAAAAAGTATCTTGGAGCGAACCTCTAAACCCCACAGGAAGTCGGCCATTTTGAATTTTCTCTGTCATTTTTGGACATTTCCAAGCGTCGTACTTTAACGAACTCCTCCTAGAGATTTACTCTGATCATCATCATATTTGGTCAGTATCATCTAAAGGCCTTTGCGATGCTAAATTGCGGAGCTTTTGACTTTTCGTTGGAGGGCGTGTCCTTGGCGGCCTGGGAAAGTTTGATGTTTCGCCATGAAACAGGAAGCTGATGTAATTCAGGCATACGTTGTCCGATCTGCCCCTGACTTCACACGTTTGATAAGGGTCCAGGCCTGAACACATCAACATGGCATAATTCAGTAACACTCATAGCGCCACCTAGAGGCAGCAGGAAATACCATGTTTTATGCTGTGTCTTACTGCTCTTAGAGATTTAAACATATCAACATCATATTTCACCAGTGTAATCTCAAGACCTTGTGTGATGATAAAGAGCAACGGCCTTGACTTTTCATTAAAGGGCGTGTCCGTGGCAGCCTCGCAAAGTATCGCTAAATGAATCGCATTTTTGACAGGCTAAACAAGCTCAAAAAGTCATAAAACGTTGCACACACGTCAGAAGTGGCAAAAATTTACACGTGGCATAGGCGCCAGAAGTGGGCGTGTAGAAATGGCTCAATAGCGCCACCTGCAAAATTTCAAGAGAACAGCCCCCCCACTACGAAAAACCTACAGATACGAAATTTGGTAGGGTCATCTATCACCCCAAGACCTACCAAAAAGTCTCTTGGAGCGAAGCTCTAAACCCCACAGGAAGTCGTCCATTTTGAATTTTTGCTGTAATTTATGTGCAAATTTTGTCATTTCCAGGCTTCGTACTTTAACGAACTCCTCCTAGAGATTTTAATAGATCGTCATCATATTTGGTCAATCTCATCTAAAGGCCTTTGCGATGTTAAATTGCGGAGCTTTTGACTTTTCGTTGGAGGGTGTGTCCGTGGCGACCTGCCAAATATCAGCGTTTTCGCCATGAAACAGGACGTTTTTATAACTAAGGCATACAATGTCCAATCTGCCCCACACTTCACATGTTTGATAAGGGTCTTGGCCTGAACACATTTCAATGCCAATATTCAGCTTCAGTCCTAGCGCCACCTAAAGGTAGCAGGAAATGCCTTGTTTTACACTGTGATTTACTGTTCTCAGAGATTTAATCAAATCATTATCATATCAGGTGAGACTGATCTTAAGCCCTTTGCGATGAAAAATTACGAAGATCTTGACTTTTCGTTGAAGGGCGTGTCCGTGACGGCCTGGCAAAGAGTGATGTTTCGCCATGAAACAGGAATCTGTTGCAATTCAGGCATACATTATCCGATCTGCCCTATACTTCACACTTTTGATAAGGGTCCCGGCCTGAACACATTAACATAACAACAATCAGTTACAGTCACAGCGCCACCTGCTGCACACAGGCGGTGTGGCACATCAGTTTCCCTTTGAATATCCACCTATATTTGCCCACTATAATTAAGATCCCCCTGGTTAACTGCTTTACTAATAGCATAGGGTAGCGGTGCACATGCGTGCGAGGGCCCTTCCATCGCTGCTTGCAGCTTTAATTAGGGCCCGAGCACACCAGGGTGTGAGGACCCTATTGTTTTTGCTCCGTTTATTATTATTATTCTTTTTCTTCTTCTTCTTCTTCTTCTTCTTCTTCTTCTCCGAAATGGATCGCAATTTTGAGGGCCTAAACATACCCAAAAACTCATGAAAATTTGCACACGCGTCAGAAGTGGCGAAAATTTACATGTAGTATAGGCGTCAGAAGTGGGCGTGTAGAAATGGCTCAATAGCGCCACCTGCAAAATTTCAAGAGAACAGCCCCCCCACTATGAAAAACGTACAGATACGAAATTTGGTAGGATCATCTAGCACCCCAAGACCTACAAAAAAGTCTCTTGGAGCGAAGCTCTAAACCCCACAGGAAGTCGGCCATTTTGAATTTTTTCTGTCATTTTTTGACATTTCCAAGCGTCGTACTTTAACGAACTCCTCCTAGCGATTTAATCCGATCATTATCATATTTGGTCAGTCTCATCTAAAGGCCTTTGCGATGCTAAATTGCGGAGATCTTGACTTTTCGTTGGAGGGTGTGTCCGTGGCGGCCTGACAAAGTTCGGCATTTTCGCCATGAAACAGGAAGTTGTTATAACTCAGGCATACAATGTCCAATCTGCCCCACGCTTCACATGTTTGATAAGGGTCTTGACCTGAACACATTTTAATGCCAATATTCAACTTCAGTCATAGCGCCACCTAGAGGTAGCAGGAAATGCCATGTTTTACGCTGTGATTTACTGCTCTTAGAGATTTAATCAAATCATCATCATATTTGGTCAGATTGATGTTAAGCCCTTTGCCGTGACAAATTGCGAAGATCTTGACTTTTTGTTGAAGGGCGTGTCCATGGCAGCCTGGCAAAGTGTGATATTTCGCCATGAAACAGGAAGCTGTTGTAATTCAGGCATACATTGTCCGATCTGCCCTATACTTTACACTTTTGATAAGGGTCACGGCCTGAACACATCAATATAACAACAATCAGTTACAGTCACAGCGCCACCTGCTGCACACATGCGGTGTGGCACATCAAAGTTCCTTTAAATATCCACCTATATTTACCCATTTTAATTCATATCCCCCTGGTTCACTGCTTTACTAATGCCATAGGGTGGCGGTGCACATGCGTGCGAGGGCCCTTCCATCGCTGCTTGCAGCTTTAATTATTATTATTTTTCTTCTTCTTCTTCTTCTTCTTCTTCTTCTTCTTCTTCTCCGAAATGGATCGCATTTTTGAGGGCCTAAACATACCCGAAAACTCATGAAAATTTGCACACGCGTCAGAAGTGGCGAAAATTTACATGTAGTATAGGCGTCAGTAGTGGGCGTGTAAAAATGGCTCGATAGCGCCACCTGCAAAATTTCAAGAGAACAGCCCCCCCACTACGAAAAACGTACAGATACGAAATTTGGTAGGATCATCTATCACTCCAAGACCTACAAAAAAGTCTTTTGGAGCGAACCTCTAAACCCCACAGGAAGTCGGCCATTTTGAATTTTCTCTGTCATTTTTGGATATTTCCAAGCGTTGTACTTTAACGAACTCCTCCTAGAGATTTACTCTGATCATCATCATATTTGGTCAGTATCATCTAAAGGCCTTTGCGATGCTAAATTGCGGAGCTTTTGACTTTTCGTTGGAGGGCGTGTCCTTGGCGGCCTGGGAAAGTTTGATGTTTCGCCATGAAACAGGAAGCTGATGTAATTCAGGCATACGTTGTCCGATCTGCCCCTGACTTCACACGTTTGATAAGGGTCCAGGCCTGAACACATCAACATGGCATAATTCAGTAACACTCATAGCGCCACCTAGAGGCAGCAGGAAATACCATGTTTTATGCTGTGTCTTACTGCTCTTAGAGATTTAAACATATCAACATCATATTTCACCAGTGTAATCTCAAGACCTTGTGTGATGATAAAGAGCAACGGCCTTGACTTTTCATTAAAGGGCGTGTCCGTGGCAGCCTCGCAAAGTATCGCTAAATGAATCGCATTTTTGACAGGCTAAACAAGCTCAAAAAGTCATAAAACGTTGCACACACGTCAGAAGTGGCAAAAATTTACACGTGGCATAGGCGCCAGAAGTGGGCGTGTAGAAATGGCTCAATAGCGCCACCTGCAAAATTTCAAGAGAACAGCCCCCCCACTACGAAAAACCTACAGATACGAAATTTGGTAGGGTCATCTATCACCCCAAGACCTACCAAAAAGTCTCTTGGAGCGAAGCTCTAAACCCCACAGGAAGTCAGCCATTTTGAATTTTCTCTGTCATTTTTGGATATTTCCAAGCGTTGTACTTTAACGAACTCCTCCTAGAGATTTACTCTGATCATCATCATATTTGGTCAGTATCATCTAAAGGCCTTTGCGATGCTAAATTGCGGAGCTTTTGACTTTTCGTTGGAGGGCGTGTCCTTGGCGGCCTGGGAAAGTTTGATGTTTCGCCATGAAACAGGAAGCTGATGTAATTCAGGCATACGTTGTCCGATCTGCCCCTGACTTCACACGTTTGATAAGGGTCCAGGCCTGAACACATCAACATGGCATAATTCAGTAACACTCATAGCGCCACCTAGAGGCAGCAGGAAATACCATGTTTTATGCTGTGTCTTACTGCTCTTAGAGATTTAAACATATCAACATCATATTTCACCAGTGTAATCTCAAGACCTTGTGTGATGATAAAGAGCAACGGCCTTGACTTTTCATTAAAGGGCGTGTCCGTGGCAGCCTCGCAAAGTATCGCTAAATGAATCGCATTTTTGACAGGCTAAACAAGCTCAAAAAGTCATAAAACGTTGCACACACGTCAGAAGTGGCAAAAATTTACACGTGGCATAGGCGCCAGAAGTGGGCGTGTAGAAATGGCTCAATAGCGCCACCTGCAAAATTTCAAGAGAACAGCCCCCCCACTACGAAAAACCTACAGATACGAAATTTGGTAGGGTCATCTATCACCCCAAGACCTACCAAAAAGTCTCTTGGAGCGAAGCTCTAAACCCCACAGGAAGTCGTCCATTTTGAATTTTTGCTGTAATTTATGTGCAAATTTTGTCATTTCCAGGCTTCGTACTTTAACGAACTCCTCCTAGAGATTTTAATAGATCGTCATCATATTTGGTCAATCTCATCTAAAGGCCTTTGCGATGTTAAATTGCGGAGCTTTTGACTTTTCGTTGGAGGGTGTGTCCGTGGCGACCTGCCAAATATCAGCGTTTTCGCCATGAAACAGGACGTTTTTATAACTAAGGCATACAATGTCCAATCTGCCCCACGCTTCACATGTTTGATAAGGGTCTTGGCCTGAACACATTTCAATGCCAATATTCAGCTTCAGTCCTAGCGCCACCTAAAGGTAGCAGGAAATGCCTTGTTTTACACTGTGATTTACTGTTCTCAGAGATTTAATCAAATCATTATCATATCAGGTGAGACTGATCTTAAGCCCTTTGCGATGAAAAATTACGAAGATCTTGACTTTTCGTTAAAGGGCGTGTCCGTGACGGCCTGGCAAAGAGTGATGTTTCGCCATGAAACAGGAATCGGTTGCAATTCAGGCATACATTATCCGATCTGCCCTATACTTCACACTTTTGATAAGGGTCCCGGCCTGAACACATTAATATAACAACAATCAGTTACAGTCACAGCGCCACCTGCTGCACACAGGCGGTGTGGCACATCAGTTTCCCTTTGAATATCCACCTATATTTGCCCACTATAATTAAGATCCCCCTGGTTAACTGCTTTACTAATAGCATAGGGTAGCGGTGCACATGCGTGCGAGGGCCCTTCCATCGCTGCTTGCAGCTTTAATGTATAATTATTATTACTTTTTCATTTTTCAAAAAGACAAGTGTCAACTTCTGTTAAGTGCAACACGATGCAATGCTTTGCTGATGCGAGCCGCGAGAAAGCCCTTGTCTGTTTTAGAAAGAATGCAGCAAAGATATTTAATGCTAATGTATGAGTTTCATTTATTTATGATGAGGTCCGTGCGTTCTAGTTAACAATGCAATGCAAGCGAACGCGCCGTGCCGGCGCCTCCATGTCATGGTTATTATATTGTCTATATTTGCTTTTAATATATTAAATACATGCAATTGGTTGATAAAACATTTATTAAAATTAAGACACAATTTATACAAAACGAAATTCACTTTAAAGAAAGGCTTTCTACAAAGCAAAACCTAATTAAGTGGTAAAAATGTCTAATGATTTACAAAAACAAAACTTAATCTGCACTTTACTGTTAACAGACGTGAATGTTAATAATTTGGAATACAACCAGTAAAAGCCTTTCGTTTTAATTATTTAATTGCTGGATTTTACAAAAAATATTTTTATTTTATATGCTGGAATATGCAGAAATATAAGTTAACAGAAGGAGGACTTTCTTTATTTCATTAAAATATGGCGGAATGTGCAGAAAATAGGTTTAAATGTTCAGCAATTTTCTTCAAGTCTGAGACTGTTGCTTTGATAAAATTTTAGCTTGATGCAATGTGAGTGCACAAAACCAAACGCCGCGCCAGAACCCAAATGCCGTGACCTTGCGCCAAATGTTTTTATTGGTTTATAAGTACAAACAGGCGAGTTACGAATTATTGAGTGTGAGGGATTTGTTCACTTCGCACAAAAATATCCTGGAAATTGGAATGAGATGGCTAACTGTAGTCGCGTTTAGTCCACTGTCTATAATAGCCTAATTTAGAGAATTTTTTTAACCGACAACTGGTTAATTCTGTTTGACCTTTTGTATTTATTTTTTTTATAAACTGCTAGTTGTTGCTAATAAAAGTTGTTAATATTGTTGTGCATGTTATTTTGTTATTTCAGTATTAGTGTTTGGTATTCAGTTTCTGAAGGGTTTAGCCAACCATTATAGTGACGCTGTCTGATTACGTCATAATTTTATAATTATTCACGGTAATACCGTACACCGGGGTAAAATAGGGAGGCGGTTTGATGGTATCAAAATTTGGATACCGCCCAAGCCTAGTGGACGGATGAATGAAACGGATGAATGGTTTGGATGGATGGATTGATAGACAGATGAATGGATGGATGGACAATGGTGGGTGGTTGAATGAATGAAACAAAAGGAATGGATGGATGGATGGATGGACGAATGGACGAATAAAACACATGGATTGATGAATGAATGAAACAGAAGGAATGGACGGGTGGACTGATGAATGAAACGGATGAATGGTTTGGATGGATGGGTTGATAGACAGACAGATGAATGGATAGATGGACGAATGAAACAAATGGATGGATGAATGAATTAAACAAATGTTGTAAATGTTTAAAATAAATGGATGGGTGGTTGGACGAATAGGAAGGATGAATGAATGAAATGGATGGATGCATGGATGGATGAAGCTGATGGATGGATGATTTAACTAAACAAAAGAAGGAATGGATGGATGGAAGAATGAAACGGATGAATGGTTGGTTGCATGGATGGATGGATTGATAGACAGATGAATGGACAGATGGACGAATGAAACAAATGGATGGATGAATGGATAAAACAATTTAAATGGATGAATGGAAATTAAACTAAACAAATGAATAAATTGGTGAATGAATGAATGAATGAAATGGATGGAACAAATATATTGAAATGAATGAATGAATGAAATGAATCAATGACCTTGAGTGAATGCAAAAGCCTCCACCAAACCTCAGAGCTTTGCTTTGACCGCTATCTTTTATAAACAATAGCTCCTCAACCTCTACATTCATCTGCCTTATAGCCGCATGTTCTCACACAATGATGATGAAGTCCAGCACAATTGTTTGGTTGTGGATGATATATGAATTGCGTTATCATCTTTCCCACAGCCATCCACCTCTTCAGTGACCTCAGATGAAAAAGTGGACTACGTCCAGGTGGACAAAGAGAAGACGCAGGCCCTTCAGAACACCATGCAGGAGTGGACCGACGTGCGACAGTCGAGCGAGCCTGCCAAAGCCATCAAATCTTGATGAACTCCTTAAACACTGGCCGAGATTGAAGACGTTGTGTTCATCCCTGTTACCCACAATGCTCTCATCCTGTTACACCGTCATTTAAAGAAGATTAATATCTGGGACAGAACACTGAACGAGATGGACAAACTAAAGCCATAGATCCCATTTATTTTACACGAACGCAGCTGATGCTTCAGGACTGTCATGCAGCGCATGTTAGATGCATCTTTAACTTTTTCAACTTAACTGCTTGCTCTCTTTGAATGTGAGCTTAAGCAGCAAATCTGAAATGGTTTACTTGTGCGATCTGTTCGTCTCTCATTGAAGCTGTTACAAACGGCGGCATCAAAAAGTAAAACCATTCGTTTTGGATTGTCTATTAATTCAAAGAGAGGCAAAGTCAAACACCCGGGTCTATTAGATTTAAGGTTCAGCATGAATTAATACCAGGTTTGAAGGTCAAAGGTTTCAGATTATGGGTCATTAAAGCTGGAAAGAAATGATTCCATTTCAACTTTTTAGTTTAATAAAGAATAGAATAGACAACATTTGAACTAACATAAAATCAGAAATGACCTTTTTTTTACTAAATTCCTGGTCTTGTCATGCATGATTCAACGGTGCGTATATTCCGAATTATAATAAAAAAGGAGGTTGTCTTCTGAAATTTAATCAAAAGGTAGCTCCGCCTCTGAAACAACTTCCCCTTGGCTGACATCACCAAGCCCCACCCTGCAGTTTATGTCTTATTAAATATTCATTTTTACTCATTTTTGAAGGCCGTGTATTGTTAACATTAAGGTGAAAAATTTCCTAGGAAATGTTAACACATAAAACTCTTTGAATTGGAAAAAAATAGTTTAAATAAAGTTCACTTTTGATATTAGCTAAACACCACATAGCATTTGAAAATACTGGGCATTTTTGAACTTTGCATGCAGTATGAATGGGAATAATGTGACTATAGGAGTCATCCGTGTAATGTTTCTTTAACCTCAACGCTTTTCTGGTTGTCATTACAGAATCAATCGTTCAACCATTTAGTTATACAGTACAACAAAACGAAAAAGCATATGCAAAAACAAAAAATAATCAATTTATATAATCAAAAAACACTTTTGCCAATATTCTAAATCGCTGACAGTTTAAAATTCAAAATATCATTTGAGATGTGTCACAAATTGTATACTTATGCACTAGTCTAAGCCATTTTGTGGTATAATTAGTGTTACTGTAAGTAAAAAAAAAGAAAGAAAGTGCACTAAGTACCCATATGATTCACTACTACTTCAACCGAAAATTAAGTGTGTATCGATGTACTCAACAGTCCAATGTACTCTTCTATGGAAGAGAGGCGGGGTTATCATATGCCATTTTTTACCTGCGGAGGCGATTACACTTTAGTCTGACTGTTACAGAGGTTAGGAGCAAAAATAGATATGGGCAAAATAGATAAATACTATCTATAATAAAAGATAATAAAAAACAATGTAGAAATTGATTTTCATCTGCATTTATCGTCATTTGCCCTGGAAAACCACTTATACAAATTCCGGTTACAAAAAAAACATGGGTTACATTTGTACGGAGCCCCTAAGAGGACATAGAGCAAAAATTAAATAACGCACGCGAAACTAAACTTTAAAACAAATTCTGCATATGAAGGTTTTGCGTGAGCACATGAAAGTTTCACGTGAGCACATGAAACTAAACTTTAGATTTTTTTACTCCAATGTCACCTAACTGTGATGCGAGTTCAACGATTTGCACGAATAGATTACATACAAAGTCAATGCAAAGACGCGATCAGACGCGTCCTCGCGTGGGGCGATGCGAATGACGCGATATAGACGGCGCGTTTGCCGTGAAAACACGCGTTATTCGCCTCAAACGCATCTTCGCCCAAGTTGAAAATATTCATCTCGAGCGAAAAATTCGCATGACACAAAGTTAAATCCCGCGAGTAATCTAGAGCGAGCAATGCGATGCGATTGCACGCTTTGCGTTTGGTGTAAACCCACAGTAAGGGGCTCGGTACATTTGGGACGATACTTAAAAAAGGAATTTTTATAGTGTAGTGCGTGATTTTTTTTTTTGTTTTTTTGTTTAATCAATTGAATTTACAATTAATTTTTAACTGTCTTGACTAGTGCTATAAATTCTAAAAATGAAGTTGAAATAAGTCAACTTATTTTTTATTTATTTATCGTAACTCTTCACTAGTCAAGAAATTTGATTTAAAAAGTTTATTAAACTGAATGTAAGTGCAACAAGATTTTTTACAGTGTATGTGGTTGAGTGCATAGTGCATATAGTTTAAGTGCATAGTATGTTATTTGGGACACATCTATTAGCAGTTTTATTTTCAGGTTATCTGAGCAGAAAACAGTTTAGCAAAATGTTTTCATTTACTAACAGTAACAAAGCTCATAAACCAATGTTGACCTCATTACCTTTAAACCGGCTGTGTAATGAAAGTAGCTGTAAACATCCAGGAAAGGTCAAGAGAGGGTGTGTGATGCCTGACGAAAAAAAACTGAAGACAACAGTGCCAATTGTTTCGAAATGAGTGTGCTGACTATTTCTTTTCTCGAAATATGAGTAAGAATACTAATATTACAAATGAATAAATGTTACTTTATAATAATAACATTTAAATGATCAGCGCTCGTGTTGGGGAAAAAAAACCAAACATGCATAGAGATATGTAATGATGAGACAAGCCCATTATTGATTTTTTATTACATTGAGATGACTCGCTGTTTCATTCAGTATTTTATGGTGGGCTGGGACCTCCAAATATTCAATTTTTGTTTTCAGTTTGGGAGACAACTTTTTGCCTTTGAAGTCATCATTTCATATAATAATAAACTGTTTTGTATTAATTTAAACTTTACATGTGAGGTGGTGTGCGGTCTGCGCTCACTGTCAAATAAGCATTATGTAAATTGCTAGACCGAGATCCTTACACGTGTTCATTGGTTTATTTAAAACATGCATTATAAGACTGCCATTATGATGTTAAATGTGTGGCTGAAATGTTTTTTTTAATATTTTTTTTATGATGAATATGTATTGTAATGGAAGTTGTAGGTGAATACTGTATAATACTTGTTTGGTAGAAACTGTGCTGTCGTTTGTAAGGGGTCTTGTCGAAGCCACGAGAGAAATGTAGAATTTTTGTATGCATTTCTGTTCAGCTCTTGGTTGCTTGTGAATTAATTTATTAATTTATTACGTGTTTTGCAGATGGACGAGAGGAAGATGTAAAAAGAACGAATTTGTTGCTGTACTAACATTAATTTATGCTACGTGTCCTGATTTTGTGAAGCAATATGCCAAGCAAAGCCAGTAAAATGGTCAAATGTGGTACATTTGTGAAATCTTTTTCGATGGTATTGTTGTTTCATATTATTATACTGAGCAGAATAAATTGCAGTGCAAAAACCCAAACCCCTATTATGAAAGAGTAAACAATATTACACTTTTGTCATGTTTCAAACATGATTTCTGGGAATAGCCTATTTTTATCCTTGCCTTTGACATTTGTGCCTGACATTAACTAATAGACATTTTATATGTTTAGAGGAAAATATGAGTGGTGCAAACTTGCCTAAATTTAGATTTTAAATGTAATATTGTTTCATATAGAAGTGTTGAACGTACACTTTTAATTCTGCTGGGTTGTTTTTAACTCAATGCTGGGTAAATATTGAACAGAACACATGTTGGGTTATAAATAAACCTATGCTGGGTTGTTTTAAAGGGCACCTATTATGCCCATGATGTAATATAAGTAAGTCTCAGGTGTGTCCAGAATGTGTCGGTGAAGTTTCAGCTCAAAATATCTCACGGAAGATGTATTTAGCATGTCCAAAATGCTCCCATTTGGGGGGGGGTAAAAATGTTTTGTGTTTGTAACTTTAAATGCAAATAAGCTATTGCTCTTCTCTCCTTTATACCAACAGAGATGCTTTGGTTCAAAAATAGCAGATAACGTCCAACTCACTGAAGGCAAAAACTATTGTAATACAAGACTGTCAATCAGCGGCCCTGGGCGGGGCTTTAGCAGTGTGACATCACATTGCTTAAAGAATCAAAATATCATGTCTAATGAAACGGCATAAAAAGGATAAAAAAGAAGGGGTGAATACATTTTTTTGTATGGTAGGGTAACCAAAGTCCTTCCAGCCTAGCCTGATGAGTGGAATCAGGTGTTTCATAAGGATACATCTAAAACATGCTTGGAGGGGGGTCCTGAGGACTGGATTTGGGAACCACTGCTTTAGATAACAGAAAAAATATTTACTGAATATTCATGTATAATAATAATGAAGAAAAATTAGGAAAATGATGTGTCCATGCCTGATGTTCTCATCCTCCGCAACACTTTTTGAGATCAGTTTAAGCACACATACAGAATTTTAATAAAGTTTGATTTTGAGTGACCAAGCACATGGACCAGTTACTTCAAGATGGCTACCAGGTAAGATAATTTTTTTACAGTTAATTTGAGATATTGTCTTGTCAGAATGCTTACACGACATTTTGATTATCATTACCGCAACAGATGCTTATTAAATGTTCATTTAATTAATAGAAGCATAATACTTTGATTTTAAATGCATGTGCAGAATCTCCAAATTATGTTCTTTCAGGTTTGTCATGTCATTTTGAAAATATGTCAGTGTTGATGTTTTCTGACTGTTGCGGTAATGAGATTTTTTAGGACTCATTTTTTTAATTATGTTACAAAAAGTGTTAAATGATAAGTAACAGTTTTTAAATTAATGTTCCCATTTACTCCAGACTTTGTTTTTCAATGTCTGGTGGGAAAAAAAGTAAATTTAAGCAATTTTTACATTTTCATGCTTGACATTTTTAAAACCAAGTTTTTCGTGAGAATCACCCATTTATTCAAAGTTAATCTATTTATGCCTTACCAGCATAATTTTCATGCACCTAAATATATGATATGATCTATCCTGATATACCTGGTATACTACATAATATAATAAAGGTAGTCTTAATTTGGAAGGTCAGACTGCATTTGAAATTCAATCTGCATCTAATCTAGCTAAACCAAGTAAATTTGCTCGAATTAAAGTCATTTTAGGATGCCAAAGTCAAGTTTAATCATATAAAATGTTTTTACCAGCAACATAATTGTGGCCAGTGAAATTGCTGAGTGGCTAGTAACAATGGCAAACAACTAGCCACGTTGGCTGGTGAGTGAAAAAGTTAATGTCAAGCCCTGCTTGCAACCCTCAGACATTTTGAAAAAACATGATGAGAATGTGAGCTTCAATGAATGGCCCACCACACATATACACCTGAAAGTGCGCATGTGCACAAAGCGAACCTAGGACGAGCACGCATGACGGCCTTAGGTCAACATATCAACAGAATGACTGACAACTGTGATGACCAATAGTCTTGATGATCCACCCGAAAAAAGAACATTTTCCGCTATACCTTTAATCCCTTTACTTTAGTGTTTAAAGGAAAGTTATTTAATTTCAGGGTTACACAGCAAAGTATTCAGCAAGTATACACGACTATATTTGTAAATGTTTGTAGAAACACTTTAGTGGTGCTTGCCCATGTACAAGTTACCATCATGATGTTAGGAAAGTAGCCTAATTAGTGGTTGCTATGCATAGTGGTTGCTATGGTGTTTAGGGTGGTTGAATGATGGTCACTAATTTGCTTAAAAGAGATTAGTTTATATTATTTATTTAAAAAATTTGCAAATCTGAAATAACACATACTGTAAAAGATTGGCATGCAAGGTGGTGTAGTACGCATATACATTTATAAACAACTAAAACAATTGGGATTAACAATTTTGCATACAAAATGAACGGTCTGTTGACACCGTCTAAAGGTTGTTGTTCATATGATGCGCTGAACAGACAACACGACAGATGACCTTTATACTTTGTTTACAATTACACCCAAAAGGCAATAAGATACCAGGGCAATGATCTTGAGTAAAAAGACAAATAAAATAAAAAAAGAAAATGTTAAATATATATAAAAAAAATCTCATTGCTGAGTGTGCAATATAAACCTCCAACTAAAATGCAAGCTGTGCATTAGAGATATTGAGCTCATTGAAAGCATCGATAAACTTTAAACTAGTTATTTTTCAAGATAAAGACTAAATCTGTTGTTGATGTGTAACAGTGTGCTTTGACACCGTGACAATGCAGATAGCCACTCCCTGTTACTCCCGCAGTCTGACACATCCCCCAAACCCCACTGACCTCTTCTGGCAATGGCAGAAATGACTCACATCTGGACAGAGTCCTTCATAGCCCTGATGATTCATCATGTTTTGAACACACTGTAGTTTCATTTCAGTGCAGATTAATCAATTATGTTTGATGTCATATGCTCAAAACAGGAGGTTACAGTTTATAAAGGGGAGGAGTTTATTTAAAGTCAGCTAAACTATTCTATGGCTTCTGATAAGACGTAAGGACTAAGTTTATGGTACTTTTATGGTGCTTGTTGTCTATTTAGTAGCTTTGACAGATAACAGGACCACTCCCCGTTACTTCTGACCCACCCCTAAACTCTCACTGACACCTACTGGTAAACACTGGAATGACCTTCATATAGAAGTATAGCTAATGAAAATCGTGTTTATTTTCTGTTTAAATAAAAGTTTTTTATTACAAACTTTTTCAGGATTAAAAAGTTTCTGTGTCACAATTATGTTAAACGCACACACCTTTAAACACATTCAGCACAATGTAAGGATTTTTACAGCATTTTGAGACGCGAGTACCCCTTTAACAAACTTGATATATGAGTTGCTTTTACACATTTAATATCAGGGCTGATCCATGCCTCTCTCATCTAAGAGGTCCTTGGCTTGCCGCAAAAACAGCGAAGACCCCTGATCTAAATTGTTGGACTTTTTTCATTTATCTTTACAACTACTGATCCTTGTGAAATTTGTTTAAAGGAAAACATAACGTGTTAAAATTGTATTAAACATAAAATAATGTCAAAGTATCTTATTTTGAATTTATAATAATTCAAATGAATCTGTTGCGTGGTGTAATCTCCATTCACAAATCCTCTCTCGTGGCATCATCCATCAAACGCACACTTCAGAAGCCAACCGAAAGAAATACGTCATCCGGGTACTTTTTGCCTACTCTCGCCTACTAGGTAGTAGGAAAGCATGTGGTTTCAGATGCAGACAAAGACAACTAGGCGAAAACTTCCACATACACATTGTACACATTTATTTGACACATTTAGATTTTCTAAAAGTGTATTTTTGTCGTTGTTAAGTAGAACTCTGCATACAGCTGAGTAAAACATTTTGCTAATTTTATTCCTGTTAGGACCCTTAACGCTCAGTCATGTTGATGTTTGTCAATGAAGCACACCTCATTCAACTAGAGTAGCAAAAAAAAGAAGAAAACAACTTAAATACAGTAGCCTACCTGGAATAGGCATGTCAGTTACAAGTAATGTGCAAAATATGTACTGTTGGTGTGCTTCCACAAAAAACACTGGTCTAAAAAACATTTCATTTGCATATATGCATTTAACATATCTATTCAAACAATAATTACTGTCGCCCTCTGCTGGCGTCCAGGCAAAGTGCACTATTGATTCTTTTTATTTATTTTTTATTCAAAAACAATGTACAGATAACAAAATGACAAATTATAACAATAATAACAAGAGTATGAAAAACAAACAAAACAAAACAATATAGAACAACTAGGGGGAGGTATAGGTTAAGTGTTATTCATAAATAATAATAAATAGAATTATAAGACCTCAAAGAAAGAAAAGGAATTACATACAGATAGAGTTTTTAGAGCTTTTTTGTTCTCAGACATTCTGATAGTAGTAAAGTATTTTTCAAACTCTTTCAAAAAAACAAGAAAAAGAAAGTGCACTATTGATTAACTGTATAGAGAGTATGCATTGACGTCACTTTTCCATGTGACCACGCCGGAACTCGCCCTGTTGAGTGGCAAATGTTCAACAAAATGTCTGGTTTTCAAAGCGGGTGCTGCAAAATGCCAGTAAAACTGACTATTATCAGCTTAAATTGAATTAAGACTTGATAGCAGAGGTGGACAATACTTAGTTACATTAGTTACATTTTCCAAACATCTTTATTAGGTTGTTTGTATTGGGAAAAACATTACTTAACAGTCTAAAGCACAGAATCATACTGTGTAATATAACAATTTATTTAATACCTACTTACATTTAAATTGTGTACTTTTACTTAAGTAAAAGTACGTTAATGTACTTAAATATTAAATGTAACACAAAAACGTATTATTTATTAAATTTAATAATTATACAAATTATAATAATATGCTTTGAAATGTATGTTTTCCAAAGAAAAACACGGATAAAATACAAGTACTTGAAAAATACTTTTAAGTAGAAAGTAAAACATCTGCTTGATAGTGACCCTAGCAACTTTAGAAATTAACCCACTTGTGGTCTGTGGACCTTGGCATGAACGATCAATTTACTTCTCCTTTCGGTGTTTTTTGTCAGTCTGTAAAACGATAGCTCTGAATTCTTGTTAATCTGTTAGTACAGTCTATCGCACAACAGCTGTTTCCCATTTCGACGCGTTTTCGCCGATGTCACGCTGTACTAAATGCTGCCGCTCTGTCTTTTGCCACTCAGTGGGCGTAACCGCAGTCCCTCTCGCCGACTGTGACGTCATGTGCATACCCTGAATTGTTTTTATTACTTCAAAATGAGCCGTTTTTATCTACATAGACCGCGGGTCCCCTCACATGGAAGTAGCAGTATTGCTAACAGGTCTAAAAAAACTAAAGTATATTAAACAATATACACTGTACATTGTTTCAACGCAGCTTTACATGAAGAAAGAAAAGAAAGCACAGAAAAACATAAACAATTATTAAATATATTATTTGTATTAATAACAAAGAAAATTAATACATTAATAGAATAGAATAGGTCTTTTTGCTAAATGTATTGTCCTCATAAATAAATTATATTATTTTTCTTCAACTATCAAACAGCAGAGTTCAATGCATAAAGATATTATAGTAACAGAGAAAAACCTTGTTTCCCAAGGCCTATTGCTCATCAGTTCCTCCATGGGCTCCTTATCGGTCTGTGTGTCCTATCTTTCACTGTAGATGGTAAATATACTTTACAGTCTAAGGTAAAATGCAATTCTAAGCATTTTTGTTTTGGCACAGTATTGTAGCAGATATATTAACCCCCTAAGACCTGGATGTCCACATATGGACATCAATTTTTTATATGTTTGCACCATATTAATTCTCTGTAACTGAAACCTGTTGTACACAAACATGGACAAATGCACTGCTTCACGTTATTAGAAAAATATTTGGTTATTATATTTATTGGTTCTTCCTAAACCCAAAATAGCTGGTAGAAATCTGGAAAAAAAACTCGGGTCTTAGGGGGTTAATGGTATCTGTGCACTGTAAGAAAAAATGGTCCCAAGCTGCCCCTGGTGTAGTACCCTTAAAAATTACCCTAACATTTAGGTACATGTGTGTATAGATATAGTAAGTGCGACAATGTGTATGCATCCGATGCTGTCTATACCTTTAGTGCTTTTGAGGTATCAATATGAACTGTTAGGTGTGGTTTCCCAGACAAGGATTAGTTTAAGCTAGGATTAGGCCTAAGTTTAATTAGAAAATATAACTAGTTTTAATAAATGTGCCTTACTAAAAACATTACTTATGTGCATTTTAAGCCAAAACAAAGGTGTCAGTGCAAGTTGTTTTCAGTTTGGACAGCTCTTACATTTATTTTAGTCTAGGACTAGTCTAATCCCTGTCCGGGAAACCACCCCTTAAAGTTGCAAATGTATATTTTTTGAAAGGGCACCACCCCAGTGACAGCTAGGGATCATTTTCTTCTGACATTTGAGTGATAGCGGATTCAAAGCACTGCAGATGAGTGGTCACCAATCCTGTTCCTGCAGAGTTCACCTCCAACACACCTGAACCTGCTAATCCAGATTTTCAAGGCTACCCAAAAATTAGAGGCAGATGCGCTGAAGCAGGGTTGAAAGTATGCAGGAGTCGTTTCGGAAAGGACTTGTTTTCATGTTCAGGAAAGGACTAATCCATTATGCTTGGGTGACCCACAGTGTTAGGAGTATTAAACAAAAATAGCTATTTTAATTATAGGCCTACCATGTTGCATGTTCAAGTATAATTCAGGGTTAGGCAACGTCGGTCCTGGAGTGCCGATGTCCTAGAGCAGTGGTTCTCAAACTGGGGTCCTAAAAAGAGGCTACTAACCAACAGCACTACTTTGTATAACTTCATATGTTTTGTTTAATTCAAATGTTACATTTTAGAACAGTTTTTGTCATAAATTTTCTTTGTGGGGGGGGGGGGGCGCAAAGGAATGCACTGTACACAAGAGGGGCCGCACGCGGAAAAAGTTTGAGAACCACTATCCTAGAGAGTTTAACTTAAGCTCTACTCAAGCACACCTAAAATAGCTAAAGAGTCTAGTGATGGGCAGTCCGGCTCGAAGATTCGGCTCTTCTGGCTCTGCTCCCGAAGAGCCGGTGTTGTGTCGAAGTCTGTTCCCCCTATGTTCCCCCTATTTTTCCCTTCAGTGTAGTGTTTTTATGGCGTTTTTATCACGTTATAGGTTTTATTATTTATATATTTAAAGTTTTAATGGCTACTGAGATGTATATGTGTGCATTTCTGTAATGTATCTGTTTTGTTCTTAATGGTAAGTCAATTATTTTTACAGTATGAATCATATTATATGTATAATATTTATTTAATTATGTATGCAAACATTACATTTTTAAAACAACCAGTAAAGGAAAAAAAAGAAAAAGACAGGCTATATTTTAAAAGAAATACCCTTATAGAAAACTGTCAAATGTATGAAATATTTAATAAATTGTATTATAAAATACGTGATATTATGCCTTTTTAGTATAACCAATTCGAATCTTTAATCTTTCTAAATGTAACGTGATGAAAACGCTATAAAAGCACTACACTAAAGGGAAACATAGGGGGAACTGAGTTCGACACAACACCTCCGGCTCTTACGGCTTTTCATTTAGTATCACTGGGAGACTTTTTTTTAGCCCAAATTTGCAACTGTGAATGGTTTGTGTGTTGGTATGCAATTGTTGCATCAATTGTTTTTATTAAGATACACAGTTACTATTATTTAACATTATAATAAAACTTTAATTAAACAATTGAACAATGAATACAGAACCACAGCAAACAAACCTTATAAAGGCAAGTTTTTTTCGGTTTTCGCTCATTCTTCTTTTTGGTAAATGCCTTAACTTTCTCTCAACGCGCTTACATTGAAATCCAGCTCCCCTCCTATCGCTTTGTGTACCTGGCCTGTACCACTATACTGGCTTTTTGAAGCGTCTACCCCCCTTTCTTCTTTCACATAATGGTATAATCCTAATCTGTCTTTCCATTTGATACAAATAGGCCCCGCCCCTGCCTGCAGCTGAAGATTCGGCTCTCTCGCTGACGGGAGCCGGCTCTTCTCGTTCGCTACAAAGAATCGGCTCTTCGCGAACGACCCATCTCTAAGAGTCACCTGAAAACTACAGGTAGGCAAAATTTGATCAGGGTTGAAGCTAAAATCTGCAGGACTGACGTTGCCTACCCCTGAAGTATACTGTAACAGTAAATGTATTACTGTAAAAGTGAGAACAGAGGCTACTGTACAGTTTGCTGTACTTATTATAAAAATGATGTGATACTCAGTGGATGGTCAAAAAGGGACAAACACATCCTTTGGGTTAAAAGAAACACAAAATATGTATAAATTTGACCCAACAATAAGTTAAAACAACCCAGCATAGGTTAAATTACAACTCACCGGGTTGGGTTCATGCTTTTTTGACCCAACACTGGGGTTGAATTAAATAACCATTTTTTTAAACACTGCTTACATGGTGACACAATCACAAATGTTCTTTACAAACAAGAAAATAATTTATTGCACGGAAAAACAGCTATTTACAATACATTTACAGTTTCGTTTAACAACTTTTGCTGTGAAACAATCCTAATGCTTATATACACAAGTTGAATTTTACTGTGATTTTTTCAAAAGGTTTTTGTAATGCACATTGTGAAATTGAAATCAAATCAGGATAATTAAAGCTTTGAAATGGTAAAAAAATCATTTTGCAACACGAAAGGTTAAAGAGCAACGTTATTTTGTGTATTGGTTTATGGTTCCAAAAACACATTATTTTCCACATACCGTATATTTGTGTAGCTCCATAATTCCCTCCTTTCTCAAACGCACTGACTTTGTACAAAACTTATCAATCTGAAAAGCTCCGTGATTGGCCAGCTAATCTGTACATTGTGATTGGCCTGAATACCTCTGACGTCAGCAGGAAATGTGACGCTTCTTACCATGTTTAAAAGATTCGCTCACAATGCAATGCTAACAGGAGTTAACTTACAGGCTGAAGCGGGAGGAATTATGATAATGTCAGTCTTGTCTACATCACCAATCCCAGGAAGTAAACTTTTGCCTACAATCCGTGTGTGTGTTGTAGTCCAAGAAAAGAGATTTACGTTGGAGACGATAATTCGCGTCATCGCTTACTTTTGGGTTTGTACCTTTTGCATATCATTAACATGTACTAATACACACTTACACACCAAACGAAATGTAAAATCGTGAATCGGACAATTTGTGCTCTTTAAAACAATAATATACACTTAACACTGTACAAAAATAAACAACCCAACACCAGATGCAAATATAAAACTCCATCATACTATCAGAGAAGCTGCGTGCACACAATAGACGACTCGGTTAGGACATCTAACCAAAGAAAGCATTGAAATCTCTCTGAATAGTTGAGATATATTTAAAACCAGCTCCCACTTGCATAGACATAATCTGTGCTGTTCAATGTCGACAGACTGGGTAAATCCCAAACACCTTTTTTGCACCCCTGAAAGGCACTTTAAATAGGGGACGTCGCATAAACATGACGTTGTTTTTCATTGGCTGATTAAAATACACTTGCCACAAGTATTAGACACAATTGTGCAGATCCCTCTAAAATGTGCATATCAAGAGTTTTGACCATCAAAGGGAATAGGGCGTATGGATTAGCACTTCCGACTGCTGTAACCTCATGCACAGCACAGGGGAATTATGGGTAATGTTGTGTTCTCACTCAGGACCATTTTAAAAAGAATAGAAAAGCATGATGGAAACATGCACAAATAAATAGATAAAAAAATATACACAGTAAGGAACAACCGACTGCTCTCAAAGTGCAGTGCAAGTCCTTAAATATGCTCAGTAACGCTATCCTTCAAGTTTTAAGATGAATAAAAGATGGCCGTTCATCCATCCATGTGGTAAAAAATGACTCCCCACAACCGACTCACATTTCATAATGCTGCTTAAAGGTGCTTTGGATCTAGTAACACAAAGTTATTATGAACTCCAGTAGCAGCTTTCGTTTTTTAGCTGGTAGGTGACGGTCAAGTTAGCACTTGAAAAATGGCTTCGCAAACTGACACATCACTTGTGTTTTCAAGGGTCGCCGTCCTCCTCTTCGACTGTGGCAGAAGTACCGTTGCTCAGGAAAGCCTCTTTCTCCGGTGAAGGAGGTTCGTCTGTCTCCAACGATTTAAAGGCGTTATCTTCTGTGCCGTTAATGCTCAACTCTCTTTCTTTGCTGTGTCTGATCCCATAAGCAAAATAAATAACAAAACCTAAAGAAAAGATTTAAGAGAGACGCTGAAAAAGGCTGCGTTTCACAACTATTAAACTTAATATCAACCGTACTCACCTATGACCATCCAAATGGCGAAACGCATCCAGGTGCCTGTATCCAGCTGCATCATCAGGTAGACGTTAATAAACATGCTGAGGACAGGAAGGAACGGCAGCAGGGGTACCTGAGGAAACACACACATAAAAAACAGCTTTAGTCTCAAAGCCTTGCCTGTCGAGAGGAATACTAAAACCTTTCAGACCAGACTAACAGGCCAGCAAACCAGCTTAAGCTTTGTATAGTCCTTCTGTCAACCAATGCTTTCAAGTCAATATACCCTGTATGCATGTTTGCTTTTACCTTAAAAGAGAGTTTCGTCTTGCTCTCTGGTTGCCGCCAAATTATCAGGGTGATGACGAAACAAACTAAGCCCAGAGCTATGAGAATGACATAAGTCCAGGTCTGAAAACCGCCCTGTACTGCCACAACACAGAATACACACACCAGCACACCTGCAGAAATACAAACAATATTCACATCACACCTTGTTAAATCATTTGAGGGACTCCAATGGAAAATAATGCAATTAATAATTAATTAACCTAATACACTGGTGCAGATGTTGACCGTAAAGCCAGAGAGTCGGGACGGCTCTTCGTTTTTGGGACACAGGACGTTGCTGAGGGTGCAGGTGTCTTGAGATTCAGATAGGATGTCGGCACTGCTTTCATTAATGGACTCTGCTTCGGTTTCCTCCAAACAGTTGGCTATCTGATACTGGACAATTACACTGGGCTGCTCTGGCTGGTACCTGAGACACAGACAGACAGACAGACAGACAGACAGAGAGAAATGAAGACAACATATATATCTTATATAACTTTGTGTGTAGAGTTGAATACCACATTTTTCAAATGCAGGCACAAATATTTCGTGACGTACCTCAATACTAAAACACATGCTGCTACTAGCGTGTATGCCAGCAGAGTGCCAATAGACATGAGATCAACCAAATCTTTCAGATCAAACAGGAAAGCCATCACAGCTGTTGGAAAAAAAGAGTAATCATAGAAAATAAGCACAAAAACAAAGAAGTGATGTAAAAACTTTAAATCAATACCTTGTACAATTTTGACTGCCTAACACAGTGTTATTTAACTAAAAATATACGTATTATTGCTCACGCTTGTGTAGTTGAGTGCATGGTCAGACACGCTGATAAAAGTATGGAGCACAATAGCACATACTCGAAACGTGACCTCTGCATTTAACCCATGCCAGTGAGTAGTAAACACAAACAGAGCAGTGGTGGGCATCCATACAGTTGGCGAGCCATCAGTGAGACTCTAACCGGTAACTTTCGGGTCACAAGCCCGACTCTCTAACAACTAGGCTATCACATTAAGGTAAGCTAGTGGTTAAGGCCCGGTTTCACAGACAAGGATTGGTTAGTCCCCACAATAAGATGCATGTTTGAGCTGTTTTTACTTGGAATAACCAAATATATCACAAATTGCTGTGAATTGCTTTCGGGCTACCAAAATGTATCTCCACCCTGCCCATCAGGCTATCTTATGGAGAAAAAATATTTGAATGTCTTTGCATTCTCTCAGATTTAGTTAGGTAATTATGTTGTATGTAAGTTACATAATGCACCTAAAACTTACTCCTGGCTTAAAGGTGCTCTAAGCAAATTCACACGTTTTAGACCATAACAATTTTTTGTTACATACAGCAATCATCTCCTCACTATCTGCTTGCTGGCTGTCCGCTGATCAAACTGTAAAAACACGCGATCTCTGTAGACAGCCCAGGCTCCACAAACTGCAATAAAAACACAGTGGCCAAACCTACCACCATGAAACAAAACAAAGTGTTCCAGCCAATAAACGACAAGAAGGATTCGGGGGTGGGGATTAGGCACGTTCATGAAAGCAAGGAAGGGAGGGGGTGGAGTTAGCTACGCTCCGTTTGTTTGAAAACAGTTCAAACATTAACAAAAACGGACGTCTCGCAGATTCGCTTAGAGCGCCTTTAAACTAAAGCTGCTTTTCCAATTTCCATTGTGTGGTACAGCCTAGCTTGGCACCACACGGCTCGGCCCGCTTTACTTTGGATCTGTTTGCTGTTTCACTGCAGTTTATTGCCACTTAACAGTAGGAGGGATTATAGACTTATTGTAGTTGCGCTAGGGTTGTGCCGTTAGTATCGTGTATCGACGATCGTCAAACATATCACCAATAGCGGGCTTTTATGATGATAGTTATTATTATTATTATTATAATTGTTGTGCATGTTAATGTGAAACTATGATATTGCGTGATTTTCTTCGCATGAGAGGGTTTGTGGGCTTCACTTTGCGCGAGAGAGCTTGTAACACGCTAGGGCTGTGATGATACATCGCGTTCCCCATTAAAAAGACCTGCCTGAAATCGATTCTGAATCGCAAGGCTCCGATTATGTGTTTCATGCACACCTTGTGCGTGTACTACGGCATTTGGTCAGTAGGAGGTCCTTTATAATGTGAATTTAAAAAAGCAACACGTGTCAAACACAATCATTCAAAATATTTTTATTATCATGAAAATACCTGAAGAACAGTGATAAAAATATTCCTGTAGACATTTCCTGGAATAGTGTTTGTAATGCTACTTCTTCTGTGGCACAAATGGTGTTTCTACGCGAGAGCGCCCTCTGGCTTTTGGATGTGGCGGCATTTCATCATAATTCATTCAAATTCATTCATTGAGAAAACGCGCATTTGCGCGATTAATCGTCACAGCCATATAACACGCACAAATTCCTTCTCGCACACACCTTGACTTAATGCGCGCGTCTTGGACTCTTGCTTAGACCTGAATGCGCGCGGCATTGACTCCTCCTAGCACCTGAACTTGTAATGAGCTTGATTCGGACTCTTCCTTGCACGTAAGCTTGTAATACGCACGGCTCTGACATTTCCTTGAACTAAAATGGTGGTTAGCGTTTAGAGGGTTAAAACCAGCAAGTGTGTTATTCCCACTCCCTGGCACGCAGAAAATTTAAGTTATGCTCAGATTAATAGCATCAGTTTTAAGATGGATGCGGTCATGACAATGTTGCACTTGCTTCTTTTCTTGTCCACCAATTAAGTGACTTGTCATAAATGAGTCAAAAACAAACATAAATAAATGAGTAAATACTGCCCCGCCCCCTGATACTATTGCGTATTGGCAATCTTATAGGCTGACGATAGGACAATCTCAAAATGGGGCTAATGCTGAGTTTACACCAACCGCGTTTTGGGCGTCAAAATCGCGTCTACCGCGCCTAGTTTGCCGCTTGAACAGTTTGAATGCATTCGCGAGTGTAGAGCAGAGTAGACGCGCGGAAAAAGCAAGCATTTGACGCGCGTCAGAGGCAAACGCCGCTTCTTGTGGGAGGGGCAAGTGCTATGCGGTTGTCTGTTTGCAAAATGACTGATGTTGATTGTGCATTTATCGAGAGAGTTACCGGTTTGTATGTGGTAACCTTACTATGGGTGAAATAAACAGCGCCGGTTGATAAACGTCACGTGACTCAAAAGTGAAATGTGTATTACAGCTTACCAGGTTGCCCGATGTCCTCACTGACACTCTTTCAAGCGAGGTCCTTTTTATTCCTGTCTCATCTATAGAAATAAGAACTTTTGTCTTATAGCTCCGGGTGACTGCTTATGGACAATAACAAGCGTTGGTTGAATGAGTGACTCCGGGTGGGGCTGCCACCACAGCAGCAAGCAGGCTCCTGATTGGTTAACGCGGCGCGAAATTCCGCCAAAGTTCAAATTTTTCAACTCGGGCATTAGCCACAAATTCGCGTGAACCGCAAAATGCACAAAAAGCACATTCACGCGTGCCGCGCACAACGCTCAATTCGCGCCAGCTTCACGCGTGAAAGAGGCGGAAACGCATCTTCCGCGCCGCGCCGAACGCGTCTTCTGCGTCGCGGGACCTCCTGACGTGCGTCAACGCGTCTTCACATTGACCTAATATTGAAATCACTCGCGCTTCACGCCTCTACCGCGGTTGGTGTAAATGCAGCATAAGTTGCGCCACCTCAACTGCCGTGAAATCATCGTAAAAGCGATACAAATAAACACTCAACACAAAAGCAATGGAGCTTGTCAATGCAATAGTGTTCCTATAAAACGGTTCAAGTACAAAGGTTCTGTACACAGTGGAAAACCTCACAAAAGTGAGCAGTACCAGGCCGTACTATCCAAAAGAAAAGCGCCATAAGCCCTTTCTGTGAAACCAGGCCATACTTGATATGTACTGTAATTCACTTTGGAATAATGTGTAAATCTTGAACGCAACCATACATGCCGACGTGACATTTATAACTAAAAAATACCAAAACACTGAGGCAGAATAACTGCTTGCAAGTATTATCAAAAAGGCCAACAAAGAATCAACAGAATCCCCTACTTTGATAATCTTTAAAGGGGAAATTTACATAAAATCATTAGAAACAAGGAATGAGTCTGTTTAAAGCCATCACAGCTGCTACTACCCCTGAGGTGATAGTGGCCATTATAGGAGTTTTGGATTTTTCATTGATGTTGGCCAGGAACTTAAAAAGAAGCCCATCTTCAGCCATGGCCCATATTACCCGGGGCATCGGGAACATAGAGCCCAACAGACTAGAGAGAAGAGGAGACGCATTTTAAACTTTCATAAAATCAAACTTTTGTTTCAGGATTTTAGTTAGATTTGTATACACTTGTGTTTTCTTACAATGATATTTAATGGATACATGCATTTAAAATGTACACTCATTACAATCCTTGGTGCGGAGTTGAACTTCCTGTTGGTTAACCACTGGCAGCCGAGTAAAGCATTTGGGAGCAGTCATGCAAACACACACACAAATATGTCGATACACAGCACTAAGGCTTGTTCAAAAATGGTTGTGTAGCTCTTACCTGGTGGACAAAGCACACAGAGAGCCAACAGCAACCGCATACGTTGCACCTTCCCAGCCTACGTATTTGAAGGCTACAGGCAGAGGACTGTTCTTATCCAGCATGTAGTACGGCATCATCATCGTGAGAGCGGCTGACACGCCAAAGTAAGCAAAAAAACAGATGAGCAGTGATGCAACGATGCCGATGGGTATCGCCCGCTGTGGGTTCTTCACCTCCTCTCCTGAAAAACAAACAGGGCAACTGAAACTGTAGCTAAACACATAAATCTGATTTGCATATTAGAAAAATCACCAAAGCATGTTATAATATTTCATTTTAAAACAATTATGATAATATAAATTGTTATTCAAATGATGTATGAGAAATCTAGTTAAAAATTCAAACGCGTGTTCAAAATCAAAGTAAAAAACTCACCTGTTGTGGCGATACAGTCAAACCCAACGAAAGCGTAGAAACAGGTCGCAGCACCAGACAAAACTCCAGAGAAACCAAAGGGCATGAAGCCGCCAGTACCCAAACTCTCTTTAGATGGTAATGGCGCTGATGAACTGTCAAATGTTTTTGAACAATTAAAGTTTTTTTTTGCAAGAAACACATTTTGCATGACAATTCTCATTATCACGTGTGAAGATTTTGTGTGATTGTTTGTCTGTAACCTCATTCTCATTACATGACTTCATGGATACTTAAATATATGCTTATCTGTATTACATATAATAGATTGCCGCAGGGATGAAGTATTTTAAAGGCATTTTCGCACTTCTGGTTTGATCGTCTCAAAGTCATTGGCTCTCATTCACTAATAATTGCGTACATTTTTTCGTATTTATACGCACACTTACGTACGCACATGAGTTTGTTCTTACGTTAGTAAATTTGGAGTGTTCTACATGAGTGGCCGCGTGCACGAGGTTGGTAATTTGCATAAAACACGCCCAAACCAGTCTATATAAGGGTTTTCCGCAGTGCAGGGCTGGTCCACAGAAAATTTTAGAGCAGTTTGTCATAGAAGCAAAAGAGCTCGTAAAGAAATCCATGATCGTATTTATTATCGGTAAAGTTCAGTTTTGCTTTGCATTTTTTATTTGGGAGGTTTTGCTGTCGCTGGAGTAAGCCAGTGCTGTCCACCGACCGGAGTAACATTAAAGAAGTGTTAAATGCTTTAACAAATATGACATTTAATTAATATGACAGAGCATCTGCATCTAAAATAATACAGACAGAAGATCAAGTGATTGACGTTTAGATTTACGTTTACATGACATTTACATTAGGCATTAAGCAGACGCTTTCATAGAGAGATTTGAAAAGTGAGGAAGGAAAGCGTGAAGATATGTCATTACATATCTTCTTTATGTGTTTAGAAAAAAATAAGTAGGTTATAATAATGTATAATATAATGTATATAATAATAATAATAATAAGAAGAATAATATTAATATAGATCATGTATAATAATATATACTAAAAATATTAATAATATTATTATTAATATATATTGCCTTATAATATATATTATAATATAAAATATAAACATGTAAATGTTAATATCAACATTATTATAAACATTATAATTATAGCCTTGTATTTCATTATAGTGTACATGATTATTGTGTACAAGTGGTTTTAGGTTTTCTTGATTTTTTGTGTACATTGAGAAGACATTTTGATACTAAAGTTTCAGTTGAATCACTTTTTTTTTTGTGAAAACATCCGTTTGCACATCTCACGCACATAGGGTTGTAACGGACAGTATGAGATTACCGCCATACCGGTATACCGTTACAACCCTACGCACAAATTTGAGCCTACGCATGCTTAATGAATGAGACCCAATGTTTTTTTCAAATGGGGTTTTGGTTAAAAATGCTAACAAAATGCTACACGGGACAACAGACGGACGTTCTCGTGAAATTTAAACTTCATCATGCCTGAAAATCGTAACATTGGCACAATTTCCAACAAACATTCATCCACAGAGTATTTCTTTATCAGTGCACACGTTTTAAAACGCGTTTACTAACGTTTGAAAGAGCTGTCGGAACCTTGGTGGTGATGCCACTGATGACCACGGTGTAGTTTGCTTGTAGCCTAAGTTAGCTTTATATTTCTAGTAAATGCATTTATACTTCAAAATTCATAAAAGTGTTTCATCTGTGACAATTATCTTGTTGAACAAAACCTGTCATAAACGTTTTTTAAACAAAGCTTATTTTTGCGATAGTCTATGGGAATTTTTTTTTTTTTTTTTGGCAAGGCAACCAGTGTCTCACCAACTTCTGGGTTGGAATAAAAAAATACGTCCTCCCTGTGAACCTCTATAGATATTTGCATTGTTTTGCATTGTGGTTATGAAAATGGGTGGCAAAACTTTTCTATGATTTAGGTTTTTTTTCAATATTTTATGTTCTTATATGTTCTTACCTCAACTTAGATTAATTAATACATACCTCTCCTTTTCAGTGCGTGCACTTTTAATCTTTGTACAGCATGTTGTAAATGTGTTAGCATTTAGCCTAGCCGCATTCATTCCTTAGGATCCAAACAGGGATGAATTTAAAAGCCACCAAACACTTCCATGTTTCCCTATTAAAGGGTGGCACAAAATAAAACGTGGCGATTTTTTAAGCAGATAAAAATGAAAACTATTTTGGCTGAGGTCGAAGTGCTGCAAACTAAGTTCTTATTTCTTATCCGCTTAAAAAACGCATTTATTTTGTGCCACCATACTTACTTGTGTAACTACTCATGTAACAGTCTTTAAATAGGGAAAACATGCGTCTATTAATTCGTTTGGTGGCTTCTAAATTCGTCCCTGTTTGGAGCCATAGGAATGAATGGGGCTAGGCCAAATGCCCACACATTCACGACCCGCTGCACAAAGATCAAGTGCACGCACTGAAAAAAGATAGGCATGCACCAATCTGTCCAAGTTAAGAACATAATAAAATATTGAAAAAGGGTGGTGTTTTCCTTTAAATTCTTTCACAAGTTGAACATGCATTATCACATGATCTGAGCACTGGACTAATCAATAGTTCTGCTTAAATTTCTAAACAAAAACATGCATATTTCCCAAAATATATTGTAGCTTATATGATTAAAGATTCTTAGCAGTACAAACTGTTCTTTACTTCGTATTGTTGAGGATCTGGTCAGGGTTTAGATTCCAGTTCCTGGAGGTTCCTTTGATCAGGCCCGATACCACCACAAACATCAAGACAAGAACATTGATGCAGGTGAACACCTTATTGATCATAGCGGACTCCTTTACCCCAAACGCCAACAAAGCTGCAGATCAGGTACAAGAGCCAAACATCAGATGGTACATTCAGAAGCGTTACATTCACTCACGTATTAATACAGAAAGTCATAGGCTTGCCTGTTAGCGTGAGGATGATGAGCACGGCGAACAAGTCTGGATACTCGGCTAGGAGTCCCGGGACGTTCATGCTCATGTTAAGCCTGCAGAACTTTTCTATGTGGTTCCCAATAAGCTCATCAAAGGTGGCGCTCCAAGCCCGAGCGACGCTGGACGTCCCTGTGAGAGTAAAGTACGGCTGTACAATTAATTGTTTTTGAATTTTAATTCAAATTTTTATTTAAACAATTACAAAAACAAGATCATCAAGGTTGTGAGATAAATATTGTGCAATTATAAATTGCGTGCTGCAGGACCAATGTGTTTGTAAGGCACTACTGCTTTGACATGTGCAACACTTAATAAAATGGTTAAATAAATGCATGTTTTAAAAGTCACTGAGTAACTGTATTAATACCTCGAGTAAGATTTTTTTTTTTATCAAAATAATCATGATTATGATTTTGCCCATAATCGAGCAGCCCTATGGTGAAGTAGTCAGATGATATAGATTCAGGGTTCCCACACCTTAATCAACTTCAAATTCAAGGACCTTTCAAGGACTTTCCAGGTCCAATACCCTCAAATTCAAGGACTAAATGTGGGGACACATTTCAAGTGAGATCAAGGTTACATTTTATCTTAAAAGGTAACACGTTGTTACAGTTCCCTTTCGAGGGAACTCACGCTGCGTCACTGCGGTGACACTTTGGGGACGCCTCCAGGGGTAAGTGCGTCTGAATGTGTATATCAAATTCAACCAATCGTGAGGCATAACGACAAAGACAGGGTGACGCGGAAGCCAGGAAGTATATCGCTATCTGAAATATTGCCAAAGACGCCGTTACAGGCACGCATGAAGTATGGCAAGGAGACGCAGCGTCTCGTTCCCTTCTCAGGGAACAACAGTTACATACGTAACCCGAGACGTTTTCATGTGTCAAACACAACTATGCAACAAAGCATTTTGGTATGAATCAACATTGGCATACAGAAGATATAAGCATTTAACGCAAGCAGTTTAGCACGTGTGCTTAAAGTCTAACATTTTTATGATATTATCCTACACTACACAGGGAATAATATGGATTTTTTCCAGAAAACTTCTTGCATAAAATAGATTCAAGCTCTTTCAATGACCTGTACCTATGTATGTATATTTTCAAAAACTTCCCAGGGCGGGCAGTACTCTTACCTATGACATAAGAGAGGATGAGGTTCCAGCCAGTGATGAAGGCCCACAGTTCCCCCACAGTCACGTAACTGTAAAGATACGCAGAGCCCGTCCTTGGTACTCGCGCTCCAAACTCGGCGTAACACAGTCCGGCCATGACCGAAGCCAGCGCGGCAATAAGAAAGGACAAGATGATAGCCGGCCCTGCGTTTTCTCTCGCCACAGCTCCGGCCAACACGTACACGCCGGCGCCCAACGTGCTGCCCACTCCGAGGGCCACCAGATCGAACGTGTTGAGGCATCGAGAAAGTCGAGACTCTTCTGTGCTGCAGTCCACCACCTTCACCCTCAGCAGTTTATTCCCAAATCCTTTCAGGTGGGCAAGAACCATCTTTACTCTCTTTCACACAAACTTCACGCTAGACCTAAAAAACACAAAAAGTGATAGTACTGTTTATTTACAGTACACTTAAAGGTTGACTTGACATTAACTGTGATAAAGTTACTGCTTAATCTCTTTCAATTCTTAGAGGCATGACATTTAGGCAAAATATTTGTGAGCGTCCTTCCTCCAAAACAACAATGTGTTACAGTAAAGCATTTACTAAGGAAATACAGAGGGCAAGGCAATGAACATTAAAATGTATTTTCAAACGTAGAGTCCATCGAAGAAAGTCATAGCAGTTTGCAACAAAAACGCCAGTGAATAAATCACAAGAGAAGTTTTTATTTTGGGGTGAATTATGCCTTTAAGTAACGTATATCCTGGCACACCTCCTGCTGGTAGAGCCACATGAGTGATGATATATGAGCTGCCACTACAACCTGTCTAATTTCTCTTACTCATCTCTACTGTAATAGCTGTCAGCTAATATCAAGTTGGAGTGAAGCCAAGCTATCGCTTGAACTTTACAGTAGGATCTTTTTTTAAACATGTGCTGAGCTAACGTCACACTAACCATGTCACGACTAATGCACGAATGTACGTCAGCAAACACATGTGAGATCTGAACAGGTGGATGAAAAGGTTTGGAAATTTGAGTAAATCTCATGTTTGGGTTATACTGCACCACCAACAGATAAAGTTTCTAGAGAAAACCAACACAAACACACCCCCGTCTGTCATTGGCTAGGCAAACAAACGGTCCCGTCTTAAACTCATAACATTGGTGGAGGCAATGCGGTTGTGTCGGGATGTAGCAGGGATTCCCAAATAAGAGATATGAATAAATTGAGGACAGTACAACATCATCCTCATGTGTAAATAATGCAAAAGTTCATTTTAATTTATATCTTATTTGGCATCACAGTAATACAATTTCACATTACAAACATAACAGGAGGGGTGATTAAATCCCATAAATATAATTTAGGACCCTGTCTGTGCATCTGAGATTAGGAGCATCATCGTTTAATTTAATTTTTGATTTTTAAGGATATATTTTCACAGAATGCTCTTTATATTATATAGGATGATTGGTAACACTTTACTTGAAGGGGTGTTCATAAGACTGACATGACACCTTCATAATCATGACATGACACGTGTCATGAACATAAAGGAGTTTTTATGCTTATGAGATGTTTATGACAACTGTCATTAAGTGTCATTTGTTCAATTATGTCATTTTTAATAAACCAATACATAAACATGACATAGCAGAATAATTATGAAACTTAAGAAAATACCTAGCGTTATGGGTGAAAATTACATTAAACTGTCATTTAAATGTCATTAAGTGTTAATACTCTGTTAAATAGTTTTATAACAACATCATGAATATTTTTCTTGACCTCAACTACAGTGCTACAGATTGAATTTGTCATTAAAATTTCAATAAGTGTTAATACTCTATCAAATAATTTTAAATATCTTAACAAAATGCAACAGACTTAAGTATAAGAAAACGATAATACTTAATGTATGTTCACAATACATAAAAAACTTAACAGAGGGTTCTAAAATTTTCTGATATAAAAGAAAAAACTAAAATACTTAATTAATACAATGTAATTAACTGTTTTTCCAGTGATATGGACCCAACGCTGCATGGCTTAAACCATTATTGTATCCGTTTGATTTGATTTAATGTGAATCGGTCTCCAAATGCAATAAAATATAATTTTATCAATTTTAATTATTATTATTATTATTATTGGATGATTAATTTTATTTCTCTAACACCTGGAGGAAACTTAAAAAAAAAAACGAAAGAATATACTAAAGAATATTCATGACGCTGATATAAAACTATATGACAAAGAGTATTAACACTTAATGACATTTTAATGACAAATGATATTTGTATGACTGATAAAAAGTGGTCAGTTATGTTGTCTTGGTAATGTCAAGTTGTCATGACAAGTTATGATGAATTGGTTAATGTCAAGTTGTCATAACAAAGACATCTCAAACAATGTCATCTTTGCATTAAAAATGACATAATTGAAGACACTTAATGACAGTTGCCATAAACGTGCATAAAATCTCATTCATGTCATGATTATGAAGGTGTCATGTCAGTCTCGTGAACACTAGGGATGCACAGAATATTCGCCCGCTTAAAATTTTCGGCCGAAAATGGCCCAAAAGAGCATTTTTGGTTTTTGGCCGAAAGACTTTTATCACCGAAACAATACGGCCGAAATGTTGTGTTGACGCAAACCGCAACCTGCACGTGCTTGTCTGAAGTAACATGTCTGCAATGTGGACTTATTTCAGTAGGCTATCCCTGTGTCTCAATTCGTTCCCTAGCTCTCGAGGTCGTGAATCAGTACGTGATCACGGATCGGCTCGCATGCAATTCGGGATTAATAAGCAAATTTAAGTAAAGAAAGTTTATCATTTGCACGTGTTTCAAAGGCTTGCAAATGTTAACATTCAAGTGATTTAAACAATTTAAGCAGCTTTCTGTACACAGACGCACATGCTGCTGAATGTGTCAGGTCCAGCTTCAGTCAGATGTGATCATAACTATGCCCTTCAAAGATCAGAACTCTTGATGTGTAAACTTTAGAGCGATTGCGCTATTGTGTCTCATACTGTAGTCCATTAACATACATAAAATAAAGCAATGAAAAACAACGTAATGTTTTTATGTGGAGCAACTGTTTGCTGCGCTGTTTGGAATTCGCCCTCCGTCTGTGTGTGTGCACGCATTTAAGTGCCCTCAGTAAGCATACATGGAGAGACGAAATTCAAAAAAGCAAACGAACATAAAATCTCTTGACAGGGCACATACAAACTAAATGTGTGAATGTGAAAGAGAAAATCACTTCTGTAGCTCTAAAAAATAATTATTATATTTAATTTATATAATAAAGACAGTGTTATGATTCATTTAATATGATTTCTGTACCTAATGCTAATTTCAGACCTTATTATTGTGCAACTTTTTTATTTTTATAAATGTTTGCAATTTCTTTATTTTTCCCTAGCCTGGTCCAACCAGACTCTCGTACATTCATTTCATTTGTACAGAGAGTCTGGCCACGCTCCATTGCAAAGTGTTACTTCCGTTAAGGAGGGTCCTCTGTTGAAGTCTAAAACTATTGGATCTGCCCAGAGTCACTCTGAATCTGCCATAACCAATCGCTAACGTTTGGTCGTGACGTATGTCACTCAGTCTGGTGCACGACCTCAACGTCATCGTTCTTAGCCACCCCCATCTGTTTGCTGATTGGACCTGCAGATTTTTGCTGGAGAAAATGAAACTCTACACAGCAGTCCCAAACGTTGTGCTGAAGCGAAATGAAAATCAAGCCAGGCTAATTTTTCCCACCACTTTTTTGCTGATCTGAAAAATAATCCGATCCGTGCCTCAAAAACTGTAATGTGATCCAAACAGTGAGTTTTGTGATCCTTCACACTCCTAGTAAAGTTACACAGTCATAGCAATATATGCAATGGCACTAATAATTGGCATAATTTCTTTTGGTGTTTTGGTTTTCGGTTTCCTCCTTTTTTGTTTTCGGTTTTGTCCAAGAATTTTCATTTCGGTGCATCCCTAAAGAAAACCCCTCCAAGTAAAGTGTTACCGGATTATTTTATGTAGAAAACAGCAAATCCCTAAAACTTGACTTTGTTTCATCAAAAACTAAATGGGGTTAATTTTTCTTAAACAAAAAATGTCTTATTTCCCTTTTTGATTCAAAAAATGACCAACATTGGAGAATGGTTTACCAAAAGTTACTAGGTTGATCTAAAAAAAATTGAGGCTCTCAAAAAGAAACTCTAAAGCATGTGAAAAACACCATGTGTAGACATAAAACAAAGAAAAAATGCCAATAAATTATTGCATAAACTCTATAAACAAACAAGAAAGGTTCAAATTATTTTAGGGCGCTTTGAAATTTAAAGTCCTTTTCTTACCAAATTAAAACAACAGAGACAAGGAAATCCCTCGGACGCAGATCAAATCCGTCGATTCTTTCAGATTCTTTGATCAGAGCTTTAAATTCGGATATCCAACACAATGAAGAACCTTTAAGTTTGAGGAGACCCTTCTGTCTTGACCATTGATAAATACAGACATGAGGAGGCGTTTACAATCTGTGTCTGCTGTAGCACGAGTCAGATGCCTTTTTAGCTATTAACCCATTCAAAGCTCAAAGCCACAAATAGCTCTCAGTGAGGTCACGCATCAGCAGCTGTGGTGAGCATGAACTCACTTCACGTTCACTTTTGTTGCCACAGTCACTTCCTCCTGTCACAAAACTGTCACACACCAGAGACACATTAGGGCGGGATAATATAGCCCAAATGTAGAGACTGACATAAAGGAAGAACACACCTAACAGAAACATAATTGTGATGAGAGTCATTTTGCAAATGATTATAGCTTCTTCAGAATTTCACTGCATATGAACATGGACATTCTCCCCATAAGTATACAAAATCATATTAGTTTGAAAGTGGTTAAAATTATACTAGAATCGCATACAGTTAAGGTGAATGTGTCCCATCTTAAAACTATGAAACATATTAGGCTCAGAAAGGCACAACAACAGCTTGATATTGGGAACAAAAATAGGCAGGAATCTTCCGAACACATTCTCTATTGACGCCAGTCAACTTCAACATTCACATACTATGTCTCTGTATTTACTTATAGGTGGGTCATGGAAAATAAACTCATGCATTATCATACAGCCGGATGCTGTCGTGTAGCAACTTGTATTGCGCAAGAGCTTTTGTAACATTTGCAATTCGCACCCCTCAAGGAGAGAGGACAGACTAATAAATGCTTCTATTTTCACTTTGAATTATTTAAGCAACATTCACGAAAACACGTGCTTCAGTCAAGCGGTGTAAATCAAGACTGTGGGCGGGGAAGGGGCCTTGCCCCTTTTTCCACTTATCGCGGAGAACACACTGGCAAGAATTTGGGAATGTCAGACGATCACATTGTGCCAGCCTGCTTACGTACACAAATGGTTTAATCTGGTTACGTTGTCCATGTCAGTCGACTTTGACTCCTTGTTAAGAAGAATACAAACATTAGCCGAGCCATAATGTAACTTATTGTACTTGTTATAAACTCCCTTAACTCTTCTAATGGTGAGAAACAGTAATGCAAGTAAAACAACAGCCTTAAAATCTTAATTATTAAACCTTATGGGGCGGTTTCCCAGACAGGGATTATTAGACTAGTCCTAGACTAAAATGAATGTAAGAGCTGAAAACAGCTTGCACTGACATATCTTAAAATACATCAGTGCCCAAAGTTTGCCTCAAAATGCACACGTGTGATGTTTTTAGTGAGGCATGTTTGTTAAAACTAGTTATATTTAATAATTGGGGTTTGCACGAAATGCGTAGCACTATTTACATTTTGAAATGAAGGCGGCTTCAGCTACAACCAAGTGATACAAGTGTTACCAAACAGCCAGAACACAATCAAAGTGTGGGAATACTTTAAGCAGAGACAAAATAAAACACATACTGTTTAAAACCAAAGAGTATAGAAGAACAAGAGGCAAAACTCTGATTCGTATTTGGCAACAGCCACTAGGTGGCGCTTCAGTAGTGCAGCCGCCATTTTGGAATGAAACTTCTCACAGCCAATTCAATCTCAATTCATTCTTAGCGAATCTCACAGCCAAATCAGAAGCGCAATAGTAAGTTTCTTAAATTAAAAATTTGTTCACTTGCTACACCTACAGTACACGAAATGCTGTATTGTATGTATGTGTTGATTTGTTGTTGTTATCAGTTGTGGAATCCAATCATTAAATAGATACACATTTGAGGTAGTTTTTTTCTTGCTTTATTATGTAATTCTAATTTATGCTATTTTACTAGGGGTGTGACGAGATCTCGTGAGATTAAATATGTATCGCGAGATTAAGTGTGTCTCGCGAGATTTCTTGTGTAGGTGAAATTCTGGCCGTTTCTCAAATAAAAGACTGCATCCTTCGGAGGTCGCATTTTTAAACTGCATTTACTTCATAAAGACTGTCTTATTAGAGACTACTAACAATTATAAAGTTTACTAATAATTTAGTTAATCGCAAATTGTTGTAATATGCTCACGACTTGCGAATGTAATGCTCAGTTAATGATCTGAAATAAACCTTAATGACGTATGCAGCCTGCATATGCGACCTCCGGAGGATGCAGCTTTCTGTTTGACCCTTTTAGGGGCCAGTTACACCAAAAGCGTTTATGGCAGTTGCAGGCGCTTTTTTTAAATTATATTCTATGGGCATGGAGCGTTTGCGCGCTGAGCGCCTTGCGGTTTTTGCCGTGTGCCGAATTCTGTGACCTATCAAATTCTGTGACCAGAGGTCGCTGTTTAGCATTTTTTTCACGCAAGACCGCGCAAGGCGCCCGTGCACATTATCGTGAGCGCGGCAAGGGAGTTTTTAACGATATACGTGACCGCCCACTGAACGATGACATCATTTACCCTCGCTCGCTCTAGTCTATCGTATGAATGAAGCAGTCAGACTTCGTGAGAAACGAACGCAACAATTAAAGTAACGCAAAATAGGTTCTAAAATACCAGAACATCACAAATGTTTAGTTTTTGTTACCTGGGGCTGTTGCCATTTAATGTTATAATCTGGTAGAGAGTAACAACTTACCGAAATCTGTGACCTCTCTCTGTTTTATTCAAAATTGCAATAATGTTACAGAAATTCACTCTGGTGATGTCTAATCTCATCTGTAATATATCATCAAATGCATTTTGACCTGATGTTAACACTTACACACATACAGCAGGGTCACACAATCTGACGGACAGTAACAACAGCCTACCGAAATCTGTGACCTCTCTCTGTTTCATTCAGAATTGCAATAATGTTTCCCAAATTCACTCTGGTGATGTCTAATCTCATCTGTAATATATCATCAAATGCATTTTGACCTGATGTTAACACTTACACAATGAAACAGAGAGAGGTCACAGATTTCGGTAGGCTTTTGTTACTGTCCGTCAGATTGTGTGACCCTGCTGTATGTGTGCAGGACCGTCCGCGTGCAGCCCAAAATTTGAGACCGCGCGGACAGTGCGCGTACAGTCCGCGTACAACAGCGCATGCGCGTGAACATATTTAGACAGGGCACTCCACTATAAACAATTATACAAAGAAAACAGACAGCATTTGCACACACACTATCGTTTTTCTTCTTTAACTTTTACTTCTTCCCAGAACAGAAAGCCCTGGAGCATGTTTGTTTGATTCCTGTTCTTTATTGTCTTCTTGTTTGTTCTAAACTGTGTTTGCAATGGTGGAGCAGTTACTTTTCTTCACCTATCTTAATGTTTTAAAGCTCACGTAACACACGCTGTTTCTGAATTTATGATGTTAATCTTGAGTACCTATAGAGTAGTATGACATCCTTTATATCTCTGAAGAGTCTTTAGTTTTATCATATTTATAAAAGAAAGATTAGCTTTACCGAATCTTTCCGATAACGTACGAAAAAATGAAGAAGGAGGAGTTATAACACGGGAGGAGCGAGTAAGAGTCATGCAACACTATACAACACTGTTTCAACTTATGATTCACTACATGTTCGTGTCATTTATATAATATACACGCGCCTTAAGATGTCTGTACTGTTTGTTTAGTAAAAACGTTAATGAAATGATAATGTTTAATAAAGACATATTTAAAAGATTGTTGTTTTATTCATGTTCTCATATTTATATATATATCAAACTCTAATGTTTAAAGCACCAGGGTTGTTCCAGCGTACGACTTCTTCTATCCTCTTCTTTGTTTTTGACTTTATTACTTACGTCGCCCCCTGGTGGTTCAAAAAATAGTGCAACAGCGAGCGCGTCAACTATAAACGCCTCGTCCGTTTGGTGAGACGCGCACGCGATCCGCGGAGGCTTGCGTTGCGGACCAAAGCGCGAGTATAACAAGCCCTTACCACGGCCTTAAGCCTTGTTTATGGTCGCGCTTTGGTCCGCAACGCAAGCCTCCGCGCAATCGCACATCGCAATTTTAGCATCAATAACCGCAATGGGAAAAATTACCCAAATCGTGCAGCCCTAGTCACCATTAACTGTTTATCTGTATTAACTGATTTACTGTACTTTCCATCACTCCCTAGTAAAATAACTTTATAAACATAGTAAGTATAGTAATTAATTCACATTTACCTTAAATAGCTGAAAACCTATGCAAACAGATTGACAGCCCGGCTTGTTTTGGAACTGTAGAACGTTACATGAATCACGTGACCGCGCGGCGGCGAGATCAAAGCGTTTCGTAACTCTGTTATTATACGACTCTGAGTAGCACCATAAAACAAAATAATAACATGATAACATAATAATAAACATGTTTTGACAAAAATGTTAAAAAATGGATTTATCTCGTTTTGCAACGAAACTCTTCATATATTGTGCTTAATACAGCTGCGTTTACATCTTAGTTTAATACGAGCTGCGAGACGCCGGACAGACGCGACATTGCATCATGTCTGGGCAGTATGTTGAAACAGTAAATAAAGAGCTGGACATGTTTTTATATTAAGAAGTTATAAAATTAGTAATAAGTTACTGTTACACTGAGAACTGAGCCAGCTGGCAGTGCGGAGTTCCCAATTAACTTACTTTTTGCGAATATGTGCACAGTTGTTAGTTAATGTATTAATAAACAAAGAATTCATGTGTTGAGTCATGTTGTAGTTAATTATGACTCTTTTTTATTAGTTTATGATTAGTACTACTTTTTATTATTAATAAGGAGTTATTATTCAGTTTGATTTATTTTTATTTTACTTCTTTGACATTAATATATGCCTGTTTTATTGTTTAAGGTGAATAATGCCCCTTTTGCACTGTTTATGTTAGGCTGAATTTATGTTGGACTCGTTTTTATGTGATTTGTTATATTTTCCTTGGCACTGCCACTTTACTTTTCATGTTGGAAATTTTGGTTTGTGTATTTGTTTAATTGAGAAAATGCTTAAATAAAATGTTGGAATTAATGGCAGATGTTACATTTATTATTTGTTGGTGAATTATATGTATAAAAAAAATTAAGACTATTCGATTAATCGAAAAAAGAATCGATAGATTAATCGGTTGAAAAATAGTCGATAGTTGCAGCTCTAAATTAAACTAAGGCCTAATCCTGGCTTAAGCTAATTCATGGCCGGGAAACCACCCTGAAATATGGATGTGCAACACAACAAGATTTCGCCTGTGACTAGGCAGCAGCATGGAACGCAATATCCAAAACATTAAAGGGCATACATTTATTTACCAGTATACTAGTCAGTTGTTGAACACATAGTTGACTATTGTAGCTCATTTGTTTCTAATGATAACACACACTCTTATAGACATGAAGGTACAACAATTCACAACTTAATTTAAACCCTGATTAAATCGGTATAGTGTTACAATCCAAAGGTCATTACGATCCAAACAAACCTCCACTTCGTGACATGAAACAATTGGAGTTGTGACAGGTGATCAAAGCAACCCAAAGGGAATTCTGGGGCTTGCGGACCAATACATTCCAAGAATCTATCTGCCGTTTTAACTGTCCAAACAAATCTCTGTCAACAAAGTCACAGTGACATTTGAACTTGACATGCTGTGGAAATCAAATACACATGGAAAACCAGTAGTCCAGATATTGTCATTTTTTATTTTTAAAGTGCACCCATTTCATTGCTAAAAACAATGTTATTTTGTGTATTTGGTATTGTGTATTTGTAATACAGTGTGTTCACATGGTTTATGGTTAAAAACATTTTTTCCACACACCGTTTATCCTGAAACGCATGAATTTGAAAAGCTGTGTGTCCCTGATTGGCCAGGTAATCTGTACGTTGTGAATGGCCTGAATACCTCTGACGTCAGCCGGAAATGTGACGCTCCCTACCATGTTTGAAAGGTTCGCTCACAATGCAATGTTAACAGGTGTAAATTTACAGACTTTTAGGAATTATGATAATGTCAGTCTTGTCTACATCACCAATCCCAGGAAGTAAACGGTTGCCTACAATCTGTGTGTTTGTTGTAGTCCAAGAAAAGAGATTTACGCTGGAGACGATGACTTGCGTCATCGTTTACTTTGGGGTTTGTACCTTTTGCATATCATTAACATGTACACACTTACACACCAAAGGAAATGTTAAACATGAAGTGGACCATATGTGCTCTTTAATAAATATGCAAAGATTTTAAATAAAATACTTTTACGCTGTCATAATGGGGTATTATTTGTAGAATTTTGAAAAAGAACTACTTTAATCAATTTTGGAATAAGGCTGTAACCTTAAGACTGTAAAAAAATATGGACCGTGGGAGCTTTTTTGTGAAGAACTTTTTTGAAGCCAATAGTTGGCGGGGCTTTCCGTCTGCATCTTAGTATCACGTCATTGTGCGTCACTTGCAGATAACTGAAAATGGGTAAAGAGGCGGAACGTGGGTGAAGCTGAAGTGCATGGTTGCTGAAACAACCTACCGCCTGCCTTACTCGACATAGTGACACACACAAAAAAAGGATTCATTCAATTAACTAATTTTTTTAAGGTAAGTGGTCCCAATCAATTTATTTAAGCTACATTTAAACAAAAAAAATTTGAAAAACAAAACAAAACAAGAAACTTTTGTTTAAATGTAGATTAAATAAATTGATTGCGACTACTTACCTTAAAAAATTTAGTAAATTTAATCTATTTTTCAGTGCAACAGTGGGAGTTCACCCATCACTCAAGTGACCACGCCTTTAATTATGCAGAACTTCATTGCTTAACATAATTTAAGCGGATGATTTATAAAAAAAAAAATCTGATTCTGGTCACTTTTAAAGCTTGACAGCCCCAGTGCTAATTCATTTTCTTTAAATAAGAGATAAAATGTCTTAAAAATTCAGCTCACTGCAGTCTACAGTAGAAATGTGTACCCAAAACCTTGCAGCTGTATTGATGATAGTAAGGGAGAGACATCTAATTATGCTATCATGAAGATTATATTCTGAAGAAAATAAAGCCCGGACACAAAGAACTTTCTTTTGCTGACCTTCTCTCTGATATAGTTTACAAATCATCCTCAGTCATACCCATCATATTTAAAGTGAAAGGGTCCTCAGTTATTTGTGTGTACAGCGATAGTCTCAGACACTGCCATTTCTAAAGCCATCCTGTTGACAAATTACCCCGGACAAAGTGTTTGATCCATAGAAATTCCGAAATAAACAGCCAAACCAAACAACTTTTATGAACTACAAGTCGTGTTATGATACACAGTGATGCTTTTACTAAGGCTACTTTTACATTCATGCATTTTTGTTTTAAAACGCATTCCTTCTGCTACAGTTACGCCTATTATCTGAACTACTCCAGAGTTTTTAAACCTTGTAAATGAAAACTTTTGTAAATGCTTGCAGACTCTGTTTTAGTTTTTGTTCTGGATTACGTATCATTTATTAATTCGTCAAGCCCCTATCATATGACGGTCTATTACACTACTGAAAGATGACAATGACCAGCCGCAACAACCTATTAAACAATAACATGGAGAAGGAGCTTGAGGCTTTGCAGAGTTTAAACGCTGTTTTTAAGCACAATGTTTGTTTAGGCAATACACAAACACTCAAAACGATCGCATAAATACTACTAATGAGAAAATATAGGCAGCTTTAATGTGACAAGTGAAAGTGATTTTATTTTGTTAACTGGGGTGAAACGGTACACGTATTTACACACCAAATAAATACTTTTAGCCAATAAAGTATTTCAAAGCAAACAATAACAAAAACAATACGTAGTCACTAAGTGCATTACGGTATATGTATTCGTACCGAACAGTTTCGGTACAAGACTTTTGGTGGCGACGTGCGACCAGCGGTGGTGTGCACGTCACATACTATGAGAAATATAAAGTACAATCTCACACAGCACGATGTCTTCAAGTTCGTGTTAATGTAGCCAGCATATTTGCAAGGGGAGGCAACTGATATCAGTGATGACCCGCTGGCTTGGAGGCGAAACAATAAGGCAAGATATTCTCTCTTGGTCACTCAAGGTTGCAAAAAAGTATCAATCTGCGCTACCACTACACCATCAGAATGCGTTTTCAGCGTGGCTGCAAACATTATAACCCCAAAAAGATCTCATACCTTTAAACACACACGTTTGTTAAGAAACGTATATATCTGATCCTCCAATTTATGTATGCATACATGTATGTATGCATTATATATGTATGCATATATGTGCCAATCATAGACCGTAAAAAAATATGGACGTAGTGTCCGTGATGTCACCCATTGGTTTGTGAAGATCGCTTTTGAAGCTTAAAGTAGGCGTTGCCTGCCGTCGCCATCTTGGCCGCGCGTCCCCGCGAATTACTCGCGGAAAACCGAAAATGGGTAAAAAGTAGGAATGCTCCGATCGATCGGCCGCAGATCGGTATCGGCCGATAACGGCATTAAATGACTCGATCGGTCCTCGTTAAATTTGCCGATCTCGTGAACTGATCTTTCTGTTTACTTTTGTCTGTCATGATATGGCTCCTCAATGCGGCTGCACGTAGAGACCATTTTTACGCAGTGAGAGCATTTTTATAACCCGTGGTTCGTGAGCAACGTGTAGATTTGCATTTCTCTCTTTGCCTTTACAGAGATGTGTATTTTCTATGAGGACGCGGTCTGGTCCTAACATCGCGACCCGTCTTCACATCCCCATCAAACAGCGTATACAACACATATCTATCGCGGACATTGCATCCTCTTGTCAAAAGTTTATTATTTGCATGTGTTTTAAAGTTTTGAGCGTTTAAACTTTAATTTTCCTCACAGCTGCTCTCGTCTGCATACACCCGCCGCGCGCACACACAGCAGCCTGTCATCAGTGCACGTGAACAGAGCGATCTCTGTCAAGTCTTAAAGCTACAGTAACTTAATTCATCTCTCAATAAAATCACTCTCTGCTCTTCACTAAAGAACTGTTGTACTTCAAACGAATGTGTGTATATTTAATTCATACAGTAAAGGCTGTGAAGTGTTTTATTTTTAGTACTTTTAGGAGACATAAGCCTTTTTAAAGCCATATTAAAATTCTCTTTGCAGAATAAATATTTGTTTTGCTTATTTATTTGAGTCTCTATTAAAACAATAATATACCTAATTACTGCAAGTAATATAACAAAGGCAACATCCGTGGTATTATTTTATCTAGAAAAAATGTAACAGTTACAGTCATCAAAGAGCTTGCATATCAGCTTTAAAAAAATCGGTATCGGAATCGGTATCGGCCGATCACGAAGACAACAAATCGGTGATCAGTATCGGCCTGCAAAAATCCTGATCGGAGCATCCTAGTAAAAAGGCGGGACATGGGTGAAGCTGAGGTGAAACCACGCCCGCCTAGCGTGAGTCTAGTGACAGCAGTGGCTGTTCAACCGACACTCAAGCGGCCACGCCCTTAATTATGCAGAAGTTTATGGCTTAATATAATCTAAACGGGTGAGTTACAAAAAAATTCACCCCCCTCACAGTTGTCATGAAGGGCAAAATTAGCTATATAGGCCAAAAACACTTTTTGTACCAGGCTGTAAACATATTATTTTCTACTGTAAAGTTGGCCATTTTTAACATGGGAGTCTATGGGAATTGACTCCCTTTTGAAGCCAGCCTCAAGCGACCAGTCGATGAATTGCAGTTTAAGTCACTTCCGTGTTGGCCTCATTAGAGAGATCGGAAGGTTGCCCCTCGGTGCCAATATGCATCAATGTGTGCACACACACATTCTATAACCACCGCGGTGAATTGGTGCATTACTACCACGGTGGTAAAATACTGCCACTGTCAAAGCACTATAAACATCGCTATTTTCCATTGCTTTTCTTATTGCGCTAGACGGACGTGTTTGACTGTTACGCTCGTGTCTCTCGTCTTTTGCAGCGCATCAAGCATGAGTGTCGAGGTTTAAGACGCCGTGTCAAGTTAAAAGAATTTCAACTTTTGCAGGCAGTTCAGCTCATCAATGTCAGGTCCAGAACAGCAGACCAATCAGGAAACCCTGGAGGCGGGACAAGCATTGCAAGGTTTTGTTTACAGTAGTAGCAAGGCGATTTTTGTTATTCCCTCATGTTTTATTCTATTTTATTTAGTTTTTTTTTTATTTAAGCCAAACAGGTGTTTTATTTATAAATGCGTTAAAATATGTCAACTATTTTTACTATATGTAAACTTTTGATGTTTACAAATGTTAATAAAAAATGACAAGAAAATTTATGTTTTGCATTTCTAACCCCAAAAAACGTGAATTTGGTGTGCTGTTACACCTCTAGTCGACACTACCGCAAAGTTTTGTGACTTTCCCCGAACCAAAAATCACAATGTTGTTCTTAGCAATTCAGGTTTGGGAACCCTGCTAAACTTGCGTGATAGGGTGTGGAAAGAGAAACCACCTGCGTATACTACATGTCTAGTGATGGTAGTAAAAGTTACCCTACTTTTGTAATTGCAAATGAACCCTACTGAAAGGGTTTTAACAGGTATCATTGTTTTAGTTGGCATATGTTTGTGGTGCACTGCATTCAAACGTTGAGTCTATTTGCTATGAGCATTACACATGAATGACTAAAATGACATTCAGTGTAAAGAAATCAGATTTTATATTTATATTTAGACGTTTAATCAACATTGTTAGCACCATATTAAACTGCTGTAGACAAATGTTTATCACAAATATAAATAATAATAAGTAAGTGTAAGTAAGTATTTCTATATGACTCAATTTTACATGTATTTGTTTTTCTGTGTCCTAGTTTCAGTAAAACAAATTCCCGCAAATTCTCAAAAGTCAAAGCGTGGCGTCGTCACCTAACACGTTACACCAAACCTGTAAAAAATGTAGATCGTCTGACTTTTTTAGAGAATCGATTCGTTCGAACGGTTCATTAACGAAATAATTTGGATAAATGATGCATTACTTCGAGTCAGAACGAGAATGTAGACCATTTTGTAACAAAACAATTAGTTAAATCCCCGTGTTACGTGCTTTATTTTTTGTTTCCAACGTCCACCCCCTTTTATAATCATTTAACTTCCAAACAAAGCTCTTCAAGTCAGCGGATTTGCAAAGGAATCGTTTTGCTAATCGGTTCAACAGAACCACTGAAGAACCACTTCAAAAAGAGTTCGTTGGCGTACAGACGCGAACTCCATATATATCCTCTACAAATCGATGTAAAAACCTCTCCTAACATAGTAAAGTCGTGCAAACATTTAGTAAAATGCAGAAATACGCATTTCACGAACCATCGCTGTCTCCCAATTTCTTTGAGGTTATTGTCTCCCACACTACAACACAATGAGGAAACCGCGTGTGTGTTGTACTACTAACGTTAGCCACATGGTACCATACACGGCAGTTTTAAGTCAATCTCAAAAATTTAAATTTATCTAAAATAACAGCTAAATAGATTCCTGCCGCGGTACATGTATCAAAATGAAACGAATACACATGCAAAACAGAGAGAGGGACATTCAATTTTATCTCCTGATCTTTTTTTAATCAACTGAAGTGTTGCATCAGCCATTGAATGTGTAGTTTCAGTCAAAAATGTGCACCGCGGATAAGCAGGAAAAGGCATTCTCATACAAAACGAATCGTTTGTCGTATGAGGAAGTAACTTGTGCAAAAATAATAAATAAAAATGCCGTTTAAATGAATATGCTTGTTTCTTACCTTGCACGAGCTCCTGGTTTATCTCTTGGCGAAATAAGTTATTTAACCGGATCGACATTCGAGTCGGCGCGTTTAAACACGGTAAATACTACACGTGAAACCAGGTTTAGTTGACTTTACTATTCTTGCTAGTAATACCACCCTTACGAGCTCAAATAATCCCACCCTTAACTGATCATTGGTCGTCGATTGTCTCTATCACATCCTTCCGTGTGCCTGCCAACACCCCAGCCGCCCAGCGTGAGGATGTTACGGCTGAACGCATGTCCATGTTAAAAGAAGCCCAAACCGCTGTCAAAACTTAAATACAATGTTTAGATTAGACCTTTTCACCCCTACCACTTAAAACAAAGGCATATAGTAGGCTACATACTTTTGAGTTGTATGAATTCAAAGGTAGTACTTGCAAAAAAAAAAAAAAATAGAAACAGTTATACCCTCGCTAAAGTGCATTAAAAAATTATTTGCATTAAAGTGTTACTTCCTATCCACTTAGTTCACGATCATATCACGTTTATTTCCTGAATAATAATATTAATAATAATAATTAATCAAACATATTCAGTTCCCTTCTTTTGTAGCTACTTGAATTACAAACTTGTGGACAATATGGGGAACAATGCAAATTTGTATTTAACAGAAGCACATGTCATGTTTAACTAAATAATAGAAATCTATGTGGTAAACAATAAATTGTCTTTCTAATCCAAAATTATATTTTGAAAACGTATTCTCGCCCTGGAACGGCGGTCCTTTTCTGATGACGTCAGTTGGATGGCATAGGCGTAACATCGGTTAACCCCTCCCTTTCAACTGTCAGTCTTTTACTGTCTATGGTCTGCTCTCCCATCTCCATTTCTGAATGAAACGCCTTCTTTTCTAGATCCAATCGTTTGACACAAGAAACGCCCTCTATTATTAACAAATATTTTGAGGAAAACACATGCATGTCCTGAGTTTACTTTATGTTCATTGCCTGTATGTAATTTACTTCATCTCATATATTTATATACATTCAAAAGTGACATAATTAAAATATCATTATATTGTGGGTGGCTGATAATAATTTGATGGCCATAAATACATAGGCTATCTGTATATTTTGTCTAAACATGTTGTTTTCAATACTGTATCAAGAAATGAATTAGCCATCAAACATTACATAAGAACAAGAAGACAAACCAGAGAAAACATTTAACTGATAAAACATTTAAAATATGGCATAAAAACAGTATAAGCAATTTATCACCTGTCAAAATGATTTTATTTCTAATATTCACTAATATTGGCAAATGGCGTAGTTTGTACTTTTTGTGTGTTGCTTTCTGACTTTTATTGTTACTGTTGGTAATGTAATTTTGTACTTTTTATTGTGACTTTGGGATTTAGTACTAATGCAGTATGTACCAGTATAAAAACAAACTGGAAACAAAACCACTAATCATGTTGAACTTAAAAGTAATCAAGAAGTGCTGTGAAAACTGCAGCCTATTTCTAGATATTCTTGTTTTCTAACATAACTTTTCACTGGTTGTAGTCAAAATGTACCTTTGCAAAAAAAAAATTGGCAGACCATGAAAATAAAGCTCCTACATGCAAACATGTAACAAAACACAGACCATTTCAAAACATTTTAAACCTGAACTAACAGAACGCAAGCCCATTCAAAACAATGGCTACAATTACATCTGTTGTGTTTGTTTTCAGTTCATATAAGTTGTGCTCTCATTTTGTGTTGTAAAACCACATAAAAACCAGACAACAAGATTATTTTCCACAGTAGGCATTCAGAACATTAAAAAAAGATAACATAAGTGTAATTTACTACAAGTCAGACGCTTAGGGGTGGTTTCCCGGACAGGGATTAGCTATTAGGAAATATAGTTTTAACAAACATGCCTTACTAAAAACATTACTGGTGTGCATTTTGAGGCAAAACAAAGTGCACTTATTTATTTTAAGATATGGCAGTGCAAGTTTGGACAGCTCTTACAGTACATTTATTTTAGTCTAGGACTAGTCTAATGTCTGTCCGGGAAACCGCCCCTTAAAGACTTTTCATGCACTTGTAAAGAATATTGATGAATGACTGAAATACTATAATTCAAGTCACACATTACACTTGTTAATGGCATTTTAGCTTGTTTGACCTGACTTAGGTAAAATGTAATTTTTTCTTTTATTAATGGTCATAGGGTTTAAATCTGTAATACAGCAGACAGATTTGGACAGTTATTGTCAAATGTACTGTTACCGTTAATGACAAAAAAAATGCTTATTTTTATATTGTTATTAGATGTTTTATTATCATCGAAAAGCAGTGTTACAGAAAAAAATCAACATCTAAATATTACATTCGAAATACAATAAAGAGGCAATGTAAATAATGTACCACAATAGTCACAAGGTACTGGGATGTGTTTCTACCACAAGAGAGCAGCATTACTTCATGAATTGTTGGGGTAACTCAGACAAGCAATGGATAGAAGTGTCCATTATTCTCTAAGTCATTGCTCACTTTATTCAAAACACAACCATTGTCTGTCCCAGAACCTAAACAACACTCTTTGTCCTTTGAAGCTGACAAAAATAGAAGTGTATTTACCATGTAGTGTGCATTTTAATATCATCATTAATATTTTCCTAAAGTGAAAACATTTGCGTTTGCTATTGCTAATCATAGATAGGCTACAACAATTCGTAAGCTCGGTTTTCAAAGACACTTTAAATGTCCCACACAAAAAAAAACTGTTGGGCTGATATAGGAGAAAAGAAAAGTCTGGCTGAACTGCAATAACAATTTCATAACTTCATAACATGACAAATTTGATTAAATAGTAAATGAATACTAAATTTGTTCACCATTAAAGTGGCTTTGCATTAATTTGAAATAAAGTTACGTGTATATCTTTCCATCCGAAAAAAAAATGCATATGATAAATCTTCCTTGGAGCTTTTTATCTCATACTTGGGGAAAAATGCGACAACTTGACAGGTAAAAGTAAAGATTAAATATTTTAAATATGAAATTAACATAATTTCAAATAGGTTTATTTATATGAAGTGACATATCAACTGATCAATACTGTATTTTTGAGTAAAAATAAAACATTTGTAAAAAAAATTAAACATTTCCCTCTCATATATTTTTACCTGACAGCTAAAATAATTAATAATTAAGGTTAAAACTTTAATAATATCTGTATATTGTATTGTATATACAATGGTCCGGTTTTCTAGACAGGGATTAGACTAGTCCCAGACTAAAAAAAAATTAAGAGCTGTCAAAACTGAAAACAACTGATATATCTTAAAATACAGCAGTTCCCTTTGTTTTGCCTCAAAATAGATACAAGGAATGTTTTTAGTAATATGTTTGTTAAAACTAGTTATATTTCCTAATTAAACTATAGGCCTAGTCCTGGCTTAAGCTAATGTCTGACCGGGAAACCACCCCTATATTAGTATTAAAGCAATTACATTAATACTTTAAGCTGTTAGAAAGTGGGTTGAAATTATTATTATCATCAACTCCATTTAACTTTTTAATTCTTGTTTTAAATGAAACATTTTAAAGGCGGGGTGCATGATCTCTAAAAGCCAATGTTGACATTCAACCCAGTATCACGAAATTACATACACTGTAAAAAATACTTTGCTGCCTTAAAATATCCTGTCGAATCAACTCGGATCTACAAGTCATTTCAACTTACTATTATTTATCTTGACTAAAGATGAGTTGTTATAACTACAGGTGAGTTGTTGTAGCAATGATTTAAAAATCATAAGATATAAAAAAAAAATCATGAAAAAAGGTATAAACCAAAACTTAAAGTGACATACTAAAGCAAACACCAAATCTAACCCTAAACCGAAGTGTCAATGGTTTGAAAATAGGACAAAACAGTTGAGTAACAAATACGTGACAGTGACACGTAAACAGAAATGCGTGACATGTTCACGCAAAAAGGTGGAAAAACGTGTCCTTGTCACGCATAAGACTCACAAATTGATGTGACTATAGGTAAATAATTTCGTGATACAGGGTTGTGATGTTTGAAATCAATGGCTACAAGCGTTTTTTCAAAATTCGTGCACCCCGCCTTTAAAGTCTTTCTCAATGTAAACGCTTATCTGTTATTGTTGGCACATATATGTGTTTATTATAAGAAAATGTGACGGGTATAATCTATATTAAGTTTGGAAAAAGCCGTACAAAACATTGCACTTATCCCCATTCAGTTCCTGTAATTTGCTGCCTTATCAATGAGATAATATATGGCCACATCATGAGAAACAGCATGAGTTTAACCATCCCACATGGGAAATGGAAGATATAGACACCACACCCCTTCCCCGTGTAGTACATTAAGGCCAAACATATATCACAAAGCATCAATGAAGAGATGAAAGATGTTCATGATGCATCGATAAGTGGACACTGACAAGACGAGAAAGGGGGGTGGAGACGAGGTAGAATATAAGGAGCCATTGTCCTCACATCCGCGCCCTTGCGGAGGAGTCTGAGGTCAAATCTTCCCTCAGTCGCTCTTGATTTCAACAGTCGGTTCCTGGCCGTCACAGAGGTGATTAATGACGAGGAGCAGGCTTGATTAGCTAAAAAAAGACCACCGAAACAAAGTGGTCCCAAAGCTCCCGTCGACTCCCCCTGTTTAGATTAACACATTCAATTCAAGAACTCTAATGAAAATGCCATTGGTCAGGATGAAAGGTACGATTAGGCACAAAGTCCTCCTTCAAATTCACAATGGCCCTTGTTCAAGAGGCAGATATTATGCAAAGTGGACCTCTCAAAGCTTTTAGTGATTTTTTGAAGCCCTTTTGGTGTTACATAAAGGTAAACGAGGGGTTCAGAAGTCGTGTTGGACTGATGGTTCTGGAATATGAATGTTGTCTTTTGGTTGGCACTTGGGAACGATTTAACCTGACCATATTGAGCAGGGAAAGTTCACTATAAAATAAAATTAAATAACTTTCTGTAATTGTTTACTCAACCTCTTCTTGTTTCGAACACCAAACCAAAGATTATTGATTACTGATGTGGCTTTTCTCTTTGGCAGCAAACCAAGGATATCCAGGACATAACAAGTGACCCGAGGGGCGGGACATTTTTTAAAACTGCAAATTGTCTATATTTAAACATTGTTGAAAATATTTAGGATAATGTACATGAAAAACATACATAGCACCGTGCTTGTTTTTGTTTATTTAAAGGCAAAAAATCGTATTGTGCTTTTAAGTTAGCGAGCTGTCAAGTGCGAGTACATCAATAAGAGATTGTGGTTGTTTGTCTTTTTTGGAGCACTTTCAAGACTTTATATTTTAAACTCAATGATATGTCACAGACAAAGCCTCTTTTAAACAACTCTGCATACAATCACTGCATTAAGCCTGACAGGCTCTTAGTGCAAATTTGCTTAAGATCAATGGCTGTAAAAGCAGATGCATCCTGACTAAAAGGAAGATATCTACTTTAAAAGCATTAGAAGTAGCTTTCGTCTCAGTACAGACAATAGTTTACTAATAATAGAGTACAACTGTGACTGCCCACTTTTTTCTGCGACAGGAAACTGAAATAGTTTATTCCAATAAATGTCTTTATGCTTGAAATGTAATGATTATAATCTAGGCTTGGATTTAAACTTTTCCTGACTTCTCAAAGAATTAGAAACTTATAAAGATGAAAACTTTTATGTAATATAGGAAAGTATTACAGCAATAGGCTTGCCCAGCTGCACTACTTCCCGAACCCCAGCCAGCTCATTGTTTCCTGTCTGCCATTATTGGACAAACTGATTAATCCAGGTGTGCCTGACCTCAGTAGTCACAACAATAATAATCGGACACACCTGGATTAATCAGTTTGTCCAATAATGACAGACAGGAAACAAGGAGCTGGCTGAAGTTCAGGAAGTAGTGCAGCTGGGCATAAAGCCTATTATAGTTAGTACTGCACTCTTAGAAATAAAGGTACAATAAATGTACAAAAGTTGTCACAGGGGCGGTACCTTCAAATTCAAAGTTGTGGAGTGTCGAAAGATTGACATGATTATTAAAATACTTTATGAAAGAAGACTGTTAAACTCTTGCCATATTTACTGTTTACATGATACCAGCAACATTTCTGACTGACTGGTTAATTACAATCATAAATAGTGGGTGCTGCATTTGTATAATAGCCTAATAAAAAATAAATCATAGCGACTTGTGGCCATGGGTGGACTTTGTGATTTGGGGGCCATCAGTCAACAGTCAAACTTTGAACTTGAAACACTCTTTTATCTACCCAGTCTTACAAAATTACATACACTGTAAAAAAAATCCGTAGAAATTTCTATGTTATTGCAGCTTGGTTGCCGGTAATTTACCGTAGATTTACATTTATGTTATTTACTGGCAAGGGTTTGTTCAAGGTTGAATACATTTTAAATATTAACAGGTCTTTATCTTTACAGAGTAAAACTATACAATAACAGCTTCATGCAAAGCATTCTGGGAACCAGAAATCATCATCACCCTTTTTCTGTTTTTTGCTTCAGATTTTGTTTCCCAGAATGTTTAGCTTGATGCTGTTTTTTTAGTTTTACTCCGTAAAGACAAAGACTTGTAAATGTTTAATGTTCATTTAACTTTGAACAAAATGTTGCCAGTAAAAAACATACATTTAAATCTACGGTAAGTTACCGGCAACCCAGCTGCGATTTCTACGGAATTTTTTTACAGTGTACCTATAGGCATGTCATTTTTTTTTTTTTCGTGATACTGTCACAAATTTCTGCGTTTTCGTGATCGTATCAGGAATTTCTGTTTACGTGTCATTATCACGTATTGGTTACTCAACTGCTTTTTACTATTTTCAAACAATTTTCACTTCAGTTTAGGGTTAGATTTGGTGTTTGCGTCACTTTAAGTGTTGGTTTATACAATTTTTTCAGTTTTTTTTTTTTAAATATTTTTTTCAATTTTAAACCATTGTCGCCTGCCGTTAGGGTAAGAGTTGGGTTTGGGTAAGGACGTCATTTTATGTAAATCTAACCCTAAACTGAAGCGACAATGGTAAGAAAATAGGACAAAACAGTTAAGTAACCAATACGTGACAATGACATGTAAACAGACATTCGTGATACAAAAAAAACGCGGAAATTCATGACAGTATCACGAAAAAGAATAAAAATTTGTAAGACTGGGCTTCTTTAATATATAAAGAGTTCAGATGCTAAAGCTGCTGTTCAGATGCAGTTGGGTGACTCTTACGAAACCATTGAAACACCACGGCACTAATGATTTTAGCTTTAAAATGTGTAACATAGTAACATTAAAAAGCATCAGAATTAACACAATACTGCATTCTACCTTGCACAATGTGTGATTTCAACATAAGAATTTATAATTGAAAAATTTATCTCATTTTCTGCTGAAATTCTCATTACCGCAATGTGTCCGGCTGTGTTTGAACATGCGTTTTGTTGTAATTTAATCAAATTAACACAAAAATATTAAGAAAACAAATAAATGGATGATTTGCTAGACTACTTTAGATGACAGAAAAAATATTTACTGAATATTCATGTATAATAATAATGAAGAAAAATTAGGAAAATGATGTGTCCATGCCTGATGTTCTCATCCTCCGCAACACTTTTTGAGAACAGTTTAAGCACACATACAGAATTTTAATAAAGTTTTTGAGTGACCAAGCACATGGACCAGTTACTTCAAGATGGCTACCAGGTAAGTTCATTTTTTTACAGTTAATTTGAAATATTGTCTTGTCAGAATGCTTACACGACATTTTGATTATCATTACCGCAACAGAAGCTTATTAAATGTTAATTTAATTAATAGAAGCATAATACTTTGATTTTAAATGCATGTGCAGAATCTCCAAATTATGTTCTTTCAGGTTTGTCATGTCATTTTAAAAATATGTCAGTGTTGATGTTTTCTGACTGTTGCGGTAATGAGATTTTTTAGGACTAATTTTTTTAAATTATGTTACAAAAAGTGTTAAATGATAAGTAAAAGTTTTTATATTGATGTTCCCATTTACTACAGACTTTGTTTTTCAATGTCTGGTGGGAAAAAAAGTAAATTTAAGCAATTTTTACATTTTCATGCTTGACATTTTTAAAACCAAGTTTTCGTGAGAATCACCCAGTTACACGTCTGGACCGAACTTAACTTCCTGTTTCTGTTTGTTAAATACCTCGTCAAAAATAACTAATGTTTTGGTTTCCTAAAGATGAGGGGAGATGGCCATCATGGCTTACCGCTATGTAAAGGGAGATTAGGCAGCTGATCTGTAGTTAACATTATATAGTACACATTTTACACAGTAACGTTAGCTAAGTGTAGTTTTTGATACGCTTTAGCTAAAGTAATATACTTGTTGTTTATTTAGCTTGTTATCAGAAATAAAAAGAAATGTTATTGATTCTTTGTGGAAGTTTCCTGGAAGTTACGTTTGTTTCACGAAGCCGTTTGTTTATCTTTTTATTGCTGAAACCATCTATACATTCATCAAATAGTATCACGTCAAATCTGCTTAATGCCACCCTCAGCTCAGGCCATTCAGAAATACCAATTTGTTGGCAGAATCTATTAACTGTAAAAAAATGCTAATTAACAAGAAATCATGCCAGACGCCCTTAAAGGGTTTTGCATTTGAGCACTTTTTTTATTCATTTTTTTCTACAATGCATGTTAAAAATATCTGTAATATGGAACATTCATTTTCTCAATTTAAAATCTAATACAATTAAATCACAAATACAAAAATAATAATAATAAAAACCTAAAAGCTCCCAGCGCGTTTTGGACAGAAAGCAGGATCATCACTCATAAAAACTCCCTGGGCGAATTCCAAATGGCCTTTTTGCGCCGTTGAGGGGCACTTCGGGAAGGGGAATAAGAAGGTGCTCCAGATTGACATTGTTTTTATTGCTTTATTCGCCAAGTGTATTTTTAACAGCCATTTTATGTCAAAGATTATGGGTGGTCCCCTAGCTGAGCCCCCCTTGGTCAGCCCCCCATCATTATAGGGTCGCTGTAATTTTGTGAAAGATGTGATCCTGGATCAACATTTATTGTTGTTCCTGGATCAATGTTTTTATCAAAGAAACACCAAATTACCCTTATCTCAAACCCTAACCATTTTTACACATTAAATTTGTGTGAAAAAAAGATTTTTTTTAAGGCCCCTAACCCAATCCCAAATCCAAATCTAACAGTCTGTCTCCAAAAAAGTGTGAGGTGCACTTGAGAGTTTACATTTATTACAGAAATCGTTTAGTTTATTGCGAAATTGGGACAAATGATGGACAGTATCGCTATGTGGCAGCGCAGCACGAGAAATTAATGTAGTATTTTAAGTATGTGGTTATCGTTACACCGCGGGTGTGCATTATTTTCAAATAAGTCAAAGGACCGGAGTCAATTATTCGGCTTATTACCACAAACATTGCTCTGGTGCCTATTTTTAAGACATCTGACAAGTTAGGTGTGCGGTTATCAAAAATTAATGCATACCCACGGAACATTTCTCAGCCAATCAGAATAAAGCATGCAACAGACCCATGGTATAATTTTAATTACCCCCCATTTATATTTTTGTGCCTAATAGGGGGTCCCTCAATACTTATAGAAGGTCTGGGACCCCCCAATACTAACACTGCTAGGCTATAAAAAACAATTGCGCAACTCCTTCCAGAGTTTACACAGGAGCTTTGATCTTCGAGGGGAATAGGGCATAGGGATGATCACTTCCGATTAGAATTTACCCCCATCCCTGTGTGCTGTTCGCATGTGTGCTGTTCAGGTACTCGGGCTAAACTCATCATCATTTCCGTAAGTAAACTCAACCCCGTGTCTGATGGACGTGAGACGGGGGGATGCTACAGCTTCTTTGGGAGCGGCACTGACTTTGTGGATAAAAAAAGTGACTTGGGAGTTTAGCCACATTGTTTATTCCTCCTCTTTTCAGCTCCACGGGGGTTGTTGCGTTTCATTGTTTGTCTAATTTCTAAACCTCGCCTTCTGCTTACAAATTCTAACTCTCTCAATGGTTACAATCTGCTGTGTGTTTACCATCATTTATCAAAATATCTTCTTTTGTGTTCTTCAGAAAAAAAGAAATTCACACAGATTTAAAACAATATTAGGATGAAAAAATGATGGCAGAATTTTCATTTTTGGGTGAACCATCTCTTTAACCTCAGACTTTACTGTAACTCTGTCTCAAATGGTTTATATGTTTAACATTGTTTGCCTATACAGTGAATAAATAGCAAAAAACAATCATAATGTTGATTTGTATAAGTACTTTATTTCTGGTTCCTACATATTGCTTTACGACAGAAATATAACATTGCACACAAACACATGTGGTGATCATCACAGGAAACCTTTTAACATCAGAAAAAAGGTTTAAAACTGTACCTTTTCTTTCACTGGGGTGGTACCATAAGTTTCCGTTATGTACCTTTACGGGTATACAAAACATAATAGAATCAATGTTATACGATTTTGGATGTATTACTTGTACCTTAAGGACTTATTGTGTACCTTTAAAGGTTGCTACAGTTAAATGTTTTGTACCCCACACCTTAAACGGGTACAAAATTGTTCCTTAAAAGGTTTACAATAGGTCCTTAGGGCATAATATTGTACCCCAAAAGATACAACATTTGAATACTTTGTATACCATAAAGGTAAAAACAAACCTTTAAGTTTTGTTGATTTCTGACATTGCTTAATGTTTTTTATTATATTTTCTAAAAAAACAACAACATTTGTAACCTTTAATCTAGAAAATAACTACTACTTTTCCAAAGTATAACAAAACTGAGCTGAATGATCGGTGAGGATGAAGCTCTGTTTTATAGCTGTTTGTGAGTAGGGCATAATTACGGTAATTCTGTGCATTCATCCAATTTTCTGTGGGTACATTAGGTCTCTTAAAACACAAAACACAGAGCATGGTGCTCCTCTTTAGGGAGCAACAGGTGGATCTTAAAGCAACTAGAAGGATAACACTAATGCTGATGTATTTAATTCATACATAGACCATATGTCTCTATTGGGGTAACAAAGCTGTTGTTCATAAGGAAAAACTAAATATCCTGCAATACACAAACATGATAAATACAATAACAGCTGTCTGCCCTAAAGAAATATACATGCAAAAAAAAAGAAAAAGAAAAAGATGATGACAGTAAAAAGCTGTTGGACAATGTGAATGATTCTGAATATGAATGACTGATTATTATTTTATAACGGTTAATATTCACGGAAACTTGATTATAAGTAAAGGCACTAACACAGCTTGCAAGAAAAGGTTTGACTTAAATTTGATAATTTTTCACAGTGAGCTTACATGTAGGCTATTCAAAATATATATATATATGTAACTCTCTTGTGTCCTTGAAGTGAAATCCAAAATTGACAAGAACTCAAATGTTTTTTAACATGTATACAGACTATCTTAAAGTCAAAAAGTGCTTGTGTCGCATTTAAATTAAACAGTAGATCACAATTTTGTAAGTTAATATCAACACAATGCTTAAGCAAAATTACATTTGCATTACAGGTTATACCACATTTACACTTAAAGAATACATTCGATCTCTGTGTTTACTTTTCAGTAGTAATTTATTAGGGCAAAATATCCTATAATTTAAATGCATAGTCTTTCTTTAAGAATCTACTTTTAGTATTCTGTTGTGTTTTATTGAATCAGTCCTCTTTCTTTACAGTAAGTATGGGGTTTGATGGCAAGATATTTGACTGGGGTAAAGCTAACTAACTAATTCTTTGAGTTTCATTAATAATAAATGTGTATAGCGTAATAATGATGCAATGACCATGTGGGAAAAGTTGCTGAAACATCGTTGAGATTTGCAATATTTAACTGTGGTTTTTCTAAAGGACGGGTGGGTGGGGGGTGATCTCGGTGTGAATGGAGGTAGGCCGAGTCACAGAAGTTGCTGGGTTTCCATCTCGCGGTGAATTGCTGATTGTGTTTCAGTAGCAGTAATCGATTTCCTCGTTGGCCAGAACAATAGCGGTTCTGCAGGGAATGTAAACCTGATAGGAAGAACCACACAGACAGAAAAAAGATCAAAGGGACTCTGTGATTGTTTCAGGCAGTGTAACACATTTTAAAACAATGCATGACATCAAAAAGCGTGAAAGGCTGAAGAATATGAAACAAAATAGCACATGAAACCTCAGCCATGTCATATACTTTAATACAACTCAAGATCAAAAGCTTACATCCTAAAATATTACGGTATATCACTGCGTCTGATCAAGAGTAAATTATTTAATAGACATTGAAAGTAATAATCGTGTTCGGCGAAGAAAAAACAAAAAAATTCTTGCAATTGCCATAACATTTTTGAGACCCCCCCACAAAAAATGCTCCCTAGCTGTCACTGGGGACATTAACGTTTCGAAAAGCACACATTTGCACCTAAATAGTGCTTATTAGTACCTAAGAGGTGCATATTGATACCAAATGTACACGAATCTGTACCTAAATGGTACATGTTAGGACCGTCTTAAAGAGTACTGCCTCGGTGACAGCTATACAGACCATTTTTGGACCATTTTCTTCTGACAATGTAGTTATCTGGCTATTTGTTAATGTGTGCCATCTTTTTAAACTCTGTATATAAATTAAAACTGGCAAGGTGTCTTTTTTGGGTAAGTGAATTACATTGATGATCTGCTCATGAAAGCCCACTCCATTAAAACTGGACACTGGCAGAACATTTACTTTAATATGAAATATTTGTAAGGTGCATGTTAAAATGTTTTTCATATGAATACGCGTTGTAAAAAAATTCCTTGTTGCACTTCAATGTTTTAGTTTAAACAACTTGAAGAAGTCATATCAACTTTGTTGACTAGCGAGGAAATACTTAAAGAAGAAAATCAGACTTTTTCCATGTTTAAGTGTTATAATTGGGTCCCCAGTGCTGGTATCAATCTAGTAAATGTAAAAAAGATCAACCCAGTAACTTAGGGCCAATCTCATTTCTCTGTCTTACCCTTTCCCCTTTGTCTTCGTCTTCCCCTTGCCCCTCGACACCGAGTGAAGGGGAAGGGGTAAGACAGATCATTCGTCTAAAAATGAGACACCACTCGATTACAGTTTGCGTCACCTTCCCTTGCCGCTAACTGGCTGCTACGTAAACAAACAAGCGTTGACATAAACAAAGAAGATGCCGTTGTCTCAGGTTGTGAGCTGAACTCAACAAATAGCGCATAACTTAGCTGCTATAGCTAGCGGCTTAACTAGCGCTTCAAAACAAAAACATTACAATTAAAACCGCTTGAACATTTTATTAAAAGTTTCATAAAACATAAGTGTCATAATATAATCTCAATTAAACTGCAGAAAATAGCATTACTTTCATTTGTGCGACTCCTTGACAGTTAGACGTTCAGCCATAAAACATCTTGATGCCGGCTCTACTGAGAAATTCCTACGTTAAAGTGTACCCCTCTCTTTCAAGTGTGGTCCTTATCACACTTCGTTTCAAGGGCTATGTATCCCTACGCCTTGGCCCTAGCCCTTGATCAAAGGGGATAATACCATCAGGAGGCACAATGATATTACGCAGTGCCTGAAAATAGTCCTCTGGTATTGAAATTTACAGAGGGGACTATTTTCATGGGCTGCGTAATATCATTGTGCCTCCTGCAGCCATGTTACAGCAGCAAAGTCCTTGATTATTATGTCAGAATGAGAGTATATAGTTCCTAGACATATCGGCCTAGAAAATCACAACTTTTGATTTTCTGTCTGTCTTGGTGCGCGATGTAGCTGCAGAAGAGTCAAGTTTTAAATAGGAAAAATATGGAAACTCTTTGGTTATATTTTAGCGCAATGCTAATGGTCTAATCAGATTCAATGGATTGTGCTAAGCTATGCTAAAAGTGCTAGCGTCAGACCCGGAGATCAGCTAAATTGATTCCAAAACTGTAAAAATCAAATGTTTAACACTAGGGGAGCTGGAAAATGAGCATATTTTCAAAAAAGTGGAGTGTCCCTTTAAGTTACATGTTGTTACAATGATAAAAACAAAGTTGTGACTGCTCAGTTAGCACTATATGCTAGTAAATGCTATATGTCAACGTTTAGGCTGAAGTTCTACTATTGACATACAGTTACAGAGCTCAACATTATAATTCATGACCTTTTCAAATAAGGCAATAATAGACAATTTATTCTAAAGGCAAATCCTAGGGTTGTAAATGTAAAACAGTTTCTGGATCATTTTTGCACTTAAAGGGACACTCCACTTTTTTTTGAAAATATACTCCACTTTTTTTTTGAAAATATGCTCATTTTCCAGCTTCCCTAGAGGTAAAGATTTGATTTTTACAGTTTTGGAATCCATTCAGCTGATTTCCGGGTCTGACGCTACCACTTTTAGCATAGCTGTAGTTACATTGTGTACTAAGACAGACAGAAAATTAAAAGTTGTGATTTTCTAGGCAGATATGGCTAGGAACTAAACTTTGCCGCTGTAACATGGCTGCAGGAGGCGCAATGATATTACGCAGCAGACAAAATAGTCCCCCTAGTAACTTTCAATGGCAGGGGACTATTTTCAGGCAGTGCGTAATATCATTGTGCCTCCTGCAACCATGTTACATTTAGAATAGATTTTAAAGTATAATTGCTTGTTTATAAATCACTTCAAGGCTTAGGACCCAAATACATTACAGATATGCTAACTGAATATAAGCCAGATAAACAGATTACTTAGATTATTAGGATCCGGTCAGTGAGAAATACCAAGGGTTCACTCAAAACAAGGTGCATCAGCTTTTATCTATTATGGAATCAGCTTCCAGAAGAGATCAGATGTGCTTCAACAGTAAACACTTTTAAATCTAGATTAAAAACACATCTGTTTAACTCTGCATTTACTGAATGAGCACTGTGCTGCTTGACACTGACTGCACTTTAAATTCAAGTCACTTTTACACTAGTTTTATTCTTTTTAACATATTTTTAACTGTTTGTATTAAAATCACATTTATTTTATTGTCTCTCTTCTTGTAATTTTTTTCTCTTATTTTTTTTTTGTAAAGCACTTTGAATGGCCTCTGTGTATGAAATGTTCTATACAAATAAACTTGCCTTGCCTTACCTTTAAGTGCACCAAGGAAGTTTTACAGTGTGTCTACTTTGTAAAAGCTGTCAAGAAAAAGAAATGCTTTTGGAGGACTCGCACCTTGTCCATGCTAACAAGCAAACCTTGACTTATGCCTGCCACTGATCATCAACGTAACAAAAGTAGCAAATCATTGCTTTTCAAAGACAAGACCTTCAAAATGTCCCATCCTAACTTCCTTGTTTTATACAAAAATATGTCAAGGCAGGAAAGAGAATTGTATTCATCAAAACATTTTATGTGATCTTCAATTTTGGTCTTTGGAAAAAAGAATGAACATTATTCAAAACAGAATTAAAGACCTTAGAAAGAAATCAAAATTGAATTTTTGCAGTTTTCAGTATGAATATGTTAGCCTTAAAGTGCACCCTTTTCATTGCTAAAAAAACGTTATTTTGTGTATTTGGTATAATACAATGTGTTTGGGTGGTTTATGGTTCAAAAAACACATTATTTTTCACATCTCGTACATTTTTGTAGCTCCAGATATACTTGCTTTCCTCAAACGCATTGATTTGTTAAAAAAACTCATTGATTTGAAAAGCTCTGTGTCCGTGATTGGCCAGCTAATCTGTACGTTGTGATTGGCCTGAATACATCTGACGCTCCTTACCATGTTTGAAAGATTTGCTCACAATGCAATGCTAACAGGAGTTAACTTACAGGCGGGATGAATTATGATAATGTGGGTCTTTACTACATCACCAATCCCAGGAAGTAAACTGTTGCCTACAATCCGTGTGCTTGTTGTAGTCCAAGAAAAGAGATTTACGTTGGAGACGATAACTCGCGTCATCGTTTACTTTGGGGTTTGTACCTTTTGCATATCGTTAACATGTCCTAATACACACCAAACGAAATGTAAAACCGTGAATCGGACAATTGGTGCTCTTTAAGGATGCATATGAATGAATGTGCTCCAAAAAATCCACAAAACTTTTAAATAGAATTTAAATTTAAAAAGTCTTTAATGTCCTCCAATGATTTTATGACATCATTCTGCACTTCAGCTTTTCATCACAATCCAGACATGGAGGTAAACTAAACAGCTATTGGCTATTTCAAAATGGGGAGGAGCCACTTACTATGTCCCACCCTAACAAATTTACATTAAACAAAGCTGCACATTTCAAGGCACTTCAGTGGGCCTTTAAACAACATGAAGGGAAAAGATAAGCCCCAAGACTTAATTCTTAAACATTTCAAGGTTTACTTCAAAGTAAAAACTATCTGCTAGATAAACAACCCAACTTGCTACAAATGAAATTAATTTCTTAAATGAAGCATAGTGTAAACCAGAGATATGAGGTGGTTTGTCTTTCATATACGCAATATTAAAGCACCATTCCACTTCTGTCAACCATCCAAACCTCTTCAAACTCTCTTTTATCCTGTGCTCCGCAAAAACCATGTTTCTTCTGCACTAAACCTCTGCAGGTTTCAAGAAGATGCATGTTCACACCGCCATGTACTGTAGTATAAATCCCTGCTCCCTCCTGTCCGATCCCTGCCGCTCACCGAGTGTCCTCTCTTATGCTGTCAGGTGCAGTTCAAAACACCATCGAAATCTAAACTCAAAAACAGAGAGGGATTGCATCTCACGAGAAACCCAGAACACGTTCGTTCTCTGTGTGTTCCTACACCGGCGCGGCGGGAGCCAAGCATCTCTCGCCGCAAACTGACAACAGACATCGGTGACTAATTAAACAGACTCAGTGAAGAGAAGCAGAGCCGGGGCGTGCCGCTGCAGAGAAAGAAAGTGATATGTCGCACCTGGCTAGACAAAAGCTACCGCTGCGTCGCAGCCTCCATGTGTCAACAACATTTACTTTCCAGGGCCGCGCGAAACAATGGTGACAAATGGTGGATTAATCGTCTAACAAAGAACAGCAGAGATCTCTAATGTCATTACTGCGATGCGTCGCGCACATGCTGATTATTGCGACCAATGCAATATGCACCTCATTATTAGAATTTGATCACTTCAAATTAAATTCTGATTTGCAAGTGTAGACACGCCGAATTAAACACATGTGAGGTTTGGAATATGAAATGAAGATATACAGGGTTCCCACTCACTAGTTAACTTTAAATTCATGGACCAGGTCCAATACCCTTAAATTCAAGGACTAAATGTGGGAGCACATTTCAAGTGAGAGCAAAGTGTTACCTTTTAAGATACATTGTTACAGTTCCCTTTCGAGGGAACTCGCGCTGCGTCGTTGCAGTGACATTTTGGGGACGCTTCAAGGGGTAAGTGTGTCTGAATCTGTATATCAAATTCAACCAATGGTGAGGATTAACGACAAAGACAGGGTGACACGGGAGCTATCTCGCTATCTGAAATATTGCCAAAGACGGCGTTACAGGGACGCAGGAAGTATGACAAGTGAGATGCAGCGTCTCGTTCCCTTCTCAGGGAACAACATTTACATGCATAACCAGAGATATTTTTTTAGGTGTCACACACAACTATGCAAAAAAGCATTTTGGTATGAATCAACATTCGCAGACAGAAGATATAAACATTTAAAGCGAACAGTTTAGCATGTGTGCTTAAAAAGTCTAGAATGTTTATGATATGATCCTACACTACACAGGAAATAATATGATTTTTTTTTCAGAAAACTTGCATAAAATAGATTCAAACACTTTTAATGACCTGTATCTATGTATGTATATTTTCAAAAACTTCCCAGGGCCTTGAATTTAACCCCCAGATTCTCAAACTTTCAAGGATGACATTTTAAAGAAAGATAGCACATGCATACTATTAAAGCATTTCACAAAGAAGTAGCTTTAATATTTAAAAGCAATACTGAACATAAGGAAGATAAAAAGCATTTGGAGATTTTCTGCTTGTTAAATGTTATGGGCCAAGGGATGCACTGAAAGGAAAATTCTTGGCTGAAGCAAAATAAAATGAAGAAGAATACAGAGCCACCGAACACATTTTTTAATAATTTTCCTAATTATTTTACCAATTTTCTCACAATTGCACCATTATTATTAATAAATGTTTTATTTCTCATTTAATGGTAATGTTCTTCCTGATCCCATTTTTCAAACTTTAGTTAGTGTGTAAATAATAGCTGTAAAATGATAAAGCTCAAAGTTCACTGCCAGGCGATATATTTTCATTAACAGAATTCGCCTTTCAAAGCCTACAGCGAATGGCCGGTTTGGACTACAGTTCTCTGCTTCTCGGTGGAATGACGTCAATAAAAGAGTTTTTGACTAAACTCCGCCCACAGGAATATGTCAGTTGCCAGTTAAGCTAACGGCAAGTTAAGCTAAGGCAATCAGAACTTGATACGTATTTCTGAAGGAGGGACTTCATAAAACAAGGAAGACATCAGATTGTTTTTAGCACAGTAAAAACAGCGCTATACAGATAAGTAAATTGTGTGAAAAATACAGCGTTTTTATACACGTGAAACATGAATACATGTTATCTTGCGCACTGTTGACACAATCAAAGCTTCAAAAACACAGATTATTAAACGGGCAGTTCTGGTTCTTCATTCTGATTGGTTGAAACGCGTTCTGAGCCATGATAAAATACACCGGTAACCTCACGGTTCAGACCACATTACATAAGTATCACTGCGCCACTGTTTCTGCGTACTGATTTATGAAAATAAACACCACAGTCTCAAACCATATTTTAAATTTGTCTACAATTGCACAATTAATGGCGATATCCAGATAAATGTCAATAAATATTGTTGAGTCATCTCGTCGATAAAGAGAAAACATTGTCTGAGGATTTTATAACTCAAGTTCATACGTCCGCTATTATCCACTGGGTGGCGATCTTAACCAATTTAAACACTGACACATTCACTCAACACTTAAAACAGCATGTTTTCATCAGGCTCTGAATCTGATCTCTTACAAAAGTTCTTCACAAAAATTTATTTATCTCCGTTTGGCGGAAGAGTAATATTTGTACTAATATAATTACAACTTATTTGTGTTTTATTTTATAAAATCCCGCTAACGTTATGCATATGAAGTAACCGTTTTATAAACGCAATAAACCCCTCGAAGCGTTGGGTTACCAGTGCATTTTATAAAATGCACTGGTAACCCACTGCTTCTTGGGGTTTATAGCTTTAAAGAACGGGACCTTTAATATAATTACGTGTGTTTGTCATTGTCATGGTTCTAGGAAGTTTTTATTACATACCGCATACACTCTTTGTCGTTCTATGACATGAGATGAAGAGCTAAAGTCTCTTGATCTCTGTGCTTGTACATTCATCAGAGAAATACCAAGGATCACCACTGCCGTGTCTTTCGCATACACTGTATGGTGTTCAGGATGTCTTGATTTTAAATGATAAATGAAACTTGTAGTGCTGTATGTTTTCGCGTCTTTCTCTGACACTTTAAAATGCTTTCACCAACATGTTTGCTGCATTTGTGCACCTCTTACTCTGCGCTGGTTGCTATTTGATTGGTCATCAAAGGGCTCATTGTTAGGTCATTTTTTTGTCCTTTTCACTTGTTTGGCACCGAAAATTAGTTTTTTATGAGAATAATTTCAGTTGCAGAACATTCGATGCATCTCTAACTGGAACATGTTCATCTTTAAAGCTTCCATGAAATCAAATGATGGCTTTTTGGCTTTTAGTATCAATATGTTAACCTAAAGGATATCTACTATATAAAGTCATACAGTACAAAACATTGATAAAATGCTCTATTGAAAAATATGTGAAGGTCTCAGTGAAATCCAGACTAAAGTCACAATCCAATCACAATCGAGTTATCTCGTCAATGGCGGGGAAAGAGTTAAAGATCGCTACAAAGAGTTATCTCATCAATTAAGATAAAACATTTGCATAAACCCGTGTTCCTGATGAATTTTTATGTTAATCTGCAATACCGCAATTATCCACTAGACTCACCCAATTTATAAAAAACCTTGAAGAAAAAACGTTATTTACTCATTTTAAACTCTGTGTATGTTTTGATAATAGTTCTGAATGATCTCTAACAAAATCCTTCATAAAAAATTAAATTATTTTAGCTTTTTGCTCAAAACTTTGTATTTTTAAAGAAAAAGTTAAAAGTTAAAGTTTATAAGCAGAAAAAATATATAGATAGGATGACATTTTTTCTCCATTTGTTTGTTTATTGTTTGTTTGAAAGCAGATGGTCTGATCTTTCATTTGATATATTTGTACGTTTATATATTTTTAGAAGAAAATTTTCCTGGAAGCATTTTGTGAAACTTTTGTGAAAATCACAAAATTGCTAACGGGGAAAAAGTTAATGGTCTGCCCGGAAACAACACAAAGTCGTCTAATCAAAGAAAAAATCTTTTATGTTTAAATCGGTGACAATATGCTTCATCAAGATTGAATAAAGGCTGCATGTTTAAAAGTATGCAAGGTATTTTAACGTGTTTGCCATTGTTGTTATAAACTTTATAGTTGTTCATGAATGAGGGTATCACACCGTTTAGTTATTGTGGTGACGTCTCCAAGCCCCTAAACATGACACTGCACAAAGCAAAACGTGATTGGTTGCTTTACATGTCAGTCACATGGCTTCTTGGGGAGGGGACTAGGTTTTCACAGACTGGGTCACATATATAAGCACTTCAAATGTACAGTGTCTTACTTTTGCGAATGCGGATCAATAATTTCAATGCCATCATTTTATTCCATGCTGTGAAGTAAACACTATTGGCTATTTTAAAGAGGGGAGGAGCCACTCAATATGACTCTGCCCTAATTTTTATGTTTCAGTGGAAATCATGTAAATGCAATTAAAAAACTGTGCATTTCAAGGCACTTCAATGTGTCTTTAATGTGATGAACTGCACCTGAGCTTATTCTTCAAAGACACCTGCCTGAGGACTGGTTGACTTGTACATCAAATAAAAATGATTTTAAGGTCAAACTGATTAAAAGAAATGGCAAAAATGACTTTTTTGTTTGTAGATTCCACTTTTTCTGACTAACGCAACAACATTCATGCATTTTAAATGTGGTTTAAGTGTCTCCTTTATTCCAAAGCAATGCAAATCCAGTATTCAAAAGCACTTTTTGGTAAAACCTCAAAGTATTACGACTTGTCAAGGTTTATTATAAGAACCGTAGAAAGGCTGGCATGAACCGGGTAGCAGGTGTTTGAAGGCCTTGATGGCACGTGTGGTTTATTGTGCTTACGTTAATATTCAACACGAGAAGGGTTCCAGCTGAGACGCCTTCCACTTCAAGGACAGTAAATCATTAGTAGGTCTTTGTGATCATGAAAGAGCATTCAAAAAGCGAACGAAAGGTACAGAGCCTGTGGTCTGACGCATAAACAAACAGATGATGTACGAAATGAGGACGTCTGCCTCGTATTTCGTTGAATCCCAATTCTGACCTGTGGTTTGTGAGCTCCACAGTTTCAAAGAAGATGCAGAAGAGCCTTTGGTCACGACGCTCGATCGGGTCGAAGTTATGATGCGGTGTGGATCAGCACACATCGTGCACGAAACAAACTCGGTTCACACGCCTCAGGGACACACCGGGGGTCTCCGGGATCTGCGAGGAGTCTTATCACGAGCTTCTGAAGATGGCCGTATTGTGTAACCTTAAAATAAGAACACTCCAGAACAATCCACCGCCTCTTTCTCGCCCTAAAACTCATGCTCCGTGGGTCTCTGGTGAATACTCTCACCAGCTAAACTCGCACACCTGTCTCTTATCTCGTCCCTGCTTTTCAAGTGCTTCTTGACTGAAGCGTGGAGAGAAACTTCAGCTGGATACTGATTTATTGAGAGTGAAAATGTGTCTATTTTACACTAAAGGCGAGCTTTACATTCAATTTATTAATTTAGGGTTTAAATAGAGATGTGTAGTAAAATTTAATAACACAATATGCCAAACATTTCCTTATTTACCGTGAGGAAAATAAGTATTTGAACACCTGCTATTTTGCAATTTCTCCTACTTAGAGATCATGGAGGGGTCTGAAATTGTCATTGTAAGTGCATGTCCACTGTGAGAGACATAATCTAAAAAAAAATCCAGAAATCACAATATATGACTTTTTATTTATTTGTATGATACAGCTGGAAATAAGTATCAGCTAGAATTCTGACCCTCAAAGACCTGTTAGTCTGCCTTTAAAATGTCCACCTCCACTCCATTTATAATCCTAAATTAGATGCACCTGTTTAAGGTCGTTAGCTACATAAAGACACCTGTCCACCCCATACAATCAGTAAGAATCCAACTACTAACATGGCCAAGATCAAAGAGCTGTCCAAAGACACTAGAGACAAAATTCTACACCTCCACAAGGCTGGAAAGGGCTACGGGGAAATTGCCAAGCAGCTTGGTGAAAAAAGGTCCACTGTTGGAGCAATCATTAGAAAATGGAAGAAGCTAAACATGACTGTCAATCTCCCTCGAACTGGTGCTCCATGTAAGATCTCACCTCGTGGAGTCTCAATGATTCTAAGAAAGGTGAGAAATCAGCACAGAACTACACGGGAGGAGCTGGTCAATGACCTGAAAAGAGCTGGGACCACTGTTTCCAAGGTTACTGTTGGTAATACACTAAGACGTCATGGTTTGAAATCATGCATGGCACGGAAGGTTCCCCTGCTTAAACCAGCACATGTCCAGGCCCGTCTTAAGTTTGCCAATGACCATTTGGATGATCCAGAGGAGTCATGGGAGAAAGTTATGTGGTCAGATGTCACCAAAATATAACTTTTTTGTCATAATTCCAGTAAACGTGTTTGGAGGAAGAAGAATGATGAGAACCATTCCTAGAACACCATCCCTACTGTGAAGCATGGGGGTGGTAGCATCATGCTTTGGGGGTGTTTTTCTGCACATGGGACAGGGCGACTGCACTGTATTAAGGAGAGGATGACATGTATTGCGAGATTTTGGGGAACAACCTCCATCCCTCAGTTAGAGCATTGAAGATGGGTCGAGGCTGGGTCATGACAATGACCCGAAGCACAAAGCCAGGATAACCAAGGAGTAGCTCTGTAAGAAGCATATCAAGGTTCTGGCGTGGCCTAGCCAGTCTCCAGACCTAAACCCAATAGAGAATCTTTCAAATCAACGCATTGTTTATTTCATCCTATCCTCCAACCCATACAACTGTTTGGTCATTTGTCTATTCCCCCAAAACAGATGCGTTTACCAAGGTCAAACAATTGATTTATATAAAGAAAAGATTCAAAAGTGTCATTACGTTAGCTAAGGATGTGTAGCCAAATTTTAAATAAAAATTCCTTAATTCGCAAAAAAGTTTTAACGCTCGCTCAAGGAGGTTTTTGATTTTTGTGAAGAAGAGTAAATGCGAATAATGGGAGATGGAAATGAATTTGCCAAATAAATTTTGATGTATCGAACATTAAACCCACGTGACTGATCGTCTAGGTGTATCGGCTGACATTGTCTATACCATATATGGGGCTCGACGTTGTCGCAATGTCATTGCTGCTAGTGCCTGTATCAAAAATTCTGCACTGCTATGTACAACTTGCCAAATCGTAACTAAATGCAGCCCTGTCTCCATCATTGTTTAGCGTTGGTTATTAGGTTACCAATACCACCGTCATTCGCTCTAAAAACTTGATGGAAATGCACCTAATTCGCATTTGTTTGTTTTCTTTTTTTGGGGGGAATTTTAAAAAGAGTTTGAATGGAAACCCCACTATTAATTCAACATAAACTGGCTGCTCTCTGCCTCTTTTGTTTTTGTTTTATTTTAAAGCATGTGAAAGTTGCGCAAGCTTATTTAATAAATTGCTCTGAGAAAGCTCTTACATATGCATGCACAAACTGTTGTGCCACATGTTTACTAACAACACATGCAGCAATATTCTGACATAATATTAGGGCACATCAACCTAAACCCATCATTTCTCCCACTCGCGTTTCAGCGAAAGCAGAGGGACTTGCCCACAGACCATCTACTCAAAGTAATTAGGACAAAAGCGATCGAAAGTGATCAAATGATGGATAAAAATGGAATTAGTCTACCAAGAGAGGTCTGGACTCCATAAAAGCTTTCATTAGCCAAGGGTTTCGAGAGGCTGTCTGACTGGTATGTAAAGCAACCAATCACAGTTCATTTTGTTCAGCGACATGTTTAGAGCTGTGATAATGCAAAGTTGATATCCTAACATGGCCTAGAAATCCTGTCGAGTTGAACCAATCAGATGTCGACTCCTGAAGTGCTTCCTGAATTGATGTCTGAGGCTTAGATACACCTTTTTTTGTGTGTAATGGACATGATTGATACCTTAAATCGTGTGATTTGTTGAGAAGAGGACAAATGATCCAACTAACCATTCTGCCTCATTAAAGGAGTGCATCAAAAGTCAAATTAAGGGTCCTTATTATTTATTAATTTAAACCTGGGGGTAGGCTTTAAATTTAGACCAACAAGCACTTACCTAAACAACCCTAGCAACTGCATAGCAACACTACTAGGGTGATTCTCAGGAAACCATTGAAACACCACGGCACTAATGATTTTAGCTTTAAAATGTGTAATGTAGTAACATTAAAAAGCATCAGAATTAACACAATACTGTGTTCTACCTTGCACAATGTGTGATTTCAACATAAGAATTTATAATTGTAAATTTGATCTCATTTTCTGCTGAAGTTCTCATTACCGCAATGTGTCCGGCTGTGTTTGAACATGCGTTATGTTGTAATTTAATCATATTAACACAAAAATATTAAGAAAAAAAATAAATGGATGTTTTGCTAGACTACTTTAGATGACAGAAAAAATATTTACTGAATATTCATGTATAATAATAATGAAGAAAAATTAGGAAAATGATGTGTCCATGCCTGATGTTCTCATCCTCCGCAACACTTTTTGAGAACAGTTTAAGTACACATACAGAATTTTAATAAAGTTTGATTTTGAGTGACCAAGCACATGGACCAGTTACTTCAAGATGGCTACCAGGTAAGATCATTTTTTTACAGTTAATTTGAAATATTGTCTTGTCAGAATGCTTACACGACATTTTGATTATCATTACCGCAACAGATGCTTATAGCATAATACTTTGATTTTAAATGCATGTGCAGAATCTCCAAATTATGTTCTTTCAGGTTTGTCATGTCATTTTGAAAATATGTCACTGTTGGTGTTTTCTGACTGTTGCGGTAATGAGATTTTTTTAGGACTAATTTTTAAATTATGTTACAAAAAGTGTTAAATGATAAGTAAAAGTTTTTAAATTAATGTTCCCATTTACTCCAGACTTTGTTTTTCAATGTTTGGTGGGAAAAAAAGTAAATTTAAGCAATTTTTAAATTTTAATGCTTGACATTTTTAAAACCAAGTTTTCGTGAGAATCACCCACTAACTATCACTAAAAACATTTTGCATCGCCCTGGCAACCACAACATACATTTTAGTGGGGTAAGCATAATTTTCTACAGATATTGTACAAAGCAGTTCACTCTCACTTTAAAATATAAAAAATGCTTCTTTATGGTGAATTAAGATCATACTTAATAATAAAACATCACAAAACTGCTAATTATATATGTTACTATAGATAAAAATACATTACTGGTTATTATTCATCAGCTAATTTATAAAATGATTACATGTTTCTCACGAAGCAGCCCTGTTAGCTCAAGAAAGCAGGCGACTCGCTGGTATTTTTTAATTAGCGTCTCATGAATATCATTGGAATTCGAACAATCCCCTCACATGCAGAACTTCAGGAAACAGGCACAAAAACGCAGTCGACACTTGCACCAAATCAATGCTGGGGGCAGGGAATTCATATCTGTTCATCATTGCAAAATGAAAGGGTAGTATTTTTTCACTCGTCTTCTGCTCGGTGCCTCCGCAGTCATACCGACGAATACCTGATTCTGCCGAATGCACCGGTTTAAGAGCTCGGAGCGTCAGCCTTCGCAATGCCTTCAGACAGTAAATGAGAGTTTGTTGTCACTCGTGGAAACGGAGGAGGTGAGCTGATGGACCATTAAAGGCGTGAAAAAAAAGATGGAGGGAATGTTTACACATACTCGAGTCGACTTTGAAATCGCAGCTATTAAGTAAATAATAAAGCAAAATCGGGAAGAAATAAAAGGACTTGGCACCTGCCAACGCTCAGAATGAATTATTTCTGTCATATGCAAAAAGAGCAACGTCTGACAGTAATCATGCAGCCATAGATCGACGGCACCTTTATGTCGTCTGCGCATATGTACATCTCTACCGGGAAAAGGTACTTGTTAGACTAAACTTTTCATTTGCCAGAAAGTGGGTGGGAGCGAAATAGTGGTGTTTGAATTAATAACGCATTGCAAAGAAAGAAAAAAGAGAATGTGTAATTCTGGGGGTTTAATTGATGAAGGCTGTCGTAATACAGTCGGGGAGAGATAAAAGGGAAGTTTTTGTACAGGGTTCACAAAGTCTCCCGCAGAACTGCCGTACTGCACTTTACACGGGGGTGAAGCCACAGTCAAAAATTCACAGCATAACAGCATAATTCATCTAATGAAAGAAAAAATATGTACGCGGCAAAAAACGATCTATTCTTGTTTTCCAATGATTTAGAGAGGTTTTTCCCTTATTAAACAACACTGTGAAAAAATTATAGATCAGTAAGTAATACCAAGCAGTGGTCTCAAACCTATTTGCAGCCTGCCCTCCCCCTCTCTGCGGCCCGCAGCTACTGTCAAAAATTTAAACTTAATCCGGCTCGCAGAAAGATTTTTATTTACTTTGTTTCATATTTGCTTGATTGTTGATGTAAATGTTTATGGTGTGTTCACTAGGGCTGTGACGCATCACAAAATTCACGGTTCGGATCACATTACGTTTTTTGAGGCACGGTTCGGATCATTTTTCAGATCGGCAAAACAAAGGGTGGGAAAAATCTAATAACAAATAAAGAAATTACAAACATTTATAAAAAAGAACAAGTTGCACATTAAGTAAGGTCTAAAATTAGCATTAGGTACAGAAATTGAATTAAATAAATAATAACAATCTCTATTGTACAAATAAATTATTATTATTATTATTATTATTATTATTATTATTATTATTAGAGCCAAAGCAGTGATTTTGTATTTGTCTTGGGTTGTTTGACTAACATTAATGACACAGACTTAAGTAGGTTAATTGAGGTCTCTTTAAGACCAAATAAGCACAGAATGGTTTCGGACTCTATAATTCACTTAGGACATAAGCAAATATTTTTATTAGAAAAATAATACTGTGAGATCATTTTGTGTGTATGTGCCCTGTCAAGAACAGAAAGATTTTATGTTTGCTTACTTTCTTGAAGTATATGTATATGCACTACTGAGGGCACTTAAACGTGTGCACACACACAGGCGGAGGGCGAATTCCAAAAGGCGCTTTAGAAGGAGATGGAGCATAAAATGTCGCTTCGCTTCACATAAAAACGTTACGTTGTTTTTTATTGCTCTATTCAGCAAATGTATGTTAATGGACTACAGTAAGAAACACAGTAGCGCAACTCTCTCTATAGTTTACATATGAGTTCTGATCTTTGAAAGGATGATCTGACTGGAGCTGGACCAGACACATTTAACCGCATGTGCGTACAGAAATCTGCTCACTTTAGCGTCTTTTTGCGGTTAAATTGTTTTAAATCACTTGAATGTTAACATTTGGAAGCATTAGAAACACGTGCAAATGATAACCTTTTCCTATTTAAAATTTAATATTAATCCGCGAATCGCATGCGAGCTGAACCGTGGGTCATGATCCATCACAGCACTAGCGTTCACAGTTGCGTCTAAAAACATGTATTAAACTTGAGTTAAAGGGACACTCCACTTTTTTGGAAAAATTGCTAATTTTACAGCTCCCCTAGAGTTAAATATTAGATTTTTACCATTTTGGAATCAGCTGATCTCTGGGTCTGGCGGTACCACTTTTAGCATAGCTTAGCATAATCCGTTGAATCTGATTAGACCATTAGCATTGCGCAAAAAAATAACCAAAGACTTTCGATATTTTTCCTTTTTAAAAGTTGACTCTTCTGTAGATACATCGTGAACTAAGACCAACATGATATAGGCACAATGATAATACACCGCAGCCGAAAATAGTCACCTTAACTTTCATTAGAAGGGGACTGCATAATATTATCGCGCCTGCTGCAGCCATGTTACAGCAGCAAAGTCCTTGATTATTACACCAGAAAGAGAGTATAGTTCCTAGTCATATCTGTCTAGAAAATCACAACTTTTAATTTTCTGTCGGTCTTAGTACACAATGTATCTACAGAAGAGTCAAGTTTTAAATAGGAAAAATATAGAAACTCTTTGGTTATTTTTTAGCGCGATGCTAATGGTCTAATCAGATTCAATGGATTATGCTAAGTAGGGATGCTCCGATCCACTAAAAATATGTGGCCGATCACTATTCTGAATTGGACAGCCGATCTTGTTCACAGCTATTTCATGTACTATGGCTTTTGATCAGCAAGTCCTTATCGATCTAAAATCACTGTTAGTTTGAGTCGTTTATAACATGTATTTGAAAAAGCAACACTTGTCAAACATAATTATTAAAGGAGCTGTCCGCAGTGTTTCTACTTCTAAACTAATCCCATTTCAATTGCCTTTGTGTGAAGGGGTTGTAATCTCACATTAAAATGATCCACTTTGCGGGTTTTGCTATTACCTCTGAAAAAAATATTTTTTATGTGAAAGTATCGGGCCGGATATGGCGCGAAATCCAGTGACGTCACCTGCATGTGCGCTTTGGAGCCTCTCGCCTCGTCTACTGACTTTGCACTCAACAGCGACGACACTGCAACGCGTCTGATAACATTAAGAAACGACCTGCTCCCAGCACAACACAGACTTCAACACAAACTCCACATATTGTGAAGGAAAAAATTATCTGCTGAAGGTCGTAAAGCCAAACGTGAATCGGATCAACTTCGTACAAAAACAAGGATTAACATCGGCAGGGCATTTGAATTATGGAGAAACATTTGCTTTGTTTTGGGTATAAAAATGGATCCGGAGTTGGCTTTCATCCTTTTGGACAGGTAAGCTAACATTACTACAAAGCATGTAAAATATATTTCGATTATGTGCTTTAGTTTTTTAGATGTTGTTTCAGTTTGCTAGCCTTCGCTTTAGCGTGTGTTCGCCCAGCCGTCGTCGATCGATGACGTAAAACTGCGGACGCGTTTGTTTCCGTGTGTCCGATTTTTAAAAGTCTTTAAACTTGTATTGATGGAAAGTGAGATTATACAGTGTGACATGGACTTAACTACGATATTGATCGCACAGTGTGACAAGCAACAATCCTAAAAGACTATTGAAAATAGCATAGTGTATTTACTGTTATACTGAAATTGTTCAGTGTTGTTCACTAACCGTTTTCGTTGTCTTACCGTAAATGTACTTATGTAACACCACATAACATAGGCTAAATGCAGTCAATTAAACGTTGCAGTGGGAGTATACCCGAGTTTCCAGCATTTTGTGCGGTGCTTTCTCCGGTGTGTAGCATCTCAGTCTGGCCGTCGCTCATGAGTTCGAGCATGCGCTTGTAAACTTATTGGTTGCAATCTGAAACATCACCCCTAGAGGCCACATACAGCCCCTTTAAACATATTCTTTATTATCATGAAAATACCTGAAAAGGTTTGAAGAACAGCAATATAAATATACCCTTAAGCAATTTCACCCTGTAGCCCAAGACAGCTTGCCCACTGAAGCTAAGAAGGGCTGAGCCTGGTCAGTACTTGGATGGGAGACCACCTGGGAAAACCAGGTTGCTGCTGTTAGAGGTGTTAGTGAGACCAGCAGGGGGTGCTCACCCTGTGGTCTGTGTGGGTCCTAACACCCCAGTATAGTGACGGGGACACTATACTGTCAAAAAAAGCACCGTCCTTCGGATGAGACGTTAAACCGAGGCCCCGACTCTCTGTGGTCATTAAAAATCCCAGGATGTCCTTCGAAAAAGAGTAGGGGTGTGCCTCGGCATCCTGGCCAAACTTGCCCATTGGCCTACTAATCATCCCTTATACTAATTGGCTATATCACTCGGTCTCCTCTCCACTAATAAGCTTGTGTGTGGTGGGCGTTCTGGCGCAATATGGATGCCGTCGCATCATCCAGGTGGATGCTGCACATTGGTGGTGGTTGAGGAGATTCCCCCATTCATATGTAAAGCGCTTTGAGCACTGAGAAAAGCACTATATAAATGTAACGAATTATTATTTCCTGGAGCTGCGTGTCATAGCTGCGTGTGTATTGTTCTTCGTCTACAGGGCATTCTGAGTTTCTGCACGAGAGCGCCCCCTGGCTTTTGGATGTAGCGGCATTTTGCCGTTATTCATTGAGAAGCATAGCAAGCATTATCGGCCGATCGATCGGAGCATCCCTAATGCTAAGCTATGCTAAAAGTGGTACCGCCAGACCCGGAGATCAGAATGGATTTAAAAACAGTAAAAATCAGATGTTTAACTCTAGGGGAGCTAGAAAATAAGTATTTTTTTTTTTAAAGTGGAGTGTCCCTTTAAGATGCTTTTTTCCAAAGATCCTCGCTCTCCGTGATGGCGAGGATAATGTAACGGTACATTTACATGATACAGAAGTGTTAACGCTTGATGGAAGGCTTGTCTGAAACGTGGCCAACAGCCAATCCCAGTGGCCGCAACACATGCTCCGATCTCCCATAAATGTAATTGGCTGGCTCTACCTAGGTTATTTGCATAAGGCAATCTGATTGGCTGATACACGCGTCGGTGCTTGAAACGTGGAGAAATGTTCAACTTCTGCCGCGAGCAATGGCAGTGACGGATCCACAAAGGTTCAGAAAACATTTTTACTGTTATAAAATAAAGTAGAAAGCACTGTTTATATTTCTTTAAGTATAATTATATGTTAATTAATAGAATTTAAACAATACATTTACAGAAATATTATGTTTTTATGTTAAAATAGCTCTATGGCCCTCCGACGAGACGCCCCCGAGCCAGTTTGAGACCCTAGTTTTAAAGTGTAACATAAGTAAATGTGTCTGTGACCAACATACCGAACAAGACAATTATGTTTGCATCTTCACCTAATGTCCACCATTTAAGATGAGGATATCCAAGCATCCTATTGTATCTTTATGGCCACAATATATCAATAGAGTTCATAAAATGCTCATTTGCAGCACAGGGATTTGGATGTGCATTATATGGATCAATATGTATTTGACTTAGTCTGAGACTATAATGTCTTCCACTATCAATTTCAAGAGTCCAGGTCATGCATCTATATACTTTCAGACATCTGCCTACTTGTTTTGTCAGCAGTGATTCATTTAACACTATAATTTATACACAACAATGAAGTTAATACATCATCACTTGAGTGGTTTATCATGCCAGTGTTGCTGCAACAATGCTAGGGTGATACTGGCGGCTATCATGGTGTTGTAACGTGTTGACGCGTGGTGGTTGGCATGCATTGGTTGTTTGCCAAGCCCAGCACATATGATGGGTCAGGCTTGAGTTTCGCTCGAGATTAGGTGAAAATCTCATCACTTTGAAAGGTAATAGCAGACTTTTTCCTCAACTACTCATATAATGTGAGAAATACTTTGAATTGGATCAAATATTGAACTGTAACTTTCTGTGTTTTTATGTCTAACAGTTGCCCTTGAATATCAAAATGTAAAGAAAAAAAAGATAAAATCTGTCTTCAAGTATTTAGCACAGTACCACTATTTTCTGCCTTGAGACCTTGAGATATCTTCATGCCCAAAGGCCCTCAAGTCTTTCTTTCACAGTAAGTTTGATAGTATGAACATAATACGGTTCATAAATAATGCAGCTTTAAAGGATGCATGTTTTGCTTTTAGAAGACCTACTACTATATCAGATAACAAATGACACTGCCGTCTCGAGTAATCTGACACTGATGACTATAAACAACAGTTTCAATCGTATTTGCAAATGTTTTCATGTTTTCATGGTTTGAGTTTTTTAGGTTATTTTCAACCCAAAGTTGGTTCAAATAAGGACAAACCCAACTGTTGGGTTAAATTATATATAAAAAAAGTTTTATATTGACCCGACCATGAGTTGAAACAACCCAACATTTTTGTGTATGCTTTTATTGCATATAAAGGTGTAGAGGGGCCTTTCTCTAAAACGTCCCCTTTTGTCGTCCACAGAGGAAATGAAGTCACATGGGTCAGAAAAACACGAGGGTGAACAAATGATGGTGCAGAATCTGATGAAAAAAAGACTTCACATGACTGAGCATATCTAAGAGAACAAACATCAATTATGCACATCTTTGTCACCTTTTACCCACCAGATCAAGATTAGCTCACATGCTCTGCTTAACAATTACAAAAGTATGTTGACAACTGGACAAGTCAGCGAAAAGTTAAAGTTTGCTTTTGAATTTTTATAGATCTTATTAAAGTCAGGAGGCCCAAGGGTGAGGAAATGAAGAAGGGGGAAAGGGAGAGGTGCTCAATAAGGAGGCTGAAAATAAAGCCTTGCATCACAAGCTATAGCCAGAAATGGGGATTTAAATTTCACGCTATGCACTTAATTTCAATAAGGCCTCTGGAAAGAGAATACACAATATGTCAGCTGGAGCCCAGAGAGAGAGAGAGGGGAACATATCTGATAAAGAAATGTGACTCACTAGAAGAAACTGTACTTTGACTACTTGAGATGTGGTGAAAGTCACGCAAATAACAGAAATATTATGTAGTGATTGCACGGTTTTAAATTTCTTGTGTATTATTCCAGTAATGCATGGCTTACAATGTTGCACATTACTGTGTTCAAACACAACATCCTCCTCTAAACACATAGCTGTTTTGCCTTGAGCTTCAATCAAAGCTCTTACAGTTTTCAAACATTTCTCATGACGGCTATTGCATGCTTATGCAGACGAGAATTTTTACAATATTCATGTATTGGATATATTGTAGAGCTAAAGTGAATGCCATGGTATGGCGTAATAGTATAGTATTGTATACTGTATATAGTAGTGTAGTATAGTACAGCATAATATAATATAGTACATTATAGTGCAGTACAGTACAGTAAGTTTTAGTCTAGTTTAGTTTGTGAAGACAAAAGAACTGGTGTAAAAGTATACAATTTTATGCCATATTATGTATATGGTATAGTAAAATCTAGTATAATATATTCTATATATATTATATAATATATTCTAATGTGATGACAAAAGAACTGGTGCTCTGGTACAATCATAAGTCAAAAAAAAAAAAAATCAAAGCACTGCTTGCTTAATTTGTATCTTTGTTTTATTGTTTATTTTGATATAAGTATAGTTAACATAAATTAAAGGTAAAAAAATTAAGACTAAAATTTCATTGATTTTATTTGTACTTTATGTAAATAATGGATGTTTTTAGTATTATAAGTTTTATTAAATATAAACTATTAATTTATAATATGTTGTTTAAAATTGCATTTCTTATACAATTTTATTGTACAAAAATAGTACTGTATAATTGTAAAAGTTTCGTTGCAAAATGAGATAAATCCATTTTTTAACATTTTTGTCAAAACATGTTTATTATTATGTTATCATGTTATTATTTTGTTTTATGGTGCTACTTAGCTGTATTTTTTAAGTTATGACGGTTTAAAAAAAACTGCAGTTGCATTGAAATTAATTGGAATGCACAAACAAAAAACGTGATTTTCAGAACAATTAAAAAAAACGATGGTCATCTCGTTTTGCAACAAAACTCTTCAATTGTAAAAGTTTTACAAATTTGTATTAGAAATGTGTTAAAGGAGCGGTGAATCAAATACTCATTTTTAACTTGATAATTTGTTATATAAGAGGTCATCATACTTAAATGAACATCCTGCAAGTTTCAGAACTGAAATGTCTGTGCTACTGAAATATTAGGAATTCGGAGAAATATGACGTCACAGTAGAATTGAAGCACCTCCCCAAACACCAAAGAACTTTTGTAGCCCCGACCACAGCTTAGCGTGACACACATGTGGGCCAGGGGCAAAGCAAACCATGCAGTGTCTCAACAATCAGTAAACATAGTCTTTAAAGATTGCCAAATGTATCCAAAATTACTTTTAAATAAATTTTTCTTGAGAGACTTTTATTTTGACACAGTGATCTGTTATCTGATAGAGGAACCATGGAAACGGAGTCTTGGGTTGTGGAAGAACCGCGTGGGAACAACACAGAAGCTGAATACTTTAATTCAGAGGCTCGGAACATAACATTAGGAATGTGTGCTTAAAGTTTGTTTTTAAAGAAGTTCCAGCTCGCGTGGGGAGTGTTTGTTTGTTGTACTGCAGATTCATTTGTAAAGAAGCCAAAAGTCGATGCTGGATTTGCAGAGAGACTGTGATTAAAAGCACCACTAATATTGGATCTGACAAAAATGACACAGCAGTATGCACAGTAAGTAAAACATTTTTTACTTTATTTAAGATAACGGTACTGCATTTCACTATTGCTTTGTAAGATATGTCCTGTTGTAACATCCGTGTCTAAACACGTATGTTTGACTGTTTTAGGGGCCAGTCACACCAAAAGCGTTTATGGCAGTTGCAGGCGCCTTTTTTGAATGATATTCTATGGGCAGGGGACGCGTTTGCGCGCTGTTTATGCGCGCCGAGCGCCTTGCGGTTTTTTGCCGCCTGCCGCGCACGCGTTTTTGAAGGAGCGCTGAGAGCGGAGAAGCACCCGACGTCATTCGCCTCTTTCCATTGTCCAATCGAATGAGGGGAGAGGCGGGCCTTACGTTGTGGTGAGGGAAGTTTACAGTTGCTTTGAAGAACCGGACTCCACTCGCGCACTCTCTCCTGCGTGTTTGTGCACCTCTCACCCTCAAACAAGGTCAGAGCAAGCGTTTCTTTTTAAAGTTTCTGCTAATATGACATTTAACAGCAAAAGAGCGCTCACGCTTCAATATTTGATTGACAAGACAGCTGACGCGGTCGTTGCTTAGCAATAAGAAAAGCCGCGTTGCACTGCTCTTTTTTAAAAAAGGCAGTGCATTGCGCCTTGCGTTTGCAAGCGTTTAAAGCGCTTTTGGTGTGACTGGCCCCTTAATTTACTAAAAAACATTAAACAATAAATAAAGGTGCAACACTTAACAATAATATACATAACGGTAACATAACGGTAGAAATATACAAAGTTAGTGATAAGGAAGGACTTACCATGCGCGCTTACTGTTTTGTATACGGTAATTTAATCACATCGAGCTTAAAGTTTTGTTTCTACTTTACTATACGTATTGTCATTTATGTGTATCATCTTTTAAACTGAACGTAGTCACATCTATGCGTGGGTGCCTGAGCGGGAACAGTTTGAGTCAGAAACGGATATGGCAGAACACTACTAATAGCAACACTACTTTGTCAGTTCAATTTAACATTTGCCAGTTTACAGCTCCATTCGCAGAATTCAACAGATTTCCTTTACAATCAGTAAAGATACATGCTGATTCATGTGGTCATGTGTATGATGTTGTGTGCATACCATCATAGAGTTGGGCCGATCGTTGAATGCCACTGGCTCCGTGAAGAACTCCGTGTTGTGGTCCAATCTGCCATGACCTCCATACTGGATTTCATCCGAGTCCAGTTTGATCTTATATCTGGAGTAGCGTGTGGTTAAGGAACACATTGAGGAGAGTCTGGGTTGCTGTGATTGGCTAATTTCCTCGTCAAAGGGACAATGCAAACCGGTTCACAAATTTGCTCACACATATAAAAATATTGTTATATTAGTTTTTACACAACATTTACATTGGCCTAAAGAAAGAGTAAATATTGCCCTTATATTTTAAAAGTTCACCACATGCCACTAGAGACAAAGTATCATTTAACAGATCAAATAGACGCATGCATCCACCCATCCATCAAAATGCTTAAACCTAATGGTCCTAACATTGATCTCAAGCGGCCAAACACCAGGCACAATTAATTCGTTGTCATTAAATCCTCATGGCATTCACACTGAAGTGTTGTGGATGTGAACTAGTTGTCCATCCTCTAGAGAAGTTCTCCTGCTCTTCTGAATGCAGAGCGACGAGTCGGCGCTACTGATTGCTTTGAGCTCCGCTGAGACAATGACACACATTCGTCCCATATAAACACGGCCGCCAAAACCGATGAGTCTCTGCATCAACAATTCCAGGCAGAATTATTTATCCATTTCAAAATATTAATAATGTATTCCATCAAAAAATGTTTCAAACAACATCGAACGTGCACGCACACACAATTTCCCTGTCTGTGCAACACTGACTAAATTGACTAAATTAAATATTAAAAAAAGTAATTGCCTAGACTCATGACCGGAATAAGAAACACTTTTGACAGAGAAAGAAAGGTCAGGAAAGAAGGATGAAGACGTTTCGAAAGAAACTGGAAATCTATTTCATGCTTTTTAGCTCCTTATAGGTATAAGTTATACATCAAAAAGTTGACAGCTGTCTAGAAAACTTATTATGCTAAACATATGACAATATAAAAAGTGCTTAAGGCACAGTGGACACATTTTTGTGACTTTCTATATAAAATGCATAAAGAACTTTCAGTGGGAAAAAAAACTTTCAGAAAAAATTGGAAGTACATCTTTGCACCTAAAGAGTTCATATTAAAGCTTTTACATGCATAAGACTGTGACTTTTCTTATGTAAATATTAAATGTAAATAATAATACGCTGTATTTACTCATAAATATAGTGCATTATTTGCATCCACTTTTTAAATTAAGTTTTACTTGAAATTTTTAGCAAATTGCATAAATTCCATGTAATACTTGCATAAAAATGGATCCAAAAATGATGCACTATATTTATTTTTTCAGTGCAGTTTCCCCCTATATCTGTAAGTAAACACTGTGTTCCTGTGGCACTAAGAAAGCGAAAGATGGAAGTGCTGTAGTGTCTGTTTACGCCTGCCTCTCAGGACTTTAAACAGTTGTAAGATGTAACAAACATGCAGACGGGCATCTAATTGGCTGCTTGAATAATCACCTCATATCCCCGTGGGCAAGCGCTGGGTCTTCATGTTATCCTCAAACACTCTGTTACTCAGCCCCTGGAGCTGGAGCACACTTGGCTTTTATTGTCAGCTTGCCAGCTTTGATAGCGATGATTAAAAAGAAGTGTTGCTATTCGTATTGTTTGTGCCAAGAATGACGATAGATGAGCACCCCACCAACCCACCCCACCGACCCTGAACAATTATTTGCATTGCATTCTTTCACTGATAAGACAAACTTGCATTGTTATGTATATTTTGGGGGTGTTTTAAATAAGTGATGCTATTTATACCATGCAGAAATAAATGGTTCGGCATATAAGTTGTTTACTGTCGTTATTTAAATAAAACTCAAGCAAGCAGGTAAGCTTTCACGGAAATGCACTTGTGTTAAACTCAGGAGTGCCCAAAAGCTGATTTTGTGAAATTTGCATTAAAGCTGCAAGATTAGGGTGCCATATTATGACCCCAACAAAGCTTATAAAACAACCTAAATTTAAGCTTTGATATATTTAGATCTCAATTATTTCTCAAATTATTTCCTAAACATTAATGAGATTAAATGGAGAGCAAATGAAAGCTGTAGCTTATCTCTGGCATCTCAGATATTTTTTCCTGAGAAAAAGACCCTGAAATCTCACAAATGTCTCCGTTAGAGTTTCAGAAAAAATCTTAATGTCCACAAACTGAGCTCAGATTCGCCAAGTCAACAATTAAAAGTCAATATTATAGAAGATTTATTAACTCAAACATGTCTCACTAAATTTACACAAATCCAGATTATTTAACCTATTAAACACTCACCTAAAGGACCACCAGGAACACCTGTTCAACTTCTCATCAATGCAATTATCTAGTCAACCAATCACATGGCAGTTGCTTCAATGCATTTAGGGGTGTGGTCCTGGTCAAGACAATCTCCTGAACTCCAAACTGATCTGCAATCTGCTCAGTTACTGGGATTTTCACGAAAAACCATTTCTAGGGTTTACAAAGAATGGTGTGAAAAGGGCAAAACATCCAGTATGCGGCAGTCCTGTGGGCGAAAATGCCTTGTTGATGCTAGAGGTCAGAGGAGAATGAACCGACTGATTCAAGCTGATAGAAGAGCAACTTTGACTGAAATAACCACTCGTTACAACCGAGGTATGCAGCAAAGCATTTGTGAAGCCACAACACGCACAACCTTGAGGCGGATGGGCTACAACAGCAGAAGACCCCACCGGGTACCACTCATCTCCACTACAAATAGGAAAAAGAGGCTACAATTTGCACGAGCTCACCAAAATTGGACAGTTGAAGACTTGAAAAAATGTTGCCTGGTCTGATGAGTCTCGATTTCTGTTGAGACATTCAGATGGTAGAGTCAGAATTTGGCGTAAACAGAATGAGAAAATTCATCATGCCTTGTTACCACTGTGCAGGCTGCTGATGGTGGTGTAATGATGTGGGGGATGTTTTCTTGGCACACTTTAAGCCCCTTAGCGCCAATTGGGCATCGTTTAAATGCCACGGCCTACCTGAGCATTGTTTCTGACCATGTCCATCCCTTTATGACCATCATGTACCCATCTTCTGATGGCTACTTCCAGCAGGATAATGCATCATGTCACAAAGCTTGAATCATTTCAAATTGGTTTCTTGAACATGACAATGAGTTCACTGTACTAAAATGGCCCCCACAGTGACCAGATCTCAACTCAATGGAGCATCTTTGGGATGTGGTGGAACGGGAGCTTTGTGCCCTGGATGTGCATCCCACAAATCTAAAACAACTGCAAGATGCTATCCTATCAATATGGGCTAACATTTCTAAAGAATGCTTTCAGCACCTTGTTGAATCAATGCCACGTAGAATTAGGGCAGTTCTGAAGGCGAAAGGGGGTCAAACACAGTATTAGTATGGTGTTCCTAATAACCTTTAGGTGAGTGTAGATTGTATCACACTGTATCAATGTACAATGTGAGAGACAGTTAAGACTTTACACGTTACAAATCTATAAATAATATTAAATTTGATGTGGACAGTTTGTCAGGCAAAGAAAATAATCCTCATGGCCACTAAAGCAAACCTTGAATCTTGAGTGTGTTTTTATTTCACACTTTTAAAGCAAGATAGCTAAAGATTCACCTTGTGACCAGAGATTCACCACAGCTTATTTTTAAGCTAAATCTCTGTAGATTTGGTCTAAATATGTTATTTTGAAAGCTTAAAATTTATTTCACTAAAATTTTCAAAACAGCCTGTAGGTGTATACTAAAGGCTCTTTCACATAACTCATGTCCGTATTCCCAGCGTTTTGGGAGCAAAATATCAAGCTACAGCATTACGTTCGGCCCCCCGTCGCGTACAGATCAAACACTTTAGCACACCACTCGAAGTTCAAACAATCTTTCGACTCTGGTCACTACTAACTTTTCGAAGTGTAGCCGTTGATGACTGAACAATTTCCATGACGTCTAATTACGTGGGTGGTTCTGCACTACTTGCAATAAAATTTAGATGTTAAAGGCTACTATTTTGACTAGGAATTATTTTACATTAAAAAGATCAACTTCTGAGACTTAAATTAAAGTGTTTTTTCTTGTTTAGAAACAGATTACTTTCTTACAGACAATTACTTTTACTATTAGTATTGCTATTATAGGGGAAACGGGGGGCAAAAGTAACACGGGAAGAAAGTAACAAAGCGATATTCTCAGACCCCTGACTACATTTGCATTCCAAGCCATGATGGCACTTTTATCACACAATCCTTGACGGAGCTGCCAAATTTCCTCATCGTTTACCGCGGATAGGTCCGGAAAGCTATTTTTGAGCATGGAAAGGAAATTTCAAGTTCTATGTGTCACAGTAATGATCTATCTATCAGTAATACATCCAGAAGTGTGCCTTTACACTTTTACAATTTTTTTCTGACAGTAAAAGTTACACATACCATCGCAGTGGTTAAGTGCTTAAGTGCGACCCGCAGTAGTGTGCACGTCTCAAACTATGAAAAATATAAAGTACAATCTCACCCAGCGAGATATCTTTAAGTTGGTGTGAACGCAAATGACCAGCAGACTCAGAGTTACAGTGCTATTTGCAAGGGGAGCCAACTGATACCAGTGATGAACCACAGGCATGGGGCAGAACAATGAGGCAACAAATTCTCTCTTGATCACTCAAGATTGTAAAAAAGTACTAATCTGCCTTACCAGTACACCATCAGAACGCGTTTTGGCCGCAAAATGGAAAAATTATAACCCCAGTAAGGTTCCTCAATTGAATCGTGTGTTGTTTTGTGGATGGAAGTGCTATAATAAACATACACATAGGCGCCGATCCTGTGGGTGCTGCGGAGCTCGGCTCGAGCACCCACCGAAATGGACAAATTTTACTCAAATACGCTTCTGAAATTCTGAGCCTCTCTTATTGGTGGATCTCACGAATTGCAATATCTAAAATGCTTTGATGGATTCACATTTCGTGTGTAAAACAATGCGGAAAACGTGACCGTGCTGCTTTCTTTTCCAAGCACTTGGGTTTTCCAGAGCATCTGCCGTTGCTAAGTAACCTAAGCTTTGCTTGACGTTGTGACGAGCACACACTGCCAAAAAAGAAATCGGCGCCTATGAACACTCGCGTTTGTTAAAAAACGCATATCTGATCCTCGTTTACATTAATATATTTCAAAATATATGTATGCATTCCCTACTGAAAAATCCAGCTAAGACCAGCATAAGCTGGTGAGGTGGTTTTGGATGGTCTCCCAGCTTGGTTTTAGCTGGTTTTGCTGGTGTAGCAAGCTGGTCTAGCTGTGTTTTGGTCACTTTTTAAGCTGATTTAGCAGGACTTAGCTGGTCACCAGGTTGACCTTAAAACAGCTAAAACCAGCTACCAGCTTATGAAGGTCTTAACTGGATTTTTCAGTAGGGTTATATATAAGACCTATATGCATTAATGTGTGTGTACATGTCCATAACAAAGAAATGTCAGGTCCATAACGCTCTTTCTTCCTTATAAAATGCACATGCAAAAACTTAAATAAAATAAATACTAAAAATGTTTTTGATAAGCTGACCTTTCTCCATTTGTTGGGTATTATTGCTTCTGGTTTGTGTCTTTTAATTCCTACAAAGTATCTTAAAGAAAATTTGATACACGTTTGATAGCGCTGTGAATATAATGGTCCAAATGCAAACTGTCAGACCTTTGTTTTACATATTTAATGTATGTACATATACAACTGTCTTTACTCCTGTTGCTGGACACGGCCACATGACACAACAATCACTGTTTCTCATGCGCTAGAAACACCAACGTCATGGGTTTGATTCCCAGGGCATGCACAAAACGAACACACAGCAAGTCTCTCTGGATAAAAGCATCTTCCAAATGTCTGAAATGTAAATGGCTTCTGGTTGCTTTGTCGCTGTGAACTCGACTTGAGAAGTGCCCAATGTTTTTTTCTCCGATGCCTAATAAGGACGCCAAACTAAGCCTTCCTGCCTCTCCAGGCAATTCGGAAACTGATAACTTTATTATTAATGTCAGCATTTGATGTTCCGGCTCTAGAGGAAGCGCACGAGATGTAAGCAGGTATCACGGCATTGCAGAATATCAGTTCTGCCCCTTGTGGATTTGTATAGACGCCATGCCCGAGATCCATAAAAATACTTCAATCCCAAGAGGAGAGAAATAGCATAAAAAACCACAGGGATCCTTTATAGCGAAGACGTCTACATTAAGCATTCATGCATTGATCAATACCACCCGTTCCCATTGGACAAGTGCTAAAGTCGCAGAGGACCAAAGCCTATGTGACTGACAGCAACCAACACGGAGCGTGAGGGAAAATATTAAAAATATTATTGTGCGTGTGTGTGCGTAGATGACTGCAGAAGTGAATACACAAGACCCAGAGTGGTTAATTCAATGTTCCCTGGCAAGCATGCCAGAGTAACACTAGCAGCCCTCCAACTCAAATTGGCGGTTGGAGGCTTTTAGCAATTATGTTTTTGTTAGAGCGTACAGATGCGTGTCTTGCAGGCCAGGCGACTCTGGTGCTAAAGCACTATAATCAGTGAAGGCTTGCTGGGCGAATGGGAGGGTCTGAGATCAAAGTCAATTTGTTCACAGGAGGAAAAATGAGGGACAAGAGGGTGGCAGGTTTGAGGACAGCAGGACCGAAGAAAGGTGCAAGTGATCGCGTTTGCCGAGAGGTTTGCGACTTTATGGCCGTCTCGTGTTTGCAGTAAGGGTAATGGGAGCTCTTAGTAGGGCAAACAGGTCGGTGAATGCTGTGATTTTAGGATGATATTAGGAACCTAAATACCATTTCAAAACAAAACCACTTGTATTGTGCAGTAATTCGACACCATCTGGCATTCTCTGTACCAACACCAGCCATACAAAGCATGGTCTAAAAGCTCCCCAAGAAATAGTGTGTAAGTTTTTCAACATTTTGGAATGTGTACATTTTTTATTGGTCAATTGCCTCGTCGGTGGTGCAATCTTACTCAGCAACCAGCAAAGTGACATCAGACCAATCAATGCTGGGTATCACAAAACCCAATTTTATGTGTTTTACTCTCTTAAAAATAAAGGTGGATAATGTTTTTATAAACCATTTTAGCTGTGTGGTTCTGTCCATAAAGAACATTAAACAACAAAATAACCTTTCTGGTGCTTTTTAGTGGTAAAAGATTATTCAGACTATAAAGATATGGTCCTTTTAAGAACTTTGACCGGAGAAGACTGGAGAACAAAAAGAAGAAAAAACAAAACAATACTACACGTTGCATTCCAACCAATCATTGATTGGAAGGCAGCAGAAATAACAACTGATGTCCGGAAACAACCGCGATGAAGGCAAACAGATTGATGCCATTGCTCCATAAATCTTTCTCCTTAAAGCGATACTCCATCCAAAATTCAAAATTACCCCATGATTTACTCATCCTCAAGCAATCTGAGATACATATGTCCATCATCATTTACTGTGGGCTCACATCAAATGCGAGTTCAACAATTTGCACGAGTAGATTGCATACAAATTCAATGCAAAGACGCAATCAGATGCGTCCTTGCGTGGGGCGACGCGAATGACGCAATATGGGTGCCGCGTTTGCCGCGTAAACACACGCTATTCGCCTCAAATGCGTTTTCGCCCCACTTGAAAATATTCAACTCGAGCAAAAAAATTGCATGACACGAAGTTAAATCCCAAAAGTAATCTAGAGCGAGTAAAGCGATGCCCCGTGTTTGGTGTGTATGTAGCATATAGACAAATACATTTGGAGTTATTTTAGTAAATGTCCTTGCTCTTCCAAACAGGGATCAGGGAACCCCCAAAAAAGCATTTATCCTTCACAGAAGTAATTCACGCGTCTCCAAGGGATAATAAATGTCTTCTGTGGGTAATCGATGCGATTTTGTAAGAAAAATATACATATTTCAAACTTTATAACAAGCTTCTGGTAATGTGCTTAGTTACCTGTGGTAACTACTTGAGTAATAAACAGGATAATGTGCAGTCATGTTGTTATAACATACAGTAGTGGTCAAAAGTGATGTTCATCTTCACTATTTATCTAAATATAAAAAAATATAAAAAAACTGTATGCATGTTGCATTGGTGTATTTAGATAAACTGAAGCTCAGCTTTGAGAAAAATTTAGGGAGGCATGGCAAAAAATAACACACATGTGCAAAGTTTATAAAAACATAGCCCAGGACAATGACTACAAAATATAACCACAAAAGAAGATAAAAAAATATTAATAACAGATTAAATTACAGTCAATGTATGTTTTATTACCTGTGAGCTTTGTTTTTCTAAGCATTTTTTTGTGTGTATTTAAAGAGCCACACAGATCCAAAATCAAAACTGACCTGTATTGCAGTGTGTCATGTAGCTGTCCATCAATGTAAACAATGTTCAAAGTAGTTGAACCAAAAAGTGCATGATTAATAAAGTTATTGGCTTCTAAAGTAGGGAGTTAACTCTGAATCGCTGAAACGAGTCGTCATATGGATTGAATCTCCTGCCTGACTTCATCCACCTCACACGAACACTTTGCATAATAATCTCCACCTACAGCCTTACCCGCGGGACAAACGAAAACTATGACCTGTCCACAGCTAGTTAGTGTGTAAACATCATATCACGCTGTGTTTTCAGTTTGTGTTGTTTTCACTGCCAAAGGATGAAGATATATGAAGAATCTGTGGTTAAAATTACTTTTTCATGTAGGGATTCACTAGACGTTTGACAATGAAAGATGGTTCAGTACCCAGTTTATTTGGAACACCATGCATCTCCTAATCACAACCTGTAAGTATGATTATAGCTACATACTTGCTTAAATGAGTGTAAAAATGTTAATGTCTATCATTGTTTTTACTGCTTGGATTAATGATGAATGATGTTGTTGTTTAAACTCTTAATATACTGTCAGAGAGTCACGTTAACAAGCGGCTAACGCATACTCACTTACGGCTTTGCTATGACACGGTTAGTTTACATAAATGCTTAAATGAGTGTAAAATGTTAGTTTCTATCATCGTTTTTATTGCTTGGATTAATGATGAATGATGTCGTTGTTTAAACTCTTAATATACTGTCAGAGAGTCAACGTTAGCAAGCGGCTAACGCATGCTGCACTTACGGTTTTGCTATGACCCGGTTAGCTTACATAAATACTTAAATGAGTGTAAAATGTTAGTTTCTATCGTTGTTTTTATTGCTTGGATTAATGATGAATGATGTCGTTGTTTAAACTCTTAATATACTGTCAGAGAGTCAAGGTTAGCAAGCAGCTAACGCATGCTGCACTTACGGTTTTGCTATGACCCGGTTAGTTTACATAAATACTTAAATGAGTGTAAAATTGTTAGTTTTTATAGTCGTTGATATTGCTTAGATTAATGATGAATGATGTCGTTGTTTAAACTCTTAATATACTGTCAGAGAGTCAAGGTTAGCAAGCAGCTAACGCATGCTGCACTTACGGTTTTGCTATGACCCGGTTAGTTTACATAAATACTTAAATGAGTGTAAAATTGTTAGTTTTTATAGTCGTTGATATTGCTTAGATTAATGATGAATGATGTGTATTTTCGATAATGTCTTCTCAGTAAATCATGTTAGCACTAGGTCAATACATGTTACACTATTGTTGGTCTGTGCCACTGATCTGTGGTCTGTGCAGAGACTGTCAGTTGACCAATCAGAGCAGAGTAGGCTACTGAAAGGTGGGGTTTAGGCAGACTGAGTCGTTGAACGGCTTCAAACGAATCGTTTGGGGATCTCTGAGAAATGGGGAATATTAAATTTATATTTTGAGAAAATTACAGTGTTTTTTGACCTTGCACGCATTTAAACCTGCTGTCCGGGACATATAAACAGTGATAGGATTGCTTAAAATTGGAATCTTACTGGCTCTTTAAATAAAACCCGATATTCTAATTACGCTGTGATTTGCCTTTTTGATCAATAAATACGTTTATTGTTTTGTCAATTTTCATCAACATCACTTTTGGCCACTCCTGTAAATTTTACAGTATATAACACACAATCTCTCTCTCCATTTCATCGTCATCAATAACAAATATAATTATTCTGCCACCACCGCTGGTTCTGCCTGACTTTATTCATATTCATTTTTCCGTTCCATCTTTTATACAATTCATTAATTTAGTTTCCTTATGAAGTCATCAGTTGTAAACCACAGGACTGTTTCGCTCGAGGGAAAGGTTGTTATAGATTCAAGGAGGACTGCTGATATGGGTGAATTATTTAGAATGACGTTCAAGTAAATGCCCCTGACAGATAATAGCAGAATGATGACCTGACACAATCACAGACGCCTGTTGGCACGCAGCATATCAAAGACACATCAGGCCTGACAGGAAACGCTTTCATGATACCCAACTGGGATTTACAATACTCCAACCATCTGAAAAGATAGAGGCGCGTGAAGAACTTGTCCATCGAGAGACGAAAAGAATCGGGAAGATCGAGAGGAAAATGCATAGATGGTTTGAGTTCTTGTCAGGTGCTGATGTCGACAGAATTTTAATGGCTGATGTTTGTGCTGGAGTGCTTAACTCAGGGGAAACTTTGTCTTCTTTTATCCAAACGAAAGAGAGGAAAAGTCTAAAAGAACAAAACTGCTGCTCATCCTGTTAAAGGACATGGGAGATATTATTCCATCTCTCTGTAGATTCCAGATTTATGACCACTTCCTCCCCTGAGCTTTTTTGTACATTTGGTATAGTTTGGATTGCGAAACTTGGCTTGTTTGCCAAAATGTGGGATTTGCAACTGTTAAAGGGGGGGACATACAATCAACACCCATGAAACATTTCTAAGCCAATCAGATTAAAGCATTCAACCACTGTAGTGAGTACATATCAAAAGTGGTGCATGGATGAACAAATGACAAACTCAATAAAGACCAATAACAATAAATGCAGTCTTTCTCAAATATTCCCCTGCAATTAATCTGAAGGCACAGAGTGTTGCGGCATTTGCTTGACTCACCTGGTGCTGTCTAACAGAGAATAGAGACACACAGATAAATATACACAGGTGCATCTGAGATGGAGTATGTGCGAGATGGCAGGGGTTTAATGAAAAAGCACTCTGGACATGTTGGGTCGTACTTGTTTACCTCTTCTGACACGGAATGGCACATTCATCTGTCTGCACCTCTAATTGGACGCTTCGCTTCAACTCCCATTGGTCGAGGACGGTAAGCTTGCCGACACAAACATGCACACATACACACGCACGGAGTAATGCTAGGCAAATTCTTCAGCGTGTTTCTCTCTCGGGCTCATAATGACAGCTGTTTCTGCCGGTTCTACATTTCAAAAGCTGTTTTTTTCACTTCCAGGCTAAAATACTTCCCGTGGTATTAAACCAGTATGGAAGTCACTGAGGATAAATCAAAAACAACAGAAATAAAGCCTCAGGTGTTTAAGTCTAATGCCCGGGGTTTTAAGGTTCAGCCTACTGTAGGAAATTTGATGAAGAACTTTGAAGAAGGTTTGTACTGTAACCAAAACACAAAGCTGAATGAAAATGATCAGTTTCTACATACAACAGTCATTCAGACAGAAATGAAGGATATTTTCCCGCTGATCCCACAGCGATTCTATAGCTGGTGTAGCTTTCGGTGGGGTGGAAGTTGAAGACGAAAATGACGTTAGCTCTCTCGAAGACTATCACCTTGTCTCCCTCGTGTTTGGCGCTGACGTGAGCCTGCGGCAGAAAAAAGAAAAACCAACAAGTCAGCCAAATGGGACTGATTGAGATTTTTAATCAAATTATACAGTACTGTGCAAAAGTCTTACATGTTAGTATTTTCAAAATCTTTTGGAAAGCCTTCCCAGAATGGGGTAAACAAAGGCATATCATTACATTTTGATATATTGGGATGTCCCAGCATGGTCAGACAAAAATGGTCCCTAGCTGTCACTTAAAGAGTTCAAATGAAAACTTCAGAACTACACACTAGTACAAGGGGGCTTATTAGTACTTCAAAGTTACAAATTGTATACACTCTAAACAATACTAGTTTTTTTTTCAAGCCAGTGTTGGGTCAAAAGGGAACGAACCCAACCCGTTGGGTTATTAACCAGGAAAATGTTTATATTTGACCAAACAATGGGTTAAAACATCCAGCTTTTAGGGTTGAAACAACTCAGCATAGGTTAAATTACAACCCAGTGCGTTGGGTTCGTCCTTTCTCCCAAACTGGGTTGAAAATAACCCAGCATTGTTTAGAGTGTATTAACTTTTACAGATCTGTACTTCAATGTTACATATTGGGACCTTTTTAACTCATTCCCCCTTTTTTTAAAAAGATGGCCGCCAGGATTATTTTTTGTGATTTTCATAAAAATTTCACAAAATACTTTCCAGGAAAATTTTCTTCTATAAATACATAAAAATACAAATTTATCAAATAAAAGAACAGACCCTCTGCTTTCAAACAAACAAACAAAACAAGGAAAACAACTTTATATCCTATCTTCATTTGTTCTCTTTTTATAACCTCTTAAATATGGGAAGGTTTCTTTAAAAATAAAAATAATCATAAGCTGAAATAATGGCATTCTTGTAAAGGCCGGGATACACTGCACGATAATTGGCTGTCCCAGACGAAAGATTGCCATCGTGAAACTATCGTCGCGATTTCTGTGATCGTGGCTCTCCATCGGTGGTCCTATGTCGTACAGTGAGAGAGGATCAAAGACGGCCGTTTTCCCGGTCTTGCGTCCAAAGATAGCCTACGATAGTTTTCTGGCAGTGTCAGAAATTCGGCATGATCACCGCACAGTGTGTTTGCTGCTACGACCTACACGCCGGTATTTGTTTACCACGAGCGCATGCTGGTGACGTTGCGAAACGTGTGACGCAGCCGCCGAAGCTTCCGTGTCATCATCGTACAGTCTACATGCCTCTCGTACCCGATTTTAAACGATACATGTCGCACAGTGTGATAAGGTAATGATCTTATAAGAGGACAAAAATCGTGCAGTGTATTCCGGGCTTTAGGGCATTTTGTTGGAGATCAGATTCAGAATGATTATCAAAACATACAAAGAGTTTAAAATTAATTAAATTAGTTTTTCTTTCAGTTTTTTATAAATTCTGTATAAGCGCCATCTAGTCGATATAACAGCGGAATTACAGATAACCGTAAAAACTTGTCAGGAAAGTGTCATTGGCGGGGAAATGTTTTCTCTTGAGATAACTTGTAAAAGGTGGAGAAAGAGTTAAGGGTACTGCCGTACCTATTTGTACATACTGTTTGCTGTATATAAACACCAGGGGTCTCATAAAACTGTGCGTAGGATCCTTACTAAAAGTCTACGTACATGCAAAATCCTAAAATGCCATATGACAAAAAATATTAAGACTTATAAAACAAAGCAATGTTCCCTTTATAAATCACAGATCACCTGCAAGTGTGAGTACATGAATCATCCTCAGATCCCGCAAGCCCATTCTTTCATTAAGTTTGTTTTTTATAGATCACAACCTTTGTGTGGGAACTAGCGTACGCACGTTTCTAGCCCCGTTTAACTTGCTTAATGGAAAATCTCATTAGCCAATCACATGACAGCAATAAAGGATCTTTTGTCTGTCTAAACAAATAATCAGAAATGCAGAAGTAAATACTAGTGCATAAAAGTGAACAACCTGTGTGTTCCTTAGGAGTCAAATCAATAACCTTTGCATTGCTAACACACTGATCTACCAACTGTGCTCTGTAAACTGTGTTTCCATTAAAGTGACACCATGTAATTTTTCAACCTTCATAATACATTTTCAAGACCCTTGTGATAGTACATCGACTTTAAATAGGTTGAATGACATGTCTACTATAGCCTGACGGGGTCTGTATCACTTTTACTCGTATTTTAAAACTTAGGGTTTGTGGTAGTAACCATAGCACAAAAAAAAAACTACAAAATTCGACTGCTTTACGGCATACGTCACTTCCTCCACAAAATTTGTTTTAACGTGAAATTTGCTGGAGGCTACTTAAGGAGTGTAGAGAGCAGCTTCTATTATGTGACTCTGTGGCACAGTCTTTAGTGTCACGGACCTATAACACGGGCGACCCGGGTTCGATTCCCCTTTAAGGCAATTTTTTATATAAACTGTTGATTCATACATAAATGCGATGTTCCTTATAAATTACGGCGATTATATTGCATATAGTTCCCTGTATTCAGATGCTGTGTTCACGTATTTACCTTTCTTTTTACTGTGTCTATGATATTTACATTACAATCCAGGATGCTATAGCACTCAAACTTGCTCACAGTGTAAAACCAAACCCTATTCATTCACCAATCAGATCCGAGCGTTTCTCTCTTCTCTCTTCCTCATTTGCTGCGTTCCGCTGTCACTCGCGTGACGTATTACAAAGCGGCAGACCTAAACGCATCGGTTTACTTGGATTTGGAGCGATTTTCACACAAAAAAGAGGAATAACGAGCGCCATTGCGAAAAATCCTGGTGGCGAGGGAGAGAGAGAGGATGCAACAATATTTGTTTGGAAAAAGGCAAGGAAATACGTCTGGTCGTTCCTGAATTGGAAGGCTGCAGCCTCCGGAGGTCAAATATGCAGGCTGCACACGTCATCAAGCCTGTGTTATTAAGGTAAACTGAGCATTACATTCGCAAGTCATAAGCATACTGCAACAATTTACGATTAACTAAGTATAATAGTCAACTTTGTAATTGTTAATATTGTGAAATAAGACAGTCTTGATGACGTATTAGAAATACGACATCCGGAGGCTGCAACCTTCAGATTGAGAAATGGCTTCTGCCACGACGAGTTCCTCATCAGAAAGTTGTAACATGACTGCGTTTCTCCCTGTTGTCTCAAAATGTTGATCGTTTAGCATTTTAAATGTTTAGTTTTTAGTTTAGTTTTAAGGTTGGCCAGTTCCTTTCCTTTGCGACAGTGCTGCGGCGCTTGTGGGCTCTAGGGGCGCTAGAAGTGAAAAATACGTGTCTAGCACCCCCTAGTGGCCAAAAGTTTCATGGTGTCCCTTTAAAGACTTTAGGCGTTATTTTCTAAATGTCGACAAAACAATGTTATGCAGCTAAAAAGTAATTTAGTTTTCTTTCAATAGACCCCTTCACGGTTCACGTCACAGCCTGTTCCCACTGCGCATGTCGGGGTCAGAAAAGTCATTACAGCAGATTGAGTTGCGTATTATTCGGTATCGTCAAAAATGCCTACTTACGTCGTGGGCTGTGAAAATCGCACCAGGTCTTCCGTTAAGTTTTCGCGATTCATGCAGAATCTCAAAAACAAAAAAATACAACATCTGCGTCTGCAAGCAATTAACGTGCAGACTGGGACAATGCAAAGATCAAAGAGGCTTGTGTTTGTAGTGCTCACTTCATTTTTGAGGTAAGTCATCATTTTTCAGCCCTGTTAGATTAAATTATAAAGCCTAAATGGTATGAACAGTTCGACCCCGTGCTGCGCGTGCACCCGATAGTCATTCAATGTTTACAAACCTTGAAGGGGTCTATAAGTCCTTCCAAAAATGATGGCGAAGGGTGTGTGTGGCTTCATAAGTTGCTGTGCAGACGCTACATAGAGTCAAGCACACCTCTTTAGTCTTGTTTTCCAACCAAATTTAAAGAATGATCATGTGACTTTCAGGCATGTCAGGTGACATGTAAATGCAAAAAAACTTTTTTGTGATATATTCCTTTTTTATATTCCACCTCATCCGAGCATACAAACTTTTTGTGCGATATACAGTTTCGAGTTTATGCGAAATTGCTGTGTTTCGATTGGGCACATTTATAATTTGCCATTTCAATTTGCACAGTTTGAAGGTTAATGGAAACACAACACTTTTACAAGATTTAAAGAGTAACTAAACCCTAAACCAACTTTTTTAGTTAATGATCTGTAAGAATGGGGCTTCATTAGTGCTGTTCATTGATTTGAGTAACTTTTTTGACATTTGGGTATGAAGTGTTTCAATGCTACAATATATGGTGTAAAAACGTCTGAGTGCTGCCCTCTTCAGGTTGAACGGTGGCTACTGCAGTTAAATTTTCCTGTTGGATGTCAATGTCAATGTCAATGTCAAATTTATTTATATAGCACCATTTCTACAACACAGGTTGACCAATGTGCTTTACAACAGATACACCAAACACTCGCACAATAAGAGATAAAATACTCAAAATAAAGTAAAGGAAAAAAGTAAAACACATCAACCATAATGTAAAAATATTTAAAAATAATAAAATATATAAAATAAAATATATAAAATATAAAACATGACGGATGTTGGATGATGGATGTTGCGGTACTGCGTGATGTAAGTGGTACGATCCTACGTAAGCAGGTTCAAGCTCACCACACACTTGTACAAGCTCAGTTCGTCCCCTTTATCTCTATTGGGGTCTGCCCACTTTTCTTGCATTTTTTTTCAAATATTGCCAGTGGGTGGAGTCAGGCTCTGACCAGGGGTTTAGTTACGCTTTAAATGACTTTGAATGTGGCATGGTTGTCGGTACCAGACAACTAAATCTAAATCTAGTGGGATTTTAACTGAAAACAATTTTAGAAAATGGTCAGAGAAAGATTATAAAAAAGAAATAAAAGGCAAGTCTCTGGGTGAAAATACCTTGTTGATGGCAGAGGTCAGATGAGAATGGCCAGACTGATTCAAGACAAAAGAAAAGCACCAATAACTCAAAAATATTTGTTTTGTGGGCCAGGTCAGCTCACTGTGTGTTAAATGAAATAAAATTTTAAAGACCTAAGAACCACAGAATCTGTCCATTTCCCCTAAACACAACCCCTTTAAAAACACCAAAAAATCCACAAAACCACATCAGGTCCAGAGGAGCTTACTGTGAGCAGCAGATGCCTGTGAATGATTTAGCCGCTGTTCTCTGCAGAAATATAGGTCTGTAACGTACCATTATGAGAGATTATCAATGTCACCCTGCCCCACTATTTTTGGTGCCCCGGACTCTCAGCCAATTTAGGAAGTGAATATGAGGGAGAGATAAGAACGGCTCACATTGGACAGGCAAGCGATCCAGATGACAGCTGTTCAGAAGAGAGCCAGAATATTCTAGTTTTACACGAGATTCATCTGCATTGAGTTAGAGTAAATTGTATTATATAATATTCATGCATGGTTTATGCTTCACTGACAGAAAATATGAATTCACAGATCTGTAATAAATTTCATATCAGTTATTTACGACACATTTACGAGACATAATGCACTGTAATTTCACAGCACTTCAATACAGTTGTTTATGCTGTGTAATATCAAGAATATTTCAAATGCACATGAGCTTATAATATCTACAGCTTGAGTCAGAGAAAAGCAAAAATGCTTGAAATTAAATCTGAAACGGACTGCTTTTTTATAATGCACCCACTATAAAACCTTATTTGAACTCACAGGGGCGGTTTCCAAGACAGGGCTTAAATCTAGTCCATGACTAAAATTTATGTTTGAGCTGTCTTAAAAGAAAAAAGCTTCCACTGACATCTTAGGGTGTTTTCAACAAGACAAAGGCAGTGTGGAAAATATGCGATTTGAATCTGTCCTACCACAACGCACATCAAGTTTAAAAAGATCACCTAAAGTAGATGTATAGTAGCTATATCATGTAAAAAAAACAAGTTGCTTTTATCCGCCTTGTTAATCAGTAATTTTACACATGATAAAAATGACGTGCACTTTATTTGCTTGGAAAATATGAACACAGCAGTCATAAAAATCATACAGTAGCCCAGCCTAATAATAATTTGTCTATAGGGACATCCCCTGGTATATTAGCCATAAACCTGCTCAACCACACACAAAACTACACAACAGCTCAAACAATTCTGAAAACCGATAACAGAGAAAAGAAAGAGAGAAATAACAGATGCCAGTGGAGTTCATCGCTATGAATATGAGACCCATTAATATAGTTGATGCTGTTATTAGTCCCTTTCACACAAACAATCTTTACTGGTAATGTACTGGTAAACTGCAGTTAACAGGTCATGTGTGAACAGAACCTTTCCGGTAAATCACCCAGTAAGAGAGGTTGTAAGATTACCAGTAATTTACAGGTAACTGCTATGTGTGAACAAAAAACCGGCATTTAGAACGGACGACGTCAGACCGCGCTGACAGCTTCGGGTCAATCATAACGTTTTAATACAGATGACGCGTTTACCCCGCACAGTTTACAGACGTTTCCACACACACACTGCTTAAAAGTCAAGCACACCTGAAGTTACAACCCAGTCTCACAGAGTTGCGTATAAATAGCACGAAGTGTGAAAATCGATAAGCCAGTCCTTCCCATTCACTTAAACGGCGCATTTTTTTGTCGTTTTATTTATTGGTTTCTCATTTTTTTGCAATTTTTTTACCATTTTCGCTTGGGTTTAGGGTTAGAACAACTTTTTGTTATATAAAAATTCGGTCACACTTTATTTTACGGTGTCACTGTTACAGTGTTATTATACATTTAAGTACTAAGTAATAATCATTAATAACATGTACTTACTATAGGGTTGGGGTTTGGTTTAGGGTTTGTTGCATGTAATTATGCATAATTAACTGTTATTACATTAATAATTACATGTATCATGTGTAACAAAGACACCGTAAAATAAAGTGTTACCAAAAATTCCAACCCCCAACTCCAAGCGACCATGGCTTAAATATAGACAAAAACATGGAGAAACTTGTATATAATAACCTCCTTAAGCAAATTTCAAATCTAACCCTAAACCCAAGCGAAAATGGTTTAAAAAACTGAAAAAAATTGAGAAACCAATAAATAAAACGACAAAAGATGCGCCGTTTAAGTGAATGGGAAGGACTGGGACATCACATGCACGCCAAAGTGGATTTTGGCGTATGTATTGCACGGTTTTCACACTTCGTGCTATTTATACGCATCTATCATTTAAACCTACTACAATAGAAGAGCTCTCTAAATTAGTAACGTCATCCAAATCATCGTCCTGTATACTAGACCCCGTTCCCACAAAATTACTAAAAGAGGTATTTCATGTAGTGTCAGACATGGAACTAAATATCTTTAACTCATCTCTAGAATTAGGATACATTCCAACAGCTTTCAAACTAGCAGTTATTAGACCGCTTATTAAAAAAACAAACCTTGACCAGGGAGATCTTAATAACTGTAGACCAATCTCAAATCTACCTTTTCTAGAATATTAGAAAAAGTAGTGGCAAGCCAGCTACGCACATTCATAGCGAATAATAATACATATGAAAAGTTCCAATCAGGATTCAGGCCCCACCATAGCACAGAGACAGCACAGCTTAGAGTTACAAACGACCTCCTATTAACATCCGATCGTGGTGAAATCTCAATCTTTATATTACTAGACCTTAGTGCAGCCTTTGACACAATAGATCACAGAATCTTACTCAATAGACTAGAAAACTATGTTGGCATCAGTGGTCAGGCGTTAGCCTGGTTTAGATCGTATCTAACCAATCGATATCACTTTGTTTATGTAAATGAGGAAGAGTCATATCACTCCCCCGTTAAATACGGCATACCCCAGGGATCAGTTCTAGGCCCCATCCTATTCTCGTTATATATGTTACCTCTAGGAGACATTATCAGGAAACATAAAATAAGTTTTCACTGCTATGCGGATGATACCCAGCTTTACATCTCGTCACATCCTAGCGAAACCCACCAGTTTGCTAAGCTATCAGACTGCATTAGTGATATTAGGGACTGGATGGCACATAACTTTCTTATGATAAACTCCAATAAGACTGAGATACTTGTTATTGAACCAAATCCCTCCAAACATAATATGTCAGATTACAAGTTGCCCATAGATGGCTGCACGGTGGTGCCATCTTCCACGGTTAAGAATTTAGGCGTAATGTTCGACAGCAATCTATCTTTCGATAGTCATATCTCTAACGTCTGCCGCACAGCATTCTTCCCTCTTAGAAATATGTGATTTTTACAAAAGTTAAATGTCTTCCAGAAAATGCGCTCCTTAACATATATAAACATACAATATATAAAATGAAAGAACAGACCCTCTGCTTTCAAACAACAACAAAAAAGGTTTCATCATACCTTCATTAGTTCTCTTTTATCACCTCTCAAATTTGGGTAGGTTTCTTCAAAAACAAAACATTTTGAGCAAAATCAGAAATAATACAATTTTTGTGAAGGACTTTTGATCGTGATCAGATTCAGAGCGATGATCAAAACATACAGCTGTTTGCCCGAGGAAAATACTCAGGGTTTTATAAGTTGCAGAAGAGCACCACATGGTGGATAATAGTGGTAATATAGATTGGCGGAAATACTCGTCATTGGCAGGGAAGCGTTTTTACTTAATTGGCGGGGAAAGAGTTAAAAAAGCAATAAGATAGCTTTGTTCGTTAGTCCGTTGCGTCGGATTGCTTTCTGACTTATACCAAATGCTCCAGAGTTCGCTTGCAATTGGGCCGAGACCACCTCGTTCAGGCGGTCTTGGATCGGTTGTTTTGGTGCTGATTGCGATTGCAGTGTTTACATATGTCTAAACGAACCGAGCCAAGGGAGAAAACGCACCAGGTTCCGAAACGAAGGTTTAAAATATATAATTGTTTTGTCTCAAGATGCACAGCAGTTATGTTTTTGTAGGGTATTTAAATGTCCTTATTTATTTAAGGATCAAGCTAAACCCTGTCTGGAAAACTGTCCCGTAGAGTTTTATTTCTAATGTGCTTTCTGCATTCTTCTCTCACAGAATATTGACACTTTTATAAATATGTGACCCTGGACCACAAAACCAATCATAAAGGTACATTTTTTTTATAATTGAGATTTATACATCATCAGAACTTTGAATAAATAATCTTTCCATTGATGTATAGTTTGTTAAGGACAATTTTTGTCCGAAAAACATCTATTTGAAAATCTGGAATTCAAAGCTGCAAAAATTCATAAAATATTGAGATAATCGCATTTAAAGTCCTTAGAAACACATATTATTAATAATAAGTGCGTTTTTGATATAGTTACAGTAGTACATTTACAAAATATCTTCATCTTTACTTAAAATGATATTACGTTTTGGCATAAACAAAAAGTAATAATTTTGGCCAATACAATGTATTTTAATATACATGTGCTACTTATGAATGGTTTTTTTTTGGCCCAGGGTCATATTTGTTTATTATTTGAAGATAAACATGGACATGTACATATTTTTTGCAGATGGTCTAATGCCATTTCTGGCTCAGTGAGACCAAAATTACAGATTATTTATTTAGGCAAGACATGCTAGTTTAAACAACAACAAAAAAGGTACAAACACTGTCAAAATGTACACCCTTACCTCAAAGGCACACCTAAATGGTACACATTAGGACCTTTTTAAAGGGTAGACTCCCAGCGAAAGCTAGTACTTTAATTTCTGACAGTGTAGTGCTTGGTTATGATTACAAGATGACCTGTGTTTAAATCCTGAACAGCCTGCTAACATAAGATTAAATAAAACAACACCTTTTGTGTTTCATAGGAAAGAGTCAAAAAGTGTCAAGACTTAGCATTGACGTCTGAGTATTACAGGTAATGTTGTTGTTTTTTGCATCAAAACTGTATCATTTAAAGTAAACCTGAGGAGGTGAAGCAATTCTCATCATTGTCATGATATACTGGCGCCACACCGGCGAGAGAGAGAGAGAGAGATAATGTATATTACGGAGTGCTGAAACAACATCACTTAGTGCATACAGATATAGCTTTAATGCTTTAATAGAGTTTACTGTCATGCCTGGTTTTATTTCATAACTAAAAGTATGAACAGGAATAAGAAAATCTCAAAGGAGGCACCTGCAGTGAGCTAAAAAAAAAGACTACAGCTAACAGGTCGGGATAGTTGTGCATTTAGGGGAAATTACCATTTGATATACAGTACCAGACTTTGGTCGATTTCTTGAATCTGATGGGCTGAGAGATATTTCAAGGTGTTGAATAATTTTTCCACTGCATGTACACTTATGAAGTAGCTGAAGGTATTCAACTTTAACATCACTTTGGCCAAAAATTGCCTTTTTTGGGCAAAATATTCTCCTGTGAATATTCTCGGTGAAACTCACCGAGTGGTCAGGGGTGTTCACTGGTTTGCTCACACAAAAATCGCTGCAAAATACCCATTCCAATAGGTTTTATCGTAGTTTTTGCCAACTCCATTGACTTGTATTAGATGTGCTGTGAGGTACGGTATTACTTCGCGTCGGGAACTTTGTTTCTATTCTTGCAATTGGATTAGCGCCACCACCTGGGCTGGAGTGTCTATTATTTAAGCTCTCGGCGGAAGAATATACAGGTGTGAGGCGTTTGGAAAAATAGGTCCACAAGTTAACAACGAATGCTTATACACCTGTTGGAAAGCATCTTTTGCAGCGATTTTTGTGTGAGCATATCAGTGAACACCCCTGACCACTCTGTGAGTTTCACGAAAGTTTAATGCATTTTAGGAAGGATTGTTCCACTGCACCATTAAACCCATTGTAGAGGTGTGAGGTGAAACACAAACACCCGAAAATTCTCGGGGCAGCCGCATATGTCGAAATTTCAGTCAAAACCGTTCTATAAACAATCTGAAAACAGGGCTTTAAGTGTAAAATACATAACTTGTCCTTTAAAGCTCTTTGATGCTGCATTCAAACTGCAATTTTAAACTGCATTGAAATTGTAAACTGTTGAAGTCCACTATATGGAAAAAAAATTCTTCTCGACTGAACAAAGAAAGACATAAACATCTTGGATGATATGTGGCAGAGTACATTATCAGAATTTATTTTATGAAAGTGGAATATTACTTTAAATTCGGGTGATTGGCTCAAAACAACCTACCGACTGAACTAAATTTGCCTACTATCAGTTCTTAAAACAATTAAAAAATAAGTATTCCCCAAATCTTAGTTTCTTGAAATGAGTATCATTAAAGAGGACATATAATGAAAATCTGACTTTTTTCATGTTTAAGTGCTATAATTGGATCCCCAGTGCTTGTATCAACATAGAAAATGTGGAAAAAGATCAACCCAGCAACTTATTTTCTAAGTATTCTCTGCAAGCATGTGAAAAAATAAGTAATAGAATTTTGGCCCCCCTTGTGATGTCAGAAGGGGATAATACCGCCCCTTAATCTGCACTATCCAACCACAGCACTGCCATTTAGTGCTGAGATCAGCTCATTTGCATTTTTAAGGACACACCTGTGAAATGTCCCCTTTAAAGTACCCTTGATAGTTTCTTAAGTAAATCCTGAAGATTTCAAATGAAAACTTTTAGGGGCTCATGTGCCAACCAAGCAATGTCATTGAGATGAGCGCAATGCTGACAGCTCTTAATTAGCCTGGCCAATGTTTTGATCGATCACTAGTTCAACAATTATTATTTTATGAAAAGAGCTTATTTTAAAAAAAGAAAAACTGAACAAACTTTTCCAGAAAAGTCCCCAAAAACTTGAGCATTTGTGTTGCACAGCGTCTAGACGTCTTGTATACAACCTGCTGTGTTGTGGTGGACGCACTGTAAATAATATATGAGCACAGGCCCTCACAGGGAAAAAGAAAATGGAAAATAAAGAAAAAGAGAAACCAGCACGAGTAGGAGAGAGCGAAGATGAGTTACTAAACACCGTTCCTGTTTACAGCACAGTGGGCGATCTGTATGATTTTAGCCTCAAGTAAACAGGTTTTGTTTGAATCACAGCTTTAGTCTTTTGAAGCCTGCTGAGATGCAACATCAATCGGACAGCTAACGGATTTACAAATGATGAACGGACATTTCATGATACATCAGATGTATATTTGATGATTTTGCTGCTGACATTAATTTAGAAAATGTTGGAAATATTGTGATTGTCTTGATGTGCTCTTAATTCTGAGTTTCCTGAGCAGTCACAACAACATGGTGTAAGATTTGGGGAGCGGCCTTATCTGTTTGTCTGACCATTGGCAGATGAGACGTGATAGGAAAATATGTTTATTATATGTAGTGACAATGAAAAAGAACGTTTCCTATAAACATAAAGATCTAATTTTTTGGGCTGTACATCCCTCATTTGGATGTTCCTAAGTTTACTGCTCACTCTGTCCTGCCCGCTGGCGTGCTCCAGTCTCCATCCACAGACTCCTAAAAGAGCGGGTCTGCTCTGGGGTAACGGACGGGCGAGCAGGCGAAACCTGCCAAATACCAAGTGCAGAGAAGCTGAATCTAAAGAGCAGAGGAGGGATTTAACAATCCAGCTCACACACACACAAAATGCTCGGCTCTCTTGAGCAATTCTTTCTAACTACTCTGTCAGTGTTGTGGAGAGAGAGAGAGAGAGAGAGAAAGAGAGAGAAAGAGAGAGAGAGAGAGAGAGAGAGAGAGAGAGAGAGAGTCTTGAGTGGGTGCCAAGATTATGTCAATTATCTACCCTGGGAAAAGACGTCAATGACGCACAGCAATTACAAACATTCAGACACCCAAGACTTGCTCATATTTTTTAAAGACCTCTCATTAGAAAAAAACACAGCTAGTTTCTTTGTTCCAAATGAAAAGAATTACGGGATATTACCGGTTATCGGTTATAAACAATTATTTTTTTCAAATGTGCAATGTGAGGCAAATACATTATTATCTAATTAAATTAAAATGATTCCCTTTCACCTGATAACTGCTTAATTTTCAATACAAACTACACAATAACTATTTAAATTCTATTGTTTGTTTTTCTCAAAGTATATGGGCTCTATCATACACCCGGCGCAATGCAGCGCAATGCGCGACGCAAGTGTGTTTAAACCCAGCGCAATGATAATTTCATGTTTAGCGCCACATTGTTTAAATAGCAAATGCATTTGCACCCAATGTTGCGCCCATGGGCGTTCTGGTGGTCTGAAAACGAGGTGTGTTCAGGCGCATTGTTGGTGCGTTGCTATTTTGAGGCAACTAAAATAGACTACGCCATTGACCAACAAAAACCTGGTCTAAAGTCTAAAGTTAATGGCGCAATATGTTTTTTGTTATTTAAAGAGCTCGTTAGTAATATGCGCCTATAAATGGGACGACAATGCGGGTTTGCTTATCACATACATGAATGCGCAGCAGCACAAAAATTTTTTTAAATATGAAAGATTAAAGAATTGAATGTAAAAGATTATTATTGAGTCTCTTGGGCATAAATGAGGACTAATAATGAGACGTTAGAAGGCGCAAAGAGCAGCTTCACCTGTAGCCTGGTAAGTAAATAAATGCTTTGCTTTAAACAAATTCATCTATTTTAAAAAATTTTTAATGCAATCCTACGAATTTATTGTATATGATGACTCTGTACCTGTGGATATGGTGAGATGAGAAACATTTTTAAGTAATGCTTTTTTAAATCCCATGGCGCTGTCTGACTGCTGAAACGCTTCGGCTCTCCACACGTTAGTAAATTCTTTATCTCTTGTTTGTTACAAATAAAGTATTTTTAGAGTACAAACCTTTTCTTGCATATTTGCAAATTATTTTATGAGATTAAAATGATTATGTATGATATCAATACATTTACAGCAATTAAAAGCCTGCTATTTTTACTTCCATGACTGAAAGAAAAAGGCTTTTAAAGGTTTAAACCAAAAAATTTAAAATCTCAATAAAAATGAAAACAATACATTTTTTAGCATTATTCTTAAACTGGTGGTCTTCTTCCTCCGCTTAGTTTTTCAGTTTACAAAGTCCGTCACCTAAATAGGGCATTGGACACGCCCATTTAGACCGTGCGCTTTAGACAATGCGCTTAGATTGTTAAAATACGTCCCATAGTCTTATTATTATAAAATGCCATTTTCTTAATACAAAAAAATTATTTCTGGTTCTAGCATTTGATTGGCTGAGAGGCTTTTCCAGCCATGCGATATTCTACCAGTATCATCACAGGAACTGTTTCACGTTTGAATCATTTCTCCGCTGGTTTGTTTAACCACTTAAGCAATCGCAGTCAATCTTTGTTGCAAGCTGAGAGTGGACGGAGAGAGAGAGAGAGAGACGCAAGAGAGGAGAGACGGGCGCAAACATTGCTTTTATAATAATCAATTATTAGTTTTTATGCATCGATCGTTCACATTAAAGAGCTTAACATAAAGGACTGCCTGATGGCCTGGGGCCGATAAAATTAACCCGGGGTTATAAACCCTGCTTGTAATTAAAGCGGGGTTATCCCGGAAATTAACCCAGGGTTATGAAACCCTGCTCGCCCTGCTTTTGTGGGGTTAACCCGCATTGCTGTGCCAAAAGCAGGCAGTGTAAAACAAAGCAGGGTTAGAATGTAACTATTTCCAGTGTTCCATGTGACGACTTCCCCAAAAGTCAATAAGACAACTTGCCCCAAACTGACATGTATGCTAATGTTGGCTAAATCTCATGGTTAGCTCAACATAGCACGTCACCTAAAGTATCAAAAGACACGTTATTGTCTCCTCTTTTTTGTGCAAAATAATATTTTTTAACATTCATACCTAACAAAGTTGTATTGCATACAATTTAAAGTGCCAATGTTTTAATTTTTAAACAAACAAATTAGAAAATTGTGCTAATGTCATATTAGAGCGATCTTGACCACATGTGAACATGAAGTTGACTATAGAAGAAGTCGTCATTTGATTTTTGAGATAGAGCCTCTAGTGTTGGAGTAATGAACAGTGTGACATATTACCCCGCTCTACCCTAAAGATTTTTTTAAGTATATCTTTCAATTTTTACAATGTAAAATTCATGACATCATTGTATATACACTGTAAAAAAGTAAAAGTTGGATCAACTTAAAAAAATACTTAAATTGGTAACACCTAAAAAATTATTTTTAAGTAAAAAACACTTAAAGGAACAGTATGTAGGATTGTGGCCCAAACTGGTTTTGCAATCACAAAACTTGTGGCTAAAACTGGTACTGCAATCACACAACTGGTGGCCAATACACAAAATGACAACATAAACATCAGTTGAGTGCTGCAACTCCAATTTTTAAATGAAAATATCCTGGCCAGACCACTGTTGTCAGTGATATAAGTATTTGAAACGAAAATGATTTCTTAAAGCGTAACTAAACCCCTGGTCAGAGCCTGACTCCACCCACTGGCAATATTTGAAAAATGCAAGAAAAGTGGGCAGATCCCAACGGAGATAGAGGGGACAAACTAAGCTCGTACCAAGTGTGTGTTGAGATCGTAACAAGGGTGTGGTGAGCTTGAACCTGCCTACGTCACGAGTCATTTTTTGGACCCAATATCCAATAGGAAAATTCAACTGCAGTAGCCACCGTTCAACCTGAAGAGGGCAGCACTCAGACGTTTTTACACCATATATTGCAGTATTGAAACACTTCCAAATGTCAAAAAACTTACTAAAATCAATGAACAGCACTAATAAAGCATAATTTTTACAGATCATTAACTAAAAAAAGTTGGTTTAGGGTTTAGTTACTCTTTAATGTCTAGTGACATATCAGGGCCATTTTATGATTAATTGAAATAAATTTCTTACATACTGTTCCTTTAAAATTAATACTTTTTTTTACACTTTCTACAGTGTAGGCACTGTTCTGTCCCAGGCAACTGCTGTAATGTCCTATATACAGTATAGTGTGGTTAAAAAGTCTATACCCAGTCTATAAAATCTATTCAATGCAAGAAAATCTGACCTTCATAATTTAATGCTCACAAAAAAAACGTGCTTATTTAACTGATGGTCTACAAATCTGATGTAATCCTCCAGCATTTTAGGCGATTTCTTTACATCATTAACTTTTGTTGTTATATATAGTTTAAAAAAAAATAAAGTTTATTGATTTCAGTTTTAAATTAATCCTAGATTATCAACATGGCCTCAGACTTCTGTATCTCACTGTAGCTGTGAAAATTTCATGTGTCTATCACTCCACATTCTGACATACTGTAATAATTAACTTCTACTTAAATCAATATCATTTCTATTTTATTTTCAAAGTAGCTACAGGGGCTACTTGTATGTAATAAGATGAATAACGTACAGACAATGCACTAACCTATTAAATGCACTAACCTATTATATTACTGCTATGTAATATTAAAATTTAAGTATCACAAAGATGAGAAGCGGTTTGTCATCTCATCTGTAATTCCAAGTCTTTACTTATTGAATTCTGACATGTATTTTTTGTATGTATTGCATGGCTATACCCACAGGCATGATGTCTAAAAACGCAAGCACTGAAAAACTCTTTCTTGTTTAGTCTGTCATACATAATAGAAGTATTCACCTGTAAAACAATATGGCAAGGTCACAGTAAAGCACAGACAAAGTGAGGCAGGTGTAATATGGCGTGCTATCACAGAAAAAAGTACTGTTGAATCATTCAGCCTAGTATTTAATCCCTGCCGATTCAGCTCCACAGTTTCCATTTGCATCATCACCTTGCTGCAGGTAATAGTAGTGTGCTAACCATCCGTGACCACCGCAGGACATTATAGTTATATTTCTGTATGAAACCTCAATGCCCTCAATTTCTGCTTCACATAACTGTACATAAAACATGGCTGTTATGCCAAGATTCTTGCATTTTGATTGGTTGGACAAAATGCTTGATGGTGAAATACCATCACAGAAAATAATTCAGACTTTAGTGAATTTACCTACTTATAAAAAGTATTTCTACAATGCACTTTGGATAAAACCAAACTTTTACTTTAGATGGCCTCATAGTCTGTCTATATGCAGAATATATTTCTTTAACACTATCTACCACCAACTTCTTACTTTTTGGAATATATTTCTTCCCCAGCATGCGTAAATCAATCCACTCATAACTTTGTCAAGGCGTAAGGCGAACTGAAATCCCAAGTACAAGCCTGGTATGTTTTTCTCAGGTAATGATTCCTATACAAATCCTCCATATGATGAGATAGAAATGTGTTTAAAAGGCAACCGAGTAATGATATCGCAAGGCTGGTTAGGGACTGATAGCCGTTTTACTGAAACGGCAGATGTTCTGGTGACGTCCGGAGCTTTTATGTTGCATATAAAGGGAGATAAATATAATGAGAGAGAGGGGGAAATAAAGAACATGGAAAATGACAAAGTCAAACAAAGGAAAAGATAATATTTAATGATGCCGACAAAAAGTGAAGCAAAATGTATTTTTCTCTCACCGGGGGCGCAGCCAGCCAGCCGTACTTGTCCTCCGTGCGGTTCATGTCGCGATCGAAGGTGTAGAGCTGCTTGTAACGCAGGTGGTCTGTGTCAATCAGGTTAAACTGCCGGCGAGCGTAATGGTAACTCTCATTGTTGCCGACTCGTGGGAAATCGAGCCATTCCGGATGGCCGAACTCATTACCTATAAATAAAGACAAAGAAAAGATATTTCTGATGTCTTTTCTAAGCGTTAAACTTATATATGCTTCAACAAACCTAACATGGTGGTTATTGTTGACAAAAGACTTAGTGGTGCTTGATATAGATATAAAGTATTAGCTATACAGTACAGTAGTTCATACCTGTACGGTTGCAGATTTAAACAAAACACTAAAGTTACAATATGTAAGAAACTTTGGACAGAAAAGACATGGAAAATTCCTCAAACCATATGGCTAACATCCGGCTATTACTTTGCTCAGCCATCTGATGATTTTCGCATCCTAGATAAAAAATTGGAGGAAAATGCAAAGACTAAAATTAAAAGTGGGCCCTTTTGGCTTGGAACCCTTGGCAACCACCTAGTAGCCATTCAGAACAGCACAATAATGTTGATGCAGGATCATGTCCTGCGTGGGGACATCATAAAAATCATTGATGGATCTGGAACAACTTTTTAATCAACCAATCAGATTGTAGGATTAGGATTAGGGTTGGGGTCGAAGTTAGGTTTAGGCTTTGGACTGGGTTAGTGCTTTCATCCTATTCTAAGGGCGCACTCACATTATCCAAACCAAACCATGCCCCAGGGCGATTGTCACCCCTCCCTACTCCCCCAGGTGCACGCACTCACACTGTACTTTTTATCGATCCGATTCCGGGCGTGCTTTCGTCATTAAGATGCGATTGTTTTGAAAAAAGCAGGAAGTAAAGCTCTCTCTTAACACTAGAACCCACCGAAATGATAAGTCTGTGTCATTTGGTGCGCGATTACAGACAGCCCTCTCACATGTCATCATATTGCTTAGTTCGGACATTCACGTAACCCCGCTGCGCGCATCAAAAGGTTTGTACGAAGGCAAATGAAGGTGAGTGGTCGCGCAACTGATGTCTTTACCTTTTGAATCGCACTCAGGCGCGATTGCGCTCACACCACAGCCTTCCGTGCCTGAGCCCAAGTGAACCGCGCTCCGGCCCACCTCTGCAACCCGGCCGTGGCGCGATTAACCCGGGCGCGGAACGGAGCGATCACACTAGTCAAACAAACCAGGCTTTGGGGGTCAAACGCGCCCGAGCGTGGTTTGGTTTGGATAGTGTGAGTGCGCCCTAACTGTGGGTTTACACCAGCTCCGTTTGAGGCGTCAAAATTCCAGTCATCAAGACATTCACGCGTAAATTTGCGTCATGGGAGGAGCTTCTGCCACTCCGCTCGCTTCCTCTAATCATGTCACTATTTAAGCTCTTTTTTCCACCAAAGTAAAAAAATTTTCAACTCGCGCGTTTCCCCGCGGCAACTCTCAATTCACGGCATTCGCGCGAATGAGGAGGAATAGCATCTACCGCGGCGCGCTAAACGCCTTATTCGCACCGCGAGACCTCCATATGCGCTTCAACGCGTTTTAACATTGACTTAGCATTAAAATCACTCGCGCTTGACGCATCTACCGCAGCTGGTGTGAACACAGCATAAGAAAGTAATTTTACATTTTTGCATTTATGCATCTGGCAGATGCTTTTATTTTAAAGTTGTTAGTTTATTCAAGCAACAATTTTATCAGTATATTTGTATTTGTGTAAACCCACAACCTTGAATGCTGACATAATGCTATACCAACTGAGCTACAGGAACAGGTAAGCCTTAGGTTATTGGCAGGGTTTAGGTAAGGTAGATCTTTGAATAGGAACATCCAACGTATCATCTATCAATATCTGACAAAAACCTCTCTACAATATGCATTCAATACAAGCAGACTTATTTATGCACGTTTACATATATTTGAGTCTATGCTTACACGACAACGATGGTTTATCCTTTGAACAAGGGATTTTCCTTTGCGTTTATGAAAAATTTAATGTGAAATTTCACATACAACACAGTCAAAAGATCTGCATTTACACGAATCAGCGAAGACGACTAAATACACCGTATATTGTATGCGAGGCCAGTAGTTGCCAATGCTACCTTGCACGCCTGCGCACATACGCATTCTTCTACAAAGCAAAAAATAAAGACGGCAAAAGCATCAAGCTGTTTTGTTTTAGACGGACGAAGAGGTAGGTAAATTGCTCCATGGACAATAAGGCGGCAAAACATTTTTAAATTTGTAGAATAAGCGGTAATAAACTCACGTTATCACAGTTTTTATACACAAAAACTTGCACTTTGAAACCCGTTGTCAAAAGTTTGTGTTTATAAGACAACAAAATGTTGTTGGCTAAAAATGAACAGCCAAAAAGCATGAAATCTTTCCCATTTACGGTTGAAAGTGTCGTCGAGTAAACGGCCCCTAATGTGTGTACATATCTTCATGCATCATACAAGCAAGAGGGACATCTTCTGAAACCACTTCAGTAAAATACTCAAACACTCCAATTAAACGTTTTGTTAGCTTGACACTGTCAAGACGACTGCAATGACAAGCATAACTAGCAGGCACTTCTCAGATTTCTCCAAATAAACAAACAGCACTCATTTGCTCATATGTCAGAATTCAATATCTAATGGATAATGTAGACATTTCAAAAGGCCACCTTTCAAGAGCAACAGTACCACTTGTACATTTTAAGATATTATTTGACAGCTGACTGTGAGCAATAAATGCACCCTGTAAACTGACCTCACCCCGAAACCAACAGTTCCTCTCCCAAAGCGTTCACCCCCTCCACAGCGAACATTAACTTCAAAGCCGCTGACTAAACACAAGCCAAGAGAGGGGAAACGTGCATCTTCAAGATCTATTCCCAGAGCGCTTTTATATTTATTTTCCAACAAACGAATGAATGCTAAATGAATTCACCGACCTACATTCATAACATTTCTCAGAGAGCAGAAATACTGAAAACACAGAAGCATAATGAAACAGAAAGACAGATTTGAATAATGCATTATGAAACGTAAAATGACCCTGTCCAACGGTTACGAGGGAATAGAAAGTATTGTCTATTTATGCACCGCTTCTGAATTAAAACTGTAAAAAAATGAAAAGTTGCCAGTTTGCTGATTTTTCTAATACAAACACAACTGTAGCTCAAGGGTACAGCATTGCGATAGCAATGCAAAGTTCATAGGTTCGATCCCAGGTAACACATATACTGCTTGAATGGACTATAAGTCACTTGGGATAAAAGTGCCTATCAAATGCATAATGTAAATGTAAGTTAAGTGCTTTACTACTATGCAGGGTGATAAACGGCACAGATCTTTGTCACTCAAGGCAACATACACTCTTAGGAAAAATGGTACTATGTATACATTTGGTACCAATATGTCCCTCTGAAGTACTTTGGACAACTATTATTATAGATGCTTCAGCAGTAACAACATAAACAAAGAGCTTTCGTGGAACAAACATATCTTCGGTAAACTCCGCAAAGAATCAATAACAACAGAGTCTTTTTAGGGGCTAATCACACCAAACGTGCTTTAAACGCTTGGAAACGGAAGGCGCTGCGGCTTTTTATATTGCTAGGCAACCACCGAGTCAGCTGTCTTGTCAATCGAAGTGTGAGCGCTCATTTGCTTTTAACCGTCATATTAGCAAAAACTTTTAAAGCAACACTAAAGGGCGATTTATAGTCGCGCGCAAGTTCTAACCTTAGCCTGTGCATAGCTCTGCGTAGCCTGACGTGCACCTCGCAAAAATTTCTACACGGACCGCAAGCGCTGTGATTGGTCCACCAGAACCCCTCCCGTCAGGTGAAAAAACTGTGTCATAGGTATTTCCGTTTGTGACGGTGAAAACAAAGATGAGCCAAGTTGGGGAGTGATTTAACTCAAACTGCAACGAAAGTCGCTGTTTATTTACTTCCATCATTGCTGGTCTTCTCAAATCATACACAACAAGTTGCTGTTTCTTCTTCGTTTGTGGGTTAACATGCCAAGCTTCTTCTTCTCTGACGGTCGCGCTGCTACTGTGGTTACACGCGTGGATACTGCCTACCAGCGGTTTGCGCATTTGTTTGCACGTCGACGCGGAGGACGACGCAAAAGTATAAATGAAAACCGACACGGAACTTACGCCGTCGCAGCTAAGCCGTAGGACCTACGCATGACTATAACGAGCCCTTAAACAGTTTTTGCTCTTTGCTCCCCCTACAGGTTGGAAGCGGAATTGTCCATTACCACTGTCATAAATAATTTAGCCTACTGCAGCATAGCTGGCTCTGATTGGATTGCCGTAAAGCAAGTTTTTGTAGTTTTCACTCAAACTACAGGACCACGACCCCACGGTTGGAAACTTCATTAGTGCGGTTTTGGCCGATAGAGGGCTGCAAAGCGAATGTGAAAGTGCCGTTCACCCTGTTTCGAGTGGATGAACGACTGGAACTTTTTTGGAAACGTTATTTTAAGGTAAAAAAAACTCTTTAGTGTTGCTTTAAAAGAGGGTGCTTGCTCTAACCTTGTTTGAGGGTGAGGGGTGCGCAAACACGCAGGAGAGAGTGAGCGAGTGGAGTCCGGTTGATCCAAACAAATGTAAACCTCCGTCACCACCACAAAAGGCCCACCTCTCCCCTCATTCAATTGGACAATGGAGACACGAATGACGTTGGGCACTTTACCGTTCTCAGCGCTCCTTCAAAAACGCGCGCTGCGAGTGGCGGCAAAAACCGCAAGGCGTTCGCCGCACATAAACAGCGTGCATACACTCACTGCCCATAGATTATCATTCAAAAAAGGCGACTTCAACTTCCATAAATGCGTTTGGTGTGATTGGCCCCTTAAGGGGGTCGCACACAGGACACGCAGCTCAGCGCCGCGCCGTTCTAAAAGAATGGAAAACATTGTTTTCTACAAGTATACGCACACCAGCTACGACTCAGGAAGTTGCTCTAATCCCTGTCACGACACAGAGCGCCACTCACATAGTTTAACATTAAATAACATCATATTTGTCCCAAATCATTAACGATTAACATTGGCTGCTAACAAATATTTTGCTTTTTGAAGTAGACACTATCTGACAAACCTCGCACATTTAATGTGCACTTCCGGTTTACGGTACCTCCAAGTTGTCCTAGACGCGACTCGACGCGGCGCAACGCTGAGTAGTTTATTTCTGATAACAAGCTAAATAAACAACAAGTAGATTATCTTAGATCAAATCATAGGTAAAGCATATCATAAACGACACTGAGCTTACGTATTTGTGTAAAATGTGTACTATATAATGTACACAATCTTATAGGACACTCCACTTTTTTTTGAAAATATGCTAATTTTCCAGCTCCCCTAGAGTAAAGCATTTGATTTTTGCCGTTTTGGAATCCATTCAGTTGGTCTCCGGGTCTGGCGCTAACACTTTTAGCATAGCTTAGCACAATCCATTAAATCTGATTAGACCATTAGCATCACGCTCAAAAACTACCAAAGAGTTTCAATATTTTTCCTATTTTAAACTGGACTCTTCCGACGGAAAATTAAAAGTTGTGATTTTCTAGGCCAATATGGCTAGAAACTATTCTCTCATTCTGGCGTAATAATCAAGGACTTTGCTGATGTAACATGGCTGCAGGAGGCACAATATTACGCACTGCCGAAAGTAGTCAACAGCTATTGAAAGTTACCAAGGGGACTATTTTCGCGCAGTGCGTAATATCCCTTTAACTACAAATTGGCTACCAAACCTCCCATCAAATAGTGGTAATCCATGGACGCGTCTTTAGGCAAGGCAAGGCAAGTTTATTTGTATAGCACATTTCATACACAGAGGTCATTCAAAGTGTTTTACACAGAAATGAAGGAAACCAAAACATTTGTTATTTTCAATGAAGTATTTGTTTCAGAGTTCAGTTTAGCAACTAGTCAGACCATTTAACAAACAGAGACTGGAAACCCAAACGATACCCATCCCTACGCGTCACCTCACGTGTGTCCGATGAAACCGTCTATAATAACAATACAGATCCAAACCCTTATGACTATTGATTTATCTTAGTCAAAAAATTAAAAAAATAAATACACAATTGTAGTAACGGTGACCAAAATAACAAAACAGCTATACAGGTATTGAAGTTATATGTCTGCTGAGTTATTTAGTCAAAGCTTTACTGCGCTATCAAATAGTAAATCAAATACTTTTGCTTCAATTACGGTTATTTCCGCCCTTAGGCCATTCAGAAATACATTTTTTATGGCAGAATCCATTTTCCATCTGATTAAAATGCTAATTAACAGGAAATCATGCCAGACGCACTTAGCAAGTTTTGTAAACATGACTCAAATCATACAATGGCCTGTTTCATGTCTATAAAACTGCTATTTTTACTTTCTTCTTCATCATCTTTTACTCGTCTCTGGCCCCTTCAGTCTCTCTAACTCCACCTTTATCTCTCTATCTGTTTGCTCTCCCTGTACTCCAAGCATTTAATCCTCAAAGTGATGTTGGGGACAAAAGTGGGAAAAATGTTTTTGTTCTTTTTTTTCTGTGCTACTTTTCCTAAGTTTGCCAATTAAGCACACCCAAAAAGTTGGACTTTAAGTTGGTGAAAATAAAAAACTCCTTAATGAGCCGTTAAGGCTATAGGAACCCATACTGTAGGAAATGAATGGAAAATGACTAATTCAGAGCTATGTTTTTAGTTGTTTAATAACCATCACAATGCAGATCATGCATACACATAAATTAAGAGGGGGAGCCTATACAACATCCTCAATGTGACCAACATTTACACACACATGCGAGCGCGCGCACACACAAATAATTGAATGAGCCATTTTGTCAAATGGAGGCCAGTAAGGATAATCTCCTTATGATGGCCCCTTCAAAGTCCAGAACTCAACCCCATCGAGCAAATTTGGGCAAAACTGCACTTGGAAAGCTTGTGTCTTGAGTTGCAGGAGGCACAGGATAACATTACTGATGAAGTTATGAGGAATTATACACTCACCTAAAGGATTATTAGGAATACCATACTAATACTGTGTTTGACCCCCTTTCGCCTTTTGGAACTGCCTTAATTCTATGTGACATTTAGTCAACAAGGTGCTGAAAGCATTCATTAGAAATGTAGGCCCATATTGATAGGATAGCATCTTGCAGTTGATGGAGATTTGTGGGATGCACATCCAGGGTACGAAGCTCCCGTTCCACCACATCCCAAAGATGCTCTATTGGGTTGAGATCTGGTGACTGTGGGGGCCATTTTGTGAACTCATTGTCATGTTCAAGAAACCAATTTGAAATGATTCGAGCTTTGTGACATGGTGCATTATCCTGCTGGAAGTAGCCATCAGAGGATGAGAACATGGTGGTCATAAAGGGATGGACATGCTCAGAAACAATGCTCAGGTAGGCTGTGGCATTTAAACGATGCCCAATTGGCACTAAGGGGCCTAAAGTGTGCCAAGAAAACATCCCCCACACCATTACACCCCCACCACCAGCCTGCACAGTGGTAACAAGGCATGATGGATCCATGTTCTAATTCTGTTTACGCCAAATTCTGACTCTACCATCTGAATGTCTCAACAGAAATCAATACTCATCAGACCAGGCAAAATTTTTCCAGTCTTCAACTGTCCAATTTTGGCGAGCTTGTGCAAATTGTAGCCTCTTTTTCCGATTTGTAGTGGAGATGAGTGGTACCCGGTGGGGTCTTCTGCTGTTGTAGCCCATCCGCCTCAAGGTTGTGCGTGTTGTGGCTTCACAAATGCTTTGCTGCATACCTCGGTTGTAACGAGTGGTTATTTCAGTCAAAGTTACTCTTCTCTCAGCTTGAATCAGTCGGCTCATTCTCCTCTGACCTCTAGCATCAACAAGGTATTATCCCCCACAGGACTGCCGCATACTGGACGTTTTTCCCTTTTAACACCATTCTTTGTAAACCCTAGAAATGGTTTTTGAAATGAAATGAAAATCCCAGTAACTGAGCAGATTGTGAAATATTCAGACCGGCCCGTCTGGCACCAACAACCATGCCACGATCAAAATTGCTTAAATCATCTTTCTTTCCCATTCTGACATTCAGTTTGGAGTTCAGGAGATTGTCTTGACCAGGACCACACCCCTAAATGCATTGAAGCAACTGCCATGTGATTGGTTGATTAGATAATTGCATTAATGAGAAATTGAACAGGTTTTCCTAATAATCTTTTAGGTGAGTGTATTGACACTATGCCAGAGATATGAGGTGCTGTAATTGCTGCAAAGGGTTGACATACCAAATATATTAAAGTTAAAACAGTACGGCTCACTTCACCTGATTTGTTGTGCTCAGAGCAACCATCATTATGTAATGAAATCATTTTTGGTAGGCAAAAAGGTCAATATTTTCAGATCTGTCAAGCTTTCTAATAATTTTGGCCACCAATGCATATGTAAATGACACTTAGTTGCATTTAAATACAGTAGACGACAGTTCAAAGACTAGTCTGACTTTGAGCGTAAATGCGGCAAATTTTTTTCACAAATATGCCAATTAGCATGTCAAGAATATATTTTTTATTTCATCAGTCCAATGATTCCCACCCCTACCCAAGACTTCTTTAACATCTGGTTATGATTCCTGAACATTTCAGCCTCTCTATAATATGTATTACTGCCCGGGAAAACTAAAGTCTTTTTTGTGATTACTGTTTCCGACATATTTCATCCTACATCAAGTAAAAACATTCTGTTAACATATAAACTTGTTATATTTAATAATGACTGAGTAAGGTCATGTCACAAAATTGAAATCAAACTAGATTATCATAATAACAATAATAATAATCATAACTAGATTAATGAGACTTCAGCCTGGATTTCACAGACAGTGTGACATATCACTGATATGATATTTAATGATATTAGTGAATTCCAAACAGGCCTAACAACCATATTCAATAAATATGCCCTTTCTGTACTGTAGCTTTCTTGGTAAAACACCCCAAGGTCATGGGTTCGATTTTATAGGTTGAATGAGCATCGAAAGTCACTTTGCACAAGGTCTGCCACAAGCATACTGTAAAATGTATAAATGTAAGATGGGACAATCAGGCCTTCACGTTTTTCCTGGACTGACAATCGTTGCTGACAACTATTTGTAACAAACCACTCTGAGAACAATGAGCCTTTCACAGGACCTCAACAGAAGCTCACAATAACAGCATTTTTGTACTCTCTGAATCATTCAGGGCACGATGATCTCACCGAGACGAGCAGATGGCTGTGGAGGTCTCAGGCAGAGCTAAAGCAGAAATCCAGGGAATATATCTGCGAGCCGAGCGTGTGCAGTGGAATAAAAAGCAAAGAGACGGATGTGACAGTCTTGTCAAGCGGAGTGATGAGATAATGAATCCGTCATCATCCGACAAGACAACATCGTAAAACAACAGTTGGGTAATTGAATTCAGAGGAGGCGCTTTGACAAGCAGGAGAACAAAAGCAAAACAACGGTGATGAGGGACGTTGTAATTCAGAGGGAAAAAGCAGAAGAAGAAAGACGGGAACAAAAACGGACGTCGGGATGAGGTGAAATAGACACGGAATGACAGCGCTGTCTATTGAAAGAAATGAAGTAGCTGTAAGAGTTGTGTCAAACTATAAGCTAACAGGGAAAGGAAAGCGTAAATCGTGTTTTAAGAATGAATCTGCACACCGCCTCGTCCCTAGACACAGACATGATTCGAAGACAATATGGAAATCAACGTAAACCTGGGAATTGGAGCAATAACGGAGGACTTTTCACCCAGCAGCCCCCGAAGAAACAAACAATAGAACCGCAATGTGCAAACTTCCGGAAACTTCATCAACTTAACTTTATACGAATAAAGTTGGTTCGCTGCATTGGGTTTATGTAAGGTGTGGGATTTTACTCATGCATGCATGCATATATATTGTGTTACATATTTCAGTTGTAACAACACAGCAGGCATTATATTCAATGTGACCCGGATTTTATTAGCCAAATATGTGCATACAGATGATTGCATAGTATAGGTGTGAATCGTTTGGACCCTCATAATTCGATCCAGAATGGATTCTTAGGGTCACGATTCAATTAAGAATCGATTATTTACGCTCAAAGTGAGACTACTATTACTACTAGTCTCTGAACTGTCATATATTGTATTTTAATGCAACTAAGTGCTCAATAAAACCATTCTCATTTGCATGACCGGTTTCGGTTATCCGCAAGCGTGCCGCACAAGCCCTGAAAAGTGAAGACAAAACGCCTTGATCGCCCCCCAGTGACTGGTCCCAGTATAGGTCATAAACCCCGCCTCTCCATGTTATTCAATGGGACTTGAGACCAACTGCACAAATTTAATTACACTTCAATTATCTTTTTTCCGAAGCTGCTTCTGTCATTTACTGTAGTTTTTATCACACTGATGTAAATTCGAGTGTTTGTTTTTATAAAAGTTTGTTTTTAGTTAGTTATTTAAAGAAACAGTATGTAAGAAATGTATATCAATTAATCATAAAATGACCCTGATATGTCACTAGACATTAAGAAATCATTTTCATTTCAAATACTTATATCACTGACAACAGTGGTCTGGACAGGATATTGTCATTTAAAAAGTGGAGTTGCAGCCCTCAACTGATGTTTATGTTGTCATGTTGTGTATTGGCCACCAGTTGTGTGATTGCAGTACCAGTTTTAGCCACAAGTTTTGTGATTGCAGTACCAGTTTTGGCCACAATCCTACATACTGTTCCTTTAATGCTATAAAAACGGTGTTGTCACGTCATGATTGACAGCTGTGATTTGTGCATTCTGCGAAAGCGAGGGCGGGGCTTTGCTTTCGCGGCTTTACTTCCTGCTTACTACAGCGCAGGATTGGTCCCGAAATCGCTACTGCACAGACTCAAGACCCAAGATGTCAGCGCTGTATCGGGACACTGACGGCTTCACTTTTCACCAATGGAAAGGAGCGAAAGGGCTTCGTCCATCTATTTTTACAGTCTATGGTTGTCAGACATTAAAACAGGTAAAAACTCGTAATTAAGCAGGACTTATTCATTTTACGTTAACAGGCAGTAACTTCCCTGAACTGCCATTGTTTCTCTCTGCCACTCATTGAACAAAGTAAAAACAGAGGAAGATCCCAAAATCTATTTTGTTTATTTTCCAGTTTGGATTTAATCAAATGGTACTAGATGTATTTCGATTTTTTTCTTTCTCTACCGCTTGTGTAAGCTCCACACAAGAGAGCGAGACGCCCAACAGACACGCGTGCGAAAGTAAGAAGCGTGCAAGCATTGCTTTTTAATAATCGATTATCCTTTATCCACCGGTGGGTGATCGACACAACGTCATGCTACGTTTAGGTTGCTTAGCAACGGCAGATGCTACGGGAGCGCCCAAGCGCTTTGGAAAGAAAGTGGAGAGTGGTGTGGTTGCATTTTCCATGCAGTTTTAGACATAGATATGTATAATAAAGGCTAGATGTCTCGCCCGCGCTGCTGGCTAATGGAGGTCGAAGCCCGCGCCTGGCGGCCATTTTGTTGGGGCGGCTCGCTCACTCGTGGCGTTGTGTTTTGATGGTGCATGTGCTTTTGGATGGGCATGGCTTGCTCAGTTTTCTACTGATATTCAAACGGTTTGGTTTGTCAAATCATGTTAAAGCATCCAGAATTATAGACGGTTTCATCGGACGCACATGCGCTGACGCGATACACGTCTGGATCCGAACTTTACGTCCGGTTTCGTTTTTTTAATGGTCTGACTAGTTGCTAAACTGATCTTTTGAACAAATGCCTCGTCGAAAATAACAAATGTTTTGGTTTCTTAGGTAATCTATGTGTTGTTTTTTGCTTGTTATATAAATAAACTACGTTTAAAGTACTTTGTTGTTATTTATTCTTAGCGGAGTTCACCAGAAGTTACGTGCTGACCACGACAGCCGCTTGTTTATGTTGTTACTGCTGAAACCGTCTCTACCCCCGTTAATAACGTTTGTAAGAAACCAAACCATTCGAAAATCGGTAGAAATTTGAGCGGTAGAAGTTATGGTCATTCAAAAGCACATGCACCCCTAAAACACAATGCCACAAGTGAGCGAGCTGCCCGAGGGAAGATGGCCGCCAGGTGATGACGTTAGAGACTCCGCCGTAAGACATCTAGCCTTTATTATACATATCTATAGTTTTAGACATGAAAGGTAAAGCTCCCCTTATTCAGCTTATTCTTAAAAGCATTGAAGATATTACAACTTCCACCAATCAGAGAGGCTACTGAATTTCAAAAGTTTTCTTGAGTAAAATTGGGCATATCTGCCATTTTTCGGTATTATCGAGCCCTGGAGCACCCACGGGGTCGGCGCCTATGAATGAGTGGATCTTACAAAACCTGTTTTAAGAAATGACCAGGTCATCTTTTTGCAGGAATAAAATAAAGCCTGTGTTTAGGGCCAATTAGTAACCTTATTTTAAAACATAATTGTTTGAAAAAAGTACTTAAACTGTACATAAATACAAAATGACATACATAGAAAACATCATGCCGGTATTTGTTGTACTGATTTTAATTTAAGATTTTTTTTTCCTATACATTCAATGTAATAGAAAAAATTGGAATAGAAGAGTTAATAGAAAATTGTACTATTTAAAAATAAATATCCTTCAGGTGTAAGGCTTGAGATATGACAAACACAAAGGATGAATATAAAACGCTATTGGTTCAATAAATGCGTTCCTTTAAAAAGTGGGATGCCTTGAAACCATAAACCTGTCTGAGCTGCAGTGTTGTTTTATTGCACGAGCCGTATCCTGGCAGTGGTCACATCTCCAATTTTCACACACATATAGAAACTCAACGGCAAGGAAGAGAGTGTGTAATACAGTTAAAACTAAAGCGTAGTGTTTGCTTCGTCATGGTGAGGGCCTTCAAAGTCAAATAATGATGAAACATTGGACACAGAGCTGAGTAATGGCCTCAGATACAAAGTTATATAGAAGCAAAATGTACTTTAGCACTTAAAGGAATAGTCTACTCATTTTCAATATTAAACTATGTTATTACCTTAACTAAGAATTGTTGATACATCCCTCTATCATCTGTGTGCGTGCACGTAAGCGCTGGAGCGCGCTGCGACGCTTCGATAGCATTTAGCTTAGCCCCATTCATTCAATGGTACTATTTAGAGATAAAGTTAGTAGTGACCATTCTCATGAACGTTTTTCCTATTTTAGTAGAGTAGTTATACTAGCTTGTTTGGTGTTACAAAATGAATCGTAGCGCTTTTCTAAGCGGATTTAAATGAGGAACTATATTTTATGGCGTAATAGCACTTTTGGGAGTACTTCGACTCGCCTGAAAAGTCCGCTCCCCTTCTCACTCTCATAATGGGAGAGGGAGGGTGTTACTGCGCCGAGTCGAAGTACTCCCAAAAGTGCTATTACGCCATATAATATAGTTCCTCTTTTAAATCCGCTTAGAAAAGCGCTACGTTTTATTTTGTAAAGACTACTCGTCTTAAATAGGAAAAACGTTGATGTTTTTGGTCACTTCTAACTTTATCTCTGATTGGTACCATTGAATGAATGGGGCTAAGCTAAATGCTATCGAAGCGTCGCAGCGCGCTCCAGCGCTTACGTGCACGCACACAGATGATAGATGGATGTATCAACAATTCTTAGTTAAGGTAATAACATAGTTTAATATTGAAAGTGAGTAGACTATTCCTTTAATAGAATCGGATGGGGAAAGGCGACTTCATATTATAACTGTGGTAGCCGAACTCAGCTACGGCGAGTAAGCATAATAAGAGCCGAGAAGTATCGGTTAATGTACATGCCGTCATTGCCTAACCTCTTCTATAGAAACTAGTCTATTATAAAAGACTATACCATATGTGACCCTGGACCACAAAACCAGTCATAAAGTTTTTTTGTTGAGATTTATACATCATCTGAAAGCTGAATAAATAAGCATTGATGTATGGTTTGTTAGGATAAACCTCTACTACATACCCAAAACCCAATGCAATTTTGCTGGCGCTACATGACATGTCACTTTGTGGTGTTGACAAGTTAAGTAAAGTATCGCTAACTTCTTTCTTAAATCCCCTTCAAAAATACTAAATGCACCTCCCCTTTCCTTGTTTGGGCAATGGTCCTGACTATACTATGAATAAAAATGTCAAAAACAACAACAAAATAAAATGCATTCATAGCCTAAGGTCACATTCATTTTCGAAAAACTCTTATTTTTTTCAAGAATACGACCTACAAAAAGTAATAAAAAAGGGTGACATAAACCAAGAGTCATAACTTAAGAACATATTTAGTGAACTTGACAACTTATTATCAAGTACAGACAACAACGTCGCTTTATAATAAAAGCCGACGGCAGTCTTTCAGGCCTGCAGGTCTTTCAATTTACAACGTAACCACAGTCGAGAGGCGCCCTTGAAACAAGGTCGCCCGGAAAACCCGAGCATCTATTAGCATATGCAAACACAGCACTAGATGAGATGATCTTTTTAAAATGTGATTCAGGATTAAAGCTCGAATGACCTATAGCTGAATCACATACACAACACTCGCTTTCAATCGGTTTAGTATCTTCACCTTTCATCTAACATAAACACCGAGCACATTTAGAGCTGAACGCAAGCAGACTTTAATAGCTAATGTGGGATGCAGTTAACATTTAATACATCTATAAAGACAATGAGGTTACTCTTTGTTTGTATGATGATCCATATCAAAACGGGTCAACAGTTATTTTGTTTAGGAATTGTTTGTGCAGTTACACATCAAATAGCTGAGTGATAAAAACTTTGTGTTGCACCACCTGTACTGCACGTTGGTCCCTCGATCCAGCATTTACTTGTCTGGATTTGTCTGAATGCAGTACATTCAAAGATATAATACAAGCTTTATTAAATAACTAAAGTATTAATTTCAATATAAAAATTATATATTGTTGATAATTAGTAACATCTGGTTGTCATTAACTGTTGTAAGCTTTATTAAAGGGGACATTACACAACTTTTTTAAGATGTCAAATAAATCTTTGGTGTCTCCAGAGTACATATGTGAAGTTCTAGTTCAAAATACCATATACACAGCAAAAAAATAATTTTCAAGAAAAAAATGTCTTGTCTTGTTTTCAGTAAAAATATCTAAAAATTATTTAATTATAATGCTTTTTCTTTAGCAAAACAACCCAAGAAAATAGTTTTTAGACCGAAAAAATATAAAATTTAAGTGATTTTTTGCATAAAACAAGCAAAAAAAATCTGCCAATGGTGTAAGCACATTTTTCTTGAATTTTTCTTGAATTAAGTGTTTAAGAAAAATGTTCAAGATTTTTTGCCTACCCCATTGGCAGATTTTTTGCTTGTTTTATGCACAAAATCACTTAAATTTAATATTTTTGGTCTAAAAACTAGACTTATTTTCTTGGGTCATTTTGCTCGTCAAGAAAAATATCTTAATTCAAGAACTTTTAGATATTTTTACTGAAAACAAGGCAAAACTACTAAGACATTTTTTCTTGATAATAATTTTTTGCAGTGTAGATAATTTATTATAACATGTTAATAGGGATGCTCATATCAGTTAATTTTCCCGACCGACAACCGTAGCTTCTAAACCGAACATTAGCCGTTAACTTATAAGATTTTAATATGAAATTGTCATTGAGTAAAAATACAGTTGACGGTTGTCTGTGAACTAGTAAAAACAAAAGATTTAATTTGAACGTGCAAACAGCAGCGACAGATCAACAACAGAACCAGGATTCATACATTATCAGATATTCACGCAACATTACCTTATTAAAAAGCACGCGAACAGTCCAGAGGATTAATATCCAAAAAGGGCAGATTGTCTCCGTTTCATCTACCACAGTGGTCATTTCTAAAGCAGGATGCTTTTCAGAAAGTTTTGCTTTTGCGTCGTCTTCCTCCGTTTGTGCAAAAAGAGAGATGTTTATGGACAGGGTCAGAGGCCATCAGCGAACGTCTGTCCGGATGTGCGCGAGACGGACTGCGTCATCTTGCGCGGACACGAGCGTGTCTCCGTTCAGCTTCCAAACACGCATACAAATGATTTCTCATACAAATGATTACTTTATCAGACCGTCAGGGCAGCAATAATTTGTGTCATTTACAAGACATTCACAAATTAAAGATAGAAAAAGTAACGAAATGTCTGTCGGCTCATGACGACACACACCATGTATTAACAAATATTTTTTTTATTTTAACTGATAATGTTAATCGGTCATAAATTCTTACCTTCGGTTAACGGTTAAACGGTCAATGTTAGCATCCCTACATGTTAAATTTGGTGTTAGCAAAAATGTGCCATATTTTGGGTGTGTCCTTATAAATGCAAATGAGCTGGTCTCTGCACTAAATTGCAGTCCCGTGGTTGGAAAGTGCAGATTAAGGGGCGGTATTATCTCCTTCTGACATCCCAAAGTGACCCAAAATTACCTATTTTTTCACATGTTTGCAGAGAATGGTTTACCAAAACGTAGTTACTGGGTTGATATTTTTCACATTTTCTAGGTCGATAGAAGCACTGGGGACCCAATTATGGCACTTAAACATGAAAAAAGACAGATTTTCATGATATGTCCCCTTTAAGCTAAAGATACGTTTACATGATACTAGTACTAAAAACTGTTGTCAAACAATCCCTATTCATAAAAACTTATTTACAGATTAAACTTAAAAACAGAATAATGGCTAAAAGCTGCTGTGTGACAAGGTGTACATCTAACACGCCAAAAAAAAAACAAATATGTTTTTATAAGCTGTCGACTTCAAAAAACGAGCGTTTAGACACAGAAATGGAAACAGGCAACTTTTCATAGTACTCCTATTAGTTAAACTGTGTCCAATAGGGGGAAACGTAGTCGGCGATCCACTTTATTCTCCTTTATTCTCCTTAAAGACTGGGTTTTACGGCTCGACAGCTTATAAAAACTTATTTCTGGGTTATTTGGCTTGTTAGCTGTACATATTGTCCCAAAGCAGCTTTTAGGCATTATTCAGTTTTTTGTTATAAGCCAGAAATGACAAGGAGGCGGCCTCTTGCAATACAAAGTCAATGGAGACCGTTGGATTGCTTTCCCCCCCGGTGGGCGTGGTTTTTAGGTTATGACGCGCTGCGCTCTGTCTCTATAGTCCCTTTCACACATACAGTCTTTACTGGTAATTTACTGGTAAATTGCAGTTAACATGTCATGTGTGAACAGAACCTTTCCGGTAAATCAGTGCTCCCAATTTACCAGTAAGACAGGTTGTAAGATTAACGGTAATTTGCCGGTAAGCGCTGTGTGTGAACGAAAAATATAGCATTACCGGCATTTAGATGACGTCAGACCGCGCTGACAGATCGGGCGGGCCAATCAGAAAGTTTTTTATAGAGGTGACGCGGTTTCCCCCAGACTGTTTACGGACGTTTCCACACACATGTTGCTTAAAAGTCGAGCACACCTGAAGTTAACATCTACATTTCTTCACCAAAGTTGTTTAAAACAGCTTACCATCTAATTGCCAAATTGCCGACGTCCTTAGCACACCATCTGTAAAGCCTAATGTGCAAACGCGCAGGTTCCGTTTGACGCCGCCTAACGCAATGTTGTTTGGTCATGAGCAACTTCGCGACCGTTTGCCACAGATGTGAAAACAACAAAATACGGACCGTGGATATTAAGTCATAACCCGCCGTTTACAAATACGACACGGACGGAGCTCGCCGGCCGCGCGTCACAGGTAACTTCCGTTTTCTCTCCGAGTTTACCGGTATTTTGATACTGATGTGTGAATGATGTCTTACTGGTAAAAAGACGGAACGTCACTGCATGTGTGAACAGCACATTTTTGTATTTACTGGTAAATTCATTCTGGTAAATTCATGGTAATTTACCAAAATTACTGTGTGAAAGAGGCTATTGTCACAGCCCTCATACCTGAATCTATTTAGTGTCATAACTCTAACACAGAACAAAGAAATAAAAGGAATAGTTCACCCAAAAATGAAAATTACCCGATGAATTTACTCTCAATCTATCCTTGATGATAAATTTTTTTTCAGACAAACACAATCAGAGTTATATTAGAAAATGTCCTGGCTTTATAATGGTGCTTCTGATTTAAAGCCCAAAAAACAGAAGCAATCCACACGGCTCCAGGTGGTTAATAAAGGCTTTTGTCGGCAATCGATGCAAACTTTGCAAACTAAAATAACTAGCTTCCGATAGCGACCGACGCGTGTTCACAAGGAAGTACGTTTCCAGCGTATGACGTAGCGTACGAGTTTGCGCTCTGGCTCATCGTGCTCATCTTTGTTCTGCATTGCAAAACATGGCAACTTTTTCTGTGGCCTTTTAGATTGCAACTTGTTAATGCCTCTGCAGAGTAAATGGGCGGTTTGGCCAAGTTGAGGGCAGCTCAAATTGATTTGCTTGCTCAAACTATTTGTTCTTGCATTGCAGTGGCTAAATGACTCCACGGCCATTGATCCAGTGAAATGACGCGTCGTCCTGTATTTACCATTTTTCCCCCTTCGCTTTGGCATTGACACAAAGACCCTGAAAACCACTGATGGATACTGAATCGCTTTGATTCATGAATTATTCAATAACAAGTGGATTTTTCTTTGTATTATGCAAGAATATAATCCGAGGTTGGCTTTGGGTGTATTGCACAGGTGCTTAATGCATAACCACTTTCATGATTAATTTAAAATGTATATTGAAAAACGATATTTTTGATAAAATAGCATACTACTCTACTGTACATGTGAGATAATAATATTTTACAGCTAGATTTCTCAACCTGACTGATATTTGTATCATACTTTAAACATGAAACTTAACTTCTGATAATCCATTCACGTCACGGGAGCAAAATTACCATTATTTTGCAACAAACATTACAGGTATGACTAACCAAGTACGCAAACAAACATGTGCACTGTGTTCTTCCGCCTTTGGCTTTCAGAAGCCAAATAAAGAATAAATATTCAGCTGGGTCACAACACCATTAGGCAGGTCATTTCAGCCAACAGAGAAAAGCTTTAACAGATATGTGCTATTGCCGAAGACCGGGCCACATTCATAGCTGTCATTACTGTTAGTGGTATTGGCAGTTCAACTGCTGCAGTAAACAATAACAGCCCTCCTGTGTGCATGATGTTTGAATCTGTCCATATGTTCACCAGCACATTGGTCATTTGTGGGGTCCAGGCAGTGTGTGTGCGATATAAATAAACCATTGGCTGGAAATCTGCCTGGATTGCCTCTGTTAAACTGAACAGGGTTTATTGAAATCAAGCAGTCTGTTTTGTGTGACCCACCTGGTCAGCAGGTGGGGCTCATATGCTGTTGGGCCTGGTACAGATTTAACTAGTTTAGTGATAATGAGCACTTCATATGACACTAAAGCCAAGATGATAAGTTAAGGATAAAAACACTAATGCTGCGTTTACACCAGCCGCGGTAGAGGCGTCAAGCGCGAGTAATTTCAATGTTAAGTTAATGTGAAGACGCGTTGACGCGTGTGTGGTGGTCTCGCGGTTCGAATTGTGCGTCCGGCGCGGTACACGCGAATGGTGCTTTTTGTGCAATTTGCGTTTGACGCGAATTTGCGGCTGACGCTCGAGATTAAAAATTTGAACTTTGGCGGATTTTCGCGCCGTGTTAACCAATCAGGAGCCTGCTTGCTGCTGTGGCGGCAGCCCCACCCGGAGTCACTCATTCAACCTGAAGGAACGCTTTATATTGTCCGTGAGCAGTCACCTGGAGCTATACGACACAAGTTCTTATTTCTATAGAGACAGGAATAAAAAGGACCTCGCTTGGAAGAGTGTCAGTGAGGACATTGGGCAACCTGGTAAGTTGTAAATACACATTTCACTTTTGAGTCACGTGACGTTTATCGACCTGCAGCGTTTATTTTCCCCCTATAGTAAGGGGACTAAATACAAACCGGTAACTCTCTCGATAAATGCACAATCAACATCAGACATCCTGCAAACAGACAACCGCATAGCACTTGCCCCTCCCACAAGAAGCGGATTTTGCCTCTGACACGCGTGTCAAATGCTTGCTTTTTCCACGCGTCTACTTCACTCTAGACGCACGAATGCATTCAAACTGTTCAAGCGGCAAACTAGGCACGGTTTCTTTGATGAAGCCAATACTGAAGTGATTTAAACTGCAATTCATCGACTGTCCGCTAGAAGCTGTCTCCAAAAGGGACTTAATTCCCATAGACCTTCATGTTAAAATGCCCTACTTTGTTTTTGGTCTATATAGCTAATTTTTCCATTCATGACAACTGTGAGGAGGGTGAACTAGCCAGTAAATCAGATATCTACAGTAAATGTAAGCTGGCACTTTTTCCATTGAAAATGTATGATTCTAGCTATCATGTAGCTAGCTCAAGCTGTGATGCCGTCTACATTCTTCTAGCCAGTTTTCTTTTATCATACAGAATTACTGTACCACCCAAAAGTTTGGACACATTACTATTTTTAATGTTTTTAAAAGAAGTCACTTTTATTTGATAAATCTAAGCTTGATGAGAATAAGTATCAGAATTCTTGAAAATTTGTATCACCTTGCCTGCATTTCTGCTTATGACTAAACAAAATGTTATTTATGTTTGTATATGATATAGTTTATTTTCCTAAATTTCCAAATAATTTCCAAAATGCCCTATTACGTTTTCACTTTGGAGTTTTCCAGAATTCCCCAGATGATGTTCCCCTTTGCAACCCTGATTTATAATCTACATCATGACCATATGTTCATTTCCGGGTTCACTATCCGTCTTTAAACCCAGGGGAAATTCCAAGGGTTATGAAATAATAAAAAACACCAATAGTCTGCTGGAGTATTTTCTAAATCAATGCATCTGCAAGGACTCACCAATGAAGTTTAGGTAGCCCTCCCCTCCCAAGCCGTGGGTAAGCAGTCGGATCATCTTGTGAAGTTGAATGCCCCGATCAATAACAGGGTTCATTGGAATCAGAGAGCTCATGCTGGTGTACATCTCCTTGTCCATCAACCAGAAGGCCAGCGTCTTGTCTCCCACCAGGGCCTGAACAAGCAGATAAACTGTTTTAGCAAACATGGGGCAAGAGCTTGATAAATCGCTTTTGAGGGTTGATCTTATTGGGAAAACGGTGAGCTATTGTCAGGAAATGTAAGGATCATAAGTAACTTTAACCACAATGCCGTGTTTTACAATACAAGGTTTTTATGTACTTTAACATGCTAATTACTTTGAGGATGAATAACAGTTTGGTAAATAAATTGGCATCCATAAACAGATTTTTATTTTTATAGGAATTTTAGACAGGAACATGAGAGAGAACAGAAAATTATGTGAAGATAAGTTGTAAACCAGATTAAAACTCGCATGACCCACATAAGCACCATATCTCAATGGTGCCCAAATCTGGCTTCAAAATCCATACCTTTTTTGTAATGTTAAACCATTGGTCTATTCACTGTAAAAAATGTCTGTAGAAATTACAGTATTACTGGGTATTACTGGCAACTGGCTGCCAGTAACTTACTGTAGATTTTACATTTATGTTATTTACTGGCAACATTTTGTTCAAAGTTAAATGAACATGAAACATTTTTTGACTTTATCTTCTACAGTAAGTTACTGGCAACCAGCTGCAAAATTACAGCAAATATTTTAGAGTGTTGATGAAGTTTTACTGTGTTTCAACTTGGATCTTATATTAAGTGAGTGGCATACATAATTATTCCCAAACCTCAGAAAAAACAAACAAAATTAAAAAGAAGACAACAGCCAAATAAAGATGAGTTATAATGTGTACAGACAGGATGGATGTGTTGATTTCTCATATATTTGTTGTCCCGGGAGAACTACAGCCTGTGGTGACACTAATTTTCATTTCATTTCACTGAACTGTAAGCACAGAATGGAAGTGCACGGTGTGGTAGTACCTGGTCGTGGCTCTCGGCGTAAGCTATGCATTTCTCTCCGTACCGCCTGTTGGTCATGGTGTGCACAATGTTTCCCATGTCCCAATCTTCATCCTTCAATTCCTTCAGGATCTGTAAACGGATGTGAAGAATAAATGGGATGTTCAGGAAAACAAGTGAAAGAAGGAAACAGCAACATTGACAATTTCACAGCAGCCTCACCATCAAATGTGTTTTTGATCAAAATGTATCATGGCCATATAAGTTACTATTAATGTAAATGGGTGAAACATAAACGCATGCATGTAAATATAGGATGTATAACGCACATGCTCTAAAAATTGGGTCAAAAATGAACAAACACAGTCGTTGGAGAAAATGTTAACCCAGAAAATTTTATATTTGACCAACAATGTGCTAAAAAAAACAGGGTTTTGGGTCGCAATAACTCAGGATAGGTTCAATTACAACCCATTGGGCGCACAGTAGTCTTGCGTAGCCAGACCATAGACTGTAAAAAAAGATGGACGACACGACGTCGCCTCCCACCATTGTAATGCATTGAAGCCAAAAATGTCCGACCACGGTCCCCGCCATGTTATGTAAAAACGTCAGTTTGGAGCCGAGGCATGCGCAGAAGGAATCGTCCATGAAGCCAGAGGCGGAGCCGCGGTATCAAACTTCTGCCCAAACGCTCGCGCGACCAATTCAACCACTCCAATCATAACGACACGCCCCGTTTCTATAGCATCAAATTACAAGCCAAAATGAAACTTATCACAAAAATTAACACTTGAACATATATCAGCGTGATAACAACTACTTGAAAGGACCAAAACCATCTTTCGAAAACTTTTATTGGAAGTGTAAATATTTTTTTTATTTAGAGCAAAGTCCTATTCATTTGAATGGAGAGGGCGGGGTTATGACTTGTACTGCAGCCAGCCACCAGGGGGCGATCAAAGAGCCAGAGGCTTCACTTTTCAAGGCTTATGAGGCACACCCGAGCCAGACCTTCAATACTGAAGGTCTGGTGTTTTTCGCTGCTTTTTCTGGACAAAGTCCGCCCACGAGCTGTTTGACCGACAATAACCAATCGCAACCGAATAGCATCTAAATAAACAACATTACTCACCATAGAACAACGTTGTGCACTTCATCAACAGCCACACCAATGAGACGCTCCTGTTAAACGTCTGTTTGAAGCATATCTCTTCATTTTTTAACACCTACAAGCAATTTAGGAGAACCAAACTTTTTGACTCCACTTTTGACTCTTGGACGTCTTTTAGAGAGTCTATGCTGCGAACTTTGCATATTTTTGAGAATCCAATGTTTAGCTGATCATGATAACCGGTCATTATTATCCACGTGAACACGATTGATTCTCTTCCTCAATGGAACGTCAGAGCTTTGTTTTCCAGGGAGCAAAACTAATCACGACACTCGCGTCTCCTGGAAATCCGGTTTATGTCAACCAATCAAAGACGACTTCGACATTCTCACGGGGTTTCCAGAAAAGTGTACGAAAAACATCAGACGTTTAGCCAACAGTCTTTGGGCGTGACGTCTGAGGCTGAGACTAGGCGCACAGCAACATCATTACTCCAGACTACTCCCCTCTCGCTCAAACTTCAGAGACAAGACAATATTACTGCGCCCGAGGTCGAAAGTGCTGCATACTAAGTGCTCTTCCGCTATACAATATAGTTCTTTACAGTAAAAAAATCACCACAACGTTCATGTAACAGTCTTTAAATAGGGAAAATGAAGATGTCTGCGTGCTAGTCTTGTTGTTTTTGTTGTTGTTGGTTTGATTGTTGTTATTATGAGACCAAAGGCAAATTTCCACATGTGGACAATAAAATGAAAATGAAATGAAATGAATGATGAAAACATGGAAGTGTTCAGTGGCTTTTCAAATTCACCCCTGTTTGGATCCTAAGGAATGAATGGGGCTAGGCTAAATGCTAACACATTCATGATGCGCTGTACAAAGATTAAGTGCACACATTCGAAAAAGATTGGTATGTACTCATTTGTTTAAGTTGAGGTAAGAACTTAGATATTAATCGGCCGATATTTGATGAATTTGAAACCATCGGCAAATCGGCAATAGCACGAAAAAGGCCGATACCGATTGTTTATTAATTAACTGCATAAAGAAATCCATTATATGTAAGAAATGAGTTAATGTTGTTAATAAAATAAATGCTGAATAGCTAAAACCACCTTTGAAGGTTGTCATGCTGTCTTATTATATTTGTTTTAGCTTAATTTGTGCCTCTCTTATTATGTTGGTCAGTTGAATGTTAATTAGATCCAATCCATGTTCAGTAAAAATAATTTGATGCAGAAATAAACTAGCTAATAGACCAACTGTATAGTATTGTATACAAGTGTTTAATATCGGTATCGGCCAGAAGTTGTCTGTTTAAATCGGTATCGGCCCAAAAAAAATCCTATCGGTGCATCCCTACCTCACAACATTATTATTTTTCAAAACTTTGACAAAAAATATTTTCAAAGGAATTGTATTCTTACAGTTATTCAAAGATGCACACATTATTTCGCATATGATTTGAAAATTAGACGAGAGTATTCATATAACGGCACTGAACGTCTCATGGCAATAAATGTACATAACTTGAAATGAATAAACAGACAAGGAAGCAGGATTGACATGTAAATTGTATTATTATTACTGGAAAAACAGCAATATTACTGAAATAAACTCTGAGGTAAATGCGCAAAACACGCTTTAACTGCACTTACAAGTCTAAATAAGCAATAACAGTGAAAAAAACATTATTATCTCTTAAAACTTTATATGACAAAAATTATATTTAAAGGAAATGTCTTACAGTTATTCAAAGATGCACACATTATTCCATATATTATTTCCTGTTTAAGAGCACGTTCGTCTCTAGCCTCGCTCTGTTATGTAATAGCTGATTGACATGTGCGCATTCACCGTCTTTCAAACGGGTATTATTTTGTATAGTTACTTCCTTAGGAAAATTAGCCATGATTTAATTATTCTGTAAATGATGTTTTTTTGGCAGATTGATTACGATTTGTATTACCCTAGTTTTACTACAAATACCATGGTTATGGTTATTTTATTATTTTTTTGCCCACGAGGGTATTTCCTCGTCAATTTTTTGGTTCCACTCCGCCCGTGCACCTATGCTTATATAGTTCACTGACTATATGTTGGAAACAAAAAGACATATTATTAAGTTTTAGCACTTTAAGGCGTGCTGTTACCATGTACTGACAGTGCTTAATCAACACTCGACTGAGTCGCTAATGTCAACAACACGGTAAGAAAGCGTCAGTCAATCTACTTCCTCTCTACGTGAGCCACGTCTGAGTCATTAGCATGAATGGAGTTACCTGCGAACACACATCCTTGTGCTTTTCTCATCGCAATTTATCACCACAATCTCACTCAAACTTCACTTCTCACTTTCAGTTCTGTGACAGCACTCGCAGCTCAGACCGTTATGCCAAGAAGATTCGTCGGGAACAGGATAGAGACGCACATCATGTCGAAAACGTATTAAAGCAAAAGTACAAGCTGTGCATCCAGCGCAAAATTTCAAGACTCACTGCATGTGGATGCGGAAGTGTCAACTGCACATATATTATGACTAATCATTAGTATAAGTATTTGTTAACCATTGCCTTACCGTAGTTTAACCATCCCCCCGTTCATTTAGCATAAAAGACAGACGCTTTATTGAAAATCCTGCAATAAATTCAGCATAGACTGAAACGTTAAAAAAATATGCTATCCAAAAGTGAACACGCTGCTGTCAGTTTTACTTTAAGTTTTACCCATCAGCAACTTTTCGGAGGGCAAACAAGAAACAAGGATTTTTTTTTTGTATCCCTTACATCACTCCCAACGATCTCTGTTAGTGCCGGGCATCTTTACCTCACATGGGGTGCTCATGGACCTCTCAGAAGCAGCACTGCCTGACTGACAGCTGCTTGGGAAGCCCGTCAACGTGACAGGCCGTCATGTGTTGGGTCAGATTGGGTTTGACAGGTGACTGACACACAGGAAAACCTTTATATTAGCCCACAGCCAAACAATCAATGAAAAGACAAAAAAAGGCAGAGGTTTTGTAACCTGCAGTGAGAAGTCTTGTAGGAGGACTGAAAGACAGCGCCTCTTTGTTTAACAGCGTTTGTTGTGAGGACCCTTTAAAAACATGTCGTATGTATATCGCCATCAGGTTGTGATGACTGTAGGTCACTGACAAACCAGATGTGTGATTATATTTGATTTGTTTACTCATTAAATCACAAATAATATTATTCCGTATATGTTACAAGCCTTCAATGTTATGCTCAACTCAATGCATGTAGTATACATCCAAGATCATTATAATTTTGTCTGATTTGTGCAACATCAACGGCCATGAAATTACAAGGCATTCAAATTGCCTGGTAATCATTGGCTGCGTTCTTTAAGATCAATGGCAGGAGAGATCAAAGTTGAAATTTGTCCAGTGTCGCATTTCAGCGTTTGACCCACATGCAACCTAAGGGCGAGTGTGCTTACACTATAGAGAAAGCACTTAACAGACAGAAATGGACAAAATCCATTTAAAGGGAAATAACCGGGTTAATCTGAAGTCAAGTACTTTCAAATAAACTGGACCATTTCCATTCAAATCAATGGATCTGCAGTGTTCTGCAAACTGTACACTGTAAAAAGATTTTTTGGGTTAACTTAAAGGGCACCTATGGTCCGATTCACAATTTTTACATTTCCTTTGGTGTTTAAGTGTGTATTAGTACATGTTAACGATATGCAAAAGGTACAAACCCTAAAGTAAATGATGATGCAAGTTAAATCTCTTTTCTTGGACTACAACAAAAGCACGGATTGTAGGCAACAGTTTACTTCCTGGGATTGGTGATGTAGACAAGAACGACATTATCATACAGTAATTCCTCCCGCTTGGTCTCACAGCCTGTAAGTTAACTCCTGTCAGCATTGCATTGTGAGCGAATCTTTCAAACATGGTAAGGAGCGCCACATTTCTTGATGACGTCAGAGGTATTCAGGCCAATCACAACGTACAGATTAGCTGGCCAATCAGGGACACAGAGCTTTTCAGATTGATGATAACAAAATAACAATTTTAAAATAAATAAATATTTTTTTAGCAATGAAATACACTGAAAAGAAATGATTCATTGAATTTAATCAATTTTTTAAGGTAAGTGGTTGCAATCAATTTATTTAAGCTACATTTAAACAAAATTTTTATATTTTATTTTACGTTACGTTTTTTGTTTAAATGTAGCTTAAATAAATTGATTGCAACCACTTACCTTAAAAAAATTGATTAAATTCAATGAACCATTTTTTTCAGTGTAGGTAAGTAAGTGTTTATATTACTTGAACTTGCCTTTTTAAGATGAACGAACAAATCTTTTTTACAGTGTATTGTTTGTGTAGAAAGGGTTTTAATCAATTAAAAATAAACAAAGAGTCTGGTTATGGATGTTATCATTAACTCTTATCATTAACATGCTTCCCTGCCAATGACGATAATCCATATTTCCGCTATTATCCACTAGGTGATGCTCTTACCTAACTTATAAAACACTGAAGCATCCACTGATCCAAAAACAGTAAAAAAAAAACTCTGTGTATGTTTTGATCATCACTCTGAATTTGATATCTAACAAAGCCCTTTTTTACTCGATATTTAGATTTTTTTAAGAAGCTACCCATATTTGAGAAATGATAAAAAGAGAAAAAATAAAGATAGGATATTTTTGATTGAAAGCAGAGGGTCTGTTCTTTGATTTTATATATTGTATGTTTATATATTTAAAGAACTACATTTTCTGGAAGGCATTACACTTTTGTGAAAATCATAAAAAATGCTGGTGCTGGCTGGCAACTTTTATTAAAAACGCGGCAGCAAAATAATTAAAAATTCAACTTGTGTCCAATTATTTAAACTGCATACAAAAATCAAATGCTGTTAAACCTATTTTATTAACTTTATAAGTTAGTAAACATTGGCAGTAGGGCTGGGACAACGCGTCGACGTAATCGACGACGTCGACGCAAAATATGCGCGTCGATTCGTCAGACCCAAAAAGGCGGCGAGGTAGAATAGTAGCAACGCGAGTGGCTTCAGTCCACGCCGGTTTCACACAGCAAGTGTGAGAAGTACGTGCGGCGCGTGTTTTTTTCAGCGCCCATGTTAACAAGCATGCACCCCACCGCATGAGCAGCGCGAGCTCGCGGCTCTGTAGCAACAGTGCTGCAATCGTTTCTGCGTCGGTTCTGCTGCGCTGCTCACGCTCAATTATGTGAAAGTGCTTTGTTTATGGTTTAAATGCTCGTGGATTGACACGAAAAAGTGTCATTTTACCATAAAGTCATGAATGTGATGCCAAGTGTGTTTTAAACAGTCATGATTTTGAGCAATTTAACAGAAAGCAATGAAATATGTCACTGTTGCCAGAAGACTGCGCTTTCATTCTCTCTCTGTCCAGCAGTAAATGAGTCCTAATCTATCTTAACAAACTTAAGAGAGAGATTTAATAATATATGTGCTTCTTAAGTCTATAATTGTGTTTATATCTGTCATTAAATGGACTAGAACAGCACGAAAACAATGTGGAATAAACAAATCAAGTTTTAAAAGTTACACTGACCATCGAAAGGCACATTAAAGAGGTTTTGCTCATAAATGCATGTAAAATAAAGTAATTTGAACTTGAGATTTTTATACTGTTACTAAACTGCACAGTATGAGTTGCAAACGCTTTACTGAATGCTACCTCTGACTAAGAATGCATTATTTTGCACTTGTATAGTCTTTTTTATTTTGAAATTTTAAGAGCAATGAACATATATTGAAATGTTTACATTCAGATATGTAAATCAACATGTATAAATTGCTATTATTTAATTAATGGGGAGATAATCGAGAATCGAATCGAAGTCGAATCGGACTGATAAAATGAATCGTTAGATTAATCGATGCATCGAAAAAATAATCGCTAGATTAATCGTTTAAAAAATAATCGTTTATCCCAGCCCTAGTTGGCAGCTCAAATCTACACTGTAAAAAGGAAAAGTTGGATCAACTTAAAAGACTACTTGAATCTGGAATTTTCTCAATTTAAGTAAAAAAAATTAAGTTGAAATGCTAAAATATTTTAGCTGCTACCAATTGAAGTAATTTTTATGTTTTTTCACCATAACTTTTTCATTTAAAGGTGCAGTGTGTAATTTTTAGAAGGATGTCTTGACAGAAATGCAAAATAATATACAAAACTATATTATCAGGGGTGTATAAAGACCTTTCATAATGAACCGTTATTTGTTTATTACCTTATAATGAAATGTTTTTATCTACATACACAGAGGGTCCCCTTACATGGAAGTCTTGGGCCACCATATTTCTACAGAAGCCCTTAACGGACAAAAGTTTTTTATTTAGTTGTCTCTGGTGATGACCTGTTTGTCCGGTGGTGGCTACTGTAGCTTCTCTATGTGTTTCAAAAGGGAGGGGTGAGAAGTGGACTGAGCTGTTGGTTGCAATTCACAACCTCACCACTAGATGCTGCTAAAATTTACACACTGAACCTTTAAAGTGAGAAAATTTACGTTTCTAAATCTAAATTTGTTTAGGTATTACGTTTTTTTTTAGAGCGTCTTTCGCCTTTTACAGTGTATATGCATATGCAGTGTATATGCATGTATATGCAGTGTGTATTATATCTAAAATGTCATTATAAATTGTACAAATTGTCTTTATGTAAATCTCAAAAGTCAAAAGACCAGTGTAAGAACCATCAAATGAAGATTATTCAGTGAAAGTCTAAGCATAAGATAAAAGAGGTAATCTTGCACCCTAACCCAGACAATTCTGATTTATATTTTGTTCATAAGCACAATTTCTTTAACTTAGATCTAGAATCAAGACTACACTGCATACAGATCGGCTCTTTTCCACCATTACAGAGAGGTGAACTCTTGACCCAAACTGTCTGATAGCTCAGGGCTGCACAGCATTACAAAAAAGATCTATATACTTTGGATACGTAAGGCAATTGAGAGCAATTAACCAAATGAATGAGGATGGATCCCAAAATACAGCGCGCTGAGAAATGCAACCCCAAATGACTGTGAAGTGCAAAAGGCCAAATGGGAGACGGGTCTTTTGCTGTTTATCTTCTGACGTTACATACCACCCAGCTCCCCCTCAATTATCATCTGACAGTTTAATTTCTGTCTGATCTTGAATCCTATCGCTCTTTTCCGTGAGTGAGAACTCTCTCGTGACCTCTGCCTATTGACACAGAAACTGAAATGATTTGATGTAATACATGACTGCATAGCAACAAAGAAAATGAGGGGGGGCATTATCTGAGTCACTTATTGTGAAAGATGCAAATCTGGGTTGCATTTGCATTAAAGCATTTTCTGAAATACAGCACTTTAAAAAATCTCATGGCTGCATAAAATATGGACAAACCCAACTTTTGGGTTAAGTTAACCTAGAAAATTTTCGTATTTGACCCAACCATAAGTTGAAACAACCCAGCACAAGTTCATTTAAATCCAGCAGGTGGGCTTGTCCGCATTTTACACAACCATGGGTTAAACAACCTAGCAATTTTAGAGATAAAATGTGAAATGTATTATTTTAGAGGCTGTTCCTGGAAATAAATCCACGATTTTTCCATTGCAACTATTTCTGAAATGACAACACCATGACCGTATCACTAAACCAGTCCATATTGCACTGCTGTCATTTTTTTGAATGCATAAATGTAAAGTACTACGAGAACGCAAGTGAGAACCAAGGCTGCAAGACGAAAACGCTATTGACTTCTAATCTGCATCACAGATGGATTAACTAATATAACACCTGAAATGAAGGTGAGGATTATCACTAAATAATGACTTCATTTTTTCTGCTGTTAATCACACAAAGAAAAACCCAGAAAATTGTTGTGCAGACCAGCGATTTCTACCTTTACACCTAACAGTATGTTTTGGATTCATATCTAATTCAATGCATCAGCATGAAAATAGAGATCAGACAAAGAAAGACCTCCAAAATATGAAGTGATGCACTTTACAATATGAACCCCAGACACTGCTTTTTTGTATTTATTGCTAATGTAAAATCATAGATTGTTGATATACTAACATATTTACATTTAACACAGATACATGAAAAGTGAAACAAAATAAGTATAGTCTTATGATTAAAAGAAAAAAATAAACATTTGGTTGCTTGTCAGTAGCATAGTTGTAGTATATTGCGCTTACCGTGCCAGCCAAAATATATTGGCCTATTTATAATTTTAAATAAAACTTTAAATAAATTAGTGTTAAATTGTATTTGTTAATGTTTTAATATTAATAAGATAAGCTTTTTGATTACTAAAATTTTATTTAACCTCCTAAGACCTGGATGTCCACATTTGGACATCAATTTTTTTTGTTGTTTGCACCATAAAACTTAATTCTATGTAACTGGAACCTGTTGTACACAAACGTGGACAATTACACTGCTTTATCTTCAAAGAAAAATCTATATTATATTGGTATATCAACGATACATAACGGTACCAAATATATACAGATGTGGCCTTTAAAAATGCCCGTCTCAGAGAGCAGAACGCCACGAGCACTTCCGAAATTCTGCGGTATCCTGCAGAAGGGGGGGTTAGGTGTGGGACGCAGGAATACAAAAACCTGTAGATGGCAGTCATGTTTCATGTAGGCCATACTGACGACAATTTGTGTGCTCGACTTCATGCTGAGCATACTGTATGATATTGAAGTAACATGACACGGATTCTCGGTGTTTAGGCAAACTTTGATGTCATACACATGCATGCTTTTTGGCAAACATTTGGTTGGCGAAGTTTTCTTTTGCCAGTTACATAAAGATGTTCTTCATAAAAATCCGACTCAAACTCGCATCATTTGTCTTCATTTTTTCTGTGTACTTACAGTAAAAGAGACGTGATGTATGATATCCGAGTCTTATAACAAAATAATTCGCGAAGACCTTTAAAGCGACCGAGAGCATTTGCGCAATATCATTAACTAATTTTACATTTAGTTCATTTTTGCATCTGAACGTTTTTAATAGCTTAAACATGGTTGTGATGTGTACGTATGTACATGTATATAGGACTTTTTAGAGGATACCTGATCATAAACAAAAATCCACGCACACAGTGGCGGCTCGTGACTGCTTTTCCAAAGTGTCATGTGTGTTGCTTGTGTTTTCAAAATATGTGTTCATTGCGTCATGTGAACCATGTGCATCACGTGTTTTGTCAAAATAAGTGCCTGCTGCACACGCGTCAAAACAGTTTAGGATAAAAGAGACGCTCACATTTACAAAATACACGTAACACACTCCCTTAACAGTAAACTCTGATTACGCATGAGATTATGCGAGTATCTGGCAAACGCGAGCGTCTCTTTTATCATAAACCCTTTAGACACGTCTGCTGCAGGCACTTATTTTGACAAGACACGTAATGCACATAGGTTCACTCGACGCGCCGAACACATTTTAAAAATTACGAACCACACACGACGGGCTACATACATGTTGTTGCGAACTTCGCATCGTGCGCCCTCGAAAAAATAAGTATTTTCCGTAATGACTGTGTAAAAAGGCCTTATGAGAGTCATAGACTTTATGTTTTTAAAAAAAACAATCTAATGCTGCATGCACACTCCAAGTGACCCTGTCGCTGTGTGTCGTACGTCTCTTTCAATAAGGTTGTTAGGAGGCATTCCTAATTCTTGCTGTCCAAGTAACAATCATACACAAATGAGTAACCGTCCACTGCAGTAACTCACGAAAGATAAATAATGTGACCTCTATGCTTCACTCCCATTGGTTGTCGCTCTTGAAAGTCGCTCATCATTTGGATAAAGTTGAAGGTTTTTCAACTTTGTCATGTCGCTGGACAATTTGTATGTTTAGATGGAGCTTCACTCTCTCGCTGTTCTTGCCCTTGTGAGACAACAGCATGTAAGACCTTCTTCACTAAGCTTTAATTGTTTCCATTACATTTCAATTTGGTGGACTCGGGCAGAAGGGCACTGGCTAAATTAAAGGGCTTTTGTTATGCTATGCATTGGAAGAGACAGCGTTTTAAAGTGGTAATCAGATACAATCAGGCAAACTTGTGCCGCACGCCTTATCTGCTTCTCTTATTAGGACATCTTAATTTCTCAAAGGCTCTGAGATGTGGTCTGGTTGCCACTGTGGGCTCAGAGGTCGGATTAATCAGACAGGTTGGGCGACACCGAGATGTGTGTATGAAAATGTGTACAACACATCAGACCGTCTGGCCCAATACAATATCAAACAGTTGTTACTGCTTTAAAGGTGCAGTGTGTAAATTTTAGCGGGTTCTAGTGGTGAGGTTGAAAATTGCAACCAACGGCTCAGTCCACTGATCACCCCTCGCTTTTGAAACGCATAAAGAAGCTACAATAGCCACCACCGGACAAACATTTCATTGATGGAGACAACTTAGTAAACAAAGTTTGTCCGTTAAGGGCTTCTGTAGAAACATGGCGGCACAAAATGGCGACTTCCATGTAAGGGGACCCTCTGTGTATGTAGATAAAAACATCTTTTTCTAAGGTAATAAAACATAACAGTTCATTATAAAAAAGGTCTTTATACACCCCAGATAATATAGTTTTGTATATTATTTTGGATTTCTGTCAAGAGATCCTTTTAAAAATTACACATTGCACTTTTAAGGGGAACGCGTCCAAGACATCACACAAAAAAGTCAAAAGAAAACAATAACATTTTAATAAAACTAAAGATTTGCATTATATATTTTAATGAAAAGTTAAAAAAGATGTTCAAAATATATACCCCAGCAGTCACTGGGATAGTACCTCTTAAAAGGTCTTAATATGTACCATTAAGTACAGATATGCATACAAATTGATATCAATATGCACCTCTGAGGTACTACTATGAACACCTCTATATGCAAAGGTGTACTTTTTGAAAGAGTACCGCCCCCGTGACAGCCGAGGTACATATTTTGACCATTTTTCCTGACAGTGTACTGTATAATGAGAATTTAGGGCAAAATCTGTATAATGGTAATAAAAAATGGCATGTTTTTTGCAATGTTTTTGTGAGATTTAACTTTTAGCCGGTTCTGTTCGATGCACCTTGAGGATTGGCTGAGATTTCTGACAGATCTGTTAGCAGGGGACTCTCTCAGATTTCATTGTCGAAAATACATAAATTTGCACAAATACTGTACATAAAAATGAGTCACACACACACACGCAACAGCTGTCTTCACGCACCCTTTATCTTTCTCAGCACAAAACTAAAAGTCATCCGAGAGTTCTTCAAGAGCGGTCTCATCGGTACCCCAACGCAGAACGAAATCGATAGCGGCGTCGGATGAAAAGCCTCAAATAAATACTGCATGCTGGGCAACGCTGTATAAAAAAGGCAAATGTTATAAAAGCAGCAGGCAGCCTTAATGCCATTCTAAACACTGCTCCTGAATCAGTGAAGTGGAAACCTTTGTGCACGGCCAGCACGGAGCCGAATCAACCTGGTGGAACGGAGTTGTACGGAGGTCATCGGGGGCAGAGAAAAAAAACGCATGGCCCGATGTTGCTAGTCTGGCAAAAAGCTATGTATTGTGGGAAGCCTTGTTTAGCAATGCATGGCGATACTCTGCAGAGACTGAATTTGCTCGGCATCGGCGGTTGCCCCTGCAGTGCACGAGGCACAGAAACTTATTTTTACTTTTTATTTAGAAGATTTTGCCTCTACAGTTGAGACAGACTCTAATATGGATAGGAAAGTTAATAAATAGCAGATACACGACCCCTGGACAAAAATCCAATAAAACAAGTCACTCAATTTAAAAAAAGAACGAGAGTCTTGTAGAAATATAAATGGAAACCTAAAAGGCATCGCCATATGGGGCACCCCGGCGACCCCTGCAGTGCAAAAGGGCCCGACCCTACGCAAGGGCCTCTTATGCTGTTAGTAGCCAATTATATAATAGAAAAAATGCATGGAGTGGTTTCTGCACTGTATTGAACGTATGTTTAAGCAGCATATATAATGTGCATTTGTGTAGACGACTTGAAAACACACAAAATCACAATTTGGTGGCACAATTTCTCAGTGTGATTAAATATCGATTCACATGCCCAGTGACTGACATGACAGACCTGCAGCTGTTTCTTCACTGCGTATCTTCAATGAAACAGAAGAGAGCAACATTTAGATAGTTTTACACACACACAAAAAAGGATTAATAGGATTTTTCAATGCAAATAAGTAAATCATACGAGGACCACCAAGGACAGTTTTAACAGTTAACTGGTTGAAACAATCTATAGAGATGTTCATAATGTTATTCAGACAACACAACACAGTTTTAACTCAGTTTTAAGTAAGTATTAATGCTAAATGTTGCGCTTTCAGAAAAAAAATCCCTGTTATCTCTTGCTTTGGTGTGTATAGACCCCCAGGGCCCTGTATTGATTTTCTAGGAGTTTGCAGATTTCCTCTTGGAGCTATTGGTTAATGTTGATAAAGCGCCGGTTGTCAACATTCACATAGATAATACAAATAATGCGAATTAGAAAGAAAAGTCCTGCACCGTGGTACAATAGCATCACTCATGATCAAGAGCGAAACGTGTAACTTTGAGTACAAATGAAAATTAATTCATTAAGTCTTTAGAATCACGTGGAAAGACCGTATGTCCCACTATAAAATGGGTCTTGAAGCTGCCACGGCCGAGGTTTTTATTTAGTACAGTGGCAAACAAACAGACATCACCTGAATGGGATATTCCACCACACTTTTGTAATAATGACTTCATTGAGAAAATCGAATATAAGAGATCCTAGTCATTTGGCAAACTACAGATCCATTTCAATCATCGAGTTCAAGTTCTGATTGTGTAGTTCGTTTAGGTTGTTGTGTTTCGATAGCAGCTTAGCTTGCCGTTAACTTAGCTGGTGACTGACACATTCCTATGGGCGGAGCTTAGTCAAAAAACTGGTCTAGTGATGTCATTAAAGCAGGAGGTAGAGGGCTGTAGTCCAAACCGGCTGTTCGTTGTAGGCTTTGAAAGGGGAATTTGGTTAAAGAAAATATATCGCCTCGCAGTGACTCAACTTTGAGCTTTATCATTTTGTAGGTATTATTTATGCTAATATATTAGCAACATTACATACTAACTAGGGTTTCAAAAATGGGATCAGAAAGAACATGACCTTTAATCATAATTTTTATTTTCTACAATTGCACAATTAACGGCGATATCCAGATAAATGTCAATAAATATTGTTGAGTTATCTCGTCAATTAAGAGAAAACGCTTCCCTGAGCAGTTTTTACCTCCAAACCATATTTTCGCTTTTATCCACTACATGGCGATCTTACCCAACTTAAACACTGATGCATTCACTCAACACTAAAAACTCTGTGTAAGTTTTGATCATCGCTCTGAATTTGGGCTCTAACAAAAGTCCTTTACAAAATGCGAAGCAGTGGTGTTACAGTGCATTTTATAACAGCTAAATGCACTGGTAACCCACTGCTTCTTGGGGCTTTATGCTTTAATTTATGTCTAATGTGTCTATTAAAATTATACTGATATAGTTTATATCCTATCTGTCTGACCTTTACCATTTTGTTAATTTAAACGGAGAATTATCTAAGCTAATGGCAGTAAAGTACAGACTGCCACAAGGGTCTGTTTTAGGCCCTTTGCCATTTTAAATATACATGCTGCCCCTTCGCAATATTTTTAAACACCATGAAAATGGTAGTGTTCATCGTTACGCTAATGGAACTCAATTACATATTTCAGTAAGATGATGACATTTGTAAATTATCCAAGTGTATAAGCGATATAAAATATTAAATGACCAGCAATTTTCTTCTATTCAATTTACATTAAGGTACAATAATGTGAAAAGTGCTATACAAAATCACTTTCACCTTACAAGGTTTCAATGTTTCTTAGAGACACCCATTTAGTGAGATAGAAAAATGATGTGTGATATATATATATATATATATATATATATATATACACACACACACACACACACTCACCTAAAGGATTATTAGGAACACCTGTTCAATTTCTCATTAATGCAATTATCTAAGCAACCAATCACATGGCAGTTGCTTCAGTGCATTTAGGGGTTTGGTCCTGATCAAGACAATGTCCTGAACTCCAAACTGAATGTCAGAATAGGAAAGAAAGGTGATTTAAGCCATTTTGAGCGTGGCATGGTTGTTGGTGCCAGACTGGCCTGTCTGAGTATTTCACAACCTGCTCAGTTACTGAGAATTTTTATGCACAACCATTTCTAGGGTTTACAAAGAATCGTGTGAAAAGGAAAAAACATTCAGTATGCGGCAGTCCTGTGGGCGAAAATGCTTTGTTGATGCTAGAGGTCAGAGGAGAATGAGCCGACTGATTCAAGCTGATAGAAGAGCAACTTTGACTGAAGTAACCACTCGTTACAACCGAGGTATGCAGCAAAGCATTTGTGAAGCCACAACACGCACAACCTTGAGGCGGATGGGCTACAAAAATGTTGCCTGGTCTCGATTTCTGTTGAGACATTCAGATGGAAGAGTCAGAATTTGGCGTAAACAGAATGAGAACATGGACCCATCATGCCTTGTTACCACTGTGCAGGCGGTGGTGTAAAGGTGTGGGGGATGTTTTCTTGGCACACTTTAGGCCCCTTAGTGCCAATTGGGCATTGTTTAAATGCCACGGCCTACCTGAGCATTGTTTCTGACCATGTCCATCCCTTTATGACCACCATGTACTCATCCTCTGATGACTACTTCCAGCAGGATAATGCACCATGTCACAAAGCTTGAATCATTCTAAATTGGTTTCTTGAACATGAAAATGAGTTCACTGTACTAAAATGTTACCAGATCTCAACCCAATAGAGCATTTTTGGGATGTGGTGGACCGAGAGCTTCGTGCCCTGGATGTGCATCCCACAAATCTGCATCAACTGCAAGATGCTATCCTATCAATATGGGCCAACATTTCTAAAGAATGCTTTCAGCACCTTGTTGAATCAATGCCACATGGAATTAAGGCAGTTCTGAAGGCGAAAGGGAGTCAAACAGTATTAGTATGGTGTTCCTAATAATCCTTTAGGTGAGTGTATATAGCCAGAGCATTCAAGACATTCTGGTCAAGTACTCATGGAAAAGATACGTTTTAAATGGTTTTTGAATGTGAAAGATGTGGCTGACTGAACAGAGTCTATAAGATCTACCAGCAAGGAAAAGTAAACGTGAACGAGCTGCAAGGTAATTTTGCGTCCTTTTGTAAAGGTATCACTGTTCATTCACTATCCCTAGAGTTCTGGATGGGGTGTACATGTGCAAAAGCGCCAATTGTAGGCCAGTGGCCGATTTACAGAATATGTGAGCAGTAATGACTTGAACAGAGATATTACTTATTAGACCAAAATCTCGGAATACAGAAGGATGTCACCATGATCATACACTGTAAATAATCACAATCCTACACTGGCTTCCTATTTAGTTTCATATTATTTACAAACTATTGTTATTTACCATATAGGACCTTGTGCTTAATTGATCTTTTACAATCCATGACATTCTTTAAGATTGCAAATCTCTGGAATTTTTGTAGTACCCATGATAGAAAATTCCTCTAAAAGTAGGTAGTTGTGCTTGGCTCCTAAACTACGAAATAACATTCCTGACACTATTCAAAGCTCAGTTACACTCGGTTTAAAAAACACATCTCTTTAGCCAAGAATTCACATAATACATCTCATAACCTTGTACTCTAGTGATAGCAGATCAAATGCAAATGTGCTTAAAATTATTCAAATGCTTAAATGTTATGAAGAGCAGCTATGCTAATTATTCTCCATCTGCTTTTCTGTTTTCTCTGGATGCCTGAGGTAACCAGAGATACAATTTGGATCCGATCTGTATTCCTATATCTCACTCCTTATACCACGGGTCTGTTGAATGCTGCATTCTGATTGGCTGAGAAATGTTCTATGGGTGTTGATTATTTTTCTGTAAATCAGACACCTAACTTGTCAAATGTTTTAAAAATAGTCACCAGAGCAATGTTTGTGGTAACCGTAGTATAAGCAGAATAATTGACTCCGGCCCTTTAAATTATTTGAAAATAATGCACACCTGCGGTGTAACGGCACTCCGCTTGGTGTGCATTATTTTCTTATAATTCAATGGCCCGTCGTCAATTATTCCTTACTTATTCAATGGGCCTTATTCAAACACGCCCCCATATATCGACATCACTATGTGGAAAGATCTGCAAGAAACCGCCCAAATGTATATGCAAAGAAAGTAGGCGTAACTTTTATTCTCGCTGTCGTATTGTTGCTATCGCCGCCATGTCATGGAGACGCTGTGCTTTGATATATCAAATATGATAAGGGGTGTAACATTTTTATCACACGCTTGAGGTATTCGGTCAATCATATTGCACTGGATAGCTGGCCAATCAGAACACCCCGTTTTTAGAACAATGCAGTTCTGTTGAAATGTTTCAGAGAGGCGGGGCATAGAGAAGCAAAAAAAATGTACGGTATATGTATTTTTTAACCTTAAACCTTGTAAACACATTGCATTACAACAAATACACAAAATAATGTGCTTTTTAGCAACATCTTTAATGCTCCATCCTTTTTTATTATTTTCGGAAATGGCGTCTTCTAAATGAAAAAAATGTAAAAGGTCAAATGTAGTTATGGTAAAAAAATACTTATTGCATTTGGCCAAACCCACTGAATATACGGGTGATTATCACGAAAACTTGGTTTTAAAAATGTCAAGCATGAAAATGTAAAAATTGCTTAAATTTACTTTTTTTCCCACCAGACATTGAAAAACAAAGTCTGGAGTAAATGGGAACATTAATTTAAAAACTTTTACTTATCATTTAACACTTTTTGTAACATAATTGAAAAAATTAGTCCTAAATAATCTCATTACCGCAACAGTCAGAAAACATCAACACTGACATATTTTCAAAATGACATGACAAACCTAAAAGAACATAATTTGGAGATTCTGCACATGCATTTAAAATCAAAGTATTATGCTTCTATTAATTAAATTAACATTTAATAAGCATCTGTTGCGGTAATGATAATCAAAATGTCGTGTAAGCATTCTGACAAGACAATATTTCAAATTAACTGTAAAAAAATGATCTTACCTGGTAGCCATCTTGAAGTTACTGGTCCATGTGCTTGGTCACTCAAAATCAAACTTTATTAAAATTCTGTATGTGTGCTTAAACTGTTCTCAAAAAATGTTGCGGAGGATGAGAACATCAGGCATGGACACATCATTTTCCTAATTTTTCTTGATTATTATACATGAATATTCTGTAAATATTTTTTCTGTCCTCTAAAGTAGTCTAGCAAAACATCCATTTATTTTTTTTTCTTAATATTTTTGTGTTAATTTGATTAAATTACAACATAACGCATGTTCAAACACGGCCGGACACATTGCGGTAATGAGAATTTCAGCAGAAAATGAGATAAAATTTCCAATTATAAATTCTTATGTTGAAATCACACATTGTGCAAGGTAGAACACAGTATTGTGTTAATTCTGATGCTTTTTAATGTTACTATATTACACATTTTAAAGCTAAAATCATTAGTGCCGTGGTGTTTCAATGGTTTCGTGAGAATCACCCATACAGTAAGAAATTGCCTCAATAAACTGTCCAAATTTAAAATCGAACTTATAGTTTTACACAACAAGCTATACTGCCAAGAACAGAAGTAAAGAATCCCAAACTCTCGGTATACATCCATAATGAGAAGAACTTCATTAATATGCACACTCGCATAACCAACACAGAACAAAGACGTGCTTTGAGACATACATCAACTCACAGAATAAACCCTAATTAAAGAAAAACGATTGAAGGATTGCCCATGATTCTACTTTTAATTAGGCTGAAAAACAGGACCAAAGGTATGGAACACATCCCGGCTCCCGAGAGCGCCGTGCTATTAATAAAAATCTACCTAAAAACGAATACGCCCCGTTTATCTGATATAGCCTACGTCAGTCTAGTTTGTAAAGACAGATTTGGAGCAGAATCCAGATACTGTATCTTCAAATCTAATTCCCCCGAGAAAGAGACAGATACATGTTCCACTTCTGATTTACAAACAGGACAAGTGTGTGATGAATGAGACGCTTAGTACGATATGGCTCAAACTAACTGGCACAATCCCGAGGGAATATGTAGGAATGCGAGCGTGTTGCCGGTTCTACTGACAGTAGGACTGTGATCTGATGCGGGGCAGGTGCGCTGATGAAATGATTTTGCATTCAATGTATTCAAGCTAAATGCATATTTTGTTTAATGTTACCGTTCTGTTGAAAACACTTACCTGGATCCATTTGTCTGGAATGGCCATGGCGAGGCGATAGTCAAAACCGAGACCTCCTTCCTTGAGCGGACGACACAAAGCAGGCATACCGGATACTTCCTTAAAAAAGTAGGCATTTATTTTAAATTAATCTTTGGTGTCCCCAGAGTGCATATACGTACAGTTCAAACTTAAAATATCATATAGATCATTTATTATAACATGTTAAAATTTTCACTTGGTAGGTGTAAGCAAAAATGTGCCGTTTTAGCGTGTGTCCTTTTATATGCAAATGAGCTGATCTCTGCACTAAATGGCAGTGTTGTAATTGGATAGTGCAGATTAAGAGGCGGTATTATCCCCTTCTGACATCACAAGGGGAGCCAAATTCCAGTGAGCTATTTTTTCACATTCTTGCAGAGAATGGTTTACCAAAACTAAGTTACTGGGTTGATCTTTGTCACATTTTCTAGGTTGATAGAAGCACTGGGGACCCAATTATAGAACTTAAACATGGAAAAAGTCAGATTTTCATGATATGTCCCCTTTAAAACACTAATGCATGAAGTGGTTATCTTGAATAATGTTAAATAAAATCCTTAAATAAAACTCAAGACTGATATTAGTGGACATTGCCCATGGCACAGGTTAAAATACACTCATTTAAAAATTGTGTTTTGTACCCTGATGAGAACATTTGACTACTTCAGTTTGTTACAACCAAGCAAAAAAAAAAAAAGTTTTACGCATATGGAGGAAATTTATGACAAATATAAATATGCTGTACAAAAGCATATAAAATCCGAAAAAGCAAGTGAACCAGCATGGTTTTTATGATGACAATTGAAGCCTTGCTGGTTAAACTAGTAAAAAAATGAGATGGCTAATTCGTATGAATTTATACACAATTAGTTATATTAAAAATATATGATTATTAACAAACAGCATTAATGTAACTTCACCCCTAAACCAACATCCAGCAGATCATACCAAAATCATACAAATTAGCCAAATAGTTATGATTTGCTATGAAATTGTGTCGGCCACTATAATGCAATAATGCACTCCTACATTCGTATAACCTTAATCAACTTTTCTCTAAATACAAACTACAAGCTGAAGTTTTTGGTATATTTATAGTCGTTTTTAATGGTGTTTAATTGTTTCCTGCAATGTGAGCAAACTCTATTATTCACAGTCTAGGTCCATCAATGAAGCTCATAAAAGAGAAGCAGATGATATCTCTTGTGTGCACTGTCCACAAATTAGAAAACACAGAAGAAAGTAAGTAAAAAGTAAGTGCTCTCATTAATCATGCCTTGAGACAGTAATACATTAGTACTGAGTGCTAATTTAATGCACTGTGTCCCTTTGACTCTAGAGGTTAATTTTGTCTTTGTGAAGTTGGAATACATCGCCGCTGTTGACAAGACTTAAGGTCACTGAGCCATGACTAGAAGTACTTTGGTAATTTTGAATGATACCGGCTTATATTCAGAGTAAAATAATCAACAGACCGCCTCAGATGCCTCTGTGTTTAAAGGAACCCCTACTGAAAAATCCAGCTAAGACCAGCATAAGCTGCTAGCTTGGTTTAGCTGGTTTAAGGTGGCAGTAGCTGGTTTAGGCCTGACCAGCTAAGTCCAGCTAGACCATCTTAAAGAGTGACCAAAACACAACTAGACCAGCAAAACCAGCTAAAACCAAGCTGAAAAACCAGCTAAAACCAGCTCACCGGTCTAAGCTGGATTTTTCAGTAGGAACAGTTCATCAAAAAATAAGCAAAAGGGACACACCAAAATTTAAGACAACACCAAACAAGACAAAGATAATTATAAAGTTAATAAGTCGTCCTAAATCATTCTATGATTTATTATTCTATGATTTAGATTGGATAGGAAAATGGACTGGGTTTGTGTTAGGACTTCATTTCAGTTTGGACTTTGATAGGTTTCAAAATGTTGACCCACGAACATGCTTTAGTCAGCTAAATCAGGACAATCCCATAAAGCTGCAATAAGCTGTAACCCAACAAAAATACAAAGAAATAGCAAGAACTGAACCCTATGAGTACAATTACAGGAACTGCTGAGCTAACTGTTTATTTAAGGGTGCTTGTTCAACTTCAGGGATTTTTATGTCACAAGTTTTACGAGTTTTATTAAAACAAACAGACTTCAACTTTGTTGTATGTTATACATTTTGATAGTTACATTACAAATCTTAGAAACTTTATCAAAGTCCCTTAAGGAAAGTCATGCCACTATAGGCGACCATGTTTGCAACGCCTCCGGGCAGTTATTTCAGCCATACAAGACTAAAGTCCTATCTACTTTAATGGGAAAAAAAGGATATCTCTAAAATCCCAACACTTAGTTTTTATTAAAAGTGGACAGAATAAAACTAGACACTTTAAAGTTTTGAATGATCTATAAATTCTACGTGTATGTCCAAAATAAGCAGAGTAATGGAAGTCTTTGCGCAGTGATTGAAAACAAAGATGTTGCGGTGTCCGCACAGGACTCGACCCCTAAGTGTTAATTTCGAATTGCGTTTAACCGAATTCGTTTAATCTACAGCGCATGCATACAGGTTGGTTAGCACCTGAAGCGACTGTACAGAGAGCCTCCCAGAGGAAATCGTTAGTATCGTTAGTAGTTTTTTTTTAACTGTAAGGCTGGGCTTTACCAGAGCGACCACACTGAAAAAAATGATTTCATCAATTTACTCTTTTTTTAAGGTAAGTGGCTGCAATCAATTTATTTTAGCTATATTTAAACAAAAAAGATTAGTAAAATAAAATAAAAAACTTTAGTAAATTGAATTAATCATTTTTTTCAGTGCATATTGAGTATTGCATTATCTCTCTATATATTTCATAATAATAAAAAACACTTCTAAAGACAGCACACAGCTCACCTCTGCAATTGTGATGCAATCATGATATAGGTTGTGTACAATATGATTTGCTAACATGAGGTAGACCAGCGACTCTTCATCTACTTGAAGTCCAAAGTATTCAGCGTAATCTCCTGAAAACGCCGCTCCTGTGTATCGGAAAACAAGCAAAGCCATTTGGATTTTATAAGGGAGCTGTATGTTACAGACTCTTCCATTATAATAACAATTAATAAGCAACTAAACAACCCATAAAAGCTATAAAGAAACCAAGTCAACATCATTACATTTCGTTTTTCAATTTGTTTAAAATCTACCAAAATGTCACAGCAACATCACTGGCACAAAATTACAAAAATCTTAAAAATTAAAAAAAAAAGGGGGGGGGGGTTCCAAGGAACTCTTCGTAGTCAAAAAAGTGAAAATCTTTGTCACCGGTGTAACTCATTTCTTTAACCTACTAAGATCCGAGCTTTGATTTGGCTTGCATTTTAGATTTCTTTCAGTTATTTTGGGGTTAGGAAGAACCAATAAATAAAATAACCAAATATTTTTCCCACGTTTGTGTATAAAGAATTAAAGGGGCCATGACACAAGATTTTTTTAAGATGTCAAATAAATCTTTGGTAGAGAGCACATATGTGAAGTTTTAGCTCAACATACCATATAGATAATTTATTATAGCATGTTTAAATTGCCACTTTGTAGGAGTGTGCAAAAATGTGCCGTTTTGGGTGTGTCCTTTAAAATGCAAATGAGCTGATGAAAATCAAACACTGATCACAATGATGGTGGTTTGTTGCAATTCAAACTCAATTGTGCTTTTTTTCTACACTAAATGGCAGTGCTGTGGTTGGATAGTGCAGATTAAGGGGTGGTATTAAGAGCTTCTTATGACATCATAAGGGGAGCAAAATTTCAACGACCTATTTTCTCAAGTGCTTGTAGAGAATGGTTTACCAAAACTAAGTTACTGGGTTGATCTTTTTCACATTTTCTAGGTTGATAGAAGCACTGGGGACCCAATCATAGCACTTAAACATGGAAAAAAGTCAGATTTTCATGCCATGGCCCCTTTAAGTATTATGGTGCACACAACAAAAAATGTGATGTCCACATATGTGGACACACCAGGTCTTAGGAGGTTAAGGTAACTTGCATTACATGTTTCATTACAAGTGCTTAATTCTTTATGTAAAATGTGGAAGTACCGATTCCATGATGATGGTACAGCATGGACGTCACCCCATCAAATCTGAACCCATCGAATCTGTATTCCTCCATCCACCAGCGCAGGTTTGACAGGAGGAAACGCAACACCTCCCAGCTACACACACAGACACACACATATACACAATTATTACTGACACAGAGATGTGCATTTGATTAAAGGAAAAGCAAGCTTTCTCAGTAGCAATTCCTAATGCAGTAATAGGATTACCAATTCTATTAGCAACTATATTAGTATTGCTCATATTACTGGTTAGGTTACGGTAACAAACCCCCACTGAATTTTGGCAATGATGTCTCAAATTCATACACACTGCTGAAGGGTTATAAGTTTAAGTACACATTAATAATTAAAGATAAATAAGAGGAATTATAAAAAAAAGTTTATTTTATTGTATTACTGCCATGAATATATATTTCAAATATATTTCTATTTTTATTAGCAACTATATTAGTATTGCTCATATTACTGGTTAGGTTACGTAACAAACCCACACTGAATTTTGGCAATGATGCCTCAAATTTATACACACAGCTGGGGTTATAAGTTGAAGTACACATTAATAATTAAAGAAAAATAGGAGGAATTATTAAAAAATAAAGTTTATTTTATTGTATTACTGCCATGAATATATATTTCAAATATATTTCTATTTTTATTAGCAACTATATTAGTATTGCTCATATTACTGGTTAGGTTACGGTAACAAACCCCCACTGAATTTTGCAATTATGTCTCAAATTCATACACACTGCTGAAGGGTTATAAGTTTAAGTACACATTAATAATTAAAGAAAAATAAGAGGAATTATTATAAAAATAGAGTTTATTTTATTGTATTACTGCCCTGAATATATATTTGAAATATATTTCTATTTTTATTAGCAACTATATTAGTATTGCTCATATTACTGGTTAGGTTATGGTAACAAACCCCCACTGAATTTTGGCAATGATGCCTCAAATTTATACACACAGCTGGGGTTATAAGTTTAAGTACACATTAATAATTAAAGAAAAATAGGAGGAATTATTAAAAAATAAAGTTTATTTTATTGTATTACTGCCCTGAATATATATTTAAAAAATATATAAATATCGATTTTGGTCAAAATTTAGAAAAGTTATAAAAATAACTACATTAAGCCCTCGTCTAGCGAGAAAACATCCCCCTATAATTTATTCACAAATCGCATCCTGTACAGAATTACAATTTTAAAAATATCTGTTTTGACAATAATTCACACAGATATAATCTGCAAACTCTTAATTGTTAATTGTTATCATTTTGTTTTCTGGGAAACTATATATTTTGTAGCCTTTAAAGGTCATTACTAGCCAAATACAATGATCTTTTAACTAAGTAATAACACTTGACATCTATATACAGTAAATCAGTAGTTCATGTCCATTCAATGTGAATATAATTCACATCACAATGTATGCACGCCCCTGACTTAAGTTATTTAAAGTGATAATCCTGAAAGGACCAAGCATTGGATTTCTGTAAAGTGAAGTTACTGTTCGTGAGTGGTTACTGTTATACAGTCATGTGGTGTACAGAAAAGTTTCAGCAGACTTGAATTGTGGCTCCAGGTTCTCCGGCACCACAGCAATACAATTAATACTGCTGACATCATCACATTCTGGGATGTGTTGTTTCCCAGATGGCGTGAACTCGGCAATGCCTGGAAGTGCGGTTAGTATTGCGTTCCCAGTTAGAATTTCACATGATATGGAGTGAAGCGAACCTCATGATAGTGAAGCGAGCATCGATCACATCTACACTTCTCATGCACGCTCCATTCATGTCATACTGTCGGATTCGACCCAAGAAGGTTGAAGCAACAAAAGTGCAATACTTTTAGGGAGCATCTTATCAATATCCGACTTTGAAATTCTCTCTCGAATCCCCTCAAGCTCCATTAACAAATAATTTTTTATTTCTTATGAAATACATTCATAAGAAATACTGCATATCATTGTCACATTGCACTGATAACAACATGTAAATTTGGTTGCAATTTTGCTTAGTTATTGCCTTACGCCGCAATATTTTTTCTTAATATCCTTCCCCCTTGAAAGTTAGACAGCATTAGACTATTTGATACACATCTTATTTCTGAAACGCTCCGATCTTAACGTCGAAATGAATACTGATGAGCCCCGTCTATACCGCACACTCTGCCGGGCGCCTCAATCAGCTCCCCTTGGCATGTGGCTATGAGCATAAATTAACTGCCGGGATGAGAAATTGAAATCAACTCTTTCCTAAAGTATGTCTATATCCTGGTGTGTTTGGCTGATATGTGTAGGCACTTGTGACTAGACCCCTCCAGCTGAGCATCCTCAACAACTTACCTCTCCTGGAGTAATGGCCACGTTGCCATAGAAACTTTGTTAAAATGCAAGAGCAGGGGTCCTCTGGCATCGTGCGAAGCACATGAGGAACGAGGTAAAACATCTCGACCGTGTGAAGCCGAATTAAAGCGTCGGAAAGAACGGCTCGAGAGTTTTCTAAATGCCAAACGGTCTGATTCACCATGCAGCATCCCTAATGTAATTGTCATGATAAAAGACAATATGAGCTTTAAGATGTGTGCGATTCTGGCTGAAACGTTGCAAGCTACCTTGACGTGGCCTAGATCGATATTTTAAACTGTATTCAACGACTAAATGAACTCGCTACAAATTCTACAACAATGACAGAAAGCCCAGCTAGCAGAAAATGAGAAAATATGGAAATGAACCATCCGATTTGACACTCTGAAGGTACTGAGAATAACCCGTGAATCTCAAGTTTGCAGAACCGTGAAGATGTTTGATAACGTTAATGCGGCCTTCGTTTGGAGTCATCTCATGCGTTGGCCTGATGCATTCGGCGCTGTGCTGATCTAGGCAACAACGCTCATGTATGCTAAATCAAATATATGGATATATACACAAGTCCCCATTGGCCAGACACAAATCCCCCAAAGCTTCTCCCAAGACCGAGCAGTCGGCAATTGGTTCTGCTTGAGGAGTGAATCAGCAACCGGGTAGATTGTAGTTTTCCCGGCCATGTGGGAAATGCTGATTCAGATATCCCTGGCGCGGTTTCATAAAGTTGCAAATGGCAAGTTTTCAGCTCTTGGTTTATTATACCAACAGCAGGGACTGTGGTAATCTGATAAGCGTGTGGCATGGACGGTCATGCAGCGGCATGAGCGGTAAATAGATTATAGTTTGATCAACACTGCGCTCGCGGGTGTCGCAAAGGCCAAACACACAATACATTATCGGGGTAACGCCTGCATGAGCGGAGAAGCCTTGACAAAGCAATACCTGCGCATAAAATGGTATTCTGTATGGGAAAGCCCTCTGCTGGGAAAGTCTTACGGGAAGGAAGTTTGGTGGATTAAAAGCTTGTCAGGTGTTGAGAGTGAGATGGCTTGGTGTTCGTAAAGCTAACAGAATTAGTTACCGGCAACGCTATTGATATAAATTGCCGAATGGGCATAACTAGATTATGTACGACTCTGAGGGTATCTGAAAGGATGGTAAATCTTATTTGATTATGAATCTTTTTACAGGATTTCTCCTAATCACTACTGCTTGGAAGCTTCTGCCTTTTAACATATCCAAGGTGAAATGGTAACTCAGTTGGTTGCGCTAAGAATTTCAAAGATTGTTTGATTCCCAGGAAACGCAAAATAATGAAGATAAAAGCATCTGCCAAATATATAAATGTAAATATTTATGAAGAAATAGTTGTCATGTGTACACACGTGGTAATGTGAAGTTCATGCTACTACATGGTACGTATTTTCATGTTTTTTATACTGGTCTATATATAGTAGTGGCACATTTGAGCAATTGACACAAAATTTTGGTATGAACTGAAAATTTAAAGAGGCTTGACAAAAAATGACACACGTGCAAGTTTATTAAGATAAAATATAGGGCTGTCAAAAGATCAATCGCGATTAATCCCATCCAAAATAAAAGTTTGTGTTTACATAATATATGTGTGTGTACTGTGTATAATTATTATTTATATGTGACCAGTCATGGAAAGTAGGTACACAAGTCGGATCTGGGGCATTTTGAGTTATTCACAGATTCTGAAAGTGCAGTTTCTAAGCTTTCCAACGATGTGTAACACGTGGAAATCTGATAAGATTTGGAGAAGTTGTGGCCATTTGAATATAGGAACTCAGAAATACTCAAACCGAGAAAATCGAGACGAAAGGGACTCTTCTTTCCAACCGAGGGAGACAATAGGGCTCATTTACATCTCATTTAGCTAAGCCATACCCCCTGTAAAGCCGTTTTGAGATACAGATGTTCTAGCATCATATGTAGTATTTTATGACCAAATAACAACATGCAAAAATAAACATGACTCTTTTTACCTTTGTGGGGATCACAAGTCGAATCCAGTCTGTTTCAGATTATCCAATGACAATTTTTCTCCACAAATGCGTATAATCCGTGAAATATAGATTGTTTACATCAGATTTCGCATGAATGTCTGGTAATACAATATAATATACAATCTGAAGACTATTTACAACGTAACATGTAAGGGTATATGAGATTACACTCCGTTAAACACATGAACCCGCCTTCAAAGTTTGTATTTAAAATAGGGAGGGAGGTAGTATCATAGATCATCCAAACAGCGCCGTCGAAAACGTGACGTCCTTTAGAGATGTTACCAATCGCTCGCTCGTTCCTCCATTAGCCAATAACTTCATGGAAAATATTGATAGACAAAGCATGTAGCCAATTATATAAAGACTACAACGATCTCTGTGTAACTTCTGTGTGTTTGGACTCATGCTGCGCTGCAAGAACTGACATAGAGATGACGTCAAAGTACCGCGAAAGCGAGTCGAAATTAAACTACTCCGTAAGATTTCTTGAAGAGTTCTCGCGGTACTTTGACGTCATCCGACTGCGGCGCCTCATAAAGTCAGTGACACGGCTGACGTCCGATGCGGCTGACTGTTATTTGTTCCGCCCCAGCTTCTTTTATTTTTCTTTTGTTTTGTGCGCCAGAGCTTTACAGTCTGGGGAGATGCACGCTATAAGTTTGAAAAAAAAAAACTTATCAAACATGTCTGAGGAACAGGGCAGCCGCGTCACTACAGTCACGTGACTTCACGCTCGAGCCGGAAGAGAAGACAATGCTGAATAAAGTCGTAATTCTGCTATTTTTGGACCAAACTGTATTTCCGATGCTTCAATACAATCTAACTGACCCACTGATGTCACATGGACTACTTTGATGATGTTTTTATTATCTTTCTGAGCATGGAAACCATACATAGATTTTCAATGAAGGAGATAGAAAGCTCTCGGACTAAATCTAACGATAAAACATCTTACCCCTCGTTCAGACAGCCAGCGACGTTATCGCTGTGTGTCGCTTGTCTCTTTCAATGAGGCGTTTCTAAATCTGCTTGTCATAAACAAATGAGTAGCATCCACGCCAGTAACTGACGAGAGAAGGATGACGTGAACTCCACTGCTTTGTTCTCATTGGTAGTCGCTCCCGAAAGTCGCTCGACATTTGCATAAAGTTAAACTTTTCTTAACTTTCTCGCGTCTCTGGACACGCCCATACGGTCGCCAACGGTCACTTTCGCTCGTGTCGCCGGAAGTCGCCAGGTTTCCATTGAAATGAATGAGATCGCGTCGCTCTGCTACTGCTTGTCGTTGGCTGTCTGAATGGGGCGTTAAACTGTGTTCCGAAGATGAATGGAGGTCTTCCGAGTTTAGAACGACATAAGGGTAAGTCATTAATTACATTATTTTCATTTTTGGGCGAACTATCCTTATTTAGTAGTCACGCTGTTCCCTATGGGGGCGGAGGCGAAAACACAAGCTTATACAGTATGTAAATATACACAGACAATGACGCCCCCCGCTGCACGCTAGAATCTCCGGAAAAAACAAGCCTATTTTAACCGCAAAATGTACACTTTTAAATATACAAAAACTGCTATGTCAAACATGGAGAGGCTTCTTCGTGATCTCAACTAACAGATTCTGAAATAAACCGAAAATCACAAATTTTTAAAAAAAACCTTTGTTTCTCATTTTCTCGAAACTTGTGCTGCCGACTTGTGTCCCTGGTTTCCGTGACGGGTCACATATATATATATATAAACACACACAATCATGTATACATTTAAGAAAAATTGGTTATATTTATATATAAAATATATAAATTATATAAATGTATATACAGTATATAAATGCAAATATTTCTTATACATTTCTTATACATATTTCTTATTTCATACACATGAATGTGTGTGTATTTATATATACATAATATTTACACACAGTACACACACATATGTTATGTAAACACAAACTTTTATTTGGATGCGATTAATCGTGATTCATCTTTTGACAGCCCTAATAAAATAATTACCACAACATCTAAAAAACTTGAAATATTAAAAACATCTATTATATCTAACATATAACTTTTGCATGTTTTATTTCCTCTGAGCTTTTGGGGTTTTTCTATTCAAATGTGTGTATATTTAACTACAACCCAGATTCCCTAATACACTGTCTTTTGCCAAAATATTTCGTCCAATAAATACCTTAAAAGTTTTGAGGACTTTGTGGAGCGTTTTGTGCCATACACCTCATATTTTGATGGTTTAATCTAACCTGAAAGGGTATTAAAAACAAATATAGTTTTTTTGTTCTGACATATTGGCCACTGCTACTCTATTTCACACTGTGTTAAAATTAATAAAATTGTATGAATCCCTTTTTTATTTTAAATGTACACATTTGAAAATGCTTATGTCCAAAGAGACTTAAAGTGGATGCCAAGATATACATTTTATCAGTACTGTATGTGGGTTCCTTGAGAATTGAGCCTTTGACCTTTTGTGCTGCTTGCACAATGCTCTACCAGCAGAGCTAGAGGAACAATAACATGACTGAATAAAGTTTTATCATATAACTCATATATAGACTTATACTGTGTATAATGATCTTTCATGTATTGTGAAATTCCCAGGAGATTTACTGTATGTACTAACTTAGTAAACATAACATACGTTTTCACTGCTATGCGGATGATACCCAGCTTTACATCTCGTCACATCCTAGCGAAACACACCAGTTTTCTAAGCTAACCGACTGCATTATAGTGATATTAGGGACTGGATGGCACATAACTTTCTTATGCTAAACTCCAATAAGACAGAGATACTTATTATTGAACCAAAACATGGGTACAAGACATGGGTGAAGCTGAGGTGAAACCACGCCCGCCTAGCGCGAGTCTAGTGACAGCAGTGGCTGTTCAACCGTCACTCAAGCGGCCACGCCCTTAATTATGCAGAACTTTAAGGCTTAATATAATTTAAACGGATGAGTTACAAAAACATTCACCCCCCTCACAGTTGTCATGAAGGGCAAAATTAGCTATATAGGCCAAAAACACTTTTTGTACCAGGCTGTAAACATATTATTTTCTACTGTAAAGTTGGCCATTTTTACCATGGGAGTCTATGGGAATTGACTCCCTTTTGGAGCCAGCCTCAAGCGGCCAGTCGATGAATTGCAGTTTAAGTCACTTCCGTGTTGGCTTCATTAGAGAGATCGGAAGGTTGCCCCTCGATATAAACATATATGTATCTCTCAGGGGTTTTTCTCCTCCTAGGGGTTTTCCCCTTGGACTAGTTTTTCTCCTAGGGGGGTTTTTCATACCCTGGAGAGTCCGCCACCATTGGCTTAACTTAATACTTTACTGTATACGTTAGATTATTACTACGGTCGCTTTTCTATGCTTTTTCCTACATCTATTAATATAAAGCTGCTTTGAAACAATTAACACTTGTGAAAAGTGCTATATAAATAAAATAAAAATTGAATTGAAATTGAATTAATAAATGCCTTAAATGCACTTCGAGTAGCGTTGCATAAATGCAAATGTTCTGGTAAAAATTACAATACACTATAAAAAATTGTGTCAAATCAACATAATTTGTTAAGTTAAAGTAACATAAAAATGTCACTTTATGTCAACTTATCACACGGCAAAACTTAAGTTGTTTTAACTTCATGCTACATTTTTTTACAGTGTACAGTGTGGTATTAATCCTTATCGTTCGTATCTGTATATAATAGCTATGTGTTATGAAGTTAACGGTGTTACTATATAACCAATATTAATCATAATAAAATAAACACCAAAACATCTAACTATTAAATGGCTATTAATCATCTGGCATATCACCATTTTACTGTAGAACTAAATTAAATTTTATACATAATTTAACATAACTGCAAGAAAATACAAGTTGTAGCCAGCATCTGTGAAGGCATCAACATTTAGCACTGTTTCAATAAACATATATATGCTTATGCAAAGTGACAACCAAAAATAAACGTACAATGAGGAATATCCATACGAGTAAAAAATGTGAATATCAAAGAAACTGGAAGCCAAGTTTTTTACTACAGAAAATGTGTCCATTTCCTCAGAGGCAAACAACTGATAATTTGCCTCAATACCACATGAATCCTTGGAGAAAGAATGACAGGGAAAAGACAAGTGTGATAATAAACACAAAATTATCCCTTTTCTCACCGCGACCTTGCTGCACGCTATGACAAATCTGTCCTATAGCACAGGTTGGCAGACGGTAATGAATTAACACTACAAGAATACTCTCAAACAGAGTTTAATCTCTCAACAGGGATGCTGATTTGATTTGCATTTCCTCTTTCTGCTATCCAGTCTCAGGTGCGCATGTAGAGGAAACTTGCGTATGCTCAACATAACAACCTGCATAAGAACAAATAAATTTACAACCTTGACAGGTCATTTCACACGTGGCACGATGCTGAAACGACGGCACCCGACAGACTGAGCGATGGCGAACAGCCGGGCCTCGTGGGAAACGATGGTTGAGGCACCCCATTTCACGCATCTCACACGCTTCGCCTGTCCTTCTGGCAAAACGGCTTCTTCACTCATTCAATAAGAGACGAACGGCGCGGATTAATGTTTATTGGGGAAGAGATGGATAACGTTTGGATAAAATGATGTGACAAGTGCCAACACCGTGTCATTTTTATGTCTCGCTGCCGTTTCTGGAATTCGTCCAAGACTGTCAGAATTTGCATTCTCCATCGCCATCCAGCTGTGCCCGCTGGCGGATTTCAGGCATTTGTCTCAATAGAAACTTTATTAAGTCTCATTGAGAGGCGAATGTGCGATGCTTTCCGATGAAGAATGAATATTTTGTGAAAACAAGGCGCTCGTCTGGTGTCGCTTGCAGATGTTGTCCACTGTTGTCTAACAAAGGCCACGTATAATTCGCTGCTGTTTGCTCTGCATACGGATTAAAGTCATTATACCCACATACCCCTCTTAGTTCGGATTAAAACAAGACCAATAACCCTCGAGTGTGGCACACGGTCGAAATGTGAAAGCACAAAGGCGTCTAGCCTCCGGTCTGGCTTAGTTTTGATGTGCGGTGGGATTCCGACAATGACAGATGAAAACTAAATGCAAATGAGCTGATACAGCAGGAGACCGCAGGAAGAGACGGATAAGCGTGGAAAGTGCTTTCTGAAGTCTCACATCTGAGACCTTTCGAGCACCAAAGAGAGGGCAGACGGCAGCGATGGCCGAGAGGTAGCGCGTGCCTGCCTGCCCTTCAGCAGGCGGGTGGAGAGGAGAACCATGGCGGCACAGAGGATTAATTTACACGCCTTCACAAGGTGTCCTTGCTGGGCTTTAAAACAGCCTATTAGAGGAGCCGTAGCAAGGCATGAAGTGCGGCCCCGGTGAATGTCTCTGGGCTAGTTAGATCTGCACTACAAGGGATAAGAGCTCTAAAACTAGCTGGTACTGCGGATGCCATACAGACGTGGAACGTAAGGAACTGCATTTGTACCAGATCTTCCTTTTTGACGTACGAAAAGCAAAATGATACAGATTTTGCTCAGACAAACCTACAATGATTTGATAGTTTGTTTGTGGGGGAGATTAGTCCATTTTCTTAAAAGAAAAATCCAGATAATTTACTCACCACCATGTCATCCAAAATGTTGATGTCTTTCTTTATTCAGTGCAGAAGAAATTATGTTTTTTGAAGAAAACATTGCAGGATTTTTCTCATTTTAATGGACTTTAATAGAACCCAACATTTAATACTTAACTCAACACTTAACGGTTTTTTTCAACGGAGTTTCAAGGACTATAAACAATCCCAAACGAGGCATAAGGGTCTTATCTAGCGAAACGACCGTCATTTTCGACAAGAAAAAAAAAAAATACTTTTAAACCACAACTTTTCGTCAAGGTCCGGTCCAGCGCGACCTAACGTAAATACGTAGTGTTACATATATAAAACGCACATTTGCGGACCATTTTAAACAATAAACTGCCACAAAGACATTAATTAGTATCAGTTGACATACAACAACGTCGGAACGGTCCTCTTTCAAGACGCTTGTAAACACTGGGGCGGAGTTTCGCGTTCGTCCTCTGTGACCTCTTGACGTCATGACGTATTGCGGTGACGTAGTGGGGTCAGCTGGCGCATCACGACCGGATCTACACGACGAGAAGTTGTGCTTTAAAAATGTATATTTGTTATTTTCATTGTCAAAAATGACAATCGTTTTGCTAGATCAGACCCTTATGCCTCGTTTGGGATCGTTTATAGTCCTTTGAAACTCCGTTGAAAAAAACTGTTAAGTGTTGAGTTAAGTATTAAATGTTGGGTTCTATTAAAGTCCATTAAAATTAGAAAAATCCTGCAATTTTTTTCTTCAAAAAACATAATTTCTTCTCGACTGAACAAAGACAGACATCAACATTTTGGATGAAATGGTGGTGAGTAAATTATCTGGATTTTTCTTTTAAGAAAATGGACTAATCCTTTAATAAATTATTACTGAATATAAAATTATATTAGTACCAAATAAATACTCTTTGGCCATGGTACTGTATGAAGAATAAAGGGATTGCTATAAAATGTTTGAACTGAACTCAGGGTGGCTAAGGTATGATAAAATATGTACCCCAAGCTGAGCCCTAATATGTACCATTAGGTGAACCTTTGTAACACAGTCTCACCCCATGTCGTCAATATTTGACGACACTTGACCATGCGACAATATGTTGACGCGGAGGGTATACCTTTCGCGTCATTTTTTGACGAACTGGGGACTTCAATACTATTAGGTACGCGAAATTAAACAGTTGTCGCCTGGCATTGGGGTTAGGGAAAGGTTTGGGTAGGGATGTCATTATGTAAATCTAACCCTAAACCGACGCGAAAATGGAAGAAAATGGTAAGAAAATAGGAAAGAGAATGCAACGGACTTAATAGTATTGAAGTCCCCAGTTCGTCAAAAAATGACGCGAAAGGTATACCCTCCGCGTCAACATATTGACGCATGGTCAAGTGTCGTCAAATATTGACGCCATGGGGTGAGACTGGGTTGACCTTTGAGGTACTAAAATGAACTCTTTAGACAGTGTGCTGACTGTAGTCACCTGTTTCTCTTTAAACGGTATGGCTAGCAATTAAACTGACCTCTGGAACAAATACATTGTGGAAAATAATAATGTTTCAGTTTCCAAAAGACGAGGGGAAAGAGTAAGCATGGACAGATTGATGTTCAGAGTCGTGTTATAGTCACGAAAAAATGTGCCACACATTTTTTTCAAGCACCTATGTCTTTTCGTCACGCACAAATTTTTATAAATAGTTTTTCATGTCCGTTGCACGACTTTCTTTTTCGTGTCATTTTATGTATTGTTCCCTCATAGATTTTTCCCATTTTCTTGCCATTGTCGCATGGGGTTGGGGTTAGAATCACTTTCTGTTACATTTTTAGAAATCCTAATCCAAACCCCAACTTTAGCCTCTTATGGAACAGCTGAAATTCCACAAGGGGGCGTATTTGTTCCTCAGACGTTGCACAATAAACGTGACATCCGAATATATCATTATAAATCCTCAATGAGAAGTGAGAGTCGAACGATTGTCTGGTAGTGAACTATTGTTTACAGTATTTATATCGTAATTCGGTCAGAAACGTCAAGACTGTGAGGCGAACAAAACGTTTTGTATTAAAATGCTTGGATATTCCATTTCCTTGGATTTATGAACAATTTGTTTTGGACAATTTCACCAAAGCGGCTAAAGGGAGGATTTTGAAGGTAAGTAAATATCCTAAATCGGTTCAGGTAAATAACAACTAGATTACAGTTTTATGACTGTATAAATCATATTATGCTTTGTGTGTGCGCTTAATGGAATCCTGAGAGTCTAAGCTTTCAAACGATGTGCCGCATGACCGTATATTTTGAAGATTTAATGCTTCAAAGTTACAATGACGTTTATGCAGCCTCACGTGCAAGGGAAGTGGGTGTGCCGTGTACGGCACAGTGATCCTTATCAGGTTAACCCCAACTCAGTCGAGAATAGTTTTAAAAGCAGAACAAAAACATGTAGAAACCAATACATAAAAGTACCTCCTAACCCAAACCTTAAGTGACAATGATTTAAAAATAGGGGAACAAAAAGAAAACAATACATAAAGTAACACGAAAAAGAAAGTCGTGCCACGGACACGAAAAACTATTTATAAAAATTTGTGTGAGTGACACGAAAGACTGAAGCTGAATTTTACACGAATTTCCGTGAGATCATGTTGGCATGTGCAGATTTTGGCCGCCAGGTGAGAATTTAAGGATCTGTAGCTCACATTGCTATAATTTGAACTAAGGTAATGAACTTGTTATTTATTTGCTTGTTATTAAAAATAAACTACTCTAGAAGGACAGTTGTTATCAATTCTTTGCGGAAATCTACCGGAACTTAAGTTTGGGCTACAAAAGCCGTTTGTTTACATTGTTGGTGCTAAAGCATCTATAAACTTTTTGGTTTTTTTATGCTGCTTTTGTATCCTTATTGCACTTTAGTCTCTATTGTCCTCTTGTTGCTTCACAGGAGAAATAAAGCTATACATGTTTAGAAAGACATGAGACTGAACAAATGATGAGTCTTCTTTTATGGGTGAACTATTTCTTTTATAGAGGGCCTGACACGAAGACGCATCCAAACCGAAAAACAGACAAATGAAACTGCGTTGACACCGGGGCGTTCCTTCGGGCTTTTTACAAATGACACTTCAGATGTCTGCTGGTTGTGGCATATGTCTGCAGCTCGTCTAATGAGTCCCTCTGATAACTGCACAAGCTCAATAAGTAATGAAACTCCAGCTTGGTTCTTATTACCGAATCTCTTCGCCGTCTGACACTAAACAGTAGATAATGTATTGGCGGTGGCAGCTTTTGGCATGCGCTTATTAAACGCCGGTTCAAAAAGCCATTCATAGACCCGACGGAGACGGCCGGTCTCTCTCCCAATGTGCGACGGAGATGAGCTTCCAGCCGCAGAAAGTGAAGAAGAGAAACTTAATTATCACGCACGGCGAGAGCGCCAATCAATAGATTCGGGTTTACTGTGACGGCCATTAGGGTCAGAGCCAGCTAAAGCCTGAAGTGCCACACGCTGCCTTAGAGTTTCGGTTGCTGTGACAGTAATGATTTGGAGAACAGGACTTCGGGACAGCATTCGTGGAGCCGCATACATTGTGGGAGTGAATGGGATTGTAAATACGTTTGTGATACGCTGACACAAAAGGGAACAATGAGCTACTACATATTTAAGAGCTGCTTATGTCAATTCACATCCTAAGTTAATTTGCAATTTATACATGTTTTTATAGTTAGCCATTTTCATGCTGATGTGTTAAGATAGATCTTCATTGCAAGATCTTGGTCATGTCTTTGATTAAGACATGCAATGTTAAGACTTTTTCACACCAAGTATGATAACTATAAATTGTTTTCAATGTCAATTTCTATTTCTACTTCCACATATTTTTGTGTACTTACTTATTCTTGTACTTATTTTAATATTTTTTATCACACTTTGTAGGTGTGAAGTTTTGGGTCCTTTTAAATGCAAATACTCTGATCTCTGCACTAAATGGCAGTGCAGTGGTTGGATAGTGCAGATTAAGGGGCTGTATTATCCCCTTCTGACCTCACAAGGGGAGCCAGATTTCAATGACCTATTTTTTCACATGCTCGCAGAGAATGGTTTACCAAAACTAAGTTACTGGGTTGATCTTTTTCACATTTTCTAGGTTGATACAAGCATTGGTGACCAAATTATAGCACTTAAACACAAAAAAGTCAGATTTTCATGATATGTCCCCTTTAAGGAAACTCTGGCACAAGAATCTATGTTTCAAGTTTATTCACAGCTTTTAAATGAGCTAGCCCATGAAATTTTAAAGCACACATTACACCCGCGGTTTATGCTTATCTCATCTTAATCTTAAGTACCTATAGACTAGTATTACCTCCTTCATATCTCCAAACAGTCTTTAGTTTTATCAGATTGATAAAAGACAGCTCTCTTTCAGAATAAACCCGAACTCCTGGTTGCGTACCCCGGGTCACGAGCAAGAAATCCCACTATCAGGATAACTATCTCTGGATAACTTTCAATGGCTCAACACATGTTTTCGTTTCATTTACATTATATGCACTTACAAAAACACACATTTGATTCAGTTTTACTTTTCCTCACAAACATCAACACACTTAGGCGAGTCTAAAACTGTTTTGATGACGCACTTTTGAGCCAACGCACATGGCCCCGCCCCTAACACAATCGCAAACTTCGTTGGGGGTCGAAAGTAACAATTCACAACTTGGGCCCTATCTTGCACCCAGCGCAATTGACTTTGTCAGTGACGCATGTATCATTCGTTTTTGCACCGGCGCACAGCAGTTTTTATCCCTCCACAGACGCACGTCGGCAAACTAGGGAATGAACTTGCGCTCCCTGGGTGGTTCAGCGCAAAAAAGGAGGCGTGTTCCCTGATGCTATTTTGCAGTTTCAAAAAACAATTGCGCCACTGACCAAAAAAAACTAGTCTAAAGTCAGTGGCGCGTTGCACGTGGTTCATTATGCTATTTTAAGGGCACATGCTTGACCATAATGTATAGCGTCCACAACGCGCACACACTTTACTTATCTAATCTACACAGATGCAACAGTTATTTTTGCAAATCATAAATTGTTACAATAAAAAATATTAACACATGAGATAAGGGAAATCATAGTGGTGAGCATTGTGGTGATAGTTTTTATTTATTGTGTGGCTGCGTTAAAAAATTATCATGCAAATAACGATATTTTCATAAGTTTGTTGTGTGGCTGATAACTGTTTCTCCCTGTATTACGTTTATTTTATGTAAATAATAATTAAAATGTTTTCATAAGAAACCTAAATGTATATGAACTTGATTTGTAAGTGTACTTTGGGGTTGGACCTTGCTTGCGTTTCTTGGGACCGATTTCAAAGCCCCCAAACCCTTTCAGCGGTGAGGGTGGACGCAGCGATGTCCTCTGCTGGTGTCAGGTCATGTGTAGAGGCAGATCCACCTCCCGTTACACGGCGTGCCCGATTTATGCGGCAAGCTTGGGATTCCCCCGTCTCCTGACATCATTGTAGAGCTTGGCGCAACGATGGGGATGCCAGCTGATGAGACAATTGTGGCTATTTCCTCTTACGCCTGTTTAACCGACGCTGATTTGGGCGGGTTTCTCCCATCCTTATACAAAACAACTTCTCTGTCTTTGACTGCTCTTAGAAGAACGTCGGTCTCCTCGGCTGTGAACCGCTCCTGGCGTGCGCCTGGTAAATCCGTCATAATAATAGAAACCCGCCATGGAACTTGCACCCTTGGGTTTAAAGGGAATGTTGGATAGCGTTTTGATTGGTTTATTTGACGTTACGCCCAAACCACACCTATGAATAATAAACCTACTTCAGACCAACCCCTTATTGATTTGCGCCTGGCACAAGAGTTATTTCTCCCGCCGAGAAAATAGCAACAGCGCCCAAGATCCGCCCACAAAGTCACTTGCGCTTTGCGCTTGCGTTTCAGATCGTTAAAATAGGGCCCCTTATGTTTAAAGTGAAATTATACTTAAGTCGTTTTACATTTTTTTCAAAATTTCACCTGGCATTGATAGACCACACTTGTGAGTTAATGACCACATCAAAAATATATCTCTGTCTATAACATTATCTTTTAAAATGATGTTTTTCTGAAAAATGGTACTTTCGCCCCCGCTCTCCCCTACCCCCAGTCATTTTAATAGCTGAAGTGTAGAAAAAAATCCACACATTTTTTTAAGACAATTAGTATTAAAATAGTGGTGCCGCAACTTTCTTTTTAAGAGCTAAAAAGCAAAACAATAGGCACATTTTAAAATACATTTCATCAGATCTTATTCTGTGTAGGTCAAGAGACACCCAAGCCTCTACAGCACACTTGTGCAAAGCGCCTGCGCTCGTGCTCAGAATCTTCATACAGGTTAACATTTACTTAGACCTCAACTTTGTAAAGCCGAAAGTATACTAGGGACGTCCGCGTATGCGCGCCGTCCGCATGACGTCATTTTCGTCATCAAGAGGGTCCGCGGCCGGTCGCGCGGACCGTCCGCGTGCAGCCCAAAATTTGAGACAGTGCGCGTACAGTCCGCGTACGACAGCGCATGCGCGTGAAAATATTTAGACAGGACACTCCACTATAAACAATTATACAAAGGAAATAGACAGCATTTGCACACACACTATCGTTTTTCTTCTTTAACTTTTACTTCTTCCAAGAACAGAAAGCTGTGGAGCATTTTTGTTTGATTCCTGACTTTGTTGTCTTGTTGTTTGTTCTAAACTGTGTTTGCAATGGTGGATCAGTTACTTTTCGTCACCTATGCTAATGTTTTAATGTACTGTAAACGTCTCCAAAGCAGTGCTGCCCTGACAGCGTGTTAGTCTAATAATTTGAATAAGAAATCATTTTTATTGCGTATAGTATCGAACGCGGCCATCCGCGTGTAGCCGCGGGGACTATACTCGGAAAGCTGCGCGGACGCGTGCGCGCGCGAGCCGGACGCGGACGCGGAAAAAAAGTATACCCGGGCCTTAATTCAACCCTACACTGTAAAAACTGTCCAAATATAGTTTGCATCATTTCTTTTGGAGCTGCAATCCATAACTTTTGCCTCTCAGTAGTTTCTCCTTCCTCGCCTTTTCTTTACGTGGGTTGAAGTCAAATGACACAAAATTGTATCCAAACCTCAACCTATATCATTACTATAGTTTAAGCTTACTTTTCTGAATTGTGGTAAGGTACAGGGAACAGTTTTAAACACAGATTCATCATATCCTTGCTAAATAACAGATTTTTGTTTATTTTTAACACAAATTAATTTTTTTTGTTTTGTTTTTGTTTTATTTAAGGTGCATATTGCAGCAAATTTACATTTATGAGTATGGCAGATGCTTTTATTCAATGCAACCTACATTGCATTACAATTTAGGCTATACATTTTTATCATGTGGGCTCAAGTCCATGACCTTTTGCAATGCTAACGCAGTGCTCTACCACTGAGCTATTATTCAAGACCACATTCAAATATTTAAATAACATTTAAATCCCTCTCTCGTATCCCCATGTTCAGTATATTTAAAAGTGCAGTGTGTAAATTTTAGCAACATCTAGTGGTGAGGTTGCGAACTGCAACCAACGCTCAGTCCATCATTCAGCGAAACGCATAGAGAAGCTACGGTAGCCCTCACAGGACAAACATGTCATTGTTGGAGACAAAAAAGTTTGTCCATTAAGGGCTGTTGTAGAAACATGACGGCACAAAATGGCGACTTCCATGTAAGGGGACCCGCGGTGTATGTAGATAAAAACAACTCATTCTAAGGAAATAGAAACCTAACGGTTCATTATGAAAGGTCATTATACACCACTGATAATATAGTTTTGTATATTATATTGCATTTCTGTCAATAGATTCTTACAAAAGTTACACGCTGCATCTTTAAGGTACACAATCATTCTAACAGTGCGTCATTACCAGAAACGAATGAAGCAAATAAATGGAGCTTTTTGCACGTAGTTGGACGCTTAAACATTTTGAGTTAACTTGCTACACCCAGCTTTAGCTAGCTTGTAAAGGGCATTTTTTTTACAACTTACCAGATGTCCGACCTCCTCATTCCCTTTCTTCCAAGCAAGATCTTTAATTCCTGTTTCTATAAAATTACAAAGATTTGGCCTAGAGCTCCGGGTGTCCACATACAGCGACGATGATTTTGTCCGCATCTTTGCATTGACTTAACATGTAAATCACTCACGCTTAACGCTTCATTTGCATCTGGTATGAACCATAAGAGTACTTTATGATTATGATGGGTATCAAAATGGTCAGTAATGAACAGTTCAGAGCACCACAAGATTTATAACAAAGAATTAATTTTAAAAATGTGTTGCCTTATGTGGCATTCACAACAGATGCGGAAGAGGCGGCAAGCGTGAGTGATTTACATGTTAAGTCAATGTAAAGACGTGAATAGGCATAAATGGCGCGGAAGGCATGAATGCAGATATTTGCGACGCATTAACCAATAAGGAGTGACGTGATTACAGGAAGTGAGCGGAGTCGCAGATGCGAATTTCCGCGTGAATATCTTTGAATGACTAGAATTTCATGCGTAGCTTTCACACGCGAATAAAGCGAGTAAACTCAAAATGTTCAAGGGTCCAACTATGCGCGAATAGCGCGTTGTTGCAACCTCTACCGCGGCTGGTGCGAATGCACAGTTAGAGCACAAGTTTTGTTCTGCCCTCGTGACTGAACACTGGCTTTGGTCTGCTTATCCAATATTTTGATGTAAGATAACATCATTGCAATGTTGTCTTTAATCTTTGGAACACGTTTTACAAATGCTAAATGCTTTTAGGTATTTATGAGTAAACATAGCTTTTTTAAATATTATCTGTCAGCTCAGCAAATAGAAGCTTTGTGTTCCAATTACACATTGTCAAAGTTATACACATATGGTTGATGTCAAAATTTTGAAGTGGTATACCAAATAGTCTACCCTGTTTTGGCAGCAAACCAACACTCATTTTTTAGAAACACTCATACCAGTTTGCTCTTTTTAAAGTTTCGCTTTTGAGAACCGAAAGGTGAGTTATTTTCCCCTCAGAAAGAAAAACAGATGTATTAAATGAAACCTGTCAAAAGGGCCAGAGCTGAGAATGACAAAAGTGACAGAAGATAAATAGAAATGAACTTTCCACTCAGCCAGTGTCAGGAGCTTCTCTCAAGAGCCAAGATCAAAACTTGAGAGAATTTCATTGCTAAGCAAACTGAATGTGAGCTCTGCATGGACGTGAGTATATGAATCTAGAACCATAGAAGAATTAAAAAGAAGTTTATTTGTTTATTATCAGGAAATATCTCATTTCATATCAAACAAAAATGACTGATACTGGTCAGTGTCATTTAAATATATATTTACATTCATTATGAACTTTACTACTTTTTGTGCTATATATACAGTGAGGAAAATAAGTATTTGAACACCCTGCTATTTTGCAAGTTCTCACACTTAGATATCATGGAGGGGTCTGAAATTGTCATCGTAGGTGCATGTCCACTGTGAGAGACATCATCTAAACAAAAAAATCCAGAAATCACAATATATGAATTTTTTAACTATTTATTTGTATGATACAGCTGCAAATAAGTATTTGAACACCTGTCTATCAGCTAGAATTCTGACCCTCAAAGACCTGTTAGTCTGCTTTTAAAATGTCCACCTCCACTCCATTTATTATCCTAAATTAGATGCACCTGTTTGAGGTTGTTAGCTGCATAAAGACACCTGTCCACCCCATACAATCAGTAAGAATCCAACTACTAACATGGCCAAGACCAAAGCGCTGTCCAAAGACACAAAATTGTACACCTCCACAAGGCTGGAAAGGGCAACAGGGAAATTGCCAAGCAGCTTGGTGAAAAAAATGTCCACTGTTGGAGCAATCATTAGACAATTGAAGAAGCTAAACATGACTGTCAATCTCCCTCGGACTGGTGCTCCATGCAAGATCTCACCTCGTGGGGTCTCAATGATCCTAAGAAAGGTGAGAAATCAGCCCAGGACTACACAGGAGGAGCTGGTCAATGACCTGAAAACAGCTGGGACCACCAAGGTTACTGTTGGTAATACACCAAGACGTCATGGTTTGAAATCATGCATGGCACAGAAGGTTCCCCTACTTAAACCAGCACATGTCCAGGCCCGTCTTAAGTTTGCCAATGACCATTTGGATGATCCAGAGGAGTCATGGGAGAAAGTCATGTGGTAGAACTGTAATAGAACTGTAATAGAACTTTTTGGTCATAAATCCACTAAACATGTTTGGAGGAAGAAGAATGATGAGTACTATCCCAAGAACACCATCCCTACTGTGAAGCATGGGGGTGGTAGCATCATGCTTTGGGGGTGTTTTCTGCACATGGGACAGGGCGACTGCACTGTATTAAAGAGAGGATGACCAGGGCCATGTATTGCGGATTTTGTGGAACAACCTCCTTCCCTCAGTTAGACCATTGAAGATGGGTTGAGGCTGGGTCTTCCAACATGACAATGACCCGAAGCACACAGCCAGGATAACCGAGGAGTGGCTCTGTAAGAAGCATATCAAGGTTCTGGCGTGGCCTAGCCAGTCTCCAGACCTAAACCCAATAGAGAATCTTTGGAGGGACCTCAAACTCTGTGTTTCTCAGCGACAGGCCAGAAACCTAACTGATCTAGAGAAGATCTGTGTGGAGGAGTGGGCCAAAATCCTTCCTGCAGTGTGTGCACACCTGGTGAAAAACTACAGGAAACGTTTGACCTCTGTAATTGCAAACAAAGGCTACTGTACCAAATATTAACATTGACTTTCTCAGGTATTCAAATACTTATTTGCAGGTGTATCATACAAATAAACAGTTAAAAAATCATACATTGTGATTTCTCGATTTCCAGGACTTTACTGGTTTTAGGAAGTTTTGATGACATACTGCAGAGGTAGAGAGATAAAGTATTTTGTTCTCCGTGCTTGTGCATTCAGCAGACAAACACCCAGGATCATTTGGTAAAATTTATTTGGCCTTTTCTCTTGTTCAGCCAAAGACAGAAAATTTGTTTTTGCTATTTTCGGCTGAATAATCATCTCGAATGCCTTACATTCGGTGCATCCCAAATTGTCTTCAAATTATGTTTCATAATTGACCCTCATGCTTTCCAAGAGTTATGTGACTTCCTTTCTTCAGATGAACACAAGCTTTTTGTGTGTGTAAAAAGACAATCTTCTTGCATGTCACATGATGAAAAACATTACAACTTCAATTAAAAATATATATAATGATGAAAGTGTCACTATAATTTAATATAAAGCTCAAATTTGCTTGTTTTGGCTCAATTTCACCAAGCTTAAAAATGTCATTGTTTTATTTCACAAATATATTTTGTGTTTCTTCAGAAGATATTTTTATTTACTCATTTAAATCATTTTGGATTAATTTACTGATGGATATGTCTGCTTTTAAGATAGATACAATAAATGCAATCTTTAATTCTTAAAACAAGAGGACTATGACAAAGAAGGAGCTAAATATTTCTCATTTCGAGCACATATATTGAAACAGAACAGTGTGGTTATTGTAACGTTCTGAATGCAGTTAGTAAACTTTTAACAGCACATTTCACATGTAAACTTCAGAGATAAAGGCAGAGAACAATGAGGAGAGACATATTGATGAAGAATTCACATCGCTTTGTGGCAGAAAGGTTTCAGACATAACATTGAAGTAATTACTGTCAGCCTCAGAAGGTGCAATGGGAATACAGCCAGAGGCAAAACCAGTACAGTAGAGGCTCGCTCTTCAGTATGGAGATAAAAAAGAAATTAACATATTAGTTGGCACACGCTTGTGAAGAAAACCTAATGGCGACAGAAATAATGCATATTTTACCTATGGCAAGCCAAAAATAAGTTTCAGCAACTGTACTTGTCCTAAAATGACTTTATAGCAGAAGCAACCATTTAATGATATGCTGCTCTTGGTATTTAACTTTGCTCTACTGTGGGTTTCTCTTTCTAAGCTTCTTAGCTGCTCCATTGTCTCTTTGTTTCAAAGATGAATGAGTCGAAATAGGCAAATACGGCAATGGTTATTCATAAACAGAAAGCATCTTTAACCGCTTTATATGAATATTCTATAGCGAGAGATAAGGACAAATTAATGTTTGATCGTGAGCACACAAAAGTGCTGATGAAGGAAACTAATTATAGACGCATAATTTCATGTGACATATTAATTGCAGAGTGATGACCTGTGAGCATGACTCTCAAACGCACACACTTTACACAACTTTAAACAACGGTAGCTTCCGGTGATATTAAAGGTCCAGTGTGTAGATTTTACGCGCCATCTAGCGTTACAAAGGAATTGTAACCAACGGCTCAGTCCACAGCTCACCCCTCCCTTTTAAAACGCATAGAAAAGCTATAATAGCCGCCACAGGAAAAAACACGTCATTTTCAGAGACAACGGCTGTGTCTGAAAGCTCTAAAATGCACCCTTCGGAGGCAGCATCCCAAGGCAGGAAGACATCCGAATCCAATGTTTGATTTACTTCCTGTCTCCTGAAATTTCTTCATCGTCTTGTCCCACAATTCTATGAGTGGGTGTGTGCGGGGAATGTGATTGGTCGAGTAAAAAAAATGGCTGCCAAAAAGCGGCTGGAGCACAAATTTTGTGTAAATAAAGTTTTATTTTCACTTTTTACACCTTGGATTGCATTTCCAGAGAGAAATTAGTATAGTACTTTTCAAATATGGGATTAGTTTTCACAAAGGCGCTCTTGTGGGTTTCCCAGAGCTGCCTTCATGTCGCCGAAGTCATCGTCTTATGAGGCAACAAGTCAGCTGCCTAAGCGTTCAGATGAGACAACGTAGTAACAAAACACAATCTACAGAACAGTTTGCGAATGTGCAAAATGGCGACCTTGATGTAAGGGACACACGGTGTATGTAGATTAAAACGACTCATTGTAAGGTAATAAATACATTACAGTTCATGTTGTATGTTCTTTTTTCCCACGGATAATATAGTTATGCATATTATATTGCATTTCTCTCAAAAGATCCTTCTAAAAGTCCCACATTGCACCTTTCATGCATATGTACAGCGAGGAAAATAAGTATTTGACACATCAGCATTTTTATCAGTAAGGGGATTTCGAAGTGGGCTATTGATACAAAATTTCCACCATATGTAGCCATCAAGCCATCAAATATTGAATTCGTCTAGAAGCTGTAATCACCAACAAAGGATTTTCTACAAAGAAAGTATTAAATAAAGTGTGTTCAATACTTATTCCCCATATCATTTCACTTTATTTATTATGACTCAACTTGTATACTTAAATGTTCTGATTTCTTTGTATGAATTCAATATTTTGCTTAATGGCTACATCTGATGGAAATTGTGTGTCAATAGCCCACTTAGAAATCCCCTTACTGATAAAAATGCTGCTGTGTCAAATACTTATTTACCCCGCTGTATCTAAATGCATATATACGGTTTCATATAACGCACGTGCGTTGTACTTAAAGGAAAACGTTTTTCAATATTTTACTGTTCTTCCCTCAACTTAGACGAATTAACACATACCTCTCTTTTCTCAATGCGTGCACTTAATCATTGTACAGCTCGTTGTGAATGTGTTCGCATTTAGCCTAGCCCCATTCATTCCTAAGGATCCAAACAGGGACGAATTCAGAAGCCACCAAACACTTCCATCATGTTTTCCCTATTTAAAGACTGTTACATGAGTAATTACACGAGCAAGTATGGTGGCACAAAATAAAACGTGACGATTTTCTAAGCGGAAAACCAAAATCACTGTTGTTATCCATAAATTTACTGTTTTACAAGAAAGGCAGAAAAAATTGTCAAGTACTTATTATTTTATTTTTATTCAGATGCCCAATTACAGTTATTTACTTGCAGTCCTTAATAGAAAAATATGTTTTAATGGTTGAATGTTACGCTTGATCTATTTGTTACTTCTGAGAAAAACCAAATGGGCCAGTTCAAATTTGGGTATAAAAACGTGACTTCAATTTGACATTTATCACTCCTGTTCAAAATGATAAAATGTCGAGAACTCTCTAAAAAAAGGTTAGAGTTTGCATTAACTTTCTATGACCCGATCATTGGTTTGGCTTGCATTTTAGATTTCTTCCAGCTATTTGAGGTTAGAAAGAACCAATAAATATAATAACCAAATAGTTTGGTACATAAAAGCTCTTTTTGAAAAACATCATCAGTTGTCACCAGTTACACAGAATTAACTTTTATGGTGCACACAAACAAAAATGTGATGTCCACATATTTGGACACCAGATTGTAGGAGATTAAAGCATACGTGGTCTAATAAATAAAGCCATTAAAGGCGGAGTACACAATGTTTGAAAGCCAGTGTTGACATTTGAAATCACCTAAACATACACACCCCTACCACAATAGAATCTGGACCTTCTTTTGATAGACCCGCCCCACACATACACAACCCCAGCAATGATGTCGGTTAATAGACACGCCCCTTACTGCTGATTGGCTACAAGTGTGTTTTGGTAGTTGGCCCGACTCCCTTTTCCAAAGCGTTTTTCAAACATTGTGCACTCCGCCTTTAAGCCATGCACATTATATATATTTTGGCTGTGAACAATTTGGATGGTATCTATGGTGCTGTGAGTGTATGTGAATGGGAATAACAAGGTTGTAAATCCGCTTTGATTCGCTGATACACAAGGACACTTTAAGCTACTACATATTTAAACATGCTCTTTAGTTAAATCACAATGTATGAGTGATTCTTTATATTCCTTTGATATTTTGAGCCAAATGCCTTATTGCAAGGTCTCGTGGGTTACGTCTTTAATGTGTTAACACAGCTAACATTAGGACACACATTGTTAGATGTAGGCTGTCATACGTATGCTTTGTTCTTGTACTTGGGTTTGATCAAGGCTTTGCACCTTTCCAAGTAAAATAAAAGGATAAAGCATCTCATTAACTTATTATAACTGCATACCGGGTCTCCTTACGGTAAATGCACAGAATAGGTTTAACACAAATTTTGTGCATCATTTGATAATTGCACATTTTTATTATAATAAATAAAATAATTTGTGAATGTTGAATGAATTGCACAAGCCTTTGACTGGTAGAAATGTAAGCAAAACTAGAGTAAAATAAATACTGCCCTAATCTTATTCAACTTTAAAGTATAAATGTGGATATTTTTCCAAACAAATTAAAATTCATAAAACGTTTTCCATAAAATATTTGTTTGATGCTGCTGCATGCTAAAAAAACTGTTATGCATTTGTTTTCCAACTTTGGGAAGTTTTAGGTCTGGAATAAAAACTAGAAAAATGCTAGTTTAAATCCAACATGACCTGTCGCCTTTGACCATGGTACTTATACATAACCTAAGTAAACTGTGTGACACGTGTCTGCTAAATAATAACTTGTTAACTAATTTGCACATCTAAATGAGCTGTATAATTTTTCGACAGCGTTTATCGTTCCTTTGTAAAATCTGCAGAGCTGACAAACATCAGGTTTAATACGCACCCCAACATTGGGAATTGGATGGAGTAGTTTAATGTTGACTTAAAACTGACTTTTCTGTATTATGTTTAATATAAACGTAAATATTTTACACAATTTTCCAATGACCCCCAATGCCACATAAATCACTGTAGAAACTGTAGAGGCAAACGTTAACTTTTGGCACAATAAACTGCATTCAGTTGCCATTTGAAGTATTGAATCAAAACCAGCCGAGTACAGCCAGAGCATTTGAAATGTAAAAAAACAAACAATCCCCAAATCTCACCTAGAGTAGTTGAAGAGTCTGCTGTCCCAGAGACTGTGTACTCCACGGGGACCGCTGTGAAAGAAACAGGAATCTGAGCCATCAAACTTGTTCAGGCCGTCCTCTGTGTTATTGGATGCGTGGCTGTGTACCACATCCAGCAGGACGACGATACCAAGAGAGTGAGCAACGTCAATCAGCTCCTTTAGTTCCTCTGGGGTGCCGTAACGACTAGAGAGAAGAAGAGATGAAGGCAGATATCAGAGCTGGCAGGCCAGAGGTTGTCTGTCAAAACGCATGTTGTTATTCTTGGGTTAAGCTCGAATCTAGCAAGAGTCCAACTGTTGGGAACAATCCTTTGAAAAGTATAGAGATGTTTTTCAGGGAGAGTATCCCACAAGAAGAAGCACTGGGAAACAGCAGACTGTTGGTGTCACAGATAAAGGGCCAAAAATGTATACCACTGTTTCGGCTCAAAATGACGGTGGACCTTCTCTTAATAATTTACATGAAATACAGAAAGATTTGTTTATAATGTTTATGTGCAATGTTGCAAACCATTGATTGCTATTGGTGCACAAATTTTGCTGCATATAACATTTCAGTTTCATCTAATGATACATTTCAATTATCCATTGCTGGGTGTGTATATCTTAAACCCATTAATGGGTTGCAAAATACGTTACGTAGTACGTTAAAGTAAAATTATCAGTTATTTAAACGATAAACCATAACATACAGAACTTACCTGGAAGGTAGAATAGGCTAAATTAACCGAACAAGACAACTAGAGTAAAGTTCGCATACTCGTCATTCCACATTACTGAATCCATTGAATTACATAAATACAGAAGCAGCATATGGCGCACTCTCGGCTGTAGACGGTAATGATGTCCCTTGCCTCATAAATGTCAACATTAATTCATACTGACTTACAAGGCGCACCTGATTGTAGGACGCAGCACCAGCCAAGTTATGAAAAAACGCGGCTTATAGACCGAAAAATACAATAATAATTTTTACTTAAAAATTATAACGCATTTATTGTTTAAAACCCCAAATGAAAAGCAACATACAAAGTAAACTTATTAATACTGTTACTGCTCTAATATTTAGTACTTTTATTGAAATTGAAAGACACATTTATGCATTTGGCAGATCAACCTGATCTCACGAATTTCCGTGTTATAGTCACAGAACATTTTGCTAATTTATCCGTGTCATTGTTATGGATCTCCGCATTTTACCGTGTCCGTACCACAGACTTTCTTTTCCGTGTCAGTTTCACGTATTGCTTATTCAATTGTTTTTCCTATTTTCTTACCATTTAAGCGTGGGTTTGGGATTAGAACGACTTTATGTAACATAAAATGACATCCTAACCCAAACCCAACTCTAACCCTAACGTCAGGCGACAATTGTTTAAAAATTCGGAAAAAAAATTCTATAAACCAATAGTTAAAGTGACATCCTAACCCAAATCCCAAATCTAACCCCAAACCTGCGCGAAAGTGGTTTAAAAATAGGAAAAACAATTGAGTAACCATTACTGAAAAAACGGAAAAGAAAGTCCGTGGTACGGACACGGAAAAATGCGGAGATCCGTGACAAAAACTATTCGGTGACTATACCGCGGAATTTGTGAGATCATGTTCGGCAGATGCTTTAATCCAAACACAACTTACGATGAATTACAAGGTATACATGTTTTTTATCAATATGTGTGTTCCCTGGGTTTGAACCATAGACTGAAAAAAAGATGGACGACGTGATGACGCTTTCTTCCATTGTAAGAAACGGAACGTAAAATGTACGATGATCGACACTGATACGCAAAAACATCAGTTTGGAGCCAGGGCATGCGCTGAATGAATCGTCTGTGGGGAGGTGGAGCATGGTATCAAACTTTCACCCAAACGCGCACCCAATTCAACCACGCCCCTTTGACTAGCTTGCTAAAATAAGTTAAGTTAAATACAACTCATTTTGTTGGTGTGAAATAACACAGAAATCAAAAATGAATAGTTAGTTATATCTTCAATCTTCCTTCGAGCTCCAGCAGTCCACTGAGAGAAGCTGTCAATCACAAATGTTATAATCATAACATCACGCCTCATTTCTAGAGCATCAAATTACTAGCTAAAATTAAATTTATCACAAAAATGAACATATATCAGCGTGATAACAACTACCTTAAAGGACCAAAACCATCTTTCGGAAAATTTTATTGGAAGTATATTTTATTTTTTTATTTTGACTCAAGTCCCGTTCGTTGGCATGGCAAGGGCGGGGTTTATGACTTGTACTGCATCCAGCCACCAGGGGACGATCAAAGAGCCAGCAGCTTCACTTTTGAGGATGTATGAGGCACACCCGGTTTAAACCCATGACCTTTTGTGCTGCTAACGCAATGCTTTACCACTGAGCTATACAGGAGACATGTCTGGTCATGTGGTGGCCCCTATGACAATAGAGACCGGAATAAAATAGCTTTTTCTAGGTCAATGATATGACAATCTCGTTTTAGAGACCATCATTTTAATCAATTCTTTTAAAGCACCATTCATTTCCCAATGTCTATCATGTTTCTGATTACAGCAGAGAAAAATATAAAACTTCATCCTCAAGTACCTTGCTCAAGGACACAATGCTAACAGCAAATATATTGTGCCTTCGATTTTAGCCTACAACGGTTAGGTCACACCATCCCCATAACGTGTGCGCACATGTGCGTGTTTATCACCAAACGTTTATCCCTCTCCGCAACAGCTGTGTTTAGCGTTGCGTTGCGACACGCATACGAATACATCAACCGTGCCACCTGAAAACAAACAAATATGCCAGTAAATAAAAATCAATCTAGGTTCGTTTACCACGTCATAGACACTAAGCAGAGGTCAAAGCCTCCGTCGGGGTCAACACATTGCTCCTTGCGGAACAAAAGGGTGAATGCAGCAGATTTCCATCAAGACTTTGTATCTGCTTCGTGTAATTGCTCTTCGAACCATCATCTCTCCTCCGGCTATCATCATATTACTTTCTGACGCGCGGTGACAACGATACCCCTCCGCCTGCTCCCGCCCCTTCCCAGCATCTAGACCTTGCACTTTTCAAACGGCTCGGGGAGATCAATCATGGGTGAAATTACTCTGTATACATTATACTCGCACTATAGGCTGTCTCCGGCGCTAGCAAGTAAGGTCGACGGACGGAATAAAGCACATAAATAAAGAATTCCTGCCCGTCTTCCTTTATCAGAGGCCTCTACCTCTCTACAGGATTAACTGCAAATGTGTTTACAGGGAGATTATCGGCCCCGTCACAGCAGCATCTCTGTGATTTGGGGCCATGGATGTGTGTGTGTGAGGGAGAGAGAACGAAAGCGCGAGAGAGAGAGAAAGAAAGACAGAAAGAGAGAGAGAGAGAGAGATGTAAAAATGATGAAAATGAATAAAAAGAAAATGTAAATATTAGATCAACTACAATGATCCATGAAAAAGACACTTCGCACCAATTGTTACATCGAAGTGGTAGAAAACTTTCTTCAAAATCCTTGTAAGCTGCATACCCAGACATCAAAGGGCACTCCTGCCACAAAAACTTTTCCAAAAGTTAGGAAGCAATGCAATTCTGTCAACTAAGATACATAGTTTGGGTAAAACTGTAAGAAAGCATAGCAAGTATACTTGGCTGATAAAAGAAGCCCAAAATGCACTGCAACGGGTTCATGTACTGTGAAGTTGCATAGACTAAATGTTTGTATTTTATTTAGAACTAAAACTGACCAATACAAACAGTCCCAATTAAAAAATTCTATTTCTATTTCTTTTTATTATTAGAGTATGATTATGCAGAAACACAATAAGCCCCACAATTAAACTTTTCATGGATTTTCATTATAAAGAATATTTACAATGATTATGTTTGCCGAGTGTTGCTTTTTCAAATGCATGCTCGAACTCGCAGTGATTTAGGATTAATAAGAACTTCATACTGATCAAAGAGCCATAGTATGTGAAAGAGCTGTGCATAATATCGCCGTTGCGATTCAGACCCGATATCGGACAGTCGGATAATCGTTATTATTAGTGTGGATCGCAAATTATTGTTATACCCCTACAATAAATACAAAAGGGGGGGATCATTCTTTACCATTTACAAGAATCAAATTTGTAACCGAGATGATAAGCATTGTTATAATGCGCGTATGCAGTGCCCCAAACCCTGGTATCGATTTTGTAATATCGAATTTGCCGATAAACGCCAACCTCTTGTGGCCATTTTGAGAATTGCGTGCTGGACTGCTTACTTTACTTTACTTTAATAAATCAACTTTAGTAAACATAACAGCCATAAATGCACAGATGAGATGTGTCATAAATGCCTAATATGCAACGCATGCAGCTTGGCTAAAAAAAGAGTCATGTAGATTGATATATTAAATCCTGTAACTTTACATGAACAGCCATAAATAAATGCTTGTGGGAAATAAAAAAAAAACGCTTAATCATTAAATCATTAGCCTCGTGAAAACACATTCAGGTTCACTCGCCGGGTTGAAGGCTGAAGCGCAACCGCATGTAACTAACTTTTAACAAGATTTAAGATTTAAGTTATATTAACATTTACTAGATAAACATTATTGCGCATCTAAGTAAATGTCTGTGGAAATTAATTAATTAGTTATTACCTCTGCGAGCTATGGCAGTTTGATACAGTTTATGCGTGAGTAAAAGCATAGATAACAGCACTTCGTCAACAGCTATAACAACAAAATATTAATTATTTTGACCTAAAATACCAGTAATTTTCACAAAATGCCTTACAGGAAAATTTTCTTCTAGAAATATATAAACATACAAATATATTTCCAATGAAAGAACAAACCCTCTGTGTCAACTTAACTAACAAACAAAACGGGAAATAAAAGTTTCATCCTAACTTTATTTGTTCTCTTTTTATAACCTATTAAATATGGGGAGGCTTCTCTTTAAAAATACAAAATTTTAAGCAAAAGGCTGAAAGACTTTTGTTAGAGATCCGATTCAGAAAGATGATCAAAACATACACAGAGTTTAAAATTTGTAAAATTAGTTTTGCTTCAGTTTTTTATATATTGGGTAAGAGGGCCATCTAGACCAGTGGTTCCCAAAATTTTTCAGCGTGCGGCCCCCCTTGTGTACGGCGCATTCCTTCGTGGCCCCCCAAAGAAAATTTTTGACAAAAAAACTTAAAATTTTAATAAAAAAAAACATTGAATTATACAAAAAAGTAGTGCTTTTGGTTAGTAGCCTTATTTTTTTAGGTTTAATTACAAAGAATTCATGATAAATTAACGTATTTCATAAAATGTCATAAAACTGGGGCCCCCCTGGCACCATCTTGCGGCCCCCAGTTTGAAAACCACTGATCTAGACAATAATAGCCAAATTAATGCTTACCTTAAAAACTCGTCAGGAAAGCGTCATTGGCAAGGAAATGTTTTCTCTTAATTGAAGAGATAACTTGTCAATGGCAGGGACAGCGTTAAAGGAACAGTATGTTTATTTTCAGCGGCATCTAGCAGTGAGATAACGAACTTTAACCAACCACAATTTCGAAACGCAACTATAGAAACATGACAGCGACTTCCATGTAAAGGGGCTTGCGGTGTATGTAGATAAAATCGTCTCATTCTAAGGTAATAAAAACAAACAGTTCGTGTATGTAAGGTCTTTAAACACCTCCGATATTAAAGTTATGTATTTTATATTGCATTTCTGTCAAGAGATCCTTCTAAAACTTACACATTGCACCTTAAACATTTCTCAATATTCAGAAATATTTACCTTGATGCAGCGAAGAAACTCGTGACCTGGTAACCAAAGCTGCCGTAATACGCATGCTCCATTATGGCCATCAGCTGAATACAGTTATAACCTGTGTGTATGATAGTAAAGAGAGTAGTGTTAGCAGATCTATGTCTATATGTCTATCTTTCAAGACATTTCAATGTGAACAACTATAATATTAATGATGATCTACATTATATAGACCTGTACCATGTATGGTACATTTTGATCATTTTAAAAGTTTAACAGTACCAGTCCACATCTATTTCTGTTGTATGGTAAATAAGTGTAAATATATTCACTTTCTGTTCAGTTTCTGCACAAATAAAAGACATACAGGCTTGAAATTAAATATATTTAAGTTAAATATATTTATTAAATTACTTAGGCAGACACTTTAATCCAACGTACATGCAAATTCTGATTTGACTAATTTATGAATATCAATGTAATATATTGTAAGTATAGATAGTATGAATTTGTTATTCCCTATAGCAATACATTCTAAACTCCCACACAGAGAACTATGACTCTGACATACATTCAAAACATTTTTTCATATTAATCAGACAATATGTGACCCTGTCTGTGAAAACACGGCTAAAGGTATTTTTTATGACTTACTGTTTCTGCATAAAATCATTTGACATAATGCTAAGAACAGTGAAAAAATATAACCTTGATATCTTTAAAATCAGACTTTTTCCATGTTTAAGTGCTATAATTGGGTCCCCTGTGCTTCTATCATCCCAGAAAATGTGAAAAAGATCAACCCAGTTTTGATAAACCATTCTTTGCAAGCATGTGAAAAACAGGTAATTAAAATGTGGCTCCCTTTGTGATGTCAGAAGGGGATAATACCGCCCCTTAATCTGCACTATCCAACCACAACACTGCCATTTAGTGCAGAGATCAGCTCATTTGCATTTTAAAGGACACACCCAGAACGCCACATTTTTGCTTACACCTAAAGTGGCAATTTTAACATGATGTAATAAATTATCTATATGGTATTTTGAGCTAAAACTTCACATACTTTGGGGACACAAAAGACTTATTTGACATCTTAAAAAAGTCTTGTGAAATGTCCCCTTTAAAACTGACTAAGTAAGGTCATGTCCAAGATTGAATGGTTGAAATCAAACTTTAATGCTCCTAATCTCATTATTAGATCACACTTTGGATTTCACAGACAGTCCTGGTCAACTACGAGGTACAGAAACATTTACCAAACCGTCAAACCCTACAAAACACCTTTTGTGCCCCTTCTAGCCATGACAGATGAGCATCCTCAAAAGAAGCAGAGTCTTTCATGCCAACACGTTGCCCGCACGACACGCAGCGGCCACTGGGATGTGCCGATTGAAGGACTCCTTGGGTCATACGCGGTCCCAGATCAGGCCGAAAAAAAAACATGCAACACGCAACTACACTGACACAGCTTTGAAACTGCAAGGGAAGGACTCGGGAGAGAGATTCAGCTTTTCACACACAATTGTTTTATTTTCTGAGCAGATTGGGTTATTTATTTATCTATCTCGCCATCTTCTTTGCCCGCTTCAGAGAAAGTTTGCTTATTTTTTGATGAGATGTGCAAGCACCAGGAGCTCAGAGAAATGTCTCACCGATGATGCGCACGCCCAGGCGCACAAACAGTACACACATGCCGAACGCTTTTCGAAGGGTTTTAGATGGCAGTACAGCAATTTTTCCAGGGAGATGCAAGGCGGTTACCACAAACTATGAGAAATCCTGGGACAGGAAGATACGGTGCACGGACATGTGCATGAATTATTCTATCACAGTATTTGTTATGGCAAACTGTATTGCAAGGCTTTAAAAAATGCCTGTCCTCCCACACAGGTTTTAAAAAAAATGGTTGTATACGCACTTCTGTTTTGCCTAAAAATAAAAAAGTATAAAACACAACAAGAACTTTATATTCGCAAAAAAAAAGTGGCCTTATATTTTGTCAGCCTTAAAGCGATACTCCAGACAAAATTACTGAAAATTACAACTTAAACCTCAAAAAAGTGCATCCATCCTTCACAGAAGTAATCCATACGGCTCCAAGGTGTTAATAAAGGTCATCTGCGGGCAATTGATCCGATTTAATAAGAAAAATATCCATATTTTAAACTTTATAAACTATAATAACTAGTTTCCGGTAACAATGCCATATTGGACTCACCCGATTCGTTCCCATGGCAACCAACGCTCACTACGCTAAAACTCTCGTGAATCACGTGAGTCCAAGATGGCGTCGTTACCGGAAGCTAGTTGTTATAGTCATCCCTGCGGCACTCGATTCCCAAAATCCAGTCTTCGAGACATTGTTTGTTTACACAAGCAAACAATAAAGCCTTCAAAACAGGTTTCTTGGATGCTGAATCACAAGTTAATGTTTGCAAATGTTTGTGATTAACCACCAGCCGAACCCATGCGATGCATGCATCACCCCAATCAGCGAACCGCAGGCTTCTGAACTCCATCTGCCGTACTCGAAAATGCACCCTACATCTCCAAAACACACACCCGCGTGCACTCGAACACACCTCTCTCCGCCAGCATCTATGATGGGACTAATAAACACTTCACAGGGTGGCAGAAGCCTGCAAACATGGTGTTGACCTACTCAACAGCCTCCCCACAACATTGGCATCGAGGCCAGTGGCTCATCATCTATACGGCGGGTCTGTCAGGTTAAGCACCACTGCAGTTCGGATACTTTGTGATGAAGGAGGAGCGCTGGCAGACAGAATTTCACCCCTCTCTGAATAAAAAATTACTTTCTACATATAACCAAAAAGTATGAAGTGCTCTGCGGCGTTGCTGCCGAGGGTGCATCTTTTTGACTGAACGTACTGTAAGTCGCTTTGGATAAAAGCGTCTGCCAAATGCATAAATGTAAATTTAATGGTTCCAGCACTTTTATCAAGTGCATAACATTGGAGCGCCTACTTGAGAGCAAATTCTCTCAACAAATCTTTTGAAAAGGATAAAGAGAAAAAAATAAAGGCAAGGTAAAATAAAAAATAAAATGACTATAGCTTTGTAAAGAAGTAAAACAAAAAAACAAAAAACAAAATTATAAAAAGCAAGTTAAAGGGATAGTTCACTTTAAAATGAAAATGCTGTCATCATTTACTCATCTTCATGTTATTTTAAACCTGTATGAATTTCTTTTTTCTGATGAACACAAAAGATGACATTTTGAAAAATGATGGTTAGCACACAGCATATAGTGTACATTGACTTACATAGTAGGAATAAAAAAATATTATGGAATTAAATGGGTACCATCAACTGTGTGCTTATCATCATTTATCAAAATATTTTCTTCATCATTTATCACAATACTTCCAAAATATTTTTTTCCTACTATGGAAGTGTGTGTATCCATTATTTCTCAAAATATTATCTTTTGCGTTCATCAGAAAAAAAGAAATTTAAACAGGTTTAAAACAACATGAAGATGAGTAAATGATGACAGAATTTTCATTTTAAAGTGAACTATCCATTTAATAAGCAAACAAACAAGAAAAACAAAACACATAAACAAAATAAAAAAAGAAAAGAAACAAAAAGTTGTTTTATGAGCATATTATTATAAAAACAATCCTATTATTAATTTAATTCCACTTTTTTATCAAAATTAGTAAAAGGGGACCTATTTTGGCCATTTTTACAATATGTAATATCCATGTCTCAGGTATGACTAGAATGTGTCTGTGAAGTTTTAGCCCGAAATATCCTACAGATCATTTATTATAGCATGTCCAAAATGCACATATTTGGATGTGAGAGCAAAAAAGCGCGTGTACCTTTAAATGCAAAAGAGCTCAAGGTCCTCACGCCCTTATCAACAGACTTACAACAATTTAGTGATTTCGGCTAAAAATAGATATAATTATTGTGAATGCAGTCCAAGATAATAATATCTGTAGCCGCATTAGCTCTACAACACATTTAGAAAAGCTTTTGGGTAACATTAACCAGTCAGTCAGTGGTTGTGGGTTGGGCATTGTTAGTGTGATATCACATTTACAAAAGAATCAAAGCAGCATGTCTAATGAGACAGGTTTGGATTAATGAGGATTAAAATAGGAGTAGGTGGATTTTCAATGCCAACACACATTTATGTCCAAACACATTGTAAAAGTGGATTTTGCATAAGAGGTGCCCTTTAAAGGGCGTGTTGCATGTTAACCACCAATGTCGATTAATGGGTACATATCTTACTCAAGATATGTATATCATTTTTAAAATGTCTCAAAAAGTGTCTTAAAGACCTTTTTTTTACATTTTTGGTATGGGGAAAAGTGGATGAAAGCCACAGCAAGAGCTATAGAGATAGATGAAACATTAATTGCCATTGAATACTTATGTATATAATATGGAAATCATATATACATAGTAGGAAATATATAATGCGGTATACTGCAAAGTTACCATGCTAATTATTATTTATGATATATATATAAAACTTTGCAAATCTACTGATTCGATCCATTCGTGTTATGACCACCAGGCTAGAGATTTTTAAACATCCTTAATCCACACTTGCTAAAATATATTGTTTTGTGAAATAAAAGGATGCTTTGATATATTGTAATCATAATGAATCGCACAATCATTTTATACACAGAATCAGCAGTCAGCAGCTGCAGCGCACTCTGATCCGACCGCATGCATACTGCAATAAACAGCCGTTCTGCGGCTTTTTACATGAAAGGACGACAGGCTATGCCATTTTGGGAGGGACCGCTCACTGATCCTCGTATTTTTATAAATCCTTGACATGGTTGGATATGCCAAATGGGTTGAGCACTTTTATATACTTTGAGGCTGCACAGTTTGACCAGCGGGCTGCGGGAACCAGCTGCACATCACGCCGCCAGACGGTGTTGCTAATATAACTCGCAATTTATAACTATTATCAGACAGGCCCACCGGGAAAGTCACGACTCTCACGATTGGCGCGCCACTACTGACTGTAAGGAAGTGAGTGCGTTTTGGTCGCTGGTCGAGGGGCTTACCCGCGACCAAATGTGCTGTGCCTCACTCAGCACCCAGGATTTGAGGCATGCTGCCTGAATCTGTGCTGAAGATAGCATACACCCATTTCAGGCAAGATCATGGTCCCCCTCAAACCAGCACGCACGAGTATGTTAATTATTAGTTTACTTTTTTATCTATCTATCTGTCTCTGTCTGTCTGTGTGTCTGTCTGTATCTATGTATTTATCTATAATCTGCGCTATCTGAATACTGTACTTTACTCGTCTCTCTAGTTACTCTCAATGCTCTTAAGGCGGCTTTGGTGAATTCTCTCCCCAACGTGCGTTGTGGAGGAAAGGAGAATCATTGCAAACCGCTGTACTTTTTCGTATTATATTCCGTTTTGTGATACCCAACAACATAAAATACAATGGATAACAGTTTAAATGTTTATTACCAACAAGCCCTTTAAGTGCGACACTGTTTTGTGTTAATAAAGCAGCTTCTTACCAAGGTCTTTGATCCTAGGAATCACATTGTGTGTAAAGTTGCTGTAAGATGCCACTTTGCCCTCTGGAGACGCGATTCCAACGTGGGACTCATAGATACGTAAGCTCCTGGGCTTCGCTGGGCGAGGGTGCTTGTGCTGGTGAAAGAAAAATGTCTCTGGAGTTACTTTTTTATTCACATTCAACATACCTGACTATGCCACAAATAATTTCAGAAATCGTTGCATAGCAATATGACTAATAGCTGAAGGGCTCTAACAGACGTCTGTAATACACTTCCAGTCTTCACTTGCCATTGACGCACTATTACATCTACCATACACAAATGTTTTTAATACAAACGGCTCATGGTGCATTTATGTGCCTCTTCTCACCTTACTATACATTTGCTTTGCTTTGAAACCCATTCATTTATACCTATAGGTCAAGTTCAAATGCATTACATATGCAGCACATAGGTAAACTTTAACTCTTTTCCCCGCCAGCATTTTTAAAAGAAGACGTCAGCCAGCGCCAGCATTTTTATGATTTTTTACAAAAGTGTAATGCCTTCCAGAAAATAGCAGGGTTTCCCGCAGCACTTTGCAGTTTGGGCGGCCCGCCTAAGCTGGGAAACCCTACCGCTTTAACTAGGTCATCCAAAAAAAATAAGTCGCTGCACAAAAGGCCATAAGTGTGCATCTCAGAGAATAGCGCAGACGCGCTTCACACCGCGAGTGGGCACGTGCGCCACACGGCCAAATGAGAGAAAGACGTGGTCCTTCACTGTCTTTAGTAGCAAGTTGATAAAAAATCTCGGAGAATAGTGCGGACGCACTTCACATCGCGAGCGTTCACGTGCGCCACATGGCCGAAATGGTCCGTCAACTGTCTGAAGGATAGCCGGTTGATAAAACGCGTGTCCGTGAGAACTGTAAGTGGACTTATGCTTTGGGTTTATTTAAGCCTGTTATTGTATTCGTCTATAGTTCTTGTGAAATTAAAGTAAGTTAGCTGGTGATTTTGTTGTTTGAGCAACCTGCTAGCTAGGTTTCACGTGCCTGTTGATTAGATATAATTGTTGAGCGCTCTTGCTCACGTTATTTATGTGCATTATTTACATGCTAAAGTAGTTACACTGCTTTAAGATAATGTAAATAATAGTGGGAAATAATACGTTTTTACAATATTCGCGCTATCTATCATCGTTCGCCAGACGTTCTACAACATCTGTTTGTGTTTATTAACCCTTTAGTTTCACTTCATCACGCAGCTTTTTTCATTAGAGGTATCTGTTAAAAACATTTAATTCATTAATAATCTAGTATGTGTCCATTTTCTGTCATAGTTTCTTTAAAATTAAGTTTTATTTGAGTGTTTTAAATAAAAAAATTTCATTTTCATCATGACGCGTACGCCCTGCCCCTTTGACTGCCACGCCCCCCGCCATGCACACCCGCCCAACCCTACCACCTTAACTAACAAATTTTCTGCAGGAAACCCTGCTATGGATGAAAAATAAAAGACAGAAATTATGTGGAGAAATAATCACTTACAATGTAAGGTTGAGGAGGGTCCCAATGTACCCAATCGTAGATGACGGATTTCTCAGGCTTGGTCACATACTTTGCCCAAGGTGAGATCCGGTACAGGCGCTCACCTGCTCTGGTGTGAACAACCACCTGGGAAGAGAGACAAATGAGAGATGTAATGGCAAGGGTACAACACGGGTGCTGGGTAAATCTGCTAAGAGAAAATATGTTTACAGCTGCCGGAAAACAGGGATAAAGGGCCAATCAGATGAAAAAGGTCACAGTGCACAAGCGAAAAGGACGAGTTTAGTCCGACCGCTGGAGGTGAAAGAGGTTGTGTGGAAAAACAAGACCTTTGAATTTATTCGCTTGGGTTTATCAGAAAACAGTTTGTGATTTGCACTATCAGCTTTTGTGTGTTACGAATTATTTAGAGAGAGAGAGAATCTGCAAGAAAAGATAATCAAAGGCAAATTACATGTTAGTGTGTTGGTTCTGGAATGGGCTTGGAATTTCGCTTCATAAGCGAAAACATACAAACATGAAAGAGCCACATGAATAATAAATCAAAAGCTTTTGGTTTTTACCAGTACTGTATGCTCTGGATGACAACTACAGTAAGATAGAACATGAAAGACCAAACTAATTGTGTATATGTATATTATGCACATTTAATGAGTAGTTTACCCCCAAAAAAATGGTTCAATGTTGCCGAGTGTCAGTTTTAATTTCATGACCACTGTCATACAGATTAGTGCAACATAAAGAATTAGTTTACGGGTACGCTGACGTTTTATGACTTTTGTAAAACTCCTGGTCACTGTGCGGCTGATATTTTTGATGTACCTTGGAAGAAAATTAGGTTATATAAGTTTCAAACAACATAGAGGCGAGAACAATTGCAGAATTTCCATTTCTGACACTGACCTTTCAATGTGACCGCATAAACTGTGTCAAACCATCTGTGGTTTACCTCCAAGTGAATGCTTCCTAAAGCTGTCTTTAATAAAGCCATTAGCCAGAACACATCATTGATCACGAACAGAAAGGGTCATTGAATCCGTTGTGTACTATTGGCAAATGCTATTTGTAGCCCTAGCAAAACGATTCACATCCAGATACGAACATCATCATGTGTCTCAGGCTTGACAACAGAAGCAATCTTTCGAAAGGATTGTTCAGAGTCAGTTTGTGAATTTATGGTCAGAGTGTGTTTTATTCCCATTGATCTGTAAGATTGCAGACGTGGTGTAGTGATGGACAGCACATGATCTGAATTAGATTTTGTTTGCATTACAATTGTATGTCTTGAATCTCAAGAGCATGTAGAATTACACATTATGTGAATTAAATAAAGTTAAAAAATGAAGAAAAATTCACAAAATGGTCCTTAGCTGTCACTGAGGCGGTACCCTTTCAAAAAGTACACCTCTACACCTAAAAAGTTCATATTATTAGTACCTCAGAGGTACATAGTGGTACCAAAGAGTGAATATTATGGTGCTTTTCCATTGCATAGTACCCCACGGGTCAGGTCGTATCAGCTCACCTTACTTTGGCTTGGTTAGCTTTTCCATTAAGTTTAGTATCAATTCAGTTTGGGAGGGATTTTACAGGTAGGTGTGCTGCCTACTGCTGTGACATCATACAAAAAGTGGGAGCGAGCATCATTGGAATGCAGTGTTTCCCATACATTCATTTATTTGTCAGTCCGCTACAAAATTAAAATTGATCACCACAAATAGATGTTTGCACATAGTGTTTATCACTATACCTCTGTCTCACATGACAGTTTTTGTATAAACACCCGTGGCGGCAATCGATGAAGTTACAAAATCCGTCCTAAGACGCGGATATGCGCATTGCGAATATGCGCCCACAAACTGCAAGGAAAACACTGGTATGGTGTTCCTGATTCTCAGCCTGTGGATGTTTTTCACCACTTAAAGGAAGTTTGAGAACTTACAACAAAGCACAGATGACAACAAAGCTAATCTTTTACATTATAGCGATGACGCTTGTAGTGACGATTTTCTCAGACCAATCAGTGATCTACAGTGTTTTCGCATCACGTTTTGGTATAAGCTCGGCTCCCTTGGAACCCCAACCGAGGTGGTACTAAAAAAAAAGTATTAGGTACTACGTACTGTAACCAGTGAAAAAGCCCCCAAAAGTAAGCTAACCCGACCCAACGCATGGGGTACTATGCAATAGAAAAGTGCCATTAGTACCTAAAGAATACATACTGGTACCAAATGTATACATAACTGTACCTGAATCTGTCTTTGTCAGGTGATGTCACGCTCAAGAAAACCGAAGTACATTATGGGCGTAACTACCATTTAAGATATTTTCTCTGTTTTGTTGTGTTACTTAAGTTTGGTGATTTATTTACTCACAATCTCTCCACTTGTAATCTTTTCTTTTGCTTACAGTCAGTAGCTAGCGATACCTGCAAAATGGTGCTTCGGTGACATCACACACCTTTAAACCACCAATGGTAAGACCGATGATAAATATTACAGGGTTCCCACACCTTAGTAAACTTCAAATTCAAGGACCTTTCAAGGACTTTCCAGGTCTAATACCCTCAAATTCAAGGACTAAATGTGGGGAGACATTTTAAGTGAGAGCAAGATTACATTGTGTTACCTTTTAAGATACATTGTTACAGTTCCCTTTCGAGGGAACTCGGGCTGCGTCACTGCGGTGACCCTTTGGGAACGCCTCCAGGGGTAAGTGCGTCTGAATGTGTATATCAAATTCAACCAATGGTGAGGCTTAAAGACAAAGACAGGGTGACGCGGGAGCCAGGAAGTATATCGCTATCTGAAATATTGCCAAAGACGCCGTTGCAGGGATGCAGGAAGTATGGCAAGGGAGACGCAGTGTCTCATTCCCTTCTCAGGGAACAACAGTTACATACGTAACCAAAGACGTTCTCATGTGTCAAACACAACAACTATGCAAAAAAGCATTTTGGTATAAATCAACATTCGCATACAGAAGATATAAGCATTTAAAGCGAACAGTTTAGCACGTGTTATTTGAACTGAGCATCCTGTGGGTGTGGCTAATCTGATCCAAACTCCATCCTGTGAACTAAAATGAACATTCATTGTCAGCCCTGACAGAAACCCATAAATAACATCCAGGTTTCCAGCCTGTCCGCCAAACAAAAGCTGGACATGAAGCACGCGTACTATCCTAAAGTGCTAAAGTCACTCTCCTCCGTTCCCTTGTGCAGTCACGCGATGGTCAGTACGATACACCGGATCGATAGCCGAGCATCTCTCTTTTTCAATGTCTCCCTGGGGAGCTCTCTATCCTGAACCTTGAACGCTCTCCTCCTCTCTTTCCTAGCCAAAAAGCGAATGGATCATTTGATACTACCTTCCATAAGCTGCCGTTGTGAGGTAATGACCGGGCCATTGGCACCTGCAGGTGACCTGCGGAGCGCAGTCCCAGTGGGGCTCAATCATTAGCTGCTCTTCTCCCGAGGACACCGAGAAGCACCGGGCCGTCATGCCGCAGGCCTGCCAGTTTATACAATTACAGAGAAAGGACGTGTGAACAGGCAGATGCTGAGCCAGACGGGCTTAAGGAGAAAATAGGAGAAAATAGCAGACGCACGGTGCCGATAAAAGGTTCGTCGTGAAGGATAAATGGATAATGATAAAACCGTATTAAAAGGAGTATCCATTTATGTCCGTCACTTTATAGATTTATAGTCTGTCTGGTCAAATTATAGATTAGGGGTATTTTATCTTTTTATTATACTAAAATCATCCTGAATTGGATAAAACATCCAGTTTTGACAAAGCAAGGTCACGGTGTTACGATATGAGTCAGTTGCGTGAATCAGAGAAAGTAGGACAATCGTGCATATTTAAGAGCGATTTTCAATGAAAATATGATCCAGTTGACACTCAACAAGTTTAGGGCCTGATCTCAGGTCTGCTGTACCGAACTGTACTGTTATACTGTACCTAACCACTCCTCCCCAACCCAAAATAAAACATATATAATAGTGCCAAGGCTTCGCAAAGCATAATAGACACTATAAGCAAAAGAGCCGTAGTGACACAATACAAAATAAGTACAGTACATGATGAACAGATGATGTCAATCCAAACAGGAAAGTCTTTCAAAAAGTTGTCACGTTGATAAAAGCTCAATTTTTTCCTCTTTGGAATAACATTAATAAATGAAAACAGGTCCAGGTTTGATTTGACACGGACTTTAATTGAATATACAAGTCCATAACGGAGTGAAAAGCCAGACCGCTCCTCCGGGACCGGGCTTTAATTTGTTTAAAATTAAAGCTCCATGTTTTAAACCTCATGGGTGTGAAAGAACAAATTAAACCGGAGTTATTAAAAACATATGCTGTTGAGGAGCAACAATTGGCTTGAATGTTGCCGCCGTCCCTTTAACATTGACAAGTCATCCATAAAACGGCTGAATATTCGATCCAGCCTGTCAGAGCGTGAGGGCTTCATAATACCTCAGTGCATCGTTCAGACTAATGAAGTAAACACAGCAGCTAACGCGTCTGCTCACCTTCAGCTTGGAGTTGTGACTGACAGCAGGTGTTCCGTCCTGTTTAGGCGGTATGCGCAGTTCCCATTTCCCAAACTCCTTTTTCTGGTAGGGATGCGAGAAATTGTCCCAGCCATCTATTAAGGTGGAAGAATACATGCAATTATTATCCAAACACATTGCAGTATAAAGTACAAAAGTGGTATTTAGAACTAAACCTTTTTGAGCCGAGAAATTTGTATGCATTTTACAAGTTGGATAATTTGTACGAAGTGAATCATACAAAAACGTACAATAATGATATTCAACATCACAGGGGCAAATGTAGTAATTTGTTCGTACAAATCGGCTACGAATTAGTCACATCATAAGATACGTACAAATTGCCCAACGCTATCTCATGGCAATACGTACGTATTTTACGAGGTGGCTAATTCGTGTGAAATCATACAAAGTAAATTATACAAAAACATACAATTATAAGAAAAGAAATAATGATATCGCAATCCTAAACTTAACAACACATGGGCAAAAGTAAATTGTACAAAAATGTAGTCATTTGTCTGTACAAATTGGCTACGAATTAGCCCCCTCGTAAGATACGTACAAATTGCCCAACGCTTTCTTATTGCAATATGTACGTATTTTACGAGGTGGCCAATTTGTGTGAATTCATATGAAGTAAATCATACAAAAACATACAATTATAAGAAAAGAAATAATGATACGGCAACCCTAAACTTAACAACACATGGGCAAAAGTAAATTGTACAAAAATTTTGTCATTTGTTCGTACAAATTGGCTACAAATAAGCCACCTCGTAACATATGTACAAATTGTCCAACGCTATCTCATTGCAATTCATACGTATTTTACAAGGAGGCTAATTCGTATTAAGTTGTATGACCACATTTATAAATTTTTGTATAATTGGCTTTTGCCCCGTGACGTGGGGTTAGGGGTGGTGTTTGCAAAATGCCCCTATTTAGGTGGGAGCAAAAAACGAGCTCTTAATGTCTTTAAAGTTGAGCAATACTGTAGTAATAGTGATGGTTGTCTAGTTAATATATTATGGATAGCAGCATTATATATTCTCAGCGAAATTAATTACTAAAATTCACTGCTTATATAAAAGCCATGTAAGTTATGCCCAGTAACCAAAGACTACAACATTTGGCCTGCAGTCTGTAAAGTCTTGCTTATATAAGACAAAACCTACACTTTTTAATGACTGGAAAAGATGGCAAACAAATTCTGCATTCTTGCACTTTCTTGGCGAGAAATCTTCTGCCAAACTTTTCACATACAAAGGGTTTCAAAAGAAAAGCTTTAGTGACTTCTGACTGCATTCGCTCTTGTAGGCATCTCAGATAACCTTGAAGGGAATCTTGTGTTTTTGTCTTAAGCCGAGCACAATGTTCTTTCATCTAGTTTAAGATGAAAAAATCTCTGTCAAAGAGAACAAACAGTCAGCTATAAATTGACACAAGTTCAAAATGAGCAGACGGACCCCGGCAATACTCCTGTATTAAAAAAAAGAGTTGTATGATTTATGAATTCTGCACCAGGAGAAAACAGTACAATAAAACTCTTGATACTGTATATATATTATGAAACACTCCCTTACAGCTTTTGTGCCTTTTCTAAAATACTTTAATACTTGTACAAAATCAACAAGAAAATCAAACATTATTTTAATACTGTATTGTATACAATGTTAAAGAAATAGTTTAGATTCTGAGGCCATTCCAAGTCTATTTAATTTGCTTTTTTCTGTTACACAGAAATGTCTTAAGATGTACTGGCCACTCCATATAATTAAAAGACACTGAAATTGTTAGGCCAAAAATACTGTATTCATATGACTCATTTGCGCTATATTTAAGTCTTTTCAAGTCATTCAATTTTTTTTGTAAAGAACTATAATAAATGCAATGAACTTTTGTAATGTAATAACTTAAAAAAACATTTCATCATATCTATATTTTTTTCTCTGCTTACAAACTCTTAAATATTGGTATTTTCTTCAAAAATAATTTTTTAAGCAAAAAGCTGAAATAATTTTTAAAATAAAAATATTTATATTATTTTTACATTTTAAAAATAAGTAATTTAGTTATAGATCAGATTCATAATGATTATCAAAACTAGAGATCGACCGATACTCATTTTTTTAAACCGATGCCAATAACAAATATTTGGATGCTTATGTGCCCGATAACCGATATGCTGAACCGATTTTTGTTTACTGTTATACTTCTGTTTTTGACATAATAATTACTACAACACTACTGAACTGAACAAACCCTTATAATAATAATCATCATCACAATCACTCCCTCTTTGCATACAAAGTAATAAATAGAGGGGTCTGAAAGAGTGAAGAATAATATTAATTTAATGAATAATGTAGAAACTATATTCCCAATACATGGACCATTCCAAACACCCCTATCATTTCGTCAGAAATGGACTGATCCAATGTTCGCGCTGCGGTTGGCAGCGGGAGAGAAAAGTATAGCGGAGTTGGCTGCGTGTTATACATAGTTTATAGAGTAAAACAGGTGGATTAAGTGCCTTTTTTGGAATAATATGGTTGTTTTGATCAGCAACATGTAGCCTTCAGCAGTAAAACAAGTAGTTAGCAAAGAGGTTTTACAAATAATATCACTGACTGGAATACTACATTCATGAAAGTAACAAACAAAACGGCTTATATACTGAATTTCTTAACTGGTAATGTTATTTGATGTCAGAATAATTAATATTTTGTTGTTATAGCTTATGAAATGGCTGTTGACAGCGCTGTTATCTATGCATTTACTCACGCATTCACTGTATCAAACTGTGACCGCTTGCGGAGGTAATAAATAATTAATTAATATCCACAGACATTTATATAGATATTTTAGCAAAATAATGTTTATCTGGTAAATTTTAATATAACTTAGGGTAAATCTTGTTAAAAGCTTCAGCCTTCAACCCCGGTAAGTGAACAGCACGTGATTTTGTGAGTTCGTCTCTATTCTTGGACAAACTGCATACATTGCTTTTAATATATCAACTTATTTAACATAACATACATTAATGCACAAATAAGATGTGTTATAAATGCCTCAGATGCAAAGTAAGTATACTCAAAGTCCTTTTAATGAAGTCGCGTCACTCCGCCGTCATATTTGCTGTGCACGCTGCTGCTGCTGTAAGCTCCTCTCCTCAGATGCGTCCAGCGCGCAATTCTCAATTCTCTCGTTTATCGGTCAATCCGATATCACAAACCCGATATCCGATCATCGGAAAATGCTCAAATATCGGGGGAAATATCGGAAAACAGATATATCGGTCGATCTCTAATCAAAACATACACAGATTTTAAAATTAATAAATCATTTTTGGCTTCAGTTTTTCTATAAATTGGGTAAGTGCACAATTATCTAGTGATAATCGCGGTATACCGGATAACAATAAAACTCATCAGGAACTTTTTTCCATGCAAATGTTTTCTCTTAACTGACGTAATAATTCGTCAATGGCGGGGAAAGAGTGTGACAATGTGTGACCTCTATGTAAGGTTTGAAGTCACGTGACCAATCATTACGATTGTTAAGAACCAAATATTCAATTTGAGAGCTACAAGTAACAGATTTTTAGTAAAAAAACAAAATAGTAAAATATGACTGTTCTTCACGCAAAGCTATAAAATGATTTTAACTCTTTGCCGCCATTGACGAGATAACTCGTCAATTAAGAGAAAATGCTTCCCTGCCAATGACGAGAATTTCTGGCTTTCCGCAATACCGCTATTATCCACCAGGCGCACTTCCGGAACTTATACAACCCGTAAGTAGTGCCTCACGCTAAAAAGAAAGAACTCCGTGTATGTTTAAAAAGATCGCTCTGCATCTGATCTCTATCAAAAGTCCTTCACGAAAATGGAATTATCTCAGCTTTTTGCTCAAAATTGGGTGTTTTTGAAGAAACCTACCCATATTTGAGAGGTGATAAAAAGAGAACTAATGAAGGTAGGGTGAAACTTTTTTTTTGAAAGCAGAGGGTCTGATCTTCATTCATTTGATATATTGTTTGTTTATATATTTAAAGAAGAACATTTTCTGGAAGGCATTAAACTTTTGTGAAAATCATGAAAAATGCTGGCGCTGGCTGGCAACTTTTAAAAAAATGCTGGTGGGGAAAGAGTTAATAGACTTAAAAGGTAGTCCATATGCTATATTAAAAAATGTTTTGTTTTTTGTAGTGCTTAAAAGCCCTAGTTCCAATTCACTTTTACTATATTATAGAGAGTGGGTCATACATTATTTAAAATGCAGTGAAACACAAATAGAGACAAAGTAATTTATGTGGGTTTGGAACAAAATGAGGGCAAATAAATGATGACAGAATTTTCATTCATATAAAGATGAACATAAACTGTCTATGACAATTTAAAACCTTATGACATATTGAATTTTGCCCCAGCAATTTCTCCACAAAACACAATGACCTTCTGTCTGAAATGCCCAAACAAATTCAATGTTAAAATACATACTGAAGTCTCCAGTAAGAAATAGGGCCTCAGCAGCCGGGGCCCACTCCTTAAAGATGAGGCTGTTGTCAGGCATCCTCCGTACGCCGAAACTCTTATAGCTACTTGTGAACTGATCAATGCCTCCTTCGGCCTCTTCGAGGAGTGCGAGCTGTTTTTCAAACAGCCCATACCTTTAAAAACAAAGAGAGGAAAACTTCTTAACAAACGTGGATAGGGTTAGACATATACAATCTGTCTGTTTTGCCTCACATACATAAGCAAATTCACGCTATGAAAAAATAACATCAGTAAGCATCAGTGTACTGTATACAGCATACAGTATCATAAAGACGCTACAGGCAAAATACAAAACAAATATTTCCCAAAAGAGAGACAAACAAACTGAGAAATATGAAAAGCTGTTTAAACAATTCATTTGGCATCCAAGAGTGTAACTTATTCATATATAATTCATAATAACATAAATCATACTATTTTTCTTGCTCATGTTCTATATGGTTACCATCAAACAACCCTTAGCAGAATCACATTTACCCTTAGGATCGTCTTTGAAAGTTAAGTTCAGAAAACAGTCGCCCACTCATATATATACTGATGCAAGGAGTCATCGACCCGCCATCTTCTGTACATATTACTTCACCCGCAGACACAAAACACCCATTTCACTTCTGTTTTCAATCCCAACAACCCGCTTTAAAAGAAATATGGGCATAAATCCAGCCGACTGCTGCTGGCTTGTAGTTTATTTCACAAGGCAGATCAAGTTCACCTCCCACTTTCTGGCCATTAACAATGGTGTACCGCAAGGCTCTGTACTCCTCCCACTTAACAAATGACAGTATGTACCTTGTGATGACAAAACAAACGTTTTTTTATTTTCTTAAGTTTCCTGCCACTTATCAATGCTAGAAATATGTTTGCTCAGCCATCAGTGGGCAGGACGGTCATTATGTTATTAACACGCCAGAGACTGATAAAGAAACATTTTAGTAATGCAAAAACGTTTACTGGAAAAATAATAGTTTTCCGGATGGGTTTAGATTCATCCAAGACTATGCCTTAGTTGGGTGATTCTCACGAAACCATTGAAACACCACGGCACTAATGATTTTAGCTTTAAAATGTGTAATATAGTAACATTAAAAAGCATCAGAATTAACACAATACTGTGTTCTACCTTGCACAATGTGTGATTTCAACATAAGAATTTATATTTGGTAATTTTATCTCATTTTCTGCTGAAATTCTCATTACCGCAATGTGTCCGGCTGTGTTTGAACATGCGTTATGTTGTAATTTAATCAAATTAACACAAAAATATTAAGAAAAAAAATAAATGGATGTTTTGCTAGACTACTTTAGATGACAGAAAAAATATTTACTGAATATTCATGTATAATAATAATGAAGAAAAATTAGGAAAATGATGTGTCCATGCCTGATGTTCTCATCCTCCGTAACACTTTTTGAGAACAGTTTAAGCACACATACAGAATTTTAATAAAGTTTGATTTTGAGTGACCAAGCACATGGACCAGTTACTTCAAGATGGCTACCAGGTAAGATCACTTTTTTACAGTTAATTTAAAATATTGTCTTGTCAGAATGCTTACACGACATTTTGATTATCATTACCGCAACAGATGCTTATTAAATGTTAATTTAATTAATAGAAGCATAATACTTTGATTTCAAATGCATGTGCAGAATCTACAAATTATGTTCTTTCAGGTTTGTCATGTCATTTTGAAAATATGTCAGTGTTGATGTTTTCTGACTGTTGCGGTAATGAGATTAGGACTAATTTTTTTAATTATGTTACAAAAAGTGTTAAATGATAAGTAAAAGTTTTTAAATTAATGTTCCCATTTACTCCAGACTTTGTTTTTCAATGTCTGGTGGGAAAAAAGTAAATTTAAGCAATTTTTACATTTTCGTGAGAATCACCCAGTTATATAAGGAAAATCAAATAGTTTTTACAAACATACCTTACAAAAAGCTATACCGGTGTACATCTTGAGACAAAACAATGGCACTGATATATGTTAAGATAGGTCAGTGCAAGATGTTTTTAAATTAGGGCTGCTCAAACATGCATTTTAGTCTGTGCCTAGTCTGGTGATAACGCCTCATAGTGTTTGCAGATTTACAGTATATTCAGTTTCATAATGGTTTTACAAATTGTGCTCAAGTGTTACATCATTTGAAGCAGCTGTTGTTTGCACTGATACCAGACTTATCATTCATTTATTATGAATAATCATATTTTTTGGTTTGCATCCAAGTTGCAAATTAAAAGAGAAAATGAGATAAATCACCATCAATTTTTAAAGCATTTGATTGATTGGATTACACACTGTACAAAAATAGCCCCGTAGCCCAGTAATACGAACCCGATTCCTGCAAAAACTACATACACTACAGTAAGATGTTGCTCATACCACCCACAATCTTTTCCCACAGTCAAACTTATCAGCTAGAAGTGTATGAAGCAATCATCTGATGTACTAACAATGACCTGCAACTTTGACGATAGTGTGATCTTCAAGCACTCACAGACCCCAAACTCTCCGTCTCTATCAACGGGCGGCAAATTGCGCTAACTGACGACTTGCAATTCCCTTTGCTCTCTAAAATGGCACATCAACACAGAGCATCTCATCATGAAGACACATTGTAGATTATCTTCCCCAGATAATCAAGGGAGTTCAAAGTCGGTCATCACCTCCTAGTTTGATTCTGCACAGCTATTACAGCGATTACATCCAGACGTCTGCATGCGGTAACAATGGAATATGTTAAAATGAAAAATCTGTCAGCGTTTACTTTACTTCATGTTGTTCTAAGCCTGTATACGTTTTTTTATTATGTGGACATCAAAAAAGAAGATATTTTGATAAATGATGGTAAGAAGCACACAGTTGACGGCAGCCATTGACTTTTTATAGTAGGAATACTGTGCTCCATGTCAGTAAAGATTACGGCGACTTTTACCTTCTGTAAAAAGGTCTGGAGAAATTACCTCAGGTAATGCTAATCCTGTGTGAATGGACCAGCTGTAAATATACATGTAAATTTAGTAATTTCCTGTAATTTTGCGCAGTTTTTTCAAATACTGTATAGAAAAGAAGCATTCACTTGCATTCTAAGCGGTGGAACAAGTCAGTGGCAAGTCCGTTAATGCATACACAGACATTTAAAGAGCACCTATTTCATTACAAAAAAAAAATATTTTGTGTATTTGGTATAATACAAAGTGTTTGCGTGGTTTATGGTTAAAAACACATTATTTTTCACATACCGTACATTTTTGTAGCTCCAGATTTTACTCTCTTTCTGAAACGCACGGATTTGAAAAGCTCTGTGTCTCTGATTGGCCAGCTATTCTGTACGTGGTGATTGATTTGAATACCTCTGACGTCAGCCGGAAATGTGACGCTCCTTACCATGTTTGAAAGATTCAGTCACAATGCAATGCTAACAGGAGTTAACTTACAGGCTGTGAGTCCGAAGCGGGAGGAATTATGATAATGTCGTTTTGTCTACATCACCAATCCCAGGAAGTAAACGGTTGCCTACAATCTGTGTGTTTGTTGTAGTCCAAGAAAAAAGATTTACGTTAGAGATGATAACTCGCGTCATTGTTTACTTTGGGGTTTGTACTTTTTGCATATATAGAGTTTGGTTCCAAATCGAGATAAGTCCATATATTTAACACCAGAAATAACACTTAATTTACGTACACAAAGGGCTGCACGATTAATTGAAAAATAATCGAAACCAAAATTCAAATACGTTAACCGACCCTATTTTATCATGTCGGTCATTTTTGGTTTTTAATACCAAGATGGCTGCTCAAACTCTGTACTGGCTTCACCTCACGCCGGTAAGTTAAGCGTTTATGTGCAATCCAGTCATTTATATAGATCAGTGACTAATACACACCTACACACCAAAGAAAATGTAAAATCGTGAATCTGACCAATCATGAGAAGGACTGCTTCCTCTGAACCGGTATCTGCAGGGCTCAATGCAAATAATTTTTTTAGTGGCCCGGTCAGGCCAGTGGTTCAGGTTTTCACCTGCCCTTACAAAATTTTTACTGGCCCCACCAAAAAATAATATTTTAAAATAATCATTCAAAAGTCAAATCTAATTGTTTACATATACAACAATCATGTCAAAAAGGCTCTTGACTGAAAACTGACAGGAAACTTTTTTTCAGGGTGTACTACTCAAGTAAATGTCTGCTTCCAAGATGTTAAATAATTACGTTTTTGTTTGGCCTCATAATTAGAGAGTGCCGGTGCCAACTTAACGTCTCTTATGGACTGCTGCTCTAAACTACAATTAATATTCAATATTATACATTTACTAAGAAACAAGCAAGTAAAAATTTTAACTATTGCCCAGATAGCTTCAAAATATCCTTACTGTTGAGTTCTCACAGACCTGGCAACCATCGTTGTATACGTGTACGTTTTCTGACATCTCTATTGAACTGTACCGACTCTCCTCGCCCAGTATATAATCTGTATTGTGCATTTACGTCCCGTAATTACATTCTATAAGCCGCTGCCATGTGTATATTGGAAAAAGCCGTACCTACAACTGTTTCTACCCGCCGTGGTCATTTCAAATGCTATTTTATTGTGTTCTATTTTAATGGAAGCCTTTCTGACATCATTGTGCGCAAAAACGTTAGCTGAAAATGGCTGTGACATTCAACAGCACAAAGAAAGATTTCAGCCTTAATAGAAATCATTTAAAATAAGAGTAGAGACAGAGAGTGGCTCTCCTGGGTTTATACTTGTTTATTTCTTACCAACCAATGCTGCTGTTTCACGGCTGTACATTCTGAGTCACTTAACATCTGCTTTTGAAACTTAAATGCTGGCGAAGACCTTATGGCTAATACTTATTCTTCAAAATGATCAATAGCGCTTAATATCCCCCCTGTCACCTACTGTTTATATGATTCCCAGCCCGGTTGGATGCCATCTCTTACAAGAATGAAATGAAGAATCTAAACAGCCAAGCACACAGTGAATGTCTAAAGCCTGCGGGGAAGTTTATGCGTACAGCCACTTGTGGAGACTTGTGTCACACACACTTTCATCCAAAGTGATATATAGTGCTTTCAAAGGTTGTACACATTTTATTTTACCAGTACGTGTGTGTGTGTGTGTGTGTGTGTGTGTGTGTGTGTTCCCTATGATTCAACCCCACAACTTTTCTGTACAATACTCTACTTAAAAGAGCTTCAGGAACTTCTCTGAGGCTTTACCAAAGCTCCTTTAAGGAAGTCGTGCCACACATGTTTGCAACACCCCCACGGCGGTTATTTCAGTTATGCAATAAAGTCCTATCTGCTTGAATTGGGAAAGACAGATATCTGTGAAACCATGTGCTAAAATCACAATTAACCAACATATATCTGATCAACAATTTAAACTGATATAAACTGTACTAGGGATGAGATTTTGTAGTAATTTAATATTTGATAATGAAGACATACATAGTTTTATTAAAAAATAGCCAACAGAACTGTTCGAATAGTACTGAATAATAGTGGAGAGCAGGGGCGAAAGTACCATTTATCAGAAAAACGAAATGTTTAAAGATAATGGGCCCCATCATACACCCGGCGCAAAGCGCTACGCAAGTGTTTATTGCTAGTTTCAGCACTGCACCATTATCATTTTTGGTGTGTTCAGGCGCATTGTTGATGCGTAGCTATTTTGAGGCAACTAAAATAGACTATGCCATTGACCAACTAAAACCTGCACTAAAGTCAATGGTGCAATATTGTTTTTGTTATTTAAAGTGCACCAATGGTCCAATGTACATTTCATTTTAGGGCTTAAACATTTCATCGAGTTACTCCAATAACACGATTCAAAAAATTCCTTGAGGAAGCCTCGTTAAATTCCGAAGACACGCACTACACGCGCTGACCATTGTTCAATGTTCAGGAAGCACATCATAGCGCGTGATACATTTTGAATTTAGTCGGCGCGATGGTGGAGAGTAAAGATGTCTAAAGTTTGGGATCATTACAATCTTATTACATTACATTTAGCATCTAAAACGAAAACCTCCACTGCTGTTTCACCAAGCGTCACTGAAACAAGGTAACGTAGCCTATTGATGTTCGCTGATTTTATGTTCGCATGCACCCTCGTCTCTCTCACGCGCGAGTCAGACCAATTGCGCAATGCATCACATATGCTTAAACTTTTATGTAGTCTAGCCACGTAACAATAATTTCAGCATGCATTCACTTTATACAGCGGGACGTGATGTTGTGTCGAAGGGATGCTTCACCTAAAATGCACCGCAATGCAAGTGATACAAGCCAAATGCAGCATTCTACTGAAAATGAATGTATGTATTTCTGCCGTACCAAACTGCAATAAAGAAACTGGTTTGACCTGGATGTCACTCTTTCTCACGCACAGAACAAGTGCACACACACAAACACAGACACCGTAGCAAATATGCTCACTCCAGAAATTATATATTATTTGTTAGTAGCCTAGTGTAGAAATGTACATAAACCAACCAGATATTCACTTTGATGTCAGGGCTAGATTACAGCATGAAACCTGTTGTGCATATTAATAAATTAAATTGCTTAATTGTTGGCACTGGCACTTATAAACACTAAATGGGTAAAAATAATGAATAATGAAATAAATAGGCTTATTTTTTGGAGCCAAATGTCAATACATCTGTTTTTTTTTAGAAAAAAGCCAAATGCTTGATCATTTTTACAGCCACATCATTTTCGTTATGCATTACTTGTTTTGGTTGTTTAAAAACTCACATACATTTTTTTCTGATTAATCGATCGATTAAGTGCTAGATTAATCGATCGATTAAGTGCTAGATTAATCGATCGATTAAGTGCTAGATTAATCAATCGATTAAGTGCTAGATTAATCAATTACAAAAAGAATCGACAACTGCAGCCCTATTTTATTTGGTGTGTAAGTATTAGTACATGTTAACGATATGCAAAAGCATTGCGACCAAAACTTTCAAACGTGGTAAGGAGCATCACATTTGTGGCTGACGTCAGAGGTATTCAGCCCCAATCACATGTACAGATTAGCTGGCCAATCAGGTACACGGCACTTTTCCGATCAATGAGTTTTGTACGAAATCAAAGTGTTTGAGGAATGCAGAATATCTGTCTACAAAAATGTATGGTGTTTTTTGAACCATAAACAACACGAACACATTGTATTATACCAAATAAACAAAATAATGTTGTTTTTAGCAATGAAATAGGTGCTCTTTAAATAAAATGGATATACATGCTTTTTAAATGAAACCATACTGACAATGTTTCTGATATTACTGTTTGTTTCTTTTTACCAAATTGTTTTTCATTAGGGATTAGTCAGGATAATCGACAACCAACCGACTAGTTGATTAATCTGGGCATTTGGATTTGTACTTTAAAAGTGCCTAAAAACTTCTCTGAGAAGAGTATGACATGTTGACAGTGTGCTATGATAAAACTCTCTGAGAGACATTCATTCTCCATAAATATTCCCACTGCCCCTCCAGCCATCAAAACACAGTTTCGGTAAAAATCCATCACATGACAATTACTGTCGGACTTCAAACCACCTGCTGTGAGCAATGTCCCTGCATATTCTATAAGTCTATTTGTGTGAACTATGATAGTTTTGTGCAATGAAAGGTTATAGATGTATTTGTTGAACATCTGCCAGTTACCCTATTGAATCTTCTGTGGTCTTGGATTTAATCTTGGCTATTTTTACTGTTGATCTATCTATAAGTATCGCAGATGGTGCTTTCCTGTGCTTCAACTGGCAGAGAATGGCGCTAGCAGCACCAAGGTCCTGGGTTTGGTAATGGTTCCCTAAACCATTATACGATTACAAACATTATATAATATATATATATATATATATACACATAAGATTGAATAATCGATTAGTTGTTTGGACCACTCACTAACTACTTAAATGCAAACCTTTATATAGTTTTAAACAAGCTAAAACGAATATCCTGCAACAGATTTCAGGACACCTAAAAGGTGAACACAAAAGGTGAGCTATCTGCAATGAAATTAATAGGACCCCCTCCCAATCCACGCAACTGCCAGACATCAGCTGCTCTATGATTATGAAAGTCATTGCCATTATAAGAAATCAGTGTTTGAGGGCGGAAAGAGGGTCGGCCTGCTGCCGCACCATAAGCCCGTGATATTCCTCGCATGTCCGCGGGCTCGTGTCCCAGATGATTAGAGTCTAGAGGAGAGATCAGAAACTGCATTTCAATCAGACCGTCAAGGTGACTTCATAGGAAGCTGATTTCCAACGCGGTCATTACGGAAACCTGCAACTCTATGAAATCAGAACTTTGACAAACCTGCTTATTAGTAATAATGAGCGCCAATTACAAGACTATAGACGTCCTTTCTAACAACATTCACAGTGCTGAAGACACGTTTACTGGGGTTCTTGATCATAAAGATGATCTAAAACTGATTTATCTACTACTCAGGCTTTAAGGCACATGAAAATGAACTTTTATAGATTTGCTAAATCTACAGTGTGCAGTTGTCCAGTACCACAAGTGGACACCAGAGGACATCTGTACACCACAGCATGTACTTTATTGCTAAAAGGGCAGAATTATGCTCAAATCGATTTTTTTTTGGAGGTTGATCGATAAAGTTTTTACATCATACACTAATCTACTCTACTAAAGTATGCAACAGGGCGATACTGTGCCATACGTAAATATGTGCCATCTTTTTGTAACAGTTTACTTTTAAACCATTTCTTACATCTATTACTAATCCATGAAAATGACACCAGTGGGTTAGTATATCTCTTTTGAATTGAAATGAATGTCTGTAAAAGAAAATGATAAGTAATAAACTTTGATTTTATTAACAAAAGTAGCATAAAGGTGACACAGTCTGTGAAAATACAGCTTAAAGTTTTTCGAGGAAATCATTCCAGGATTTTTCTCCATATAGTTCACTTTAGTGGACAGTTTATAGTTTCAATGGAGTTTAAAAGGGCTCTAAATTATTCCAACATTATAGCAAAAAAAACTTACATTTTACCTTAAAGTCACAATGAAATTGAAATGAAAAACTATATATATATATTTTTATATTGTGGTATTATTAACAAATGACTTATCTGTGAGCTTCATTATTTTTTTTAAAAAATTTGTGTGCTCATAATCTTTAATCAAAAATGCAAATCTCCTTCCCTCATCAAAACGATCTCTCTTCACTTCCGGTCAAAAGTATGGCAGGTGGGCGGGGTCCGGGAGAAGATCGCAGCGATTAGCAATTAGCAACACGACCCAACTTCAAACGATCCAATCAGATCTCAATGGACAAATTCAAATCCAGCCCTGCCATATTTCATCTCAAAAGCCATTTCATTCGGATATACGTCACCACGGGGAAAATAAGGCAATCGCTACTTCCGTTTCATGGCGACTTTAAAAGCAATACTTTTATTGTAGTCATAAGTAAAGTTCGTTTTTCTGTCAAAAAAATAACTTTATTTAGTTACGACTTAATGCGGAAATGGTAACACAACAACACATGTATGACGTGTCTTGTGGTAAAACTGCCAACCAATCAAAATGCAGTGGAAAGAGATCTCTGGATTTGGATCCAGCTCCGCCCCTGGATCTGAATCTAACCCCGCCCCCTGGATCTGGATCCAACCCCGCCCCCTGGATGTAGTGTTCTGCAGTGAGGCACTATTGGTTTCTAACAACATGAGAGTAAGTAAATGATGACAGAATTTTCATTTTTGGATAAACTATCCCTTTAATATATTAGGGTATTAAATTATATATTGCGGTATAATTTTGCTATGACGACATGCATTGGGATATAATTTTTAATTTAAACCGGCAGTATTTATTGTATTTTTATTACACATTACATCGTTTTTTTAGGCATTTACGACAAATAACATACCCATTTGTTTATTATATGATAAAACACATCGTACCAAAAGTGATGACAATCCGCTGTAAATATCAGATCCGGTGTACACTGGTTTAAAAACTGCTACCAGAAGAAGCAACAATACATCATTTTTGATTGTGAAATAGCATTGGGTCTCGTGACCGATTGCTTCATAACATTAGCTTAGAATGTGAAGCGCTATTGGCTGAAGTGAGCGACTGAGTCATGCTCTAATGTTCCCGTTTATGTTTGAATGAGATGTCGATTCATGGATTTCTTCAAATAAAGTAATCGTATGCATGGCTTCAGTTTGCAGAGAATTGCAACATAAATTGTATTTAATACTTTTATACTGTTTTTGGTGAATTTATGCAATAAATACAAATGCAAAAAAAAGAAATGTGGCAGAAGAGCACTTAGTTTGCAGCACTTATAAAGTACAGTAATATTTACAGAAGTTTGAGTGAGAAGAGGAGTAGTCAGGAGTGATTATGTTACTGCGCTGAGGTCGAAGTGCTGCAAACCAAGTGCTCCTCCGCCATACAATATAGTTCACATTTTTTATCTGCTTAAAAAATCGCCACGTTTTATTTTGTGCCACCATACTTACTCATGTAACTACTCGTGTAACAAACTGTAAATAGAGAAAACATGGAAGTGTTTGGTGGCTTCTAAATTCATCCCTGTTTGGATCCTAAGGAATGAATGGGGCTAGGCTAAATGCTAACAAATTCATGACACGCTGTACAAAGATTAAGTGCATGCATTGAATAAAGAGAGGTATGTATTGATTAATCTAAGTTGAGGTAAGAACATAGTAAAATATTGAAAAACTGTGGTGTTTTCCTTTAACTGCTCAAGAGCTCTGACACCTGGTGCCATAGCACATTCACTGAATTGCATTATGTAAAATGGAAAAAGTATTACCCATTGACCTTTCCTCTGTACTCTCTGTTTTATTCTTCTACACTCCTAAAAATAAGGTTATAAATGGCGTTGTCTGCAGCTATTCTAGAACTATTTTTAGTTCTCCAAATAACTTTTTGTGTCAAAGAACCATTTTTTTTTATCTTTTTATAGTAAAGAACCTTTTTCCACTACAAAGAAGAACCAACAAGGCACAGCAGTTACAGCATTGTCCAGGCAGGGTTAAGGGTTGATACAAAAGAAATGTACAATAGCAAAAAGTGCAACTCTAGTATGCTTTTGAAAAAAAATCATCTTGCAAATACATAAACGGTTGAGACAAACTGGTAAATATCATGCATTTGCCCCTTTACATTGAGCCATAAAGCACCAGAAAAGTATCATAAGACTAGCTTTAGCTTTAGAAGGCCTGAGACTGTAATCTAGTGCTTGTTTAGGGTCATGTGGACCACTTTTATAGTGCTTTTTATTACTCTGAAACGCCCCAGTGCTCATTCACCTTCATTATACTGACAATGTCGCCATGATATTCATCAAAAATTCGCCTTTTGTGTTTCACAGAAGAAAGAAAGTCATACGGGAAATCTGCGCTCAGAAGACATGAAGCGAAACTAGCGTTCCTGCAGATTAACACCAAAACAAAAAATTAACAACTCCACGCAACGCTAGTCAAAAGAATTAAAGAACGTGTAATGCATACAAATTAGCATGTAGCGCTTTGTGCAAATTCATATGCTTTACCCCAGGGGTCTCCAACCTTTTTTGTTAGCAGGGGCTACCACAACGGATTAAACAATCTGGAGGGCTACTTTTTTGATATCGTCTACTCAAAACCTTTTTGTTTTACTTGTTGGTTTTATTTTATTTTACTTGATAAAATGCTTTATTGTTGTTTCAAATTTTGACATACATAAAATAAGCCAGGTTAATATAAAAAATATGCAATAAATAAATATTAAAATTTATGCTATTGTTATAATATATGCTTTGGCACGCAACTCACAAACCCCGTGCGTGCAACCATGTTGGATACTGCTTTACCCATATACTGAAACTTACCACGAGGTGGTTAATCACTACACGCACTATAATTTTAGTTTCATGATTTTTTTTGTGGTCAGCAGTTTACACCACTTTTTGTATGTGTACCAATAACAATGTTATTCCTCTGACTAAAGCTATTATTCCTATCCTATAACTATGATCTAAGTAAAATCACACAAAAATAATTGTTCATGCGGCAATTCGTCGGAGGCAAACCAGACGGGTTTGGACGAGACCTGGGAGAACAAGGAAGAAGGTTGTACGCAGGCGCGTGGACTTGTGGTGTCAATGCTTCACATTGCCACCTAGCCGCCTGGAGTGCATACCACACCTAATATCACACACTTTTGCGTCACCATGTGCAGGCAGATTTCCCCCCAAAACGCTTGTATAAACGCAGAATAAAAAGTGATAATGCAACGTCACTTTTGCGTTTTCTCTTCAGATCGTTTCCGTGTAAGCGTAGCCTCAGCCGAAGACCAAACTATTATGTTTTTATTTTTTTGGCCAATTTTCTCCATTGCACAACTTACAGCTTCAGAATGTTCTTTTTACTATATTTATTTTAAATTATTTAAAGGGGCAGTAAGTAGGTTTTTAAATGTTTTATTAATCAAAATCAATGTCTTTATTAATAAATATGTCCTTGTTGGTCTCAAATCACCTCTGCCAGTGATCTGGCTTTTCTTCGTAAGCTTAGAATTTCTCCTCTTTACTTACATTCATGTCGTTCTGCCATATTGATAAACTATAATAGCAGAGAGGGACAAATGGCACTAGCCTACCAACGTGTTTCCACAACGCGTTTTCATTCAGAACACGTGAACCAGCTGACACGGACAAGGAGATCAGTGATACATAAAGGCTACCGTAGTTGCAACACGCAGTTGGAAAGGCGAGGCGCTAGAGAGCACTGTTCGTTTGAATGAAAAATATAACTTCACCACTAGATGGGGTAAATCCTACTTATTACTCTGCCTTAAAGGGACACTTCACCCATTTGCATTAAGCTTTTTATCGTTAGAACCATAGTCATGTTTTTGAATGGTGCATCAGGAGAAATACAGATTTCAGTGTTGCACTTTCTTCTTTCAATGATGTAAAAATCATCATTTTGCATAATTGAAAGAAGGAAGTCCAATATCTTTGTTGAGGGGGTGAGACTACAAACACCCCTTTTCTCGGTCAAATAGGCACCAAATTCGAAATGTATGTTACATTTCCACTACAAATATGACGCACTTTCAAAAAAGCTCCTTTAAGAAACTTGCAACAACGCTTTATTCATCAAAGACCTCATTGTTAGGTAAAATTATTTGGTCTTTTCACTTGTTCAGCCGAACACCAAAAATGATGATGCAATTTTCGGCCGAATCATTTTGGTTGCCGAACAAATCTGAACATCCCTAAAAACTATAAAAAAAGTTGTAGTTACATCTATAGTAAAATTTGGATTGCACTTTGAATTTGGACCTCTTTTTACTAAACTAGTTCTAAGTGAATCTGCAAAGTCAGAAGAAGTTCAGTCAGCTACGTCAAGTGTTATTAAGCACCTGACTGATGCTGACAGATCTAAATTTTCAAAAAATCTAGGTGCTAAAACAAGTTAAATCTACAAAACTAAAACAAATCTAGTTGAATTTCAACTTAAGTCGATAAGTCAGTTGCTTGGCGTCTAGAGACATTCCTGATGCATCCCTTAAAGAAGTTCATACTATAACTATATTAGCGTCCAAAAATGGACGTACTGTAAATGACCCGTTGTTGCTTTACAGTTAAGGTGCATTTGTCGCTAGCATGCAAAGCATACTGTTCTGTATATATTTCCAGCTTGCTGGTACCTAGGGATGTTCCGATCAATGACGATCTCCACTAAAACTACGTGGCCGATCACTATTCTGAATCGGACAGCCGATCTTATCACAGCTATTTCATGTACTACGGCTTTTGATCAGTAAGTCCTTATCGATCTAAAATCACTGTTAGTTTGAGTCGTTTATAACATGCATTTGAAAAAGCAACACTCGTCAAACATAATTATTAAACATATTCTTTATTATCATGAAAATACCTGAAAAGGTTGGAAGAACAGCAATGTAACCCTATTCTCTTTGAATGATTTTTAAAACTGTATTTTAAAGCTATACAGTAGTCATTGTTCGTAGTATGCCCCATTGTAATAATGCGAAAGATGAATAACGCAACAAACAAGGAGGAGGGCCTTGTGATTGTTTTACACTGATTTGCACAGACAGGAAATTGAAGACACTCCCTAATCTCATCTTAAATGAATAGGCATTGATTGAACGCATTAAGTGAGTTTTTAATTAGGAAGACCTCTAGTAAGAAGTACATTTTCAAAAGTTGAGAAAAGCACCTCTGTGACTCAGATATACTGAGTGAAAATAACAGCTGGACAGGCTTATTAATATTGTTATTTTGGGTATAACAGACTGACAAGGTTGGAATTTACCACAAAGACATTTGAGACCTAAGTATTAACTTTGTCCTCCGTGGGATCAACTGAACAGTTTATATAACGCACTTCAAAGTCAACATAACACAGCACAGACTACCCAATGTGTGTGAAACAGATTATTAAACAATAAAACTGTGGCATAAGGCTTAATTTCAAACACTGGAAACTGGTTGGTTAAAAGTGGTCCCCTCCCCAACCATAGATTGTGAACAAGCTATTTCATGGGACTGTTAAGCTATACGTTTTACAGCTTTTCTCTCCTCAGGCAAAAGTCAGCGACCAAGTAAAATACATTGCGTCAATACAAGGTGATTGAAACACCGTTCAATCTAAAACAGGTGCATTGCACACAGATTGGTTTGTAATCTCTCTTAAAGGCAGAAAAGCAGGCAGTCATGTCCTATGTGTACCGAATGGATCATAATGACAACATTTAGGGAACTGACACGTTCATGAACCTCAGCGAATGAGCGATCAGAAGAAATGCGTATCAATCACCATCTTGAGTTCATGGAGTCTCCTAAGCCATACGAATTTCTGACACTTCACTCCCATTCCCAACGCTCAGCATGATTCAGAGCCCGCAAAGACCTTGTTGATTTTGACAATTGTGCTTATAAGAAACACTCGTGTTGCTCAGGGGTTTTGGATGCTGGGTTTGATCAAGAGCCGGGCAGCTATTGCGTTGGCACCTGCCTATGTACAATTATTCATGGGGAGATGAGGGGCTTTTGGGGTCCAGACAGGCGTTTGAGCCTTGCCCGGGGCTTCCTTAGGCCGAAGAAGAAAAATCAAAACAGGCCCTGCTTTTCAACGTGAACAATTTGCCACACCGACAAAAAGCTCAAAATGCTTTCAGGGTCTTGTGTAATAAAGTGTGCAAGCATCACGGACTTATTAAATATATTACTATGAGAAACAATAGCAAATATCTGAAGGATGCAAACGATCCAAACAAAAAAAGTCAGTTCACTCAGCGGTCATCTTAGCAATGCCTCCAGGCAATGCATTTCTGTGAAGCTATGCAAGTGTTTGGGGAAATAAATGTGAAATATGTTTCAATAACATCTGTCTAATAAGCAATAAAATCTGACAATGAGTACACATTTTGACACTTTAGCTCCCTATTCTGTGTACTCAAACGAACACTCCGTTTCAGGGTTGTGTTAATACATAAAGTTTTACCTCTCAAAAGTTTGCATCATCTTAATACTTACACTAGCAGGAAAATTTGCCATATCAAATATTCATAAGGCCTCCTGCGTGTTTTGGTTTAGTTTGGCAGCCCGTCGGCTATGTTTGCCCATGAAGATATCAGATATTCAGGGCTATGTGTAAATGATTAGCTTCTGTTAAAGTGATACACACCAGTTCGTCCTATTAGAGTGTTTGTTTATCAGGGTACAAGGGTACTGAGGTCAATAGAATGGTTGCATCACAAAAAATATATGCAATACAAAGTTTAGCTCAGTTCTATTGGACTTCTCAAGGAAAACTGTAGAGGAAAAGAGTTAGTGGAGTTAGTTTTGTTGAATGCGTATCAGATGTTGTAGTAAAGTAAAGTACAGTACTGTGCATACAGTGGCAAAAAAAGTATGTGAACCCCTAGGCATGAACTGGTTTTCTACAGTGATTTGCCATAAAATGTGATTTGAAATGTAAGTGAACCCATAGAATAATTACTTTAATGAAAGCTCATTTGTGGCTTGTGAAAAGCTTTCACGGTCAAAGTTCAAAATAGTTAACTTTTGCGCTGCACTCTGTGACGATTACCCGCACGGCCAATAGAAACGGTGCATCCAAACAAGCAAATCAAAATGGACAAAAAGCTTATAATGTGTGTTTTGGAATTTTGGAATTAAATTTATAATATAAGTTTACGATCCTACAGAGACATCGGAAGGAAAGCCATGTCATGGAAACACGTAGTAATTCAAGTTGGCATGTCAGGTGTGTTTTGAGTCAAGTGTTTTTAGTAGTAAGTGTTGTAGGTAAGCATCTTAAAGTTACGTGAAATGGAGACGGGCAATATCAGTCCCTGTATTACTCATTCGCTATTTAACCCAAATATAAATACTGTAGTAATTTATTTAAAACCCCGCCTACTTTGGTCTGGCCAGCAAAGCACAAATCCCTTGGCTGCACTGAACCCAGCGACGAGCGCAGCGCACACCGCATCCTATGTGAAAGACGCATAAGAAGTTGGCAAACTGGAGTACAGGTAATAAAATGGGTTTAAAGGTGTGATTTAGTGCTACTTTGATTGATTAAAGACACTCACACATTTTAAGATTGCTGTCCTTAAGAAGCATCAGCTCTTATGAACCACACCTCTCTAAAGATATTCAATCAAGAGTTGTTGCACTCCATAAGGCTGAAAAGGGATAAAAAACAATCTCAAAATGTTTAGACATTCATCAGTCTACAGTTAGACAAATTGTCTATAAATGGAGACAGTTTAATACTGTAGCTACTCTTCCTAGATGACTCCTAAGGCACAATGCAGAATACTCAATGAAGTAAAAAAAGAACCCACGAGTAACAACTTAAAGGAACAGTATGTAAGAAAGTTATATCAATCATTTTCATTTAAAATACTTATTACTCACAACAGTGGTCTGGCCAGGACATTTAAAAAGTGGAGTCACAGCCCTCAAGTGATGTTTATGTTGTCATTTTGTGTATTGGCCACCAGTTGTGTGATTGCAGTACCAGTTTTAGCCACAAGTTTTGTGATTGCAATAGCAGTTTTGGCCACAATCCTGGATACTGTTCATTTAAGGCTTGAAAACATCATTGGAACTGGCACACATCTCTGTTCATGAGTCTTCCATACGTAAGGGTGCGTCTCATTTCTCTGTCTTACCCCTTCCCCCCTGTTTACGTAGCAGCCAGTTAGCTGCAAGGGAATGTGAGGCAAACGGTAATCGAGTGGTGTCTAATTTTTTAGACGAACAATATGTCTTACCCCTTCCCCTGGTTTCAAGGGGCAAGGGGAAGATGAAGATAAAGGGGAAAGGGTAAGACAGAGAAATCAGATTGGCCCTAAGTCTTTAAACAAGCACGGTGTCTATAGCAGAACACCACGGAGGAAGCCGCTGCTCTCCCGAAAAACATTGCTGTGAGTCTGAAGTTTGCAAAAGAGCACCTTGGCAAACCCCAGTGCTACTGGGAAAATATTTTATGAAATGATGAAGCAAAAGTTGAATTGTCCTGGAAAAATACAATGGTGCCAAAAGGGCACAGCTTACCAACATCAAAACATCATCCCAACAGTGAAGTATGGTGGAGGGAACATCATGATTTGGGCATACTTTGCTGCCTTAGGGCCTGAAACACTTGCCATCATCGAGGGGAAAATGAATTCCCAATTTTAACAAAATATCCTACAGGATAATGTCAGGGTGGTTGTCTGCAAGTTGAAGCTCAATAGAAGTTGGTTGATGCAGCTGGACAATGACCTTAAGCATCGAAGTAAATCCACCACAGACTGGCTTAAGAAAAACAAAATGCGCCATTTGGAGTGACCTAATCAAAGCCCAGACCTTAACCTGCGAAATAACCTCAAGAGAGCAGATCAGACCAGACATCCTACAAATGTGTCTGAGCTGAAGTGGTTTTGTAAAGGGGAATGGGTAAACATTCGTTCTGAATGATGTGCAGGTCTGATTCAGATCTGAAATCAGCGATCTCTTTAAGACAGAACAAATATTTTGGTTCGAAACTTTGAGCTTTGTAACTTTGCAGATCTTAAACATGCAAAACAAGAAACAAGAAAAAGGAAAACAAGAAATAGCATCATATGACCCCTTTAAAATTCATTAAATAGATATTTTTAAGAGCACCTTTATTTTTAAGAGTGTATCCAGGAATATTTAAGCAACATTAATGAATATTAAAACTACACATTTCATGTATTTTTAGCAAGTGACTTAAAAAAATTCCCATTTGCCTATAATCTTGTCTCCTTTGCGGTCTAGGAGAAACAATTGAGACCTCATTTGTAATTTTTCATTCCTATGGGCTCTCATCCAAAGCAAATTAAAGTACAGAAATCTGAAATGTTATTAATCTTCATTCTAAAAAGTTTTCACAAAGACTTTTCTAATAACCCGAGGTCCGCAGAACCCATGTGGTTTTTCCTCAGTCAACCTGTGACACACATTTTACATGCCAGTATTCCACTTTTGAACACCAGTCACACGGAGAAGGTTAAAATTAGCAACCGTGCACGTGTATTCAGATAACTCGATGGCTACCCCTCAAGACTTTGGTGTTAATTAAAACGATAATGAAGAACTCCATTTCACTTGTCAGTGGTCTCTATGGCTCTAATGAATGGAGAATGTTAAGTCATAAATATGCAAACGGTGCCACGCACACTTAATCTGTGCAACAAGGCAATTAGGGAGTGTTATCATTACAATCAAATGTAAAGACAGTGCCATAAGACTGCGCATATCATGCATTAAAATGATGGGTGCTGAACAGTCAGGTTTCTGACAGCGGCACTCACAGTATTGAAATTAAGTGGGCATCTAATTGGTAGGAAGCATTCAGAGTCTCTAGGCAAAAGCATTCAGACAATCTGTACCAATATTACTGTACAATATGTCAGTGCTTATATACTCAAAACTTAAATCTGTTAAATTACAACTATAATTATGAATGACTTTGTAATTATACATATATGGATGTGGTCACCCTCATTCATCACTTTTCTCTAAGTCTTAGAGTATTAAAGCGCAACTATTTCATTGCTAAAAAAAAACATTATTTTCTGTATTTTGTATAATACAATGTGTTAACGTGGTTTATGGTTAAAAAAAACATTATTTTCAACATACCATACATTATTGTGATTGCCTGAATACTTCTGACGTCAGCCGGAAATGTGACGCTCCTAATCATGTTTGAAAGATTCACTCACAATGCAATGCTAACAGGAGTTAACTTACAAGACAGAATATAACACATGCACATTGCACTGGAAAAGGTTTAGCCAGAAACTTAACTTTATGCTGATATTAGGACAGTGGCAGTTTCTCAAACAGAAACCCGCATTCTACGGAGGTCTCATATGCAGCCCGCTTTATTTCAGTTAACTGAGCATTACATCCGCAAGTCATAAGCATATTACAACAATTTATGAGTCTTTATGAAGTATGCAGTCTACAAATGTGACCTCCAAAGGATGCAGCCTTTTGTTTGAGAAACGGCCAGCATTTCATCTCCATGACAAATCTTGTGACATAACTAAATTCGTGATACATATTTAACCTCGCAAGATCTTGTCGCACAAGATCTCCTCACACCCCTACTTAGGGCTGTCACGATTAAGAAATTTGGCTGACGGTTAATTGTCTAATAAATTGTTTACCGCGATTAATTGTCTTTGACTAGTTGAGTAGTTGTCTGTTTTATTGCTTTGATTTAATTCTCATACATTTTTTGTTTGTTTATCAAATCATTTTCACACATTGTTGTGATTATTTAAATAAAATATTTTGCAAGGTTTACACATAACACATAAAAAAAAAAAGTAAGACTATTTAAAAGTAATTAGATACTGTGTCATTTATACAGGCATTGAAGCTCCCCCTTGTGTTTTTTAGAGAGATGTGCAATTATTGCGGTGACCTGAAATCATCGCGATGAGGTCAAACAATTGCAATGAGACGATTATTTAATCATTGTGACAGCCCTACCCCTATTCTTTCATGAAATGTATAGTCGTCCTTAGGTTCTACGCCATAGCTACGCCGTAGGTTATGCATAGGCTGTGCATAGCCGTGCACCCTGCCAAAAACAAGAGCCGTTTCTCAATATGCGTTCTTGTCTGTACTTGCGTTCTTGTGGACTTGTGAAACGTCATCAGTCGCGGCCCAAGTACTGTTCCAATTCAAAGTTCTCATCAAGCCCAAGTTCACATAAAATCCCCGGATGTCTTCTTGATCTGCCCATTTTATCGAGGATGCATCGGAGGAGACTTGTGTAGACTTATGACAGTGAAGTTTCCCAGAATGCATTTCGCGTCAGAAGTTCGTTCTTCCGAGTCTGAACTTGCAAGTCCGAACTAGGAAGGACACAAGTCCGAACTTGGCGTACTTGGTATTGAGAAACGGCTAAGGTGTCCGTTCTATTGGCGCTTTTCCATTGCATAGTACCCCACGGTTTGGTTTAGTTTGGGTCGGGTCAGCTTACTTTTGGGAGCTTTTCCATTGGGATCACTTCTTAGTACCCGATACTTTTTTTCGTACCACCTCGGTTGGGGTTCCAAGCGACCCGAGCTGATACCAAATGTGACGCGTAAACACTGTAGATCACTGATTGGTCTGAGAGAATCGTCATCGGCGTCATCCTATTATGTAAAATATTAGCTTTAGCTTACTGCTAGCTTGCGCTGTCTCGAGCAAACATGTTGTCATCTGTGCTCTGCTATAAGTTTTCCAAACACCCTTTTAGCGATGAAAAACATCCACAGGTTGTGAATCAGTAACACATAACAGTTTTTTTTTTAAACTTGCAGTTTGTGGCGGCACATTCGCGACGTGCACGTCAGTATTATTTATGCTTTGATGCAACTTCATTGAGGCTCAGCGGAGCGCCGTCAACTGACGCCACGGGTGTTTGAACAGAAACTGTCATGTGATACAGAGGTAGTTATAAACGCGATGTGCAAACATCTGTTTGTGGTGGCCAATTTTAATTTTGTGGCGGACTGATAAATAAATTAATGTATGGGAATGTACAAGGACGCTCTCACTTGTATGATGTCACAGCCGTATGCAGCGCAAATATAACGACACGCCTATAATCCCACCCGCTGCGAAGTGATACTAAACTCAATGGAAAAGCTAACCACGCCAAAGTGAGGTGAGCTGACCCGACCCAAACTAAACTAAACCGTGGGGTACTATGCAATGGAAAAGCGCCATATGTGGACTGCAAACGCTGTGATTGGTCGACTAAAACCCCTCCCATCAGGTAAAAAAACTGCATCGTATTTCTTCATAGGCAATTCGGCTTGCGAAAGTAATAAAGATGGGCCAAGTTGAGGAGTGATTTAACTCAAACTGCAACGAAAGTTCCTCCATCACTGCTGAGCTTCTCAAATCATACAAAACAAGCTGCTTTTTCGTTTGTGGGTTTACTGGCTGCTCTTCTTTGGCTGTTGCACTGCTACTGTGGGTTACACGCGTGGATACTGCCTACTAGCGGTCTGAATGTGTAAATGCATGTCGATGTTGACGACGAAGCAGAAGTATATATGAAAGGGGGCTTGTACACAAAGGTGTTTACGCCTCTGGACGGCGTATGTGTTCAATTGTTTCCAATAGAAGTGCTACGTTTTTCAAAAATGGCAGTAGCTGGTGGGTTTTGTCCGCGTTGAGTGCCAGCGCTCGTTATTTTTTCTGCGTTGAGCCCATCGTTGAAAAATGTTCAGCTTTGTGTGAAACGCTCAGCTCGTCAATGTCACTTTTCACTCGGTCATCCAATCACAGTGGAGTGAATACTACAACCAACCGGCACATCTTACAATGACTGAAACTATATAGAATATCACAGCTACCATAGTGCTGAAAAAAGGCCTACCACTTTTACAGTCCAGCCAGGTTACAATGCTTTGGTGTACACGCCCCCTTACTGTTTTTAAATATGCGTTTTTAATTCAGCAAGTTAAGTTCAACAATCATCTCAGTAACAAAAACACTTTTGCACCAACTACAAGTGTTAGGTGTAATTAGAGTATAGCAGACATCCCACCCATCCAAAACTCATTTCAGGGAGGTAGCTTTCAGACCCCCACCAAAATAGTGTCTTGTTAGAGGGTGCCACTGTTTCTATATGCAACCTCTGGAGGATGCAGCCTTCCGATTGAGAAATGGCCTAACGGCACATTCACACGGGGCGTCAGCGTTAAAGGGATAGTTCGGCCAAAAACGATATTAAACCCATGATTTACTCACCCCCAAGCTGTCCAAGTTGCATATGTTCATCGTTTTTCAGACAAACACATTTTCGGATATTTTAGAAAATATTTTAGATCTTTCTGTTGATTTAATGTAATGTTACGGGGTCCAGCAATAGTCCACGACCCTCAAGTCCAAAAAAAGTGCGTCCATCCCCCACAAATCAAATCCAAACGGCTCCAGGACGACAAACAAAGGTCCCCTGAGGGCAATCCGCGCGGCGTTGTTGTAGAAATATCCATATTTAAAATTTTATTAACCTAATTAACTACCTTCCGGTAGCGCCGCCATCTTAGACTCAAGAGAGAGTATTAGCGTAGTGTACGCACTTTTCTTAGTGACGTATGACAAATTCGGAGGGCGGGGGACAGAGCAGCAGCAGAGAAACCGCTGTATGCTGCGTAGGCGCTCATCCTGAATGCAGATGACTCTAGAATGGCGGCGCTACCGGAAGGTAGTTGATTGAGTTGATGACATTTTAAATATGGATATTTCTACAACAACACCGCACGGATTACACGCAGAAGACCTTTGTTTATCATCCTGGAGCCGTGTGGATTTAATTTGTGAAGGATGGACGCACTTTTTTTGGACTTGAAGGTCGTGGACTATTGCTGGACCCCGTAACATTACATTTAATCAACAGAAAGATCTAAAATATTTTCTAAAATATCCGAAAATGTGTTTGTCTGAAAAACGATGGACATATGCAACTCGGACAGCTTGGGGGTGAGTAAATCATGGGTTTAATATCGTTTTTGGCCGAACTATCCCTTTAACGCTTCCCATTCACTTTTAATGGGTGACGTCATGCATTGCCAAACTGAATTGTGGATCCGTCGGCGCCGCACCAGTGCCGTTGCTCGCAGCAGAAGTTGAACATTTCTCAACATTTCAAGCAGCAACGCGTGCTTCAGCCAATCAGATCGTCTTATGCAAATAACCTAGGCAGAGCCAGCCAATTACATTTATGGAAGACCGGGGCATGTGTAGCGGCCACTGTGATTGGCTGTTGGCCATGGTTCAGAGTCAGACAAGCCTTTCGTTAAGCGTTAACGCTTACGCCCCGTGTGAATGCGCCGTGACAGAGCATTAAAGGGATAGTTCACTTTAAACTGAAAATTCTGTCATCATTTACTAATCCTCATGTTGTTCTAAACCTGTATGAACTTCCATAGTAGGAATAAAAAATATGATGGAATTTAATGGCTACTGTCAACTGTGTGCTTACTAGGGATGCTCCGATCGATCGGCCGCAGATCGGTATCGGCCGATAACGGCATTAAATGACTCGATCGGTCCTCGTTAAATTTACCGATCTCGTGAACCGATCTTTCTGTTTACTTTTGTCATCATATGGCTCCTCAATGCGGCTGCAGTTAGAGACCATTTTTACGCAGTGAGAGCATTTTTATAACACGTGGCTCATGAGCGACGTGCATATTTGCATTTCTCTCTTTGCCTTTACAGAGATATGTGTATATTCTATGAGGACGCGGTCTGGTCAGTGCGACCCGTCTTCACATCCCCATCAAACAGCGTATACAACACATATCTATGCGTATACAACACATATTTATCACGGACAATTGCATCCTCATGTCAAAAGTTTATTATTTGCATGCGTTTTAAAGTTTTGAGCGTTTAAACTTAAATTTTCCTCAGCGGCTCTCGTCTGCATACACCCGCCGCGCGCACACACAGCAGCCTGTCATCAGTGCACGTGAACAGAGCGATCTCTCCCACTTCTTAAAGCTACAGTAACCTAATTCATCTCTCAATAACATCACTCTCTGCTCTTCACTAAAGAACTGTTGTACTTCATACGAATGCGTGTATATTTAATTCATACAGTAAAGACTGTGAAGTGTTTTATTTTCATTAGTTTTTACAGACATAAGCCTTTTTAAAGCATATTACATTTCTTTTTGCAAGAAGAAATATTTGTTGTGCTTATTTATTTGATTCTCTATTAAAACAATAATATACCTAATTACTGCAAGTAATATAACAAAGGCAACATCTGTGGTATAACTTTATCTAGAAAAAATGTTAAAAGTTACAGTCATCAAAGAGCTTGCATATCAGCTTGAAAAATCGGTATCGGCATTGGTATCGGCCGATCACGAAGACAACAAATCGGTGATCGGTATCGGCCTGCAAAAATCTTGATCGGAGCATCCCTAGTGCTTACCAACATTTATCAAAATATTTTCTTCATCATTTATCACAATACTTCCAAAATATTTTTTCCTACTATGGAAGTCAATGGTCACTATGGAACACTGTTGTGTTCATCCGAAAAAAAGAAATTCATACAGGTTTAGAACAACACGAGGATGAGTAAATGATGACAGAATTTCATTTTAAGGTGAACTATCCCTTTAATGCTAGCAACTTGCTAGCATGGTGCTAGAGGTCAAGGCTCATGGGTTAGATTCTCAGCAAACATACATACTGATAAAACAATACTTTGAATGCACTTAACAAGTAAGTCTTTCCATAAGCTTGTTTAGAAAAAGTAAAAGACATAAATTTAAATACTGCAGTGTGTCCTGTATAATACAGTATGGCTAATGACACACATAGGCCTACATTTAATGCATGCAGAAAATCTGCATACTACCCAAAGTACATACTACAAAAGCACTAATAACAAAGCCACAACTAAAATTACGTGGACGTTACAATAATAACAATGCAAAATGTATCCCTTTCATCATATCCGAAGAAAACTGTTTGCAACAAGTATTTATAACACAGCTTTCTGAAAAACTTGATTCTGATTGGTCAGTTTGATATTCTATCCTACTGTAAGACACAGCAAAGTGCTCATCTTAGCCGGTACTACCTTGTTTATTGTATCACTTATGCCATGGTTTAAATTGGTTACAAATGAGCTAATAAAATATTTCAAATGTTTATTTCGTGTTCAAATATTTACTCTAATAAACAGGATAATGTACAGTCAGTATAAACCTGTCAGGATGTTTTGAAATCACAACAAGCTGAACTATTCCTCACTTTTTGGTGGGCGGGGCCATGGGCTGTCCGTTACCATGCCCACCTACTGTATATAAATAAAATGAACATACGACATTAGCTAGTTAGCTTAGGCGGTTAACAGGAGAGACAACAGGAAATACACGAAATACACGTGGTTGTATCGAAGTAAGTCACACGTTAATGAAACGACCCTAAAATGACACTGCTCTTTCTTGCCTGCTCCATTTTGTTTAAAAATGACGACCTTGAAAACTACAGGACACGACAAGCACGCAAAGCTTTGCAGGCAAGTGCAATGGCTAAAATAACAATAATAAGACTACTATGCATGAAAAAACAACACATATTTTCCTCAACCATCAAAACCCAGCTGTATTATTTAACTTAGAGGTTATACACAGAAGTGAACTGTCATTTCAGCATCAGCATATTTAGTGCAAACCACCAGATATCCGTATTTGCATATCAAAATAAATGTCAAGACACTCAGCAGCTAAATATCAATGCGATGAGCCTATCGCAGCTGTCCCTTATTCATATTGAATTAAACATCTCATTATTATTGCTTGTCATTGTGCGTTTGGGACGGCCATGGGACCATGATCCAGCGATAATACCCAAAAACACATTTACCTCCTCTGGAAGTCCTTCTGAAAGGATTTAAGGTAGGGATCCATTTGCAGCAAGGAGTTCAAATGAGGAATTGACACATGATACTTTGAATCTGCCATGTTCGCATCAGACCCGATCAATGGATCACCGAGCGCCTCGATCAGATCCGCTTTTACTCTGTGTAACTGAGCTGCGGCTCGGGTTGCAGTGTCATATGAGAGCAGTGTTATCTCTCTATGCCCTGCCCATATCAAACAAACTGCGTGTGTGGGCTATTTAATATGCATTTTTAACAGTAATGTTTCGTGTTTCTTTAAGGACAGTGCGGAAGTGTTCACACAGAGTCACTGCAAGCGGTTTATTTAACTTTATGCCCTTGAGAAAGCTGTCTTTGCAAGACATAATGCCACTAGACATCTCTTCATTCTTGTGACCTCATATGTTTTTTTATTATTTTATAAAAGGTTATGTAATGTACATAAATTGCTATTCGTTTTATTTTATTCGTATTATTTTATTTTTCAGACACAAACTTTTTTTTTAATAATTAAAAAATGTTAAATAATTTTTTTTTTTACTTGAAATCTTTAAAGCAATGACTTTCTTTTGTGAAATATTATTAATTTGACATATTTATTGATTTGACATATTTTATTATAATTTTTTATAATTATTATACATTACGTTTTTGTGACTTGATAAAGATTAGATAACATTTGTATATTTAAATTTTAATTGTCAAACTCCAATACTACAGAATTTACTTGAACTAAAAAAAGGTTATTACAAATCACAGGTGAACACTAGTAATTTTAACGCAATTTCATTTTTCAACCATCTATAATTTATCAGTGTTTTTCTTTTAATAACCTTTACTTCACTACATTCCAAAGCATAATATTGTAACCCACTACATTTCATATATGTTTTATTACATGAAGTACTTAATTTAGTACTTAAATTTACTTGAGTAAAAGTTAGAAAGTGCTAGATTTTTATGTAGGCTACACTGTGAACAAAATCACCTAATTCTTTAAGCACATCAACTTGCATTTACAAGGATTTTCATTTGACATTTTTATCTTGACTAGTGTTGAATTTAATATTAAATGAATTTAATATAAAATGTACACTGTAAAAAGTAAAAGCAGCTCTATGATGTTTTTAACAAATGTAAAAAAATAAGTATTATAAACTTATACAATTTTATTTAAAAAATTATAAAGTGTACTTAAATTGGTAACACCTAAAATATTTAAACATGTTCAACTTAAAGTCGCCATGAAACGGAAGTGCCTTATTTTCCCCGTGGTGACGTATATCCGAATGAAACGGCTTTTGAGATGAAAAAAGGCAGGGCTGGATTTGAATTTGTCCATCGAGATCTGATTGGATCGTTTGAAGTTGGGTCGTGTTGCTAATTGCTAATCGCTGCAATCTTCTCCCGGACCCCGCCCACCTGCCATACTTATGACCGGAAGTAGAGAGAGATTGTTTTGAGGAGGGGAGGAGATTCGCATTTTTGATTAAAGATTATGAGCCCACACAATTTTTTAAAAATTAATGAAGCTCACAGATAAGTCATTTGTTAAAGCGACACCATGTAATTTTTCAACCTTCATAATAAATTTTCAAGACCCTTGTGATAGTACATTGACTTTAAATAGGTTGAATGACATGTCTACCATAGCCTGGCGGGGTCTGTATCGTTTTTACTCGTACTTTAAAACTTAGGGTTTCTGGTAGTAACCAGAGCACAAAAAAAACTACAAAATTCCACTGCTTTACGGCATACGTCACTTCCTCCACACAATTTTTTTTAACGTGAATTTTGCTGGAGGCTACTTAAGGAGAGAGCAACTGTTATAATGTGACTCTGTGGCACCGTGTTAGTGCCACGTACCTATGACACGGGCGACCCGGGTTTGATTCCCCTTTAAGGCAATTTTTTATATAAACTCACAATCTTGATTCATACATAAATGCGATCTTTTTTATAAATGACGGCGATTATCTTGCATATAGTTACCTGTATTCAGATGCTGCATTCACGTGTTCACATATTTATCTTTCTTTTACTGTCTGGTATTTACATTACAATCCAGGATGCTATAGCAGTCAAACTTGCTCAAACTCACACAGTGTAAAACCAAACCCTATTCATTCACCAATCAGATCCGAGCGTTCTCTCTTCCTCATTTGCGTTCCGCTGTCACTCACGTGACGTATTACAAAGCGGCAGACCTAAACACATCGGTTTACTTGGATTTGGAGCGACAATTTTCACATGAAAGAGAGGAAATACGGGCGCCATTGCGGGAAAATCCTGGTGGCGAGGGAGAGAGAGAGACGATGCATTAATATTTGTTTCGAAAAAGGCAAGGAAATACTTTTGGTCGTTTCTCAATTGGAAGGCTGCAGCCTCCGGAGGTCAAATATGCAGGCTGCATACGTCATCAAGCCTCGTTTATTAAGGTAAACTGAGCATTACATTCGCAAGTCATAAGCATACTGCAACAATTTACGATTAACTAAGTATAATAGTCAACTTTATAATTGCTAATATTCTGAAATAAGACAGTCTTGATGACGTATGCAGCTTAGAAATACGTCATCCGGAGGCTGCAACCTTCAGATTGAGAAATGGCTTCTGCCACGAGTTCCTCATCAGAAAGTTGTAACATGACTGCGTTTCTCCTGATGCCTCAAAATGTTGATCGTTTAGCGTTTTAAAGGTTTAGTTTTTAATTTAGTTTTAAGGTTGGCCAGTTCTTTTCCTTTGCGACAGTGCTACGGCGCTTGTGGCCTCTAGGGGCGCTAGGGGTGAAAAATACATGTATAGCGCCCCCTAGTGGCCAAAAAGTTCCGCGGTGTGCCTTTAATAATACCACAATATTAAAAAATATATATATAGTTTTTCATTTCAATTTCATTGCGATTTTAAACTTTCTCACATTTTTAGCCATTTGAAATCCAACTTTTAAGTTTTACTGTGTAGTGGAGTAAAAAGTGTAATCTACTTAAGAATGTAGTAAAGTCATGGCCGGCCGAACAATTATATGTGGGAACCGCGCTCGAGCCCACCTCTGCAAGCCGGTCAGGGCACGGCAGAGCGATTACACAAACCATGCTTAGGGGGTCAAATGACCCAGACGCGGTTTGGTTTGAATAGTGTGAGTCCGCCCTGAATTTTTCTCACCAGGGCAAAAGCTACTGGTACTCTTTCCTTACTAGTAACCCTACACACACGCACACACACACACAGTCAGGCATACATGGTTTATGAGGACTTTCCATAGACGCAATGCATTTTATACTGTACAAACTGTTATATTCTATTCCCCTAACCTACCCCAATCCCTAACCCCAATGTCACAAAAATGCCACTTCCTGTGTCCCCATAAACCATGGTAATAGCATAGTTAACATGTCATTATACACTATTCATGTCCCCGTAAACCACATTTGCAACCCCCCCCCCCCCCCCACACACACACACACACACTAATATGCTGTTATACTCCCTATATCTCAATGTACAAACCAGAAATTAAGCTTTGTTTTTGCACAGGCCTGCTAAAGAGTTAATGGTGCCACATGGTGATCAACAGTAAGAATTACACATTTTATCTCTTTGCAAAAGGAAAAACCACCAACGATCATCAAGAATGCATGCTTATATGATGTTATGGCTTTGCAATCAAAAAATGTTGTTATAATGGAAGTCAATGGGGCAAAAACAGCCACGAACAGTAAATGAGGGAGAAACAAAAAAATCTGATGCTGCACAACAACTAAAAATGCATCAAAGTCAATGTTTTTACTAACCTACAATAAAAAAATCCAGTCCACAATCACTTTTTATATTTAAAATTGGTAATTTTGTGTTTTTTCCCACAAATCAGTGACATCATACATGAACTTGGCAAATAAAGAGTTAAAAATCATGGACTTTTTGTAAACATTTTGTAGTTTTGATCCGTACTAATGGTGCATTCCCACCAGCCGCGTAGAGGCTGCAAAAGTTGGATGTAGTAGTTTGAACATTTGAGTTCACTCGCTGTATTCACGCGTGAAATTCTAGTCATTCACGTGGAAATTCGCGTCATGGGAGGGGCATTTGCTTAGACTCCGCCACTCCCCCCGCTTCTGTAATCACGTCACTACTTCAGCAAGGTCCTGATTGGTTAACGTGGTGCGTAAATCCGCTGAAGTTCAGATTTTTCAACTCAAAGTTTCCTGCGACAACGCTTAATTCACGCGAAACGCGCCATCCGCGTCGCGCTCCACGCCATTCGTGCCATGTTGTGCTGCAGGATGCCTAATCGCGTCTTTGCATTGACTTAACATGTAAATCACTTGCACTTGCTGCGTCTACCGCGTCTGGTGTGAACCCTGCATAAAGTTGATTAAGAGATTTATGCAAAAAAATGAAAAAAAAATATTAATTTGATACATTTTCACAGCCGTTTAATTTAGTGGATGTTTTCATCCACAAACAACCCTGAAAGTGTAGTAAATTGTGGTATAAAGGGTACACCATGGTGTATTGTTGAGTTTTTGAAAATTTTCATTTGGTGAAACACATAGAAAGTTGTGGCCAAATTAAGACAAAAACCCCCAACTGTGGATGAAACATCCCCAACAACACATAAGGGTTAATAAAAAAGTGTGACCCCTATGAAAAAGAAATTCCTACTTCAGTATTTTGGGGGGACCCATGCACATTTTTTTGCTTCTGATACCCATGAGGTTAACGTTTTCCAAAAAAAAAACACTGTGAAAAGTACAGATATTGAAAAATGTAAATAAGTGGTGTGAAATACTTCACTAGTGCCCACCTCTGATAAAAATGTAGAAAAAGAAATGGCGGCCAACTACCTTTGCCTAATATACAATTTTCCTTCTAAATACAATATGTGGAAATGTACTTGTACGCTTTAAATCATGAAATACACTCTTAAAATGAGATTACCATGGAAGAACCTTTTCTATTTAAATGTTTCTTTAAAGCACATTTAACATCTGAAAAACACTTCTGTTTCACAAAAGTTTCTTTAAGGTGATAAAGGTTCCTTTATAACAATGTATAAATAAACTAAATGGTTTTTTGAGGAACCAAAAAGGTTCTTCTATGTGACCATGGCCACAAAGCCCTTTTTTTAAATTGAGATTTATATTTCATCTAAAAGCTTTTTATTGATGTATGGTTTGTTATAGGACAACATTTGGCATAGATGTAACTATTTGAAAATCTGGAATCTGAGGGTGAAAAAAATTTAAATATTGAGATAATCACATTGAAAGTTGTCTAAGTTTTTAGCACTGCATCCACTAACAAAAAATAAAACTTTTTATGGTAAGACGTTTACAAAATATTTTCATGGATCATGACCTTTACTTAATATGCTAATGATTTTTGGCATAAAAGAAAATTCAAAAAGTATTTTTGACTATTGCTACAAACCCGTGCTACTTAAAACTGATTTTGTGGTCCAGGGTCACACACTGTATGGCGAGGCAATATAATAGCAAGGAGAAATGCTTTTTGCTCTAACTATTGAGATATTTAATTTTCTTGATCTTTATATCCCATCAGCATACTAAGGGTAGATTGTGCATATGTTACATGTCACTGCTACAGAGCACCACCATATGGCTTGATTAGTTTCAAGGTCAGATATAAAGACAGCAGCAAGTATTCACTTAGATAAGAAAGAACAACAAATATTTTATAGCCTCAATGAACCACTTTTAGCTATTTGAATTCAACGTCAACATTCGTTGATCACTACAGAAATGGTTTGCTTTGGCACAATAACTGACTTTGTGCTTCTGCCCTTGAATCAATGCATACACAGTCAGGCCACAAATAGTTCATATTTACATATGCCGCCTCAGATATCAATCTTTGGACCTGGTTGTGCTCACAATCACCCTGAGATCATATGGAACGGATGAGAGTTTTATGAAAAGCACAGAAATGAATGCAAATTATGAAAAATATGCAGAATTAAAAAACGTGATTACAGTAAAATAAACCCATAAAATAAATGCTTTTTTGTTACCTTCAGGTTGTCGCATTTTGTTACATATAGAGTGAAACATCTCAATATGCTTGGTGTTGCAAAATATTGTAAATATTGTAATAAGGAATATGCCATGCCTAATCGCAGAAATTAATGTAAAGTATTTTCCTGCAGGGCTTGATGCCGATGCTGTTTATCTGAAATCTGCATGTATTTGATAATATTAAAGCTCTTTATCAAAGCATGAGCACTTTAACTTTGGTTGCATCACATTTGATTTTGCAACGGTCCAGTCTGATCAAATGCTGAAAAGTAAGAAGGAGAAAAACTTTCTGTGGAATATTATCAGAATATCAGTGTGACTAACATCATATCAGTTTTCATTAAGATTTAATCAGGCTATAAAGATGTAATCTCATTATAGAAAAGCAGACAGATTAAATATGTCCTACCGTGCCTTTATAAAAACATGTTCTTCTAGACCGCTTAACTTTCAGTTTTCAATTAAACATCTGAGTGTATTTTTAGCTTGACATTCGCTGCAAAAGCATCTAATAACCCAATATTATTGCCATCCAAGGTCATTTATACCTTTATGAGTGCATTATGCATTTAAATATCATTGTGGTAATATTCATGAAAGTAGAAAATGAAGGTCAAGGTTACTCTATGAAATGTTGATATAATCATGAACAATATGATTCTGCGGGTCATTGATTTGAAATTCTTGCAGCAGGTGGAGGTTGAGACGAAGGTCGGGGCTGCAGGATATATAAGAAATTTAGGGATGGATACAAGAGAAAATTGGGCAAAGGTTTTGATATAACTTTCATAAACACGGTATAATATATATTTTTACAATCTTGACACAAATGAAAATGTACTTTTCAAAATTAAATTCATAATTGTCCTATATCCACACTTGAATGTTTCAGTCCCCATACATAATTCCATACATTTTGAGATTTTAAGCCTCTTTGGCATATTTCAAAATTTGTTTGACATAATTATCCACAATTAAAGTTTTTAATCTTTAATACAGTAATCTTTTGAGCCCTTCAATAATTACAGTGTTATCACATTAATAGAGTGCCGCAGGGATAACCTATTTTTGTAGGCAAAAAAATGGATTTGTGTTTGGACATAAATGTGTGGTGGCAACCTGAATGAAAAAATTCACCCACTTCTTTTTATAATCCCTATTAAACCAAAGCAGTATCATTAGACATGCTGTTTTGATTATTTTGTTAATGTGACATCACACTGATAAAGCTCCGCCCGTGGCCACTGACTAGTTAATTTTACCCAAAAGCTTTTCTAAATGTGCACACTGTAGCACTAATCCAGCTAAACAAATTATTGTTTTAGACTGTATTCACAGGAATGAGAGATATTTTTAAATGAAAGCACTCATTGTCTGTTGGTACGGGAATGAAGAGAGCTCATATGCATTTAAAGGTACAGACATGAAAACTTTTTTGATCCCACCCCAGTGTTGTTTCCGTCAACAGTGACGATAACAAAATGATTTTGTTGACGCACTTTTTTAATGACGATAACGCAAAGATGACTAGGTAAAATGGATCTAAGGTGACGAAAACATGACGAGACGCTTTTGAGTTTTCGTTGACGAGACGAGACGGAACGAAAATGATTATAAGTCTGACGTTCACAATGCATGTCATTTCTGTCTATTTTGTGTGAAATCTATCTGTTTTTAGCTTAAAAGTATCAGCAATGCTATCAGTAATGCCGCTTCCCATTCTTTTTTTTGGTACGCACGTGCATCAGATTTCACACAACAACAACACGCCAGCGGCTGTGGCGAGTTCGAAGGACCGTGGCGCTGACCCCAATAAACGGAAACGATGAGATGATGTATGGACATACTTTCAGTATAATCCATCAGAAAGAAAAATGGAATATTGGGAGACGATGGTAAATGTGGCCACAATCTAGGTGGGAAGAATACTACCAACCTCAAGCGGCACCTGAAGGCTGTTAACATATCATATACATTCAATTTTACTCGACAATCGGCTTGTGACACATTTCATGGTAAGCTTAAGGTTTTACATGTATCTACTTTTACATGTATCTACTACCTATTTCCAATACTTTTTAAACTAAATCAGGGCTCAACGCAAATAATTTTTTATACTGGCCCGGTCAGGCGAGTGGTTTAGGTTTTCACTTGCCCTGCCAAAATTTTCACTGGCCCCAATAAAAAAAGTCAGTGTCACATATTTAAAAATAATAATTTGAAAGTTAAATATAATTGTATACATATAAAACAGACATGTTCCAATGAAAAAAGCCTCCCAACTTTTCTGCTTTACCTGTAAACTGACAGCAAATTGTGCAAAATATTGCATTGTTTCTTTCGTCAAGTAAATGTCTGCTTCCAAGATGTTAAATATCATATACTGATGAAAATATATTTTACTGACTGAGGGTGAAGCACTGGCCCGATCGGGTAAGTGACAATACTTTTTACTGGCCTGAACGTCTCTCATGCTGCCCCGGGCCACCGGCAGTCCTTTATGTTGAGCCCTGTAAATTAATTTGTTAAAGACTACTTTTTTTACTAAAATTGACTTAAACTTGACTAAAACCTTTTTGCGTTTTCATCGACTAAAACTTGACTGAAACCTTTTTGCGTTTTCATCGACTAAAACTTGACTAAAACCTTTTTGCGTTTTCATCGACTAAAACTTGACTAAAACCTTTTTTTTTTGTTTTCGTCAACTAAAACTTGAACATAACTATCAAGTTTATAAGTGACTAAAATGTGACTAAAACTAAAAAGCATTTAAGACTAAAATTAAAAGGGCTAATAACAACACTGCCCGTCCCAACAGTTGCATTTTGGTCATGTTATAACAAATGATCTGTTGGGTATTTTGGCATAATCTTCAAAGACACATTTTAGGCACAGCTGAGATATTACATGTAAAAATCAGCATAATATGTTCCATTTAACATCAGATACAGAATGTTGCCAAATTCTACTCAGGATATGTAAAAAAAAATATCAGGACTACAGGTCTGGTTCAATGAAGATGTCTCAAGATAACTTTTCTGTCAAACACTTTCCATTGAAAAAGCTTTGGCCTCTGTCTAAAATCTGCCTGATTGCCACATCAGCCTGTAGTGACCATGTTTTACCCTTCACAGAGTTCATAGACGGTACTCCAGAGAGCCCCCTGTGGGTTATTTTTGGAACTAATTTCATGAAATCAAATCCTTGTCACCTTCAAAAGACTTTAATCTGCAGTTGCACCTAAATTTAAAGTGATAGTTCACCCAAAAAAGGCATCATCCACTCAACTTCATAGTTTTAAACCCATATGACTTTCTTTCTTGTAACACAGAATTAAAGTAGATGATTGGAGGATTGTTAGTGACCACGTTTACATGTGCACCAATAATGTGATTATTTCCAATAATCAGATTGCAGTAAAATGTTATGTGGCCCCACCAAACCTACTGTATTCCCCCCTGCTTAAATGCCGTTTTCAAAATGCCTCTGGATGAGTTCAGGGAAAACTTCCTAATGTCATGTTTACTTTGAATCTCCACTTAAGATGTGAGACAGAAACACATGCGCACTTCGGTAAGTGCAGAATAAATATGATTAAAGTGTTTACGTATCCGTTTATTGCAATTAAACTCTGCATACTCCACATGTTTTAATACGATACGCTTGCTTGGATTATGAGCTTAATCGCATTATTTGAATCGAAGTATTGTGTTTACATGAGGTAAAGTGTAATGGCAATACTGCCAAAACAGTATTAAAGTCATTATTTAAAATGTCTCCTCCGTTCTCCAGTGAATAAAAGAAAGTAAACAGGTTTGGAATGACAAGTTTTTTCACTTCTGGGTGAACTATCCCTTCAAATGCACTTTCAGCAAGTTTGTTTTGTTAATTATGACCTTCATCGACGTTTTAACGCACTTCATAAAATAAGGCTTGTAAAAGTTTCATTCGGACAACACCACATTAAATGCACTCTGTTTCTTCGTAATAAAACCTTTAAATCCACCCAGAGGTCGTATACCCACTTGAGGCCTGGCCGCATTCAGGTCCAGTGCTGTTGGCGAGCCGTTCCTCTGTCCTTGAGATGGAGCCCATGTACCCTTGCTGCATGACAAGTATGACACTACATAAGCTATGCAGAGCCGTGGAGCCAGGGCAAGTGGCTGGGAAGTCACTGTGTCGATTTATGCCAGCATTTGGTGGCTGACTGAGCGTGACGCCTCCTGGTTCTCAGAGAGGGAGGAGAGACACCAGACAGCTGCTGACAATACCACAGGAGTTACCCAGCGTGCCATTTTGTCCATGAGTCCCTGGAGCGTGAAACCTGGGCTGGATGAGAGGGATGGACTGCTTGATACTTGTTGACATGGGGCTAAAACAGGTCACTCAAGCTCAGTATGGCCCGTCAGTTTCTTTTGGAAGAAGTGATGAAGATGAATCATCACTGAACTTCAATGGTCAGGAGGAGCGTCAGATTAAAGCGCTGGATTGTTTACAACTTGCCATGGATCATCGACTCCATTGTGTGCTTTTACGTTTAGCCTTTGATTTAGAAATGTGAAATACTATTCATATACTAACACACAAGACATTAGTGAGCATTATTTGGTCAAGTTTGCTCTTATGAATAAAGGTGCTACAAAAGGATCTTCACAGCGATGCCTTAGAACAGTGCTTCCCAATCCTGGTCCTCGAGGACCCCCTCCCAAAATGTTTTAGATGTATCCTTAGATGTCTCTTAGTACCATGGCCGGACTTACCATTGGGCTTGATTGGGCTTGAGCCCAGGGGCCCCGGCCAATAGGGGCCTCCGTGCTGGCTTGCGTTCGTTTGATTTGTTCAGTCGTTTTCATTTTTTATTTTACAGCCTATTGGTTGGTGCGGAATTGTTTGGTGCTGCATTTAATTCGTTAATATATGTCAGTCATCTTGGTGCTGAATATGACGCGCTGAGTTTACTGCTTTTGAAACCCATAGATGCTAGTATAATAGCGAATACGCGAAATTGGAGTCATAAATGAACTTTACAGATAACGAGAAAGAGCAACGCGAAAATGAAGCGCTCCGTATGAAAGATTACTAGAGTAGGTCTTGTAACTCTATTTTTTCTTGTTTGTTTGTAATCTAACGTGATACGCAGCAAGTATACGCAGTATACCCAGTAGGAAAGGTCAAGGATTTCCGTATACCCATTTAAAAAAGCGTGAAAATACTTAACAGTGTGTGACAAAACTTTGACACTTTCATTCATAAATTGACATCTGAATCACTCACCATTCGCATGCTCCACTTGCTACTTTGGCGGGTTGAACCTCATATACAGTCGCCTATTTGATATTTGGTACATTTGACATCATGCGGCACTGCGCAATCCGATCATTATATGAAATAAAATTATCACGGCGCAAAAGTGACTGTAAAGCAGATGGGGGTATTCATGTGGTTCAACAACAGCCAAAAAAATGACATCAGAGTACCGCGAGAGTGATTCGGAAATCACACGGAGAAGTCTGCTTTCTAATCGCTCTCGCGGTACTTTGACATCATCACCAAGCGGTCTGCATAGCGCCAAATGAAATCCAATCTGCTCGCAGTCTGCAGCTCACACGACACTAACCAAACAGTTTCTGTAGAAAAGTGAACGAGTGGAGCAGAGCTACGCAACATAACAAAATCCGGAGAGTTAACAACGCACATTTGACTATGTCAACATTTAAATCATCAGTCCAGTTTATTACTTCATCTTGAGGATTCACTAAATCATGGCCATGTTGATGTTCTAATGGTTTTTGATATAATCCACTAGCTAGCCTAACTTTCCTGTAGTTTGTCTTTCAGCATGTTTGCTTGTGCTTAACAGAATCACAGTTTAAACTTCTGAAAAGTGTTCATTTTTATATCTACGTTCAAGGTTTTAATGTATTACGTTCATATCAGACGCAAAAATTAATTGATGATCATCTTCTC